>NC_134703.1:188093866-188744116 GCF_043290135.1 Rhipicephalus microplus
ACCTGTTGAAACCAATAGCCCAATGATGTCGGTTATGAAAGCGGAACAACATGTAAGGTAAAAAACGCCTGGCCCGCGTGCAAGGCGCCACACAGTCACAGCGGGGCCTTTCAAAATTCAGAGCCTTTCAAAACACTCATTGGGTAAAACTGCAAGCACACTTATTCGATAATCACTAGAGCATTAATTTTTTTTTGGGGGGGGGGGTAGTGGGCCAGCATTTGCTATGCTATTTTTTGTCATTCTTCTGAGAAGCGTGGTATCCGCTAAACACTTGCAAGGAATTTTGTGCCAATTGCTGATGGAGTGGCTGACGACGATGACGAATTACGGCTGAAGTGGGTATGTGCCACAGTTAATAGGGGAGCAAGAAGAATCTTTTGAACTGTGTTGGAGCATTGGATGAGCCACTTGGTACGCTATTCATGTTGTGTGATGATTGCTTGTTCTTTTGTTGTTTTAAAGTGCTTTCTAAGTCGTACAGACGTGCTTGCTTTCCAGACATCAAGCCTGCTTAAAGGCAAGCTTGCCAACAACTTCCGAGCACCGTTGTGGCTCAGTGATAAGGTACTGGGCTGTCACCCAGCGGACACGCGTTGGAGTCCCACTGCTTCATTTGTGCTAGATTTTTTTTTTCTAATTTTGCGCGATGTGGTTACGGACAACGGCGGCGGCGGTGGACAACTAAGGCGCTGCGCGAGACTCGAGTTGTGATCTCATAACAGCTTTCACTGTAAAAAAGAGAATTTTACCGGCGTGAACAGATTTCAAAAAAAAAAAAAGCGCTGTCTGCCAGCGCTCTCTTCGGCTCTGTCCCGTTTTACAGCGAAAGCTGCTACGAGATCACAACTCAAGTCTTGCGCAGCGCCGTCGTTATGAATAACATGCATAAAAGGACGACGCTTCGATTTCTGGCTGTATTTGTTCTTTAAACCTTTGTAGCACGTACACAGCCGCTGACTCTGCTGTGCAGCGAAAGGGTCGAACATGGTGGTCCATTCAAGGAGGCTCTGTGGAAAAATCATCGTTTATTTATGCAGCGCTCTGTCTGCTCAACGTAGTTTTTCCCGCATAACAGAGGCATGATGTAGAGCACCTAGTACTCTAAATCGTTACCCACTTTCTCTAAACACAAATGTAATCCACTTGCCTACCCCAGTCGGCTAACTTTTCCCGGTTTTTGAAGTCGCACTTGGGGTTCTCCTTGCCTAGCATATGCAATTTCTTGTGCACCACCGGACAAAACTGACCATGCTTTATTCCACATTAAAAAAAAAGACACTTCAAAGTCTTATCTGTTCCCTGCCGTCTTCAAACGGTGAGAGACCCAGTGAAGGTACGGAATGCAAACTAATCGATCGCGTTGGTTTTCCGAACGCTTATGTATGCGCCTCCTTTCCTTTTTCATTTTATGAAAAAACCTTTTCTGCAAGTAAGGCCAATTGGTGCCCCGAAAACCCTGAATCCCTTAAGCACTCCACATATGTTACGAAGCTTTAATCAATCAGATACACGACTTTCTGAGTGATGGCTTTAGACAGGAAACCACTACAGCATCTCTCACAACCTTCGAGCTTCCAGATCTGATATCAATCAAGAACTTTGCGCTACGACAAGCAAACATCTAGCGCACATAAATCGCCGCGAAACTTAAGACAGGTTCGAAAACAATGCGTCCTCAGCACATCGCATGTGAATTAAAGCTCACCGTCTAATTCTTTAAATACTTCCAAGATGTCCACCCTTGTATCCACGCACCGGTAGTCCTCCAACAATACCAGGTAATCATCAACACACCTAAACACTTTCACTACAACAATTTCTAAGGCGCATTCAAGTTCCAGATCAACCATGCTGAAAAATGTTTGACGCAATGCATGTGCGACACACGACCCTATACATATTCCAGCCTTCCTAATGAAAAAAAAAACACATTTCCAACAAATCGTGGTAGAAGCCAAATAGGCAGACAGAAGTTCATCAACACACCACACTTTCGCTGGATTTACTGTTCGTTATTGTCATCCCTGATGCAGTTCCTTAAACACACAAGTAGCCTGTCATGCGGCAATGACTAGAAAAATTGCTGGACATCTATAATGAAACCAGACAGTATACCTTCTCACAGTCTTCCTTCAGAAACTGCGTTAGCTCCTCGGAAGTTTTGCCACAGAACGGGTCGACCACAAATAAAGACGAAAGGTGTTTCTTAAGATAGTCAGACACTTCGCGTTGTCAGACTCCGTGTTCTCCGATACCCACCTTCATATTTTGAAGAAATAAATGAAGCTTTCTTAAAAAAAAAAGCCTGAGTAATTTCCATTTCTCTTTATTTTTATTGAGAGTAAGATTCTCCAGTTATGTGGAATGGCATTTCCCTACTTCACATTTCATGTTTTTTACTTATGAGAGCCAACTAATAAAATGGGTTCCCATAAATAACGTGATACTTGCATTTGGACGTGTAGCGGATTTGTTTCATTGCCATTTGTGTGGTCAACGGAAACAACCTGACTGTTTCAATAACAACTCATAGCCTTCATAACTTTGAGTGTTATTTCGTCGGAATGAGCTAATTTGATTCGTTTTCCTTGCGGATACCTGTGACGGTCGTCTAGTGATAACAATGATCGACTGCTGACCCGAAGATCACAAGACTGAAACACGGCCGCGATAATCGCATTTTCGATGGAGACAGAAAGGCTGAATTTATTTTATTATTTATTTATACATACTGTCACTATCAGAGGGATTATAACAGATGAACCAAGTAAGAAAGCTGTTTGGTACTGTCAAAAGGGGAAAAATACAATACCAGCACATTTTTCAGAACTTCAAACATGTTGGCACTTTGCTTGGGCATTAAAAAAAACAAACAACCAAGCGTAACACCGTATGAAATTTTAGAGGCTAACAAGTCGCTTTATATTAGTTTTGAAAAAGTAGCTAAAAATGTGCTACTCGTAAAGGAGGGGGACAGGTTATTCCATTCAATGATCGCAAGTGGGAAGCATAGAACTTTAAAGCGTCTGTGTGAAATTTATAAGGGGCAAGGGTATTGAGTGATTATGGCGGGTAGTTCTAACTGCGGATAGCCTTATGTAGCGAGACTTGTGTAAGTTTAGATGACTGTGTAATAGTCGATGTATTAGCTTTATACGTGCCAATTTCGCCCGGTTTTTCATGGTTAGTTTTTCAGCATTGAGCAATTCTGTAGGCGAATTTGTCTGGTTAAATTTGTTGAAAATGACCCTAAGTGCTTTTCGTCGAACACCTTCGAGCTTGCTGGTAAGTGTTTTGGTGTAGAAGAACCAGGCAGTGTTTGCGTACTCCAGGATGGGGCGGATAAGTGTATTGTAGGCCCCGTAACTTTGTGTCTGGTGGTGCTTGGTGCAATGGCCTTTTTATAAATAACATTATTTTTAGTGTGGATGATGTGAAGTAATAAATATGAGCGTCGCATCGTAGGTCATGTGACAAAATGGCACTTAGATACTTATGATTGGCCACTTTAGAAAGAGAGGCTGAAATAATGATGTAATTAAAATCGGATGAATACCTTTTCCTAGTTAGGGATAAGAGCGCAGACTTTTTTATGTGCATTCGCCATCACTGCACCAAAGTTAAACTGCTTCTAAGGCTGTATTTAAAGCAATATGGTCATCGTACGAGTTTATTTCTTTGTACAGGATGCAGTCATCTGCAAATAACCTGCATCCAACATCGACAGATGAAGGCAGATCATTAACAAAAGTTAAGAATAATACCGGCGCCAACACGCTACTTTGCGGTACGCCAGGAGTTACCTGCACGACTGAAGATTGGACGAGGTTAATTTCTACGAACTGCGACCTGTCTGTAAGAAAATCTATGATCCAGAAAATAATTTGACCGTTGCTAAGAGTAAGCTGTAGTTTGGAAATAAGTTTGCTATGCGACAGCTCATCGAATACTTTCGAGAAACCCAGTAGAATAAGATCTATTTGTTTTTGATGATCGGTGCCAAATTAGACGCCATGAAACATTTCAAGCAGTTGTGTTACTCTAGGCATGCCCTGGTGGAAGTCGCGCTGAAAAAAAGACAGTATTTTGTGTTATTCAAGGTGTTCCGTTATGTGCTTAAAAATAATGTGTTTGGGCAGTTTACCAACCGTGCATTTTAATGATAAGGGTCGGTAATTAGTAGGTTCTTTTTTATTTTCGGATTTATGTATCGGAATCACTTTGAATTTTTTCTAATCCTTTGGTACGGTAAACAGCGAAAGTGATCGGTTAAAAAGCAGACGCAGACATACGTATTTTGATGTCCACTCGGCATATTTTTTCAGGAGTGCATTGGGTATATTGTCTGGTGCAGAACTTTTTTTTTTCCATCCTAGTTAAACGGTAAGTTAAAGACTGACGCTTCTGAAACGAATAATTGCTGAATAGGTCTCTCGTTTCTAATTTTCACGTGAGGCTGTTTACCGTCATCAATTGTAAAAATTGATTTGAAATAGCCGTTTAATGCGTTTGCGGAATGGGCATTTTCCTCGGGCGTTTCCTGAGTCGTTTGACGGACCTTGGCATTCATGTATTGCCAAAATTTGGGTGGGGTAGTCATTATGAACTGAGGTAGTGTTTCCTAAAATAAATGGACTTAGCTGCCTTTATTTTATTTTTCATGTCAGTTATGCCTGCGCTCTGGTTTTGTCGGCTGTAAATGTTTGGTTTCTCTTTTAGATTTTTTCTCAAGTGCTTCACTTTTTTTGCATGTATAACGTCACCTGCGATTCACGGAATAATGTTTCTAGTCTTCTTTTTTTATATAAACGTGATTTTGCAAGCAATGAAGAACAATTCTCTTGAATTGATGTCACAACATTTCTATTGTCGCAGTGTAGTCAGAGGCCAATTCCTGAAATGATGTGAATTCATCGAACAGTAAGTCATTTATTGCTACGTCATCAGCTTTACTAAAGTCTGGAAATAACACCTCCACGTAAGCAGGTGTTATTGCTGTCATATATAGGTATTCTACAATAAGTTGTTTTATGGTCTGATATTTCATCTACTGTTTCTATCTTTGCTTCATATATTGGGAAGTGATCAGTGACAAACATTAAGTCAATCACACTCGAGCTGTGGTCCTGTTCACGTGTAGGCTGCGTCACTCTTTGCGACAAGCTTAAAGAAAGCCTTACATTGCAAATAATTTCTGACCAGGCGCTGTGATACTGCAGTGATTCCCAGTTGAGGTCAGGCAGATGAAAGTAACCCACCAGGATGACTCAGGAATTTGATGCGTGACGCCGTATATACGTAGCACATCCATACAATCAAGGCTCGCTGAAGGGCCACGGTATACACACCCGAGAAGTATAACGTGAGTTGTGAATTTTAGTTTGCAAAATACGGCCTCTGCACCATATGCGTCTGGTATTATTGTGAAAGGGATGCTATTGCTTATAAAGATAGCCACGCCACCACCTCATGTTGGTCTATCTTTGCGTATTATCACGTAGTTTGGGGGTGTTAGTTCAGCATCTTCGATATCACTTGTGAGCCAAGTTTGAGTAACGGCCAAGAAATCGGGTTTGAGGCAGATAAGCAACAATTCTAAAGCATCTAGTTTGTTCATTATACTGCACGCATCCACGTTTGCAAAAGTTATTTCGTGTGATTGGTTGGTTGACAATGCCTTGACTCCCGAGGTTTTGGATATTGTTTTTTTGTTTTGTTTTCTTAGGCTACCTCCGGTGTAAGCGTGGGAACGATGACAGTCGTACTCGTGGTCAAAGGCATTGGTTGATGATACGTCTGCTTCAGTTGCCTGATATAAAGATACTTATTGGTGATACGAGAACACAGGGGGATGAGCGTTTGAGATGCGTCAAGTGGTGTTAGGACTTGACAGTAGTTTAGCACTGTTAAATTCCGTCTCTCATATGTAACCATCATCATTAACAAACAACTCATTGAAGACAAAACAAATACAGTCACCGTCATTTCTTAAATTCTGAGAAAATAGCTGTAATTTGCGTTTTTTGTCATGCACAGCCTCAGAGTAGTCTCGTGCTGCATTTAGTGTTGTGTTTTTGAATTTTAAGCTCTTGCTCAAAATAGACTCAAGTTCTTTTTCGTTGAAAAAGTTAGCAATGATGGGACGCTTTTTATCCGGTGAAAAACATCCCAGAGGGTGGACCCTATGGAAATAGAGGAAACAGATAGGCCAAAATGATTGGAACAGAGCTATTGTTCGATTCTCTAAGAGGCCTCCCACAGCTCGGAACTGTCAGTATCGGCGACTCCGTAAAAAAAGTAGGTTAGACCGGCGTGAGTGGTTTTCGAGGTCGTCTATTTTGTGTTGAATTCTCGAAATCTCTTTCTATTTACCGAGCCCAACCCCGGAATCGCTCTTTGTAACCTTTGATTGTAGTTCATCAATGATTACCTGCATCTTGAAAATGTTTTCCGCATTCGCGGACGAGAGCTGTGTCGAAATCGATTGCAGTATATAGGCCAGGTAGATAGATTTTGGAGTACGTTAAAGATCTCTAGGCAATCTATATTTCCGGAGTGTTTAACTAAGGCGTCCCTCACAATAATATTCTTCTTTTGGGACATGAAAGCCCTATAGTTAAAAATTATTCCCTTGCTAACAAGCATACCTAAATGGCTCGTTGTTTAAATTTTGCACACCGTAGACACGCCTTAGCTTTCTAATTAGGATTAACTTTGGCTACCTAGGTTTCCTCTCGCGCAGAGTTGCGCTGCTTTACTAATTAGTTTCAGAAGGAGCCTATTGTGGACGATATGAATATGGATGTCAATTGTCTAAGGAGGTCACGCTTCAGAAGTTTTGCGATAATCAGGATGTTTAACATTGGAGCCCATAAAGCCTGGTAGCTGTCTCAGTCGATTGCGAAAACTTCAGAATATACGTTCCTTTCTAGTATTGAGCGGTCAAGCAAGCCGTATATTTGGTATACTGCTGCCTTCTAGCCCGAAAGGTTAAACGAAAAAGTGCAAATGAGATACGACTGGAGCCCGTAATCAGTACAGTGAACCATGTGCCCCAAATGCCCATGCCCATGTCCTTACATTTACGAAGGGCTTCCCTCTACGAACAATGCAAGGACAACGAATCAGCCAGATTGCGCGGAAATCAAGACGACCCGACAAATCGAGCACAAGGCTGACGTACGGGATATTCGCCAGAAGCACGAACTGCAGTCAGTGCTTGTACAAGGCGCAGCAGGTCGTGATTATATGCATACTTTTTGCTTGATGAGAACAATAGCATTGCTATACTGTTCTTCTATCCATCGTAATGCAGCACAGAACATCATTCCGTCTACCAGTCAGTGCGCGGAGCACGTGATCAGCAATACATTATATATATATATATATATATATATATATATATATATATATATATTTATTATATATTTATTTACCGGCCGGGACCAGCCTTTATGATACCTCTTCGTCAAGAGCAACAGAGAGTGTAGCGGCATCTGATGAGTAGTAATTATGGAATGTGAATGAAAAGGAAGCAGCTCCGATGCCAAGAAAAGGTATCTTTCGCATCATTGTCTGTTTGTTCCTGTTATAATGAGTCCAGGAAAGAAAAATGAGCCCTTGAATTGGCGCAAAGCTTTGCTTAACGATGGAATGGTAATGCGGAAAACACGGCGAACCATTTGTAGTCACGGTATCTGCGGTGATTGTCAAGTCGTATGTACACGTGACAACGAATGCTGCGAACAGTGAACGAATGAGTGCACTCCCCACGCCATGCCTTGGCAAACGTCGAAGGCGGCCGTGGAGGCAGCGCTACTTCTTACCATGCAGCTCTTTTGACTATAGTTAGCAGCGCAGAGTTGAGGGGCTGAACCGTATCGTCATCATCATCATCATCATCATCATCAGCCTGACTACGTCCACTGCAGGACAAAGGCCTCTCCCATGTTCCGCCAGTTAACCCCGTCCTGTGCTTGCTGCTGCCAATTTATACCCGCAAACTTCTTAATCTCATCTGCCCACCTAACCTTCTGTCTCCCCCTAACCCGCTTCCCTTCTCTGGGAATCCAGTCAGTTACCCTTAATGACCAGCGGTTATCCTGTCTACGCGCTACATGCCCTGCCCATGTCCATTTCTTCATCTTGATTTCAGCTATGATATCCTTAACCCCCGTTTGTTCCCTAATCCACTCTGCTCTCTTCTTGTCTCTTAAGGTTACACCTATCATTTTTCTTTCCATTGCTCGCTGCGTCGTCCTCAATTTAAGCTGAACCGTATCGTACGCCCTCTAATTCTGTTATACCAATAAATTTGTTATACCAATAAAAGACAGAACAAGCAAATTCAAGACTTCTCACCTTACGACATCGACGCGAGCGGAGCTCACAGCTCTTCGTGCCGCATTGCAATTCATTAGCGATCAACAGCCACAAAAATGGACAATTTTCAGTGACTCAAAGGCAGCACTGCAATCTCTTCTATCACCTTTAGGCCACGGCCCGTACGAGCAACTGGTATTCGAGATTGCAGAAACGACTCGCCATTTCATTGAGAAAAGACATCAAATAGCCTTTGAATGGCTTCCGAATCATTGTGGCTTAATTGGCAATGAACGGGCCGATCGAGCTGCCCGTTCTGTCCATACTGAAAGCGATCAAATATCAATTGCGCTCTCCAAAACTGACGCTGCACGGAAACTCGGCATGCTTGCTCGCGGACGCACCACGTCGCAATAGAACAAGTCACATTTCACCGATGCAGGAATATGTACCTTAGACTCAACTCTCAGTCTTCGAATTCCTCCGGAACTTCACCGACGAGACGCTACAATGCTGTGCAGATTATAGTTGGGTGTCGCATTTAGCAATGCGTACGGGTTCCACATAGGAATGGCCGACACTGCCGCATGCGACCATTGCGACAGTGACGAAACAACTTGGCACATTCTGTGTGAATGCTCGCAATACTGCTCGCAGAAACAGTCACTATGCTATGCACTAGACGAACTGGACAACCAGCCTTTTTCGGAAGAAAGAATCCTGCGCTGCTGACAGGACTTTATGTCGCAGAAGAAGGCTATGAAGGTGCTCCTGCGCTTTTTGCGTTCAACCGACCTGTCCAAACGACTGTGATCGGAACTCCCTGATTGTGTGCGCATGTGGTTTTTTTTTTCTAATTTATTTTATATCTCTCTATGTCGATCCTCTCTCCAACCCTTAATTCCCCACCCTGTAAAGGGTAGCAAACCAGTTCTTCTAGGTTGACCTCCCTGTCTCTTCCTTTTATTTATTTCTATCGCTCCCTGATTTTGAGGACTAATTATGAAATACATGACAGCATCAGACTAGGCGACTACGTACAGCAAAGTATTGTATTTCAGGCTTCAAGGCTCTTCCGCTAAGCTGCTCAGCCTACCGGCTTACTACTTTTAATCAGGACTTACAAATACAAATCTCTCTTATCTCGTGCAAACAATGCTTCAATCGGTCACTATATTATACAATCTTTTCAATTTTATCAGAGTATAATCGCATGCTGTGGCCAGTTACTGTCATTCTCTTTACCCCAAAGGACAGACTTGGTTACAACACGCAGGGTCTGATGCGTGCTTTACACGTTGTACAAAAACGATAAGTCTCTAGCGTGCGCAAAGAATAAACTCGAGTGTGCGTGGCCCGTTTCCTCCCCATATCGGGATATCCACATATATCCGCAAAGCACCAGTGACAGAATACTCACTGGCATATAGGAAGCTTCATTCAACGATCTTCGTACATTGACTAAAACCCGAGGGAGGTGTAAAGTGCCCTTTGTAATCGACTGGAGAAATGCTGTTCTGCTGCAGACTCGAATGTATACTGGAGTCAGTGTAGGCGGAATTGTGTGGTCCTTTGTGTTGAGGTTTCTGTGCACGCTAAGGAACTCCACGTTATGGATTTGGCTAACGCCCTCTACTAAGGCGTCTGTCACAATCATATCATTATTTAAGACTTAAATTCATAAGAATTGCTTTTCTCATAAGTTTTAATATTATTGCTATAATTGTTTTCTTCGAAAACATACAATCTATTCACTTGCGTTAGAAAAGTCTTGCTGCAAGAACTTTATATTGCGACGACATTGCGTATATAGTAGCTTCGTCCGTCGCAGCGTCTAAGGTGTCTTCTTTTTATGACCGAGGCTGTTCCGTGACAATGCAATGCTTAGCGCTGCTCGAACAGCCTTCGTTGTTTGCCGAGACGCCGCATCTGTTTCTTCTGGGACTGTTGTTTTTCTTCCCGGAAAACACAGACAAACCGTAGGACAAGAATTGCGGAGCCCCGCGCCGTTCTGTCCTAAAAATAGGCACGTGTGCATTTGGTCGCAGCGGAAACGTTTCGGTCAACAATACTGCACTCTTTGGTGATCCTCCACGCCGGGAAGCAATTCGACGAGTGAGGCGATTGCGGTGGGCCTTGTTGCTGCTTTTTTTTTTGTTACGCTTTCCTCAGAAACCACCCAGTTTTCGTGCCAGACACGAAAGCGCGCAAACAAAAGGACATAAAGAAGAGCATGAGGTGCAGTGTGGCGATGAAAGTTGTTTGTGATTTCTCACCTTTACAAGGAATTCCCCGTAACAACCGTAAAAGACTACACGGTAATAATAATAACTGGGTTTGTCAGGGTAATAATATTTTTGGCAGCTCTCCTAATCGTGTGGAAACCACGATATTATTATGAGAGCAGCCGTATGTTGAAGGGCTCCGTAAGTTTGGTCACTTGGTGTTCTTTAACGTGCACGGACATTGCCCAGAGTACACCGGCCTCAATCATTTAGCCTCCACCAAAATGAGACCATTAGGGCTAGAATCAAACTGACAATCATCGTGCGTACAGCCAATCACAATAACCACTGCTCCACCTCCGCGGGCAAAATAGCCGGTTCCGTATAGAAAATCATTTTCTTCTTTAATTCCGGAAATTGGCTCTGGGAGAAGTATTCAGAGACTTTTTGTTGGTACAGTGAGTCTAACTTGCACCGCCTTTCAAATATTTGCGCTTAGCCACCCTGGCGCACTTGCGGTGAAGTTGTCAGCTACCCGGCGAGGAACCCAAGGGTCGCGTAAGTCTTGCAGAAAGAGTGATTGCATAACCCACATAGCGGGGCCCTACCGGATCATTCGTGACTGGAATAAGGACCAGGAAGTAGTGCTTCTAGGCGGGCAGCGAAAAAAGCGTCTCGCAAACAAAGCAGAGAGGTCCTCTCCCGCGACGGAGAAACGAGGCTATTGGTTTTCTCGTGGCCCTTAACGCTCGGGCGGCTTCCGGTGTCTGCCGAGTCGCTGCGGAAGCACTTCGCTTGGTTTTCCGTGTATACACTCGTGATGCTGGCGGCAGAACAGCGCTATGCTTTGTTGTCCCGATGCACGTGCGCCTTCGGCAATATGGTCAATGTGGGCGCGTGTGGCCAGTCCTGACGTTGGTCCTCGGAATTGCGGAGACGCTCACAGCACTTGCAGGGCGTCGTGCATTCATGGGCTTGTGATAAGTTTGCAGTGTGTGTGTATCATTAGGTACCAGTGCTACTTCCCCTGCAATTCAGAGGGACCAAATGATGAGATAATATTATGAATACTTTTATGAAGCTTTGAAAGCTACCGAGTGTCCACAGCACTATAGCGATGATGGCCATATTGTTCTGCTCTGTTTATTATGTTCCTTTATTTCTACTTTCCCAACGCAAATATGCACGCGTGAACAATTTCGCTGGTGTTTACTATCCCCATAGAGTTCGTAAACTTCCCATGTATAGCAACATTTCACTGAGAATCGCTGATTGATTGAAAGTTGATAATAGGTTGGAAAAAAAAACACCCTCAATCAGACACACTCTAGAAGTATATTTTGCTCTGAGAGCTCACTCATACTCAAGACTCACTGAAATTTTCCTCAACAGAGTTCCCATGAACTCAGACTCAGTAACAGTGCGAAGTAACAAAAACACCGACCAAGGTGAGATACACAAAAGGTAAAAAGACGTTTCGGCTCCCCACATGGGAGCCTTGTTCACAGTGACCGCCAATGACGTAGTGAGCTCTTCTATGCACGTTTCATCACGTGTTGCAGACATCGCGCGTACACAGGGGGGAGTGCCCCAATATTTCTGTTCAACGTATGCGTCTACGTCTACTGGGCACGCTATCGACTGGGATAATACCTGAGTCATTGCCACGGAAAGAAAGTTGTTACCACGTTTGCACGGGGAATCTCTGGCCATTCAAACTACTGCGCATGTGTTTAATATAAATATCGGGACACTCCCCCCTGTGTACGCGCGACGTCAGCAACACGTGATGAAACATGCATAAGAAGAGCGCACTACGTCATTTGCGGTCACTGTGAACAAGGCTCCCGTGTGGGGACCCGAAACGTCTTTTTAACTTTTGTGTATTTCACCTTGGTCGGCGTTTTTGTTACTTTGCACTATGTTTGTCTCCGACCAGACGGGATTCCATCGGCCTCTTAACTATAGACTCAGTAACATTTTGCTCAACCGGACTCACGTGGACTCAAGATCGCCAACTCATACGGACGAAGACTCATAGCTTGACCTCAGCCTGAGTGAGCCTGAGTCGACTAATAAACGCACTGGCTTTAAATTAGCCTTTTAAGTTCCAATGCCAATGTTTTTGAAAGCCATTACCTCACATAATCTGGCACTCTACGATATGCCTTTTCATCTCGTAGCTTCAAATACAAGTTGTCAGTGGTTGTGAAGCAAAAAGGACGTTTTTAAAAAAATATATGACTTACACGAGATATTTCTATCTCGTGTAAAGATGTAGAAATACATCCCATGCAAAAAAAAAAAAACACGTCCGATGCAAGAGTATAGAATGGTAGGTCTCTGTACCCCCCCCTCCTATCTCCCGTTACTAATCAATAAACATTGAGGTGGCGCAAGAGCACTGGTGCGTTAATTGCGATATGTGTTAGTATGCCCGAGCACCAACGTCAGCCGAAATAGGGAGGATAATAAAGCTTCAGATAGAATCATAAGCCAGCTATTAAATATGAAGCTCACTCATACTCACCCAAGAAGTATATGTTACGCTTTAGGTTTATTCGAAATGAGGCTCATCAGTATTTAACCTAACAGGCCCCCCTAGAACTTAGGCTCACTAAACGCTGCCTCAACAGGACTCACTCAGACACAAACTGACCAAAAAATGACCCACTATAACTCACTCTGACTCAGACTAACGGCTCGGTCTGAGTATGAGTGATCCTGAGTCAACTCAAGAGTGAGTTTGCAGACAAACGAAGTTCACTGATTTGTGCAACCGTAAGATAGCGCTACTAACGTGCGTGTTGTACGTTTCAGTCTGCGGGAAATCAGCATTTGGGAAATAGGGAGGCTTTCATGCTGTGGTGGCTGAGAATCGCCGCTCCTGTTTTCTGGGTAATTCATCTAACTGACCAGTGTGTCCAAAAACGGCCACTCCAAGGGCCTAGTATGGTCCTGGTCACTAGTGTGGTGATTATTAGCGCTCGGTAGTTTTCATTAGTGATCATAGACAATCCATCGAAAGCACGTCATAGTTGATGACATATATGTGTCCAGAACGAAGCCTGGCATAAAAGGGATGCGAGCTGGTGAGTTCAATTCAAGCTGTTTATAATGCAATGATTGTTTGAAAAAGTCTGCTATGAATAAGGCTTGGATTGTATCTGCAAGTTCAAAAGTATCTTGGAAACTGTTACATGTCATCCTACTAAAGCTTAATTCCAACTGATTGTTGTTGTACGACAGGTGAACCACAGTGCGATTTTGACAAAGGATGTTGTATGTTGAGAATTTAGTGTTTAACTTCAGCATGCATACTGTTACTGTGCTTTTTGCTTGAAGTCCATGCTCAGTGACGTTTCTTGTACGGAACGCTGCGTATACTTCTTCGGTTTGATTTGAAGCCGCCGAAAACAGCGTTAGGGTAATGCTTTACGCCATTTCGTGACATTTGAAAATAGTTTGGGGACAAAAAGGAAAAGAGGAAGAAGGTAGTAGAGGACACGCTTGAGTAGCTTTTAAATTTTAGTGTTCTAAACGTTTCATTAGTCGCAAAGAATTTTCTATCGGCTGGTGTAGTAGGCCACAAGTCCTTCAACTTCTCGTCGACTTCGAGTGCGCTAGTGCACACACACTGGCTAATCAGCTTTGATGACGAACTGCTTGCAAGAAGATTGGAATGGTAGACCTTTATTTCGATTGCAGGACTTAATGTTTAAAACGGTAAAAAACACAAAATAGAAGTGCCAGGGAAGAGGAATGCTATCAGTGTTATCATAGTTAAGTTTGACCTGGTAGAATTTTTTCACCAGTATACCTAAATGCGGAGCGCGAACGTTAGAGCCTACCGCCTTCGTGAGAACACGGCATGACGGATGTAAAAGAAACGAGCCGCGTCAGACTCAAGAGAAGAAGAACTTGATCACAGAGCCACAACTGAGAATGCAACGGGTTCGCAACAAAGAGGAACACGACACTAGGACGGCGTTTGCACAGAGGAATACTAATCAGGACACGCTGTTGCCAAGAGGTGAGGCGAAGTACTGACTATATTCAAGCTCGCCCGAACGAATCGCTCCGGTTGGAGAGAGTGGCTGATGAGAGTCTTCTCCAACAGTGTAATCGCACGTGTTTGCCGACCCACGGGGATGCGGTGACGTACGTACCGCAAGCTGTTCTTCCTTGTTGGTTTCCGCGAGAGCACGCCGTGATGAACGATAATGCAGAGTGGCCTTGCGTGCGTCTAGTAGGCCGCCGTGGCGACCGTGACTCAGGGTAAGCCGGCGAGGCTGGGCAGGGAGAGGACCGCGCCGCTTCCTCGACGCTGCTGCAGTCCACTTTCGCGGAACCGGTGGCGATGGCCTCTACTTCACGATTTCCCCTGAAGGAAGCGGCTGGAGGGAGGCTTAGCCCGGGTACCGTTACGGCCATATTTCGTGTCTCGTGGCGCAAATGACTCGGTGTGACGACGAGTGTCGAGGGCACAAGTTTTGTTCACTGCTTCGTATTACCTAATCTTCGTGAGTAGAAATAATGAGAGAGGGCATGAGACAGGCAAAAGAAAGAAGGTTAAGCAGAGCAGATTTCTATTTGGATACCGTGCACATATAGAGATGTTAGGCGTGAAAGAATGACACAATATGAGGAGAAAGGAGTCCATTCATAGATATACATATGTGTTACGAAAACTTTGAGGCAATGTCACTGCCACTCCATAGAACCCTCACCGCGTGCCGTTGCATCCGGTGCCTCTAAGGAAGCGTAGCGACGTATTTATATTGTTCGTCCAGACGAGTCCTTCAGAATGACGCTTTTGTTGAAGGGGTGGTTGTCAAGCTGGTCTAGTGCCATTGTAAGTGCCGCTTTTTCACTCGCGGTCAACGAACAGGATTGTTTCACTGCATCCGCAAAACTTCCTTAACACACTTGCCGGCGTCATGACAAAGAAAAACACATAGTATCGCCGTAGGGGCCAAGCAACAACTGCGACAGCAAGGAATTGGAATACCACGCAAAGAACGGCAACCACATCGAAACGTGCAGCACGGGACTCAAGACGGAAGAACACAAAAAAAAAGGCAGATTCCACGTACCACTCCGCCATGGTGGTCTAGTGGCTAAGGTATTCGGCTGCTGACCCGCAGGTAGCGGGATCGAATTGCGACTGTGGCGGCTGCATTCTTGATGGAGGCGAAAATGCTGTAGGCCCATGTGCTCAGATTTGGGCGCACGTTAAAGAAACCTAGGTGGTCAAAACTTCCGGAACCCTTCACTACGGTGTCTCTCATATTCATATTTTCGTTTTGCGATGTTAAACCCCACATATCCATCCAGATCCCAAGTTCCATGAAAATCGATGACATGTGAAGCACCAATGAGGAATGCTGATTCCTCATTGGTGCTTTCAGTGAGTCTTGAGTATGAGTGAGCTCTCAGAGCAAAATATACTTCTAGAGTGTGCCTGATTGAGGGTTTTTTTTTTGCCAACCTATTATAAACTTTCAATCAATCAGCTATTCTCAGTGAAATGTTGCTATACATGGGAAGTTTACGAAGCACAACGTTACGAAGCGGACCCAAGTTATGCCGTAAATGACTTCCGTAAATGAGTGCTATTATCACAGGGCATCTGCAGTAGGTCCACTCGTAGCAACACTGAATGTTTAAACAAGCTTAAACAAAATAAATCAGTAACCTAACTGTATTATACAACGTGAGAGACTTAGCCCTATCATACAAGTGCGCCATACACGCCCCTCATTCGGGGGTTCTATTTTAGCACACCAATGTCGTTGTTAATTTTACAGGCACAGGGAAAACGATTGCGGGAGCTCCTGCCGAAAGCCCACGAAAAAAATTTTCGATGATGTCTCTGTGAGCTAGCATTTGAGAAATCAATGACAGAACGTTTTCATTCCTTTTAAAAGACAGGACGTGCACACACGGAAACAAAAAAAAAATGGTCAGGAGATAACAAAAGGGGTGACGTATGGGCCGATGCAATTACCAACGATTATTGCATCATAAGAAAAGGCTAACTGGATGCTAGCATTGCAATACTTTTTTGTGTTGCCGAGAATAAGTGCACGCCGAAATGAGATGGTTGCGTAGGTTAGCACTGAAAGAGGAATGAAAGAAAAAAACACATGCTCATGGTTGAGGCACGACATAACGATAATAGTGGTAGCGTACGCGTCAGCCAACCGTAGAATAATTAGCCTAAACGTTAAACAAGATGCGTTTCACGGAAACAACCACGTGTGCCAGATTGCATGGGCATATTCATGCATAAGCATGTCGTGTATATTGCACGCGTATGCGCAGATAGTTTTTCGTGGCTTTTTTTCTTTTTCGCCATTGTGCACATCATAAGTTGTAGACGTTTGCGATCTCCTGAATTCCTTCTTGTGTCTGTTTTACGTGCCCTGTATTTTAAAATGAATACGTACGAACTACCTCAGCTCATTGTTATCCTTAACATATGCATAACACATTCACTGCTTCGGAGATTTGTGAACTGATATTTGCTGGCTGTGTGCAAGTTTAAGCAGATCGTGTTATCAGGTCAATTAAAATTTTTGACACGTGCTACAATACGGTAGAAAGATGTCATCCAGTAATACCACAACGCCACCCAACTTTCCAATTCTCGATTGTGAACCTACGCATAGTGTCGATGTGGTGGGCATGCGCAGTGGAGCAGAACGTGGCATAGAACATGTATAAATGCGTCACAGTGCGTTAAACTGCTGAATTTACCAACCGTAGTTCTATCAATGGTGATTTTACTTTCGTTTGTTTTTAAGTTCGATTACTCATCCCGCATGGTCCTATTTAAATGCGATTTCTGGTACGCAGAGTTCGGCAACAGCTCTTTTGGAGCGCTATGTTCTCCTCGGGGCAAAAAGAATTAAGCATCGGGGACTCCCCTTTTGGCTTATCTACGATCACCGGAATACAGCTCTTACCACGGCCTTCCACAGTTCCGCGAGCCCGTTTCATTAGCCACGTTGCGTAGACCTGCCTTCTGAGAAAGGGTCAGTGCACGTCAGCCCCGAGTTAGCAGCGTTGCGAGCTCGCGCGCAACGACGAAGGAAAGTGGCGCACCCGGGCGCGATGCAGAGGATACGTGAGCCAACAAGTTCGTTCCCCTTGAACGGCACTTCCGTGATCATTCGCGGCAATTCAGACGAACCGCTTGACCGAGAAAGGCTGGAATTCATGCCCGGCTGGAAGAAGACGGCAGGTGACCCAATACCACAGGGAAAGCTGGCCGGTGTCCAGCGTGTACGCTGGCCGTGTTTACAAACACAAGCGGGTTTCCAATATGATCCGTGTTGGGACTGCACAAGTATTCCTGGGATCACTGTGCTCGCTGAGCCAATGCAGAGGTGCTTTCAGCGGTGAGATTCAACGCACTGGACTAGTAGTCGGGCATGGCCAACAGATTAAACTATCAGCCACGGCATTGTCCAATTAATTGTCAAGAGAGAGAGAGAGTGAGAAAGGAAAGGCCGGGAGTTTAACCAGATATTGGCATCTGGTTTGCTACCCAGCGCTGGGGGCGGGGAAGTAGGGGCAAGAAAGAGGGGTTGGATAGAGAAAAAAAAAACGCACGCGCACTCATAAAAAAACGAAAACACACACAGGAAGGGCGTCCTAGCTACAACCGTTCAGTAAGGCCGGTCGATCACAAAAAGTTTAGTAGTGCTTTCAGGGCCCTCTTCTGTGAAGTCGCATCCTGACGATACTGCAGAATTCTCTGCTCCGACAGAGGTTGATCATCTAATTTCTTGAGTTCCTTGCGAAGGCATAGTCGTTGTTTACTATACGCTAGGCATTCACAAAGAATATGTTGAATGGTTTCCTCTTTGCCACAGTGGCCACAGGCTGCGGTGTCGGCCATCCCAATGCGGAAAGCATAGGCGTTGGTAAACGCAACGCCCAACCACAGCCTACGTAACAGGGTCTGGTCTGCTCGGCGAAGCCTCGACGGGACTTGAAGACTTAGCGTAGGGTCAAGCGAGTACAGTCGGGCATGCTTGAAGTGTGGCTGATTCCATTGCGATGTGGTTTGCTGGCGAGCAAGTCTGCGGAGCTTTCGTGCAGCATCTGTCCTAGAAAGTGGTAGTCGCAGTTTATGATCTTCTGTGTGGGCTGAGCGGGCAGCTTGATCGGCCCGTTCATTGCCGATGATTCCACAAAGACTGGGCAACCACTGAAATGTAATTTGGTGCCCTTTCTCAGTCAGGTGGTGTATAACCTCTGCTATCTCTAGTACCAGCTGCTCGTGTGGTCCACGGCGTAAGGCTGATAGTAGAGACTGCAGTGCCGCCTTCGAGTCGCAGAAAATAGTCCACTTGCGTGTAGGTTGATCAACTACAAATTGCAACGCGGCACGAAGTGCTGCCAATTCTGCTGCCGTTGATGTTGTTGCGTGAGATGTCTTGAATTTAATTGTCATGGCCAACCTTGGTATCACTACTGCTCCTGTAGAGCTGTCCGGCTGAACCGATCCATCAGTGTAGATATGTGTGGAGTCTTGATATTTCTCATACAAGAGAAGTAGTGTGAGCCGTTTAAGAGCCGGTGACGACAAATTGGCCTTTTTCTGGACGCCAGGTATGGTAATATTATTCATTGGTTGAGCGAGGCACCATGGCGAAGTCACAGGTCTAGCGGCAGGAAAGAACGAAGTTGGGATCGACTCACCATGTGCAGTCACTGTTTTGCAGTAAGATGTGCATGGTCGGATCACTGGTAGAGAGGCTAGGTGATGTCGAGGGGTTCGAGCAAAGTGTCGTATATGTGTCCTCAGCACTTCCACATTAATGTGGGTCTTGATCAGGTTGTCCCTTGTGATGGCGATAGTTGCCGCTGTTGACGCACTTTGGGGCAAGCGTAAACATATCCGGAGTGCTTGAGCCTGGACACTTTGAAGCATTCGTATGCTTGTTTTACTTGCGTTGGTTAACACAGGTAGGCTGTACCGAAGGAATCTAAAAAAAAGAATCCTGTATAGTCGGAACATAGCAGTTGTGGACATTCCCCAGTTCTTTCCAGCGAAGAACTTGAACAAATGACAGATGCCTGTCAATCGCCTTTTCATGTATGATACATGTGGGCTCCATGAGAGGTCTCTGTCAATTATAACACCTAGGAACTAGTATGATTGGAGGTGACGTATTATTTCGCTGTTTATCAGAACGCTGTAGTTATGCATTGGTTTGCGCGTAAATGCCACTAGTGCACATTTCTCTGAGGAAATTTCCAGACCTCGTTGACGGAGGTAAATAGCAACTTGAGTGGCAGCTCTCTGAATTTGCGCTCGCAGCTGTAGACGTGTTACTGCAGACGTCCAAACGCAGATGTCGTCCGCGTACATTGACAATCTGACAGTACTTGGCAGATGCTCATTGAGAGCTATTAACGTCAGGTTGAATAGTACAGGGCTAAGTATGCCACCCTGGAGAACACCACGGTGGCTGTAATGTAGCGAAGTGTCACCATCCTCGGTTCTCACGAAAAAGATCGCTCAGAGAGATAGCTGCGTAGCCACTGAAACATCCGACCACCCACTCCTACCTCCTTGAGGGCGGTGAGGACAGCTTCATGTGTGACGTTATCGTACGCCCCTTTAACATCAAGAAATAAAGAAGCGCAGAGACGCTTACGGCCTTTTTCGTGTCTCACGTAGCTGACCAGGTCTATGACGCTATCAATTGATGACCGGCCACGGCGAAATCCCGTCATAGCGTCCGGGTAGATGTTGTGATGCTCCAGGAACCATTCTAGCCGTCCAAGTACCATCCTCTCTATCACTTTGCCCAAGCAAGTAGCCATTGTAATCGGGCGGTATGATGCGAGCACCAATGGTGACTTGCCAGGCTTCAGTAATGGAACCAAACGGCTGGTCTTCCAGTTAACTGGGACGGTGCCCTCTCGCCACGAATCGTTGTATATCTCGAGGAGGGCACTCCTCGCACACTCACCAAGGTAACACAGTGATCTGTATGATATTCCATCAGGCCCGGGTGCTGATGTCCGTCTACACAAAGCCAGTGCTGCTTTAGGCTCATGAATAGAAAAAAAATTGGTCCATGTGGTGATCGTGTGATGTCGTGCCACCACGTGAGAGCGTGGAGATGTTGCGATCTGTGAGTTGACCAGATAAGTTGGCACAGAACTCTTCTGCCACGTCGACCTCCGATCTCTGTTGAGAGAGGGCTGGAGCCTTGAATGGAGACCGCTGAATGGGAGATGTCCGGAGCCCTCTTATTGTCCTCCACAAGTGTGATAAAGGCTTGCGAGGATCTATCGAAGCGCAGAAGGCTGCCCAACGTTGTGACTTTAGCTTGTTTTTGCGGCGTTGTATTTTCTTCTGAAGACGACTAGCGATTCATAAATCGTCGATTGCTTTTGTGCGTCGGTACCTTCGTTCCGCGCGCCGTCGGAGAGCCCGAAGTCATTATAATTCCG
Source organism: Rhipicephalus microplus (assembly GCF_043290135.1). Taxonomy (NCBI): domain Eukaryota; kingdom Metazoa; phylum Arthropoda; class Arachnida; order Ixodida; family Ixodidae; genus Rhipicephalus; species Rhipicephalus microplus. Next base: position 188,114,899 of record NC_134703.1, read on the forward strand.
CATCAAATTCGGTTACTCTCGAAGAGCATGTGAGGGTGCACACTGTGTCTTGCACTGTGGACTTGACCACCTCTTCTAAGTCAAATGAGGTGTTCTCTTGACAGCGTTCTTCCATGAGGGATTCAAACTTGGTCCAGTCCACTCTTTGGATAGTTTCGCGTACTTTGCAAGGTGATAATCCTCTGATCTTGACATATGTGGGAATGTGGTCGCTCCCATGTGTTTCTATGTCCGCAAACCATCCGGCACATGTGACGAGACCTCAAGAAACAAAAGCCAAGTCAAGGCAACTGCTGTATCCACGTAAAAATGTTGAGCTGCCATCATTTAACAAGCACAGCTCGTTGTCTGAAGCAAACGTTATCAGACTTCTACCCTTTGCGCTGATCTTCGGGCTCCCCCATAGTGTATGGTGGGCGTTGAAGTCTCCGATAATCACCCATGGGCCAGGAGTGGATGATAGGATGTGTCCTAGTCTTCTGTGGTCAAATCTACTTGATGGCGACAGGTATGCACTGACAACAGTGACAGTAAGACCCGTTTTCTTCACTGCTAAGCATATGTATTGGTTATCGTTGTCAGGTGGTACAGGCCGAATAATATAGGTCAGGTCACGTCGAATAAACAGCAGGACCTTGCTGTTTCCACTATAACAAGCCGACATAAATGATTCGTATCCGGAGAGTCTAATAGCGCTCGATAAATTTGGCTCGCAGATGACGATGATGGGAAACATATTGGTGGAAACGAACCGACGGAAATCTGCAATGCGTGATTTCAGTCCCCGTGCATTCCACTGAAAAATTGTTGCTTTTTTGACCTCTTCCCTGAAAGACAGTGGCTGGTGGGCCATTATCTACTCAAGAGCCGTCAGTACTGGACTCAGAGCGTCCAGTACTTGAAGTGCACTTTTGGCTGACGTTGTGCGCATGTTGTTTAAGACCGTGCGAATGGCATTAATTATGAGTCGCAGAAGAGCAATCACTTGCTTATCCAAGTTCCGCTGTTCCTCTGTTGTTGCAGCTTGCTCTGATGAATGCGGCTTCTGATGTGGTTCCTCCACAAGTTGCGGGCGCGTAAGTGGCGGCCACTCTTCAGTAGAGAGAGATCTACTTGTTTTCTGTCTTCCATAGTCTGCGTTCGCCGTGGTGTACCCTGCAGTGGGCGCTGTTCCCAGATGCGTTGGCTTACTTCTTGTAGTTGACTGTGTTCTTCGCGAAGATCCTCGACGGTGACGTCGTCGTCTTCGCCGGACTTTTTCCGTGGCCTCTTTGTGGGTAGAGCTGTCTCGCACCATTTGTCTAAGAATAGTAAACTCCTTCTTTATGCATGGACAGTCTTTGGAAGATGCACTGTGGGCACCTTGACAATTAGGGGACTTTAGTATGGTTGCGCTGCATTTGTCCTCGGTGTGTGGTGCTGAGCATTGGGGGCACACTTCGGTGTTCCTGCACGCTCCCTGCACAAGGCCGATCTTCTGGCACTTATGACATCGCATAGGTTTTGGAATAAATGGTCGGACCTGGTGACGAAAGTGGCCAACCTTCACATGGAAGGGGAGACAGTCCCCTTGGAACGTAATTCTCACACAATGTGTGTTACCAAGGCGGCTGACATTCACAATGACGTTATCTTCATTTGCCGGTTTTATTAGCACTGAAAGATCCGAGTTTGGAATTTCAGTGGCGATGTCATAAATGACTCCTGTTGAAGTGGTGCTATCAGCTGGTATTATAGAGTTGACATTGATGTTACCCAGTTGCGTTACTTTCTGAAGCGCGTTTAGCGCACGTGGGTTCAACACATCAATTACCAAGATGTGCTTTCTTGCGTTCAGACGTATTTCTTTGATCTTATTTGGCGTAATATTCTCGAGATACACAGACAGCGCTCGCCTGTTCAGCCCGCGTAGACTGTCGGTAGCCTTCAGTGGCACAAACAGGATAGAGTGAGGCCATCGCTGAGGGGCAGTTTTCACGGTAGTGGTGCTTGATGCCGAAGATGCATTGACGATCCGTCGTTTAGCCTTGCGGTACAGGACGGGTTGGAAGCCGTCGTCCGAGGACTCGTCGCTTGATGCGGAGTACAGCTCAGTGTCCTCACTCTCACTAGACGCGTTTCCTCGCTTCCTCGAAGCAGTCCCCACCGTCGAACCGGACTCGGACGGTGCCCCGTCAGGTTGAACATCCATCACCACGATATATGGGGCGATAGACCCCACAACTGCGGCGAAAAATCCAGAAAAGCACAAAGACGAGCACGATGTGTTCCGTAAACGAATCACTTCGTCTTCCTCCCCACTCATTAATTGTCAAGATTCTCAAAACGATGCTTGCAAAGAAAATATGCAAGGTGAGTCTTAAAAGTGAGTGCATAGCCAGATCAGTTGAAAATAATTCAGTTCGAGCCAAAGTGAAAGCTGAACAAACTGCGGAGTGGTGAATCACCTGCGTTTCGTTTGTGCTTATATTTGTGTTATTACGTTATGATCTGCTTATATTGCGCTTTTTTCTAGCTTTTATTGGCTTTTGTCTGCTATTTTGTACTCTTTCCATCAGATTGTGTGATATTATCTATTATTTTTTGTTGTATTCTCGGGATTATCTGTCTCATTGGTTTCGCTCTTTTCGATTTTCTGTTCCAATTAGTTGTCTTCTTCCCAATTTTTTTTACCTCTTTCTGACTCGAGGGTAGTGCGCTCAAAAACAGGCACCGGAGTTTAGACTACACTTCTCTCTCCCGTTGTGTAGCTGCCAACAATGGCATTTAATTTCGTCGCTTCTCTGGCTCGGAAAGACCGTGGACAGCGTTGGCGTTCAAAGATAAGCCTTCCTCTTTTTGATATGGTGGCCACGGGCTTCCGGATCAGGTGGCTGGCGTTCAAAACGTGCAGCCTACTCGGGTTGTGTATAATAAACGTGGGAACTGCGTGACGCAATCACGAGACGTGAGACGACCGCAGAGTGGAAGACCGGTAAGGGGAGATGCGAGTCTTTTCCCAAAGTCATGTATTATCGTTTTTATTCACTTGCACGAAATTTCATTTCGCTACTTTGACGACGAAAAGTTGAATATTTTACTTATACCTGTGTCACACGGGCGCGCAAAAAGTCTTCTAAGTAAGCGGTCTTTTACGAAGTTGAAAGACTTTTAACAAAGAGGTGTTTGCGGCGCAGACACACGGCAGCAACGATCTCCTTTTAGTGTTTTGTTCGAAGACGCTAGCGAAAGCGTGGCGCTAGCAGTTAAAAGAGAAGCAATGAAAATTAAACGATGTATCACGATGTACAAATTAACGACTTGTTGCACTCCTCGTTTCTTCAAATAAATTTAAGAATAATATATGAAGAAACACCAATGTGAAAGTTTTTTGCACTAGATAAGGAAGCATTCCCATAACTAGCGACGTGCACAAGTCCGTCTGGCACCAATGTGCTTTTATTTACCGTATTTGTTTTTCGCTGCTCTCGACTGCTCTCGACACGTTATGGGCGACCGTACGGGTGAAAAAGCGAGGATCGCAAGCCTCACGGCCTGCCTTCTCGCTCTGGAAAGAGAGGCAGACGCTGCAAAAGCCGCCAAGGAGAGGATAAAGCAGCGCAAGACCGAGCTTCACCACGTGATATTGCCGACGCGTTGTAGCTGCTTACGAGAGTAGAAAAGGAAATAACCATTAAAAGAGTTCATTACACCTTCTGCGGGATATGAAATTTGTTTTTACAAAGAGTTTTGGTGACAGAAAAATAAGCATTCGCTCTTTTTTTCCCACCACTCGAAAATTGCTGGCGCCCACTGGTTTCGAGGCTACTCATTCGGAGCCGTAAAAGAGATCGACGAACGCTGTTTACGAAAAAGACCGCTTCTGAAAAGGAGTTCGCTTTGTGCCGTGTGTCTGCTGTCAGGAACTCCTTTTCGGAAAAAGACCGCTTACTTAAAAGACTTTTAAGTGCCCGTGTGACAGGGGTATTACCCTGCAAGAAAAATCAAATCGCCTTTAAAAGTGCAATGTGGCTTGTAAAAACTAAAAAAAAAATTGCCTGCTATTATGTACGGTGAGAATTAATGACATGCGAAGCATGATCGAGAAAGGTTGATATGTCATTTTAAAATAAACTCAACGTTACGAGGCGGACGTAAATTATGCTGTACATGACTTCCATGCCTTGATTAGTACGTTTAGACGTGTCATTTACCTTCGCCTTCTATTCACGTAACGTGATACCAAATCTGATACATGTTGAGCTAGCAAAACGCCTACAAGTACGCTAAGAGCGTAGCATGTAGTCATGGTTTACTTGACAGGCATATCATAATTATCATGTTTGGACGCGTATTTGCCTTTATCGTCCATTTGGGTCACGTGATACCGAATTTGGTATATGTGGAACTAGCGAAATGGCGGCGACCGCGCTATGAGCGCATCAAGTAGTCATATTATACGTGACACGCACGCCTTGATTATCATGGTTTCACATGTCATTTAACTTCGTCGTTCATTCACGTTACGTAATGCCAAATTTGGTATATATGAAGTGAAAGAAACGACCGCGAGCACATCATGAGCGTGGTATGTTGGCATGTTGTTATAGGACACGCACACAATGATTATCATGTTTGCCCCAGTCACCTACCTTCATCGTTCCTTCACTTTCCTTAATGCCTACTTTGGTATATGTCAAGCCAGTGAAACGGCCAAGAATACATCCTGAGTATGGCATGTATTCATGTATTACATGCCACGCATGTCATGATTTTCAGGTTTGGGCGTGTCATTTGCCTTCGTAGTCCATTCGTGTCACGTAACCCCGAATTTGGTATACCTGAAGCTCGCGAAACAGCAGCGAGCGCATTATGAGTGTGGAATGCAGTCATGAATCGTGCCTTACATGACATGCATGTCATGATTGCTATGTTAGGGTCTGTCACTTGTATTTTCCATGTAGTCATGTCATATTATACCAGTTTTCAACATGTCATGTAAACAAAACTACCATAACAGCAGCAAGACCATGAAATTTAAATCATGACATTCATAGCACATGTGTCATGATTTGCCGGTAATTACTAGTCATTTACGCTCGTATTGCAGCCATGTTATCCTATACCAATATTGGTATCGATACCATTATTGAAAGGGTGAGGAGAGCTAAAATTTGTAAGCCGCTACATAGATAGATAGATAGATAGATAGATAGATAGATAGATAGATAGATAGATAGATAGATAGATGGATAGATAGATAGATAGATAGATAGATAGATAGATAGATAGATAGATAGATAGATAGACAGATTATGCTTCAAGTCGCCAAAGTTCGCTAACAAATGCTTCGCTTTTGAAAAATTGGCAGATCCCACGTACAGTGGGAATCGATGATATGCAAAGCACAAAAGAGAAAGGTTGAAGTGTCACTTTAAAATCAGCACAACATTACGATACTGATGTAAATAATGTCGTACTTGACTTTCGTGTCGTGATTATCATCTTTGGATGTGTCGTTTACTTTCGTTATCTATTCACTTGATGTGATACCAAATTTAGTATTTGTGGAGCTAGCGAAACGGCCAGGAGCACGCTATGAGCGTAGTATGTTGTCATGTTCTTACATGACACGCGTGTCAGGATTATCATGTTTGCACCAGTCATATATTTAGTCATCCATTGACGGCACCTAAGACCAAATTTAGTGTATGTGGAGCTAGCAAAACGGCCTTGAGAGCATCATAAAGGACCCAATATACTCTAATGTAGCGTTGACGTGCGAGCACGCTGGGCACAGTAACGCTACGTTAGCAAAGCGTGAGCAATCTATAGTCTAACGCCAGGCGCGACCAGCGTCCGTCAGCGCGTCCCGACGGCAACCAGCGCGAAATGTGATATGCTGCATTTCAGGCCAATGCGTTACCCTGACAACACTGTGTCTCCCTCTTTTCGTGACGGAGGGCCGTTAGACGCACTGAAACGTGCATGCGTCAATGCGACGCAGCGTGGCACGTGCCTGGAAGTATATGGCAGGACAGGCGCTTCGCATGGCAACGCCGGCGTGACGTGACACAATGAACGCCGGTGAGCACGTGCACCGCGTCACGTCGAATCGTATTAGCGCCTTGACTATGGCAACCAGTCATGTTCTCACATGACACGCATCTCATGATTATCATGTTTGCATACTCACAGACATTCGTTACCCATTGATGTCACGTAATACCAAATTTGGCATATGTGAAGCTAGCGAAACGGCCGAGAGCGCATCATGTGTGTGGCATGTAGTGATGCATTTACATTACACACATCTCATGTTTCTTATGTTTGCACCAGTATTATACCTTCGTCATCCATTCACGTCCCACAATACCGAGTTTGGTAAATGTGAAACTAGCGAAACGGCTGCAAGCGCATAATGAGCTGGCAAGTAGTCATGTTGTTACATGACACCCATCTCATGATTATCATGTTTGCACCAGTCACATACTTTCATCATCTATTCACGCACCGTAATATGAAATTTGGCATACGTGACGCTAGCGATACGGCCGCGAGCACGTCAGAGCGTGGCATGTAGTGATGTTATTAAATGACACGCATGTCATGATTTTCAAGTTAGGGTCTGTCGCTTGTGTTCACCATGCAATCATGTCATGCCATACCAGTTTTGCAACAGGCTATGTGAACGAAACCCCCGCAGAAGCTGCAGGACCATGATATGTAAATCATGACATTCATGACATACATGTCATGATTTTCATGTTATGACAAGTCAGATATGTTCTTCATACAGTCATATTATGCCATACTAAGTTTGGTATTGATACCATAATGTAAATGGCTAGGAGAGCTAAAAGTCGTAGGCGGCTAGATAGATAGATAGATAGATAGATAGACAAATAGATAGATAGATAGATAGATAGATAGATAGATAGATAGATAGATAGATACGCTCAAAGTCGCCGAAGTTCGCTAAGGAATGCTTCGCATATAAAAGACCTTGTTGAAATTACAATAAACGCTGCCAGCCACTAAAGGCAAATAAGAAGAGGCGTTCGATCATGCTGATGATGGCGTCTGGCTGAGTTATTCCGCGCCTGTTAACCATTTAGCATCCACGTAATTTGGAGCCGAAAACCCACGTGCGGGCAGGAAAACCCACGTGCGGGCACTACGCACGGCGGACAGGACTTCTATTCTCGCTTCACGTCGTGGATGGTGAGGATTTGACGGATCGTGTACGTGGACGCGAAGATAGGCATTGGGGCAAAGACGTCAGCCAGCAACGCTGCTCTCCCAATGAATTGTCTAAAAGGCAAGCGATCTGCACGACGCGCGCCAAACTCGAAGATAATTCAGGAAGCGCTGATCTTGCTTGACACCGCTAGCGGCTAATTTGCGCAGCTCACTGCTGTACTACTGCGAATCTCCTTCAGTAACGACGAGCTCTCCCAGATAAATGAGCAATACGAGCTTTGTACCCCGACAGAACATGTTGAGGAGGATTATGCAGCTATAGCGCAGTATCAAGATGAAGCTGTCAGCATGCTCGCCGAGCTACGTTGCTGAATCAATCAGTTGGAATGGGAGCAGAACAGAAATGTTCAAGCTCGCAGTACTGAAAACACAAAATCAAAGGATTTCAGAAACGAAGCGCCCACAAGATTCATGGCACCTTAGTTGCGCAGCTGCAGATTCCAACGTTCACAGGTGACATCTCAGAGTGAACAGGCTTATCGGCAATGCTTATCAACACCTTGCTACAGGCTCTTCTGCGGGACATCATTCTTTGTTTCACACGAGAAAAACGGCGCCGTGCCTTGACATGGCTTTCCGACGTACGTACTGCTCAAGCCGCATCATCGAGTACACCAGCAGAGGCATAAACTGCACCAGATTCTGAATTGAACAATCTATTAGTCTCAATGCAGGTGGGACTCGAGAGCAGAGAACAACATGCAACCCCAAGTCCAAGTCCTGCAACAGACGATCCCGCTGATGAAGTCATTGATGATGTCCCTACGGCGTCAGTGATGAACATTGGATCCACCGCAAGGTTGCAGTGTTTCTTCTGCCGTACTGATCAGGATTGGACGCGAAGCTGCAAGGCTGCTATTCTTCTTGAGGTCAAGAAAGGGCAACTGCAAAAAGACAATCGGTGCTTCAGCTGCATATCAAAAGGCCACCGAGCGAAAGAGTGTCAAGCTTACCTGCTATTCCTGCCGCAGAAGACACGCTTCCAGCATGTGCAGCCCTAATTACAAGAGGGATTCGACGACCGAAGGAACCTAAGGAGGTGCCATAGTGTGCGTTTCTTCAAATGATGTTTCATCCTACGAAGATGTATCGTCCACTAGCCAACCACCTAGGGACAATGTGGTATATCTTTCGACATTCAGCACTGAGTTGATCAACAATGAAAGGAGCAAGTGTATTCATGATATTCTAGATGGAGGTAGCCAGAGGCCATTCATTCAAGAAGAGCTAGTACGCAAGTTGAACCTTAAAATAATCTGAAAGCCATGTCTCGCGCTGAAAACATTCGGAAGCACTTCAACCTCAGCAATATAAAAGCTCAACGTAGTGAAATTGCAGCTTCGAAATTGATACAACAGCGTTACGGTCAATATAGAAGCACTAGTTGTGCCTTTAATTTGTCATAACGTAGCTCTGCCATCACCTAACAACGTATTCATTCAAGAATTGAGAAGACAAGGCAAGGTGTTCCCGAACAACTACCAGCCTAAAGACACACCAGACACCGGAATCGGTTTGCTACCAAGGTCCGACTATATGTGGCAAGTAATCACCGGTGACGTTGTCCGATGTACAGACGTACCTGGTTTAGTGGCAATGGAGACAATGTCTGGTTGGGTCATACAAAAACCTATTTGTCAGAAGACCCTTGCTGTTTGGGAATCTAATCTCCTAGAAAGCGCCTGGCGTGTGAATGCAGCAGAAGAGGATTTTGCAGCGGAAATCCTGCAATACTTTCCGAAGCATCATTTGTTGAACATCACCGACGACAGCCAATTCGCTTCAGCTAAACCTCTACGGCGCAAGCAGACCTTTAATCCATCTAGCAATGAACACTCGGTAGGACTAACGGGGATGGGTAAGCGCATTCATCGGAGCGACAACTTTGAAAAGCCAGTGACACGCGCGTCGTTCACATCGACAACAGGTCCTTTTCAACAAGATTACCATAAATTGACCAGGACAAGTGGCCAGGAGAGAGCAGCTGCCAAAACATCGAAGCAGAGTTTCTTTATCGACGGCTTACGGCAACGAGCCGGCCCTTTTGGGAAAATACGTTAAGCGTATAACTCAAGGTGAAATGTGGGCAACTTTAGAATAAACCTCAAGAATCAGAATACAACCTCTTCGATGACCACCTGTTTCCTTCCGCTACGCACTGTGTGCCTACTTGACGGGAATTCAGTGCCATCTCATCCGGAACGCTGCTCATATGACACATCAGAAGTAGTCTGGGGAAGAAAAGGCCGCCTCCCTCACCATGGACACTGACCAGCGTGCACCGTTAGCCGCACTGCGTGCCATAGTGCCAAGTGCGGATAGGTGTTTGTCTGTATCTTTCGGTATTTTCGAGCGTCGCATACTGCGAGCTGCGGATACAGAGACGCGTATATTTGCCGTTCGCGACGCTGGTATTCCAGGATGTCGTGTGGGTTGTTTTCTTTTGGTGTTTTAGTCGCGGCGTCATCAGCTCAGTTCACTACTTCGCGAGCTAGTTCGTGCACCCGTTCATTTCTTGGAACTCCCGAGTGACTCGGACACCATGTGATGCTGTCGGATTCGTGAAGTACCTGGCCTAGCAGCCTAAGGGTTATTCGGGGTAGACGTTGTGGACATTCGACAAGCCGCTTGCGAATCTGCCATGACTGCTACTGAGTGCCCGCTTGCGTCTGTTTGTTTAATTGCCAATTCTATGGCAGTTGCTTCAGCTGTGCTCGTACAAGGGGTTCGCACTGAGGCCGAGATGGTTATATTGGAATGTTCGGAGGAATGCACTGCTGTTAGGCTGTGACCATGATCCGACTTTGCCACGTTGGTGTAAATTACATCACGGTGCCCATCAAAATTTTTAATGACTTTTCTCGCTCTAGCCGCGTGCCTTGCGCCATAATAGAGTGGACTCATATTCTTCGGAATGAGAGAAACTGTCACTTGTTCCCGTAATGTATCGGGTAGAGAAACGAGATCCTCCTCGCAATAGTGTGGTTGAATAGAAAAATCTAAGTCCACAAGGACCCGCCTCCTGGCTTCGAGTTGTCGAGTGGCTCCCTCTGCCCTAGCATAGTCGCTGCCCTCAGCTCCTTGAATTTGTTATAAAGTCCGGGAGCTTGTAGCCTTTCAGTGGATGTGCCGGGTGGGAGTCCCATGGCCGCTTTATACGGCATCCATATGATCACGTCGACTTCCTTGATTTTGCTGGGGCTGAGCTCTTGATACGGCAGACTATATGTCACCCTACTGAGAACAAGCGCGTGTACTAGTTGTGACAGTCATGCACACGTGCGCCAGATTGGGGGCAACGCCCCTCGGCATAGAATGTATAATGGAGAGCGCTATCGTTCAATAAACGTTCTTTCGACGCACATGACCCGTGCAAGCCACATGGTGTCAGAAGTGGTCGGACCGCAGCCGATACACGCAGCCGGCGAACGAACAGCGGACGCGTAGCAAGCCAACAGGGGCGGCTCGGAGGTCCCAACCAGCTACAAGCATGCAGAACGGGGAACAGCGCCAGCAGGCCAGCGGACCAGTCACCACGCTATTGCCACCGCCGAAAGCCCTGGACACCACAGGAGACGTATGGCGAAGCTGGAAGACATGGCGGCAAGAGTTCGAGCTCTTCGCAACGGCAACATACCTGAACCAGCAACCGAAAGAGGTACAGGCAGCCACCTTTCTTATGATTATCGGAGAGGACGCACGCAAGACGTACAGCACTCTTGATTTTGCAACTGACGAAGAGAAGTCGGACGTAGAAGTACTGAAAATGAAGTTTGAGGCATTTTACAAACCAGCTCTAAACTTAGCCTACCATGAGTTCCGCTTTGGAAAGTGCGACCAAAAGGACGGTGAAAGTTTCAATGACTGGCTGACAGACCTCAGAGTGCTAGCAAAAAGCTGCGAGTTTGGGCAGCTTGAAGAGCGTATGCTGAGAAGCCGTATTATTCTCGGAATTAGAGATAAAAAGCTGCAAGAAAAGCTAATCTCCGAAAATGCTTCTTTCACGAAGACCGTAGAAATGTGTCGCTCTCGTGAACATGGCAAAGAACAGTGTGAAGAGATACAGGCGCGCCCGAAAAGCGATTACGCAGCCGAGATGAACGCGCTATCTGAAGCGAAAGGTCAGCGTTGTACAAAGTGCGCAAAGGTTCATCAGACCGACCGTGTGTGCCCAGCAAAGGGACGCACGTGCAGGAAATGCGGTGGCAGAAATCACTTTGCGATAGCCTGCAAGAAGAGGCAAAAAAGATTTCATTCGAAAGAGCACGCAGTAGCATCTGTCGATGCAGAAGAAGGCGATTTCTGGTTAGAAACGCTATCGCATGCCCGTGGGAAAGACGACCGCTGGACGGCTACCGTTGAGATAGAAGGAAAGCCTATTTTTTGCAAGTTAGACACAGGCGCAACATGCTCGGTTATAGCACGCAGCCAGCTGCAGAAAATAACAAACAAGCAGCCACTTGATTGCAACGTTGTTTTAAACACATTTTTTGGCTTCCAGAAAAAAGCGACGAAACAAGTTCGTCTTGAAGTGGCAACGAGAGAAAGCAAGATTCTGACAGAGTTTTTCGTCGTGGATGACGAAATCGCCGTGACCTTGAGCGGTACAGTTGCCGAAGAGCTTGGCTTGCTCCAACGTGTCTGCTCTGTCGACCAAATAGAGCTTTACGGCACTGCCAAGCCTTACGAAGACGTGTTTGAAGGTCTGGGTCAACTGGAGGGTATTGTCTACCATCTAAAGCTCAAGCCCGGGTCCCAGGGAGTAGTGAAACCAGCACGGCGGATTCCAATAGCATTGCAAAGCAAGGTGAAAGCTGAGCTCGACCGCATGGAGACTGCTGGAGTCATCGTGAAAGTGACCGAGCCGACAGAGTGGGCCAGCAACATGGTCGTTGTTACAAAAGGAGAGAAGGTACGCATTTGTCTTGATCCTTCCGACCTAAACAAAGCTCTGCTTCGCGAGCACTATCCAATGCCAACATTGGAAGACATAGCACCTTCGATAAGTGGGGCCCAGTACTTTACAACTTTGGACGCAGCCTCCGGTTTCTGGCAAACCAAGCTGGATAAAGAAAGCTCTAAGATTTGCACTATGTGCACTCCATACGGCCGTTATAGATTTTTGCGCATGCCCTTTGGAATCTCGTCGGCGCCGGAAATATTTCAGCGGGCCATGCACCGCGTGCTAGAAGGCCTCGAAGGCGTAGCGGTTGTCATGGACGACATTCTAGTGTGGGGCCGATCAAGAGAGCAGCATGATGCAAACCTTGAACACGTCCTACGACGTTGCCGAGAGTACAAACTGAAATTGAACAGAAAGAAATGCCGTTTTTTACAGGAGTCCGTCCGGTACTTGGGACACATTTTGACGCGCGACGGCCTGAGCCTGGATCCACAGCGGCTAGAAGACATCTTGCAAGTCCAGACGCCAAGCAACCAGAAAGAGCTGCAGACGTTCCTGGGCATGGTAAATTTTGTCTCTCGCTTTATTCCGAATATGTCGGACCTAACAGCACCACTTCGAGAATTACTAAAGAAGAATGTCGCGTGGCTTTGGGAGGACCGCCAAGATGCAAGCTTCAAGGCTCTGAAGGAAGCGCTTGCGACAGCCCCTGTACTAAGCTACTACGAGAAGGGGAAACCAATCAGGCTGTCGGTAGATGCCAGTCAGAACGGAGTTGGCGCAGTGATCATACAGGACGGGCATCCACTAGCGTATTCGTCGCGTTCCTTGACAGAAACACAGCAAAGGTACGCCCAGATCGAAAAGGAGATGCTGGCAATTGTCCACGGCTGTGAAAGATTCCGCGACTATCTTTTCGGGCAGCCTGAAGTTGTGGTAGAATCCGATCACAAGCCACTAGAAATTATATTTAAGAAGCCGTTATGCCAATGTCCTCTAAGGCTTCAGCGCATGCGCCTCAGCTTGCAGAGGTACCCGATAGTCGTCAAATACACACCTGGAAAACAGCTGTTTGTTGCTGACGCTTTATCACGGTCCCCGAGCCAAGCAATATTGAAAGAACAGTGCCTGAATTATCAGTTGAACACCATTGCTTGCCTGCAGGTTTCAGACAGACGGCTGAGCCAAGTTCTACAAGAGACCGACCAGGACCCTGTGATGGTGAAACTTCGACAGTACGCAAGCAGTCAGTGGCCGGAGAGCAAAGCTGACGTCAGCAGCGAGCTACGATGCTACTGGAGCTTCCGCGACGAACTGCATACGCAAGATGGCCTTGTATTCAGGAGCAACCGCCTCATCATTCCGGCCAAGATGCGCAGCGAAGTTCTTGCCTGCCTTCATGCAGCGCATGGGGGAGCAGAAAAAATGAAAGCACGTGCTCGAGCTGTACTTTTTTGGCCTTCTATAAACAGCGATCTAGAGGAAGTTGCTCGACGCTGTGAGACCTGCCAAAAGCACAAGCCACGAAATCGGCGCTTGCCATTGATGAACCATGAAATTCCTAGCCTACCCTGGGAAGTTGTGGGAGCCGACTTATGCTATCACAATGCTACCGAGTACTTGGTGGTTGTTGACTTTTATTCTTTCTTTTTCGAAATCAGGCCCGTGAAGACGACAGCCGACAAGGTGATTGCTGCCTTCGCAGACATATTCGCCACTCATGGCTTCCCGCAGCGCCTATGCACGGACAATGGACCGCCATTCAGCAGCCAGGACTTTCGTGAATTTGTCGGTAAGATTAGCTTGCACCATGTTCGCTCCAGCCCCTATCACCCTCGATCAAACGGAATGGCTGAACGTGCGGTGCAAGAAGCCAAAAAATTGCTGAAGAGGTATCGGTACGGCACAGTGGATTTTTGTGCTGCATTGCTTGAATGGAGAAACACTCCTCGCGATTCCTATTTGAAATCTCCAATGCAGAGACTCATGGGCCGAAATGCGAGGACGCTGCTGCCAGTCACGGAAACCCACCTGCGACCGCAGACCATACCGCCAGAGGAGGTTCAACGGCGGCTCCACGTCATCAGAAGTAGACAACGTTCCTACTACAACAGGGGTACAAGGCCGCTACCAGGACTTCCTGAGGGCTCCCGCGTCACAGTGTACAACGTACCATCAAAGACCTGGTCCCCTGCTACGGTTATCAAGCCTGCCAACAGTCCGAGAGCCTACATTGTTGAGACCGAAGATGGACTCCAGTTGCAGCGCACCAGAGAACATCTCCGTCTGGCCCCCACTCCACTGGTGCCCCCCACACAAGAACATCAAGCTGACATCAATCGTCAATCGCCGGCCACCGCAAAGATACCCCATGCCGGAACTTTAGTCTTTTTGTTTGTTTAAGAAGGGAGATGTGACAGTCATGCACACGTGCGCCAGATTGGGGGCAACGCCCCTCGGCATAGAATGTATAATGGAGAGCGCTATCGTTCAATAAACGTTCTTTCGACGCACATGACCCGTGCAAGCCACACTAGTCGGATGGCCTCCGTCTCTGTTAGACCTCTGCCTTTTCTCGCCACTCTGTTTATCATACGAACATTGTGCTTCGTGGTCACTTTCATCGCTTTGATTGTGGAATTGGCTCTGCGATTTGCTTGTAGCCATGGACCTAGGACTCGAATTATTTTTTTTCCTGGAATGATGTGTTGCCTATCTATAGACAAACCCTTTCGTCTTTTCTGTAGTTACGTTCGTGTAACCTTACCCATTCAGATTTGTTGGGTGCGCAAAACATGTCACTTGCTTAGCAAACTTATTAACTGCTTCTACTGCTTCTTGTGGGACTTGCTCTTTGTACCCTAGAGAGCCTGTTGTCACCCACAGGGTGATGTCGTCCGCATATAGCGAGAATTTTAAGTATTGAATTTGCTCTAGTCTTCTAGCTAGCCTGTTCATTCCTAAATTAAATAAAAGAGGAGATAGGGTAGCCCCTTAAGGTGTTTCACCAGGCATGTCGAATTTCTTTGAGCTGATGTTGTCTATTCCTACCGTAGCTTTCCTATCTTTGAGGAAGGAACGTATGTAATTGTACACCTTCTCTCCGCATTCTACCTTTTCTAGTTATTCGAGTATAAGTGCGTGCGACATAGTGTTAAAAGCACTTTTAGAGTCTAGCGTTACAACTATGTGCTCCCCTCCCATAGAAATATTGCTTAGGACCTCCTGCTTAAGTCTAAAAATATGTCCTCAGTGGATAGGTGTCTCTCAAAGTCCTACATGTAGTCTCATAGGAGACCGCGGTCTTCTATGAATCACTTTTTAAAGAGTTTTTCTAGGCAGGATGTGAGAAATATAGGACGTAAGTTCAGCAAATTGTGAAGTTTGCTGGCTTTCGGAATAAGTGTAACGGTGGCATCTTTCCGCTGCTGTGGAAGATGCCAAGTCTCCCAGATCTGCTCGTTGAAGTATTTGACTAATTGCTCAAGCTGCTTGTCGTTTAAATTGTGGAGCATGGAATTGGTTATACCATCATCCCCGAGTGCTGAATTTTTCTCAAATGCTTGTGCGGCAGCAAAAAAGCTCTGCCTTAGTTACAGGGGCGTCTAGCATGTCATTTTTATGCCTACGTAAGCGTGTGTAGCATACCGCGAATCTTTTGTTTCGATGTATCGCTTCCTAAAATCCTGCAGCAGTTTGGCGTGGTCGCCTTGATATTCGCCAGTTGGTGTTCTAAGGGATCACGTAGTTACAGTCTTTATTTTCTAGATCGAGCGTACTTCTTAGTATGGCCCAGGTTTTCGATGTCGATAGGGTTCCCCTTAAAGAATAAGTAAACTGGGACCACTTTTCCACTTGTAGTTTACGTGCGTGTCCATTCGCCTGGTCTGAGAGTTCTTCAATCCTTACTCTTAATTTCCTGTTTAGCCTTTGCTGTTTGCATCGTTTGGTGAGTACCCGTCTACAGTCCCACAAATGTAGAATGTGCGAGTTGATCTCTGGGTTTTTCGTAGTTAGAGTAATTTTCCTAGTAGGGGCTTCATAGGTCTCTTTAAGGCTCAATGCCCATTATTCCACGTGTTCTGGCGCGGTTGAAGGGAACAGGTACTTGCGATATAAAGGACAGCTCGTTGTAGACGTTATAACCAAGTCGGTGTTTGAATTTTGGAGTTGTGGTGGAGAAGCTTAGAATAAAATGGTCACTTCCAAAGTTTTCCTCCTAGTTTTGCCAGCGCCCACCTCAAACATTTAGCGAAAAGGTAAGGTCTGGGCACGTATCAGCACTTACGCTATTCCCTGTCCTAGTAGGAGCGGAGTGTAGCGTTTCCCGTTGTAGACCTGCATTTCTATGGCATGAACAAGTAATTTTTTATTGGGTGTATATATTTTGTAGCCTCAGTTTGAGTGTGGGGCATTGAAGTCGCCCACGAGAATAAGTCTGTCCTTCCTCTCCAAGTGCCCTGAGACACGGGTAATTATAGGCGCGAAATCCGTGCCTCTTTCCTTAGGCGGGCTATAGATATTAACTATGAAGGTTTTGGCCCGTCCTCGCTTTGTTGGAAGGAGTTCCACTATATGATGTTGTGTTTGGCTGCTAGGGGCTAAGCTAACCTTTGACGCCATTTCTTTTGCTCACCAGTGTTGCGATCTTTGGGTAATCCGAATTGTAGTCCCGATAGTAGTCGCCCACTTTAACAGTACTCTTGACAACTTTTTGTCGGCATATAATGTCTGACTTAACAATCGCCGTGTCGATGTAGCACTAGGCCACCGCTTTATTTTGGAAAGTGCGACAGTTTCATTGCCGAATTTCAGCGGTGTCGCTTATTTTTGCCTTATTATTGGTCAGGGCTTGTATCGCTCTCCGCGTCCATAGAGCAAGAGACTATACACCTTGTTTGGCTTTTCAAAGGGTGAGTGCGCTTGGACTACCTGCGGCACGCTTACGATTTAGGTGTTTTTGATTAGTGGCAAGCTCATCGTTTGCTTTTAAAAATTTTTAAAATCGTTATGCAACTGCTTCTGAAAATTTCGCATAGCCTGCATTTGCTGCATCATTTTCTGTAGCATCGCTTCTATTGGATTTCGAGAAGGAAAATTTGCTTCGGTGTTTTTGGCTTTCGGTTGTTGTACTTGAGCCATTAGTTTAGGCTGTCCATTTAGGGCAGCCATTTCCTGTTTTATTTCGTCTAGCGTTTGTTTGAGAATGCGATTTTCTATCAAGCCTCTCTCGTACTCAGGATTTGATGTTATCGGAGCCACGATAGAAGCCGTCCTCGCACAGTCCACCTTTGTATGGTCGATGTTCTCCGCGGTGTTTGCTGGAGGCCTGGACGTATGGTTGAGCCGCGATGAGTGGGGTTTGGGGCTGGGAATATCCACGTATGCCTCTAATTTCTTTGATATTGATCACTATTGGGAGCGTGATGTCGCCTTGGGCTTCTTTGGCCTTTTGGCTGATCGTAATCAGAACTGACTCCTGGGTTTTTTCTTGACTTCTGCGCGCAGCGAGGGCCATTCTTTGTCTTCGTCCTCAGAGTCACCCGAGCAGTCCGAGTTGAACCATCTTGGTCGAGGTGGTGATTGCTTGGCTGTGTTTCTTGAAGGATTCTTGATGGATGTCATTGCGGACATGACTGAACGTATTCGGGGTTTCAGCCTTCTTTTGCATTCCTTTTCTTCTGCTAAATGTTCCTCCCCACAAGAGGTGCAGGTTGGGAGGAAATCGTGGCTTTCCTGGTGTTCTTGCATGCCACATTTTCGACAAACTGGTAGACCCAGCTGTGGGCGAACGTCTGTGCGATGCCCGGTTTGCCGGCAGGCGTAACAGAATTGAACAATGCTCTTATACGGGTAACACGGCAACTCACCACCCATGTATAATATACATATCGTGGTATTATTGGCCAGTAGAAGGTAATGACAGCGGTCTTGGTATCACCGATATTTCGTGCTTTCAGGATGTCGACTCCTTGCGTGTTGTTTCGTAGAATCTCAAGCAGCGCTTCAGCAGGGGTGTGAGGCCGTGTATTACACCTTTGCCAGTGCCCTCTCCAGTGGCCCGAAGCAGCAGAGCTTCATCGCGCTCCGTCGTTTCGGCAGTGTGAATCAGCAACACGGCGCCTATTCTGTGCGATGCTCAGATGCACCAATCAAATCACCTGAAGGTGACCATTTTCGACGACTGTTGTCGTGTGCAATTAGGGTGAAGGTGAAGTCGGAATGTGCGTGCCTCAGCTTTACCGCCCGAAGGAGCCTTGGCATGTGCGTGTTTTACTTGGGTGTTGCAACGTGACAATATATTGCGTTAAGCGCTCTGCTGTGCACCCATATGAGTGTGGATGAGGGATGAGAAAAGAGCAAGCAACAGAAGCTGCTAGCGCAACACAGTACAACAGCAAACAAAGAATAATTTATAGGGGGGGGGGTTGACGTCCCGAAACCACCATATGATTATCAGAGGTGCTGTAGCAGAGGACGTCAGAGATTTTGATCACCTGGGGTTCTTTAGCGTGCGCCCAAACCTGAGCACCCATGCTGTAGAGCATTTTTGCCTCCATCGAAAATGCAGCTGCCGCAGCCGGGATTTGATCCTGTGATATGCGGTTCAGCAGCCCATTACCTTAGCCACTAGACCACCGTGGAGGGGAAGTAAACAAGGGACGTGGGGAGAATATGCAGTGGTGTATGCAGTATAAAGCAAATCGTGGTCCTCCGGGGTGTGTGTGTGTGTGATTGATTTGACGTGTGTCTGTTGGTGCAGCTGCGTCCTCTGAACGGAATTGATTTCCAATGGCTCAAAATACTGGTCCACGTTAAAGCGCCCGTTGCGTAAGCACTTGTCTCACGGTTGATGCACCAACGTCTCGCATGAAAAACGTGGTGCAATGTCCTTCACGCGCTATGCAATATCGCTGCATCAATCGTAATCGATACAGTGATCAGGATCAATTACTATCAGTTGCATAGATCGTGATCATTGCTGAAGCGATGTCGCTAAGAGTATTCCGTGGAAACGCAAAAGAAAGGTTTCATATTTTAAAGCATTGTATCATACCTAACGATATTCTTTCAGGAAGTCTTACTTTTGTATAACGTGTTTTTTTTGCATTTCACCTGCTTTGCGTGCAAGTATTTCGTGGTAGTAACTTCTTTATAATAAATTAGTGTCCCGTGAAAGAAAACATGAATAGTCTATTGAACGCCCCTCTGAAAGCAAAGTCTGGCATGCAATTCAGTCGCATTCACTACAGAGAGAAAATCTCTTGCCCAGCGCCTTCGCACTCACACTCCTTCGTTTAGACACATTCATGGAAGGTGGAGACACTACCTTCCATGAATTACGGCAAAACTGGGTCCCACTTTCAAAAAGTCGAATATTCACGGGCCGATGGGGTCATGACAACACTAAGGACCACAAGTTATTGAGCCAAGAATGAAAATTCACCTACAACTTTTTGCCACCACCCTTTTAACCACGCACATTGATTTAGCATTAACTTAACGAACGTATGCAGTGACATCCCTCCTCCCCTGTTAAACACAAAGTGCACTATACGCGCGTTTATTTAGATGAAACAAGACCTTGAATGAAACATTGCCGTTGACCTCAAACGCGATGACAAGCACAGCGACACAAGACACGCGTTCGGCATTTACAGGAGCACACAATTCGAAATTCACGAAGTCATTCTCAAACCAGTTCTCTATTCTGCGCTCTCAGTTATAGTTGCCATAATTAAAGATGACAGGGAAGAAAACTGGCAGCGAAGGTTTCGTAAAACAACAAAAAATTGCAAAGGACGTTGTGAAGTGTAATTAAAAGCCCTGTGTAATTTTTTGAAACTTCAAAGCAGCGATTTCTTTATTTCAAACACCACGCTAAATGGAACATTGTCAGTTTTAATTACATCATAGGAACTGCGCACAAACGTCGACTTCGAGAGATTGACATTGCTTCATCGTGGACTCTGAGATGAACATGTTGTGGGTTGCAATTCAAAGGACATATGTATTGCTAAGCTGACGCTGAATTCCGTGACTTCTCAAGCTTCTTTATCAAGCTTTGCTTTCTTTATTGCAAAATAAATGAAGTATTGCAAGAGAATGGTTGTGTGTATGAACATTATTGTCAGTCTTCGGTGACTATTTATTCTGTGGTGCGGAGGGATGAAAAATAGAGGAATTGCAGCATCACTGGGGAGCTAATGTTTGTGCTTAGGTTGTCACTTACTATACTTGAATTCTGGAGGAACGAAGAAAGCAATGGTCTATGGTTTCTGCTTTCCTGCATAATATGCAGTTAGTTGACCAGGGAACTGAAATGGCTTTACTTTGAAGCCATAGTTTCACAGGGAGCTTTTCTGTGTGCAATTGTAAAAAGTGTTTTTGCCAAGCTTCAAAGAGGCACTGCTCTAACCCTTTTCAGTACTTTACGTCCTGAAACCAATAAGTTTTTTTATATATATACTGATATAGGGAGAAATACAATTAGATTTTTAAAAAGCCTTTTCTGTGGGACTGACGCCAAATATACAACGAAAATTGTGCTTTAGGTATTCTGTAAGAAGGTACTACTTCACGTTGAAATTCTTGTACTGGGCCAGGTGTCGCAACACTTGTTGATACAACGTAGTCTGAAAGGTGGTCGCGCAGGCGAACTTGTAACACTGTTCTTAAAAACAAAAACAAAAAAACGTTGCCTTGGTCGTGGAGGAACATTAACATTTACACTACTTGTTTCAGGTAAACAGGAGATAAGCCTAGCCCCCATGCGTCACCCTCCGAAATAGATTGCTATGGCTCGTGCGCTCCCAACTCGAGCCCCAAATGTGAAAGCCAAACATTCTGTACAGTTTCTGCACCATTATTCTTGTCATACATAATACTTGCAGGACAAAAAATCTTTCCGACAAAATATATTGTACACACTTGCTTTAGAAAACATTGAAAATCCATGACCACCCCATTTCTGACTATTTTATTCTACCCTTTCGGTCTCTTCGATTCAATACTCTGAATGTGACTTGTGGGGTTGCAAAAAGACGCCGAGGTATACGTTTGATGAATAGGACCATTGCATGTCACAATACAGTTTTGGCCTAGTTGGCCAGTCTCTGTACCAGATTCCAAGGCTTTTTGGCCAATATACAGCACTCCCCGTAGCTTGAAAAAAAGCTGTAGTTTCTTTCAACACTTTACATGCACAATCTTTTTGCATGAAATTCGTCCGCATATGCCAGCAATTCGGTTTCATTATCACAGAATCAGAATCTTTGGATGTTAGTACACTAAAATATTTTTTTTTGCAGAAAAGCTTCAGATATAGTGCGAATACACTAAATATGAAGTTGGACAACGCTGGCGCAAACTTGAGGTGACTGGCATGCTCTCACTAAGCATATGTTTATCATCAGTCTGGCTTTACAGTCTGCGTAAGCCATTTTAGCGTCCTCTAGAATAATGGAACCCACACTAACTTGTTCAAGTATAAGTAGGAAAATTTTGTGGGTTACCATATCGGATGTCTTTTCCAGGTATAACGCGGCCTTTTTCAGCGTCACAAGGCACCAATATATTTCTTAGTACATGTATATTAGCGAAAATATTTCTTCCCTCTTGCCCGCATGTGGGCCTGCCAGTGTTTTATTACCTCTTTGGAGTCGCTTAGCTATTACTTTCTTATCAACTTTGTAGTCAGTACTCGTGAGGCTTATTGGTTTATAGGGTTCAACGGAGCGTAGCTTAAGCGGATCATTGATTTTAGTGATTAGCGCTACGTGTGTTGTCTTAAACGATGGGGGCATGCTCTTCATTTTAAAATAC
This sequence comes from Rhipicephalus microplus, assembly GCF_043290135.1. Lineage (NCBI taxonomy): Eukaryota > Metazoa > Arthropoda > Arachnida > Ixodida > Ixodidae > Rhipicephalus > Rhipicephalus microplus. The sequence continues at coordinate 188,136,869 of NC_134703.1, forward strand.
TCCTCTGAAGCTTTTCTGCTCGATGCAAGGCTACTGGCGTTTCTGTTTTAGAAGAGTTGTATAGTGTTGAGCCTAAACCATCTAGCCTAGATGATTTACTTAATTTTGATTCTTTAGTCGCTTCTCGGTAATTGGCAATTCGAGTTCTTGACGTAGTTTGTTTTCTAGTTGTGGCATAAGAGGCAAAAATTCACGTTCGAACACTTTGGAGGTCTCATGCATTTGATTTAAAAGGCCACGAAAACGTTCATTGAAGGCTTTGTCGATTTTTTTTGTCTCAGGTAAATTTGTTGTTGTAGAAAACTTCAGTAATAATTTTTTTCATTGCGTTTAGCTTTTCATCTCCTGATGCCCGTTCAGGGGGCGTTTCCCCGAGCCGAAATTGATTTGCGTGTGCTTTGACCACTGCAATTCCATTTCTTTCAATGTCCACTCCTTCCATCTCGCTTTTGGTTTATTTTATATGTTTTGCGAACAGACCCATTTGAGTACTTTCAGTGGCAAAGAGTAATAGTAGTGTGTCGCAAAGTTGTCTTTGCTTTTCCTTTTCTGCGTTGTCTGCAAGCTCGGTCAATTGCCATGAGTTTGACTACGAATTTAAACATTCCCTATAAGGATAAAAATTTGTTTGAATCTTAGTTTAGTAAGTTATCAATCTTTTCCTTTCGTTCTTGAAAGAAAGGTTCATCTCCTAACAGCTTGTCGTTGAGCGTCCTTGTGTTCCAATTAAAGTGGCATGCCTTTTTCTTTTAAGCGATGGTAACAGCCACCACACAGTGGCCACTAAAATTGACGCACTGGACAACATAATTTGTACAAAAAGGCGATAATGTAACTGGCCCATTAATATTGTCTAATCTTTCCTCGCTGTCTCCCTGGAAATAGGTGTACGTCACGTTACATTTAGACATAAGCACACTTCCTACATTCACTTCAACGATCCTGTAAATTACATTTGTATGCTGTCTTATACAAGTACATCTCACTTTTATCTCTGAACTGCAACCTTTATTTGTATCTTCTGGTCTGCATCCACAAGTAAAAATCCTGAAATAAATAACATTGCGATCACACTTTACATATGATTGCAAACGTTTAAAAAAAGTCTGCTTTTCTCGTTCTCTGTTTGGTGCGTAAACACATGTTGCGCGCCATGGTGTATCACCAAACATGAAATTAAGCATTACTAGTCTTCTTCTTTCACACGTGGTAACAACTTCTTCAATAACTTTGATTGAATTTCGGCATAGTATCAAACAGGCTCCGGAAGACGCAACTGCATTAGACACACGTATATTAAGTACAGGCCAGAACGTTTCTATAATTTTTTCTGTTTGTTTTTGACATTCAATTTTTGTTTCTTGAACTGCCACTTGGTCTAGATTATTTTCTGTTACAAGGCGGTTTAGCTGGTATTGTTTCCTGAGTGTTGACAGACCATGGACATTTATTGTTGCTATGCGCAAAGCGGCATTAAGTTTGTTAGCCATAGTAAATGGATAATGTATGTACATACTACTCACGTTGTGCGTCGGTATTGCACTGCATCCCAACAAGGCGTGGACTTTGCTGAACTGAAACACACGGTTTTCCTTGTGTTTGTTCTGACACACTAGCAGACGCCCAGCAACACGCTGCCGTCATTTCGAGCCACTGCAGTCTATAGAAGCCCAGGTCGAGGTGCAGAAAACCCAAGTGACGTAGGTCATCAACACTACGTTTATAGTTAGTCATAGCGCATGGGCGCAATTTGCATGACACCGTCTTGGTGCCCGCGTTGTCCACGCTCCGGAACGCTGGCACGCGCCAAAGGCCACACGTAGGGGCGTAGGAATCGCGGGGCTCTTCGAGCGCGACAGCTTCTCGAGTACGAAGTCGCACAATCGACGCATCGGACCTCAACAACACATTTCTTAAGCGGTGGCCCATCGCCTTGCTTTGTGTGATGCACTGACACTATGGCATACAGACATACAACAAGAGTGGATGGTTTGTGCGTACTTTCACCTTTAGGTGCAAATAAATTGAAGGAACTAAATCTGCAGCGTGTTTCCGCGTATGTGCACTTGCTATTCTATTCTTTATCCATTTTAAAAGAGATTGTGATTGCCGTTAATTAGCTTTACGTGAAATACCGTGATAAGAAAGTGTCTTCTTGTCGCCACTGTTTGGTGAAGCCCTTGCCTCAGACAGTTAACAAAGGTTGCCCGATGGCCTTGTTGATTATCTATTGACCCCGAAAACGAACACTGGTGGTGCGGCCGTTGCGGTGAATCGACGTCACAGCAAGGACTTGCTTGGTTCGCGGCCGTGCATCGCCTTTTTCTGCGCCTGCCATGCACCCGCTCTTACGTGATAAGGTGGTAAGAACTGGTCATCGTTGCAATGCGAATATACCTAGAAATAAGGCGGCTATTCACACTGCCAGCGAAAGTTAAGTGAACTGCAGAAATTTGCAATGATCTAATGGACAAACTCTCGTCTGAACGATAAATTCGCCATGAAAGTGGTGGTGCATTACAGCAAGGCATTCGTTGTAGTCACTGCTTACGAGAAGAAATCAGTGCTAACAGACTTTGCGCAGATGATTCTAACTTCATTACAACTTGGCGTACGCTCCAGGGTATGAGCATTGGTCGCGAAAAATTACAAATATATTTAGAAAGTTTTCAAATAATTCAAAACATGTGATTTTCTGCAAATAGTTCACGTGATTTCTTCAATTGATAACGTCAGTTGAGCTTTTCGCTAAAAGACGCGTTAGATGAATTTACTATAAAATAATTCTTTATATATCCAGAAAAACTAATACTGTTACACGCAAAACACCCAAGAAAAAATCTGACATGTGAGTGTACTTTAATTCCATAAATATTTATTTTAAACAGCTAGTTACCAGGAAATATGTGACCATGGATTCCAATTTGCATGAGCTGCTGGTCCGACCAGTTGCCACGTCATGAGTGGTTATGTTTAGCTCAGGTGGGAGCACTTCTGATAATAACCATGTACAAACGAGGTGATTGAAAGTCGAAATGAGCGTTGTGAATGGTTTCGATGGCGCCCTCAGTGTTGTGGCCCACGTTATAACTAAACAGTCTTCGCCTCAGTGAGTCAGTGTCTAGTGTCACACGTCATGTCCACATACAGGTTACTGACGCTCAACATCATCATCACCATCACAAGCCTGACTACACGGCTCCGAGCGAATCACGAGCGTGGTATGTTCTCATGTTCTAACATGATACGCATGTCATAGTTAACATGTTTGCAACAGTCATATACCTTCATGAGCAATTGACGTCACGTAACACTACATTTGGTATATGTAAAGCTAGCGAAGCGACCACGAGTGCACTATCAGCGTCGTAGCATGTAGTCATGTTATGCCAGACCAATTTTGGTGTCGATACCTTTATCGAAATAGTCAGGAAAGCTGAATGTCGTAGGCATATATATATATTGATAAGAAGTATCACTACCAGGAAAAACAAGGGAAGCGTGGGTAGAGAATGAAGACAACGTTGCCTCCACTGTGATCCCTCTGAGTGGGTACGAGCCATGGCGGTGGAGATAATCATCATTATACGGTGATCGCGGACTCAGGGCCCATTAAAAACCCCCATTAATTTACCTCGCCTTGTGTAACAATTTGGTGGAAGGTGCTGGGTAGGACGAACCCAAAGACGGGAGCTTCACTACCAGGACTTCGTCGCAGCCGCCGCCTCGCCGGACTTCCACCTTCACCGATCGTAATGGCCCAAGAGCAGCCATCCAACTCTTCGAGGCCAACTCCGATGGGTTCCGCGCCGTACTACAGAGTGCCGCCAAACTTCGGCGGAACCTCAGGAGAAGACGTCGATGTGTGGCTCAAGAACTACAAGCGGGTGAGCAGGAGCAATGGCTGGGACTCGAACGAACAGCTCAATCACGTCGTATTCTCGTTAACTGACACCGCCCTAATGTGGTACGAGAACCACGAGGACATGTTCACTACTTGGGAACGTTTTGTTGAAGAAGTGCAGAAGTGTTTCGGTGATTCAGATGCAAAGAAGAAACGCGCGGAGCAGACATTGTCTCAGAGGGCACAGCTTCCAGGAGAAACATGTACGACATACATTGAAGAAATATTGAAGCTGTGCAAGATCGTGAATGGGAGGATGTCTGAAGAAGACAAGGTTGGACACGTTCTCAAGGGTATAGCCGAAGACGTGTATAATTTCTTAATTGGGAAAGACTGCTTGAACTCCGTGTCTGACGTGATGAAGCATTGTCGTACCTTTGAATCCCTCAAGATGCGACGAATTTCTCCTAAATTTGGCCGTCTGTCCAACGTCCCCACTGTTGCTAGTGTTGAAACAGTGCCGCCTAACGAGCTTGCTTTGACCACACGGCAGATTGTCAGAGAAGAGCTGATTCGATCTCAGCAGACCTATCATTGCCCCAGCGATTTTCAGGATTCCCTCGGCATGCCTGAAAAAGAACATTCTCATTCCCCATTGTATAGTGTCAGTCGTTGATGGACGGGTAGATGTGTGGACAATGAACAGTTCCATGGAGCCTGCAATTCTGCCAGGCGGCATGAAACTTGCAGTATTTAGACTCGAGTCATGTACGACGCTGGTTGCGCTTGTTGATGCTACAAGCCAAAATGAACATCTAGGCTTAGAAAGTTCAAAAGATGCCCAATTGCTACAAATGGTCAGCAAGTCACTTGACCAAAGCGAGCGTCATACCCTGCTCGACGTTCTGTCTAAGCACTCGAAAGTGTTCGATTTTTCTAAATACAGCCAAAGGCCCTTAATCCCAGCGTCCCGGATACGTCATCAGATCCACACCGAATCGGCACATCCCATTAGGCAGAAACCTTACCGAGTGGCACCATCGGAGCGCAAGATCATCAACGAGCAAGTTTAAGAGATGCTGGAAAAGGGAATAATACAGGAATCGGCGAGTCCGTGGGCTGCTCCCGTAATTCTAGTGAGGAAGAAGAATGGTACGTGGAGATTTCGCGTTGAGTACCGCCGACTGAATTCTGTTACCAAGAAAGACGTCTATCCACTGCCGCGCATCGATGACGCTCTAGACTGCCTGCATTCCGCGTCCTACTTTTCATCTGTCGACCTGAGATCAGGTTACTGGCAAATTCCGATGCACGCAGCTGACAAAGAAAAGACGGCATTCGTTACGACCGACGGACTTTACGAGTTCAACGTTATGCCATTCGGATTATGTAATGCTCCTGCGACATTCGAAAGATTTATGGACTCTATATTGCGTGGTTTAAAATGGCATATATGTATGTGTTACCTTGATGATGTCGTAATTTTTGGCCGTACGTTTGAGGAGCACAACACTCGCCTAGACCTCGTGCTCAGCTGCATTGAAAAAGCTGGCCTTGTATTGAATTAAAAAAAGTGCCACTTTGGCGAGCGACAGACATTGGTGTTAGGACATCTCGTCAACAAAGATGGCATTAGACCTGACCCGCAAAAGACAGCGGCCGTTGAATCGTTCGAGCGTCCTAAATCTGTGAAACAACTGCGTAGCTTCATCGGGCTCTGCTCGTATTTCCGCCGGTTCGTACCCAAGTTTGCGGATGTGGTTCACCCCCTGACGAGCCTTCTACGCAAGAACAGCCCGTTTCAGTGGACCTCCGAGTGCGATGCCGCTTTTCACAAGCTGAAGTGTTTGTTAACTTCGCAGCCAATACTTCGGCACTTCAATCCTTCGTCGCCCACAGAAATTCACACAGACGCAAGTGGCATCGGTATCGGTGCTGTTCTCGTTCAGCGTTCTGGCAAGAAGGAACACGTTGTGGCTTACGCAAGTCGTTCTTTAAGCAAGCCTAAACGCAACTACACAGTGACCGAACAGGAATGCCTAGCGGTAGTCTTTGCCGTGCAACGGTTTCGCTCATACATCTATGGTCGCCCGTTCACTATCGTCACAGATCACCATTCCCTGTGTTGGCTGGTCAACCTGCGTGACCCATCCGGCCGCCTCGCACAATGGGCCATTCGTTTGCAAGAACATGTCTTCACCATTTCATACAAGACTGGCCGTCTACACGCTGATGCGGATTGCCTCTCCAGAATGCCGCTACCATCGACAGATTGTGAAGGCGATAACTTTAACCACCTTATCGCTTCGCTGTCGTCTGGCTTTCCCGATGCCGTGACTTTCACCGCTGAGCAGCGTAATGACCCAAGCTTGAAAGCTCTCTTCCCTGGAGCGAGAAATTCATTAAGCGAAGGCCAATTCTGCGTCCGAAATGGTCTTCTTTACCAGAGAAACTTGTCCACGACGGGCGCCCGCTTTCTGCTAGTTGTTCCTGCATCTCTCCAAACGTCTGTTCTGCGTGTCACGCATGATGACCCCACCTCTGGCCATCTAGGCACCGCACGAACACTTAGTCACACGAAAGAGCGGTTCTATTGGCCGAAAATGAGCAAGACAATTAAGAACTACGTGGCCAGCTGTATGCAGTGCCAGAGCCACAAGCGGCCCTCCTCGGGTCCAGTTGGTCACCTGCAACCTGTAAAGCCTCCCGGTTCCCCTTTTGAAAAGGTCGGCATTGATCTGATGGGACCATTTCCACGCTCCTCAAAAGGTAACCGGTGGATAATTGTATGCGCCGACTACCTGACGCGGTAAAGCGAGACGGCTGCCTTATGCTCCGCCACGGCAGTCCAGGTTTCGGAGTTCCTGTTGAATTCAGTCATCCTCCGACACGGACCTCCTCGCGTGATAATAAGTGACCGTGGACGACAATTTACCGCTGATATTGTCGAATTATTACTTCATTTGTGTGCTTCCAAGTTCCGACACTCAACTGCGTATCATTCACAAACTAACGGCCTCACCGAGCGCACAAACCAAACGTTGATCAACATGTTGTCAATGTACGTCGCCTCCGACCACAAAAACTGGGATGAAGTTTTACCATTTGTCACGTACGCCTTCAACACGTCGAAACACGAAACGACAGGCTACAGCCCTTTATATCTGCTCTACGCTCGCTCACCTCGACATACGCTGGACACTATCTTTCCTTTTGTCGTCCATGACGATTTAACAATTGCGGAAACTTTGTGTCGTGCGGAAGAGACACGTCGACTTGCCTGCCTACGTACACTGGCAGCGCAAGAGTCCTCCAAAACTCGCTACGACAGTCAACACAGGCATGTAACCTATGCCCCCGGTGATCTAGTGTGGGTGTGGACCCCAATACGCAGACGTGGCTTGAGCCAAAAGCTACTGGCACACTACGCCGGTCCTTTCGTGATACTTCATCGTCTCAGCGAGGTCAACTATGAAATTGCACGTGTCACCACTAGTGGCCGACGTTCAAGCAAGACAGAGGTGACGCATGTTGCCCGCCTGAAGCCGTTTACACGGAGGATGCAAGAATAACTCGCCCAGAGGCCTTCGTCTGAGACCGAGGAATGATAAGAAGTATCACTACCAGAAAAAACAAGGGAAGCGCGGGTAGAGAATGAAGACAACGTTGCCTCCACTGTGATCCCTCTGAGTGGGTACGAGCCATGGCGGTGGAGATAATCATCATTATACGATGATCGCGGACTCAGGGCCCATTAAAAACCCCCATTAATTTACCTCGCCTTGTGTAACAATATATATATATATATATATATATATATATATATATATATATATATATATATATATATATATATATATATATAATGTCACGTGTAAATATCTCAAAAACGTCGACGCGGAGCACCGAGCACTGAGGGACAAAGAAAAAGAGCGCGGTGACACGGGTGGCCATGGGTTCTAGGTTACTATGGGTTTCGGCACACTGTGGATTAAGATTAAATGAATTGGCCGATTCCTTAGCACGAGCGGCACTTGATGGGCCAGTTTTGTTCATACTGCCAGACGTTGGATATATCGCGGCAATAAGATATCGAAAATCAGCAATCTCCACTGATACGATAAATAAAGTATACATGGACAGAATATAACCACCTCATGTTTCCATGGCAACCCCACTGTCGCCAGGCCAGAAAACTCGAAGTCTTAATTACTAAATTTCGATGTCGTCTCCCCCCTCCCCCTAAACCTGTATCTACAGAGAGCTGGTCAGACAACATCACCCCTCTGCGCTTTCTGCGGAGAAATGGAATCACTAGATCATTATTTTTTGTATTGTGGCCGCTACGCTATACTTCGGAAAAAATTACTAGTTATGCCATTTCTGAAAATAGGCGTTAGATTGACGGTGGAAACGGCGCTAAGCTTTGGTGCCACAGTTTTGGGACATTGCCACAGGGATGCTTTCAATGCCGTTTGCGATTATATGCAGGCAACCAAACGTGTACCTTCGTGATCTTCAATAAAAAAAATATTATTTATTACTTCCCAGGGCAGAGTGAAGTAAACGCAGCTGAGAGGTAATCATAACACCTCAAATCTCAAAATTGCTCAACTTGACTTTTTTTTTTCGTTTGCTCTTTCGTGTTGTTTTCTTTACATTAGTCTCATTATATTACCAATTCATTACACATAGTTAAAATGATCACAGAACAACTGCACTACACTTTCTTGGCCAATCCCCCTGAGTGGGTATGAGCCATCATCCCAGGGAAACAAACAAACAAACAAACAAACAAACACGGGTGTCACGAGGCGCGCTCGCAATGTTCGGGCCAAGGCGTGCAATTCTGAGCTCGGACGAGCGAGACGTTCTGCCGGGCGTGTGCACGGAGGACCACGGGGCCGTGCAAGGTCCAGGGTGGCCGAGGATCCAGGTGCCAGGGGAGTTCTGGCTGAATCGAGGATCGCCGAGCGGTGCCGAGCCGTACCGAGCGACGCGCCAGACTCGGAAGTGGGCCGCGAGCTCACGAGCTGTGCACCCGAGGGTACATGGCTGTGCCCTGGCCAAGGCGAGAAACGCCGGTGACCGAGCTGCCGCACCGCAGCGGTGGCGAGCAGCATTTCAGCACGGCACAGACGGTGCTATGCTGGCCCGAACCCGCACGTGGAACCGCTACGCCCGGGCGGTGATCAAGACCTCGGAAACGAGGTCCGATATTGCGCTGGTCCAGGCATCTCCTAGACGACGCCACCGCTGCTCGAGAGTCGTGAGTCTACGGGACTCTTCTTCCTCATGTGCCGCGGTGGTCGTCCCGACGGTGTCCACATCACTGACTTTTCATGGCCTTCCTTCTGTATATAAACGTTTGAACTCGTCTCCCTGTCTGTTTCCTGCGCCGCTGCACAGTAGTGGAAGTGCTCGAATGACAGCTGGCATGTCCCAGTTTTGTCCCTTATTCATCAGCTTTCACCCCTTCTGTTGAAAGCGCTCTATCACATGTCATACGCTGCTTTATTGTACCAGCTCCTCCAATCCTTTCGGCATTACCAGAAGGCAATCTGCTTCAAGAGTGGTGTTAAAATGGTAACGCGAAAACCAATGTTACTCTATCATGAAACACAGGGAAGCTAACTGTTTTCTTGAGCAAGTAAATTTAACTGCGCTGAGAAATCATTAGGCCGAATCAAGAAATGAGCTTGGCGGCTCACAGGAGGCCCACCCACCTATGCAAAATATAATACTGCTTTTGTACAATATAAGTGCTGGATTTGCGTATTTATCACGAAAACTAAAAGTCATTAGTGAGATACACATATCTTACCTAAAGGTTTCCTTGCGTCTTCCGAAAATTCGACATTATTACAATTCAGACATTGTTTGCTGTACGCTGGTGATGGAACTAACAAGCTTTTACTTTATTAGTAATATTAAAATTATTTCTTCTTTACAACAATGTAAAAAGAGCGTTGATCGTATATGTTAGCGTAAGTATAACGAGTAAACCTTATTTTAGCAATTTTCACACATTTTTTTGCTGCTACATAAAAACCACCAAGAATGATATTAACGATGTCATTGTGATGCAATCGGGTGTGATGTAACGCACAGCTTTCTACTTACTACATCTTCATCTGTCATGACAAAAAATTATGGTGATCTTGGCAAAAAAGCCCAGTTTAGGTACACCACCTGCTTTGTGTCCTCTGCTCTGTGTTCGTTGTACTTAGAGTCAGAAGATGGCACGTCTTTTGGTGTACTCTATATGGAGATTTATATCCATCGTGGGCTTACGTCTTCCAGTGAACGTAGCTCCCACGTTTCCACCGATTCTGTCCCGGTGGATTGATGAGTGGGTGGTATAGTTTTTTTTTGTTTTTTGTTTTTGTACGTGAGCAAGACTTGCACGGTTTTTCTTCGCGTTTTTGTTTTCATGAAGCTTTATGTACATTGCAGGCTATATCCAAGTAGATCTGCCATATTCAGGAAGGAAAGTGGCGACAGAAAGTCGCAGCCACAACACGCCCCACTTTTTTGAACGTTGGACGTATTTAAGGGTGTCGATAATACTGGGAGCACCGAAATTGTCAAGTACTCGGATAAGTGCTCGAAAAGAAGGAATAATAGACGTAAGGGGAGTGTGTCGACGGAAATAGTAGAAAAATGATAATAGACACTCTATTTAAAACTGGAAGCTTCTTGTTATGAGTAGTGGATACAAAAAAAGAGAGAGAGAGAAACGTCTGTGGCACGCGGAGGAGCCTTTGAAAGGAATAAAGAAGGCAAGTTTGCGAGAATGGTTGTCAAAAGGCGTGGGTGCGTGTTCCTATAAACGAATTTCTCTTTGCACAGAACTAGCCAGTGGCGTTCAAGGGTCGTTGCTTGATGTTTCCTGTTGACCCCTAACCTACCGCACTTCGCAATGTGACCCGGTCATCTGTCCAGGCCACGAAGTCTATTCGGACAGCAGTCGTTATTTTCGGAGTGGTCGTGTCCACAAGTGGCAACGACTGCAATAAGCAAGTGCCAGGGGCCGCACGTTTGTAAGCGGAACCAATTACGACTCGAGAAGCTCAAGAAGGCGGTGCGGAGGGTGAAGTGTTCTGACCCACATCCACCACCGTATCAACTGATGCCACCGCACCGGAAAGCACTTCTATCACATCAGTAAGCGGCTTTCCCCTTTCACCGGCAGTCTATAGCCGTAGTACATCGAAGCTGGGTCAAAAGAAGCCTCACCATCAGCTTGACAGCGTTATATGTTCCGGATAATACGGCGCCGGGCGTTTCTCCACGACAAAACGTCACTCCAGTGTAGTCAGCGTGCACGCGACGGCAGTAGCCTCGGGTGCGTGCGCGCGTGGGCGTGCGCGTGTGTCTTCGGGTTCCGGCATTGCCGATGTCGCCCTTATAAGAGCGGTTACTAAATCGAGCGGGCAGAGAACAGTAGACGTGTCGGTGCGCCTGACGACGGAAACCAGGTGCTGCGTCGCTCCTGGAGCGACCCACTTCCTGAAGGCGTGTGGCCCCTCTCACACCGGCGGAGCAGGAAGGGGGTACGAGGGAGCCTCCTCTATCACTCGCTCACTTTTTCACAGTGCTGTTGGGCGCGTCTCTCGCTGTTTCTTTTCGCTATTTTTTTCTCTCCCACTTTTGCTTTCCACTCGACCACTATAACTTTCTTCTTATTTTTCGCCTTGTTTGTACTTCCACTATTTTCCGGCGATCGCCGCACGTGATTGGTATACGCCGCCGGCTGCGGCCACGTGTGATCGGGAACGACTACGATCTGCTGTCTAAGGAGTCTCGAAACGTGGCGACAATAATTACTGCTTTGATATTAGTCGCATTTCCTAAGAATGCGTCGCAGCCCACGGAGTGGGAAGGAATGAATAAAGGGAAAAAAAGAATTATAAATACAACTTTAATATGAGGCGCAGATCACGTTTGTTGCGCCAGAACAACTTAATTGGGCGCACCTGCGCTGAAAGCCCAATGAGCTGATGCCTATCTAGATAGCTGCTGGTCGTTAGCGAGTCGTTGCTGTAGTGGGAGGAATACGCGAGCGTCGTAAACGAAAAGGAAAGCACGCGGAAAGTGTTGCTTACACTGTTGGTAAGTTCTGACACTAATTAAAATACTGTTAGGAAATGAGCTCCTACGCAAAATTAAGAAGGCTAAAGACAAGTTTCCTTCTATTGCTTGAATTCCTCAGAGGTGCTTCTGTTAAGTTTGAATGTATTTGACGAACGCGCAATTGCAGTCTATCTTAATAGATGTTGAAGGCAGTCTCAGGTCAGAAATCCCTTTTGATCACAGCCAAAAATTATCCTGAGAAAAACATCTTTCTGCTAATAACAAAAAGCGCGAAAATACGAGCAGAACACAGAAATAACAGGAAAGAGCGCTGGTAGCGAAGTGCTCTGTCCAATTTTTTTTGTATGTGTCTATTTCTTGTATTATGCCCCGTTGTTTCTAATGAATATGAACCAACAAGCTCAAGTTTTCTCGCTTCTTGAAAGACTTCTTTGTGGACACCGGACTTGATTAGTGATCGTGATATACGGCTATAATACGGCAATGTGTATTATATAAGAATGATGGTTGGGTTTGTATGCTGTGGGTAGAGCTACAGAACAGGCTCACTAGGTTGAAAAAGTAAACACTGAGCAATAAATGAGGAAAATTACTGAAAAAGTAACCGACTTGAGCCGAGGGACGTAAATTATGCCAGAAGTAGAGACGTATATGTAGAAACGGCTTCCACATTTTTTTATTTAAGTGGTTTAACGCACAAACCTCTTGGATAAATGTAAACATGTGCAGCATGAAAACTTCGAAATCATTTACGTGAGCTTCCAGCATCTATAGTAGCCTCGAGCAATCATTGCATGTATCAGGACGTAGTGTTTTCGCGGTTGAAATAACCACTTTGTTCACGCGTCTTGCATGACTTTTCATGCAATGACAATGAAGTTGCGACAATGAAAGGAGTCTACGACAGAATGAATACACTTTAAATAACAGTGTCTGGTATTGTAGCACACGCTGGAGCCATTTTCGCAATAATGTTTTTGTGATGACTAATCCAGAGCTGCATTCCACACCTAAGACTAAGAAATCAAAGAGGCAGTTCGCGAGACTTCCGTAATGATTAAGTGGTGGGCGCATTGATACGACATCTAAATAGAACACTGCAAAACAAGGACCCATGAAACAAAGGTGCCAACAAAGCGCTCACTGTCATTTGTTTTTAGAGAGCCCTTCTGTTGCTTTCTTCGCCTCTTTGCTGGTTTTGCAGTGCTCTCTTGAAACGTCGGATACACGATTGAGAACTTCGATGAGTGTGTATAGGGCGCTCTGCATGCGGAGCGCTTTCGATTCATGTTCACTTCGAATGACGGTTTTTGTAATGCCGCCTTCACTAGCGACTATACAACAAAATGAGGCCCCGTGCAATAGTCCTCGCTGAGTTTCAAGCAGCTATCCAAAAGGATTTCGCCTTTGCGTGCGCGAGGACTACTTCACTGGCAGGTTGCAAACGTGTAGTTTTTAACTGCGAAGCATTTCTAAGGAAACTTCCGCGACTTTGAGTGTATATATCTATCTTGAACGTCACGTTGGAGTATATTGACGTCAATGGATGACGAAGGTATATCAATGGTGCAAACATGATAATCATGAGATGCGTGTCATGGAAGAACATGACAAGATACCACGCACATAGCGTGCTCATAGCCATTTCGCGAGCTTCACATACACTGAATTTGGCATCACGTCACGTGAACAGATGACGAAGGTAAATGACACATCCAAACATGATAGTCATGACATGAAAGTTGTGTACGGCATAATTTATCTCCACCTGGTAACGTATCAACCTTCCTCATTCGTGCTTCGCATAACATCGATTCCCACTGCACGTGGGATCTGCCGATTTTTATAGTTATGTTACGTTCGCGCCCATTTACTCCTAGGCCCGCTCAGACCACTGCTCGAACGCTTACAGTTAAGTTTATTATACGCGCATTCAAAGTGCTAGATTAAATTTTCAGAGTTTGAAGCACGCACTTTGACTGCCATGTTTCGGCACCATATACTCGAACACCCATGGCTGCAACGTGCCCAGATATTGATAGTTTTTCTCAAGCTGAATGAATAAGAAAGTAGCCAAAACAATATTTGTTGTTACAACCGGCCTCAAAAACTTGGCAAACCTGGCAACTCTTCTGAAATGTGGGCGTATGATTGCTTTATTCCAATGTGGACTTCCGTAATAAAGCTCTATGTTAAGATGTTATGTTGGCTTGTTTCAGAGTGCTATATATACTTTTCCTTTAGGTGCGGATTTTTAATTTCTGGTAAGCATTTTTATTTTTTCGTAAATTTTTACGGCCGAATTCATATAAATGCAGTAACCGAGGTAATAGACAGACAGACAGACAGACAGACAGACAGACAGACAGACAGACAGACAGACAGACAGACAGACAGACAGACAGACAGACAGACAGAGAAGTTTATTGCGTAGCCGAGGTAATAATATTTCTCTATGAAATTTCTACAACCTGCCTGTGTCCATTGCTATTTCTGTATTAATTTCTACAATATATATATTTATTTGATGACCTTGTTTTTAACATACTTGATTGATTGATTGATTGATAATTGAGGTTTAACGTCCCAAAACCACCATATGATTATGAGAGACACCGTAGTGGAGGACTCCCGAAGTTTCATTTCATTTCATTTTTCAGTAGTAACGAAATGAAACCACCAGAAATCTCAACTGTTCTTGTTAGCTAGTCTAATTAGACTAGCCTAGTCTAATTTAGTTCAGTCATAGTTCTATCATTACTATTTTCGCCTTTTACAGTGCGTATGTTTTGCAAAGCTGTAACCCGTCTTTCTTCTTTATTTTGAATAGGAGTTCCGCATGCAGCCTTTGGCTTCGGGACCTCCTTCTGTATTATGCCCATGCAATCTTATTACTAATAAGAATAAAGGTGTTTCTGCTTATGATACTAAATATGAAGCTCAACCCCTCCACATCAAGCCAGTTTGAACAGAACAGACCGTCACCAATGGTTAGAGTGAACTAGAATCATATTCTAGTTCACTATAACAAGAAATGTACAGACAGACAGACCATAATTTTCGCGTCGAAGTGCCCCCAAAAAAACTATCGTCTTAAAAAAAATTGGCAGCACATCCACGAAGTGAATGATGGAGAGTGGGGCGAAACATTCGTCCGTCCATTCAATTTTGCTTCCGTCCGTCTATGCGTCCGTCTGTGGGACCGTCCATGCGTCCATCCGCCCATCCGCGCGTGCGTCTGTTCTTGCATCCGTTTCTGCGTTCGTCCATGCATCCGCCCCTGCGTCCGTTCATGCGTCCATCCATACATCTGTCTGTGTGTCCGTTCGTCCATCTATTCAACACTCCAAGTACCACCATCTCGCATCTTTTTATGATATATTCCCCATATAGAAGCACCGCCATCCGGCGGACATTCCAAGGACTAAACAAGAGGTGGCACACGCACACTTTCTTACGGCTTGCGCTTCGGGTCTACTTCCCACCTTTAACCACCTCGAGTTCACGGTATTGCTAGTTCACTGTATTCATGGCACTGCGCCCCAACCCTCGCTAAACCTTTCTAAAACCAAGGAGGTTATGCCCAGCGAGTATAACGTAGCAACTTTTTTCTGCCAGATAGTGCTCAATGTACATGTCAATGGCTCCTAACGGGAAATAAGAGACAGGAGAATTCGGTTTTTGCTTTCTTTCGGCTTGCGCTTCGTATATACTTCCCACCTTTAACCACCTCGAGTTCGTGGTATATACTAGTTCATTGTATTCGTGGGACTGCGGCTCAACGCTCGCTAACCTTTCTAAAGCTAAGAAGGTTACACCCAGCGAGTATAACGTAGCAACTCTTTCTTGTCAGATAGTGCTCAATGTACTTGCCAGTGGTTGCTAATGGCGATCGCAGCCTGCGCGTTAACTAAAAGTCGAATGTTCCTGTCTCTCATTCCCCATGAGCAGCCATTGGCATGTACATTAAGCATTATTTTTTATTGTTCAACAACGCACAAAAGAAATCTCTCACCGGCACCACCTTGGAGGTCAAAATGTTATACTTTTTACACACTACAACGGCTACGAGGGACGAACGGGTGCCGCTATAAGGAGCTTCGCCCCTAAAAAGAAAAGGCAACGCTACCAGCCGAGCGTATACGAAAGCGCTCCGCGTCCCCACTCCGTCATTGCGGTGGACCGCGAGAAACGCGCGTGGCTGGTTTCCTCGGCAACCAAACAGCGGCAATCTCCTTTTCTACGGCGAGACGCCGCCAGCATGATTTGAACCTCTGGTGAGGAGACGATATCTGGTTGCCTCGAGGAGGGGATATGCACCTCCTAAATGCTTATTTCTTCGTACACTGATCTCATGGGAGAAATTGGAGACCCTGCTGCGCTCTACGATCCCGGCCAGCCAGAAGATCGCCATCAAGCAAGCCGTCCACATCATGCAACTAACTGCATCAACTTATGAACGCATAGCGTAGTGGGGTCGTGCGGAGCCTGGGACGTATGTGCTTCAATACCTTGGTCAAATAATGTTTTACCATCACAGATTTAGTGGCGCGTCCGCAGCAGTCGTACGGGTGCAGCCTGCCAGCCCTTTTGCAGTGGCAGGCTGCATCTGTACGGCTGCTGCAGACACGCAACTAGATCTGTCTAGTGTTTCCACTTGACATGTGGTCGAGCATTGCGGGTGGTGGAGAAGTTGAAGTGAGAGAGAAGTGTGTTGCGAGTGGGTGGAGGAGCCAGCAGCTGCTGTGCTTGAGGAAGACAGTGACGTAAACGTGCAGCTGCGACTTGTTCACCTTCATGGCACTGCTCCAACACCTGCGTCGAGGGGGTTGATGCGGACGCATGGCACAGCGTTACACAGTCTAGTCAAAGAGCTGCTTCACTCTAACAATTTTTTGAAGCTGACAGTGATTCGTGAAATGAGTGTCTGAAGTAACTTTCACATGGAAGGCCAGTGTAAAGCGGAGATCAGCGCTGTTAGCAAAAAATGGCAGCATATCCACGGAGTGAATGATGGGGAGTGGGGCGAAGCATTCGTCCGTCCACTCGTTCTTGCTTCCG
Organism: Rhipicephalus microplus; assembly: GCF_043290135.1. Classification (NCBI taxonomy): domain Eukaryota; kingdom Metazoa; phylum Arthropoda; class Arachnida; order Ixodida; family Ixodidae; genus Rhipicephalus; species Rhipicephalus microplus. The sequence goes on from NC_134703.1 coordinate 188,153,871, forward strand.
TCCGTTCCTGCGTACATCTGTGTAACCGTTCAAGCGTCCATCCACCCGTCCGTGCGTGCGTCTGTTCGTGCGTCCGTCCCTGCGTTCGTCCATGCATCCGTGCCTGCGTCCGTTCATGCGTCCATCCATGCATCTGTCTGTGCGTCCCTTCGTCCATCTATTCAGCACTCCAAGTACCACCATCTCGCATCTTTTCATCATATATTCTCCATATGAAAGCACCGCCATCGAGCGGACATTTCAAGGACTAAATGGGAGGTGGCACATGCACACTTTCTTACGGCTTGCGCTTCGGGTATACTTCCACCTTTAACCACCTCGAGTTCATGGTATATACTAGTTCACTGTATTCGTGGCTATGCGGCCCAACGGTCGCTAAACCTGTCTAAAACCAAGGAGGTTACACCCAGCGAGTATAACGTAGCAACCCTTTCTTGTCAGATCGTGCTCAATGTACACGCCAATAGCTGCTAATGGGGATCGCAGCGTGCGCGTTACCTAAAGGCCGAATGCTCCTGTCTCTGATTCCCCCTTAGCAGCCATTAACATGTGCATTGAGCACTATCTTTAATTGTTCAACAACGCACAGAAGAAATCTCTCACCGGAACCACCTTGGAGGTCAAAATCGTAAGGACCGCTATTTCGGGTATGTGCCACAGGTGGTTACATACGAGGGACGCACAAGCCACGCCATAAGGAGCTTCGTCCCTAAAATGCAGACATGTTGCAGTGGTCATGCTTTAACGAAATCAATCGTGGCACCATATCACACCACAACGCCGTCGGTAAAAACGTTTTACGCGAGTGGCAGAGGCGGCGGCAACACACATAGCCATATCTAACGCAAAAAGCCAGGGAGACAAGTAGTGGAGCTTTACGATTCACAGGCAGCATGCCGAATGTTTCGTAGAGATACGCGAAATTTCTCAGAGATATGCAAGATACAGGTGATCAAAATTTTAAATAAGCCTACAGCTGGATATCGTGAGATTATATGGTGTCCTGCTGACGAAGGTCTGGAGGGGAAAGTCATGGCAGACCATATATCTCGACGATTTGCCAACCAAGCGACGGCAGGCACAGACGTTGAACCCCTTTCCAAGTGACATCCTTCTTCGACCAAAGAGAGCAACGAAGAGAGGTTTGCCTTGTCGACATGGCGCAGTGGTTAGTGTGTTCAGTTGGGAGTTCTGCATACCACATAAAGGCAAGGATAGCCAACATACACGGTACTGGTGACGCGTACAAACCAATAGCTTTCGAAGTTTGTACCATTTAAGCTGAATATATCATAAATATTTAGAGAAACAAGTCCATGATGTTCAGACACACGGACACTCAGCCACATAATAATGGAGGGCACCAAATGGCCCCCACACATCGACGGTCCACCCGTTACTAACCATTTGTACATGTTTCATGGGCAGCGGGAGGCATGGCTTGCGGACGAGGCTAAGCAGAGCTAAATAGCTTTGCTAAACTAGGCCCAGCGAGCTGCTCGTGCCAGCCGAGCTTTGGACTGAGGGCCCGACCACAACTGCCGGCATTTTTGATTGATTGATATGTGGGGTTTAACGTCCCAAAACCACTATATGATTATGAGAGACGCCGTAGTGGAGGGCTCCGGAAATTTAGACCACCTGGGGTTCTTTAACGTGCGCCCAAATCTGAGCACACGGGCCTACAACCGGCATTTTTCTGAATGAAGTTCTTTCCCCCTCTTCCTAAGGAAATCGACTTGCTGTCGTCTGCAGACCGTTCGCAAGCTTGCGGTCAGCCGTCGTGTAAGCCAGATACTCAAAAAAATATGGTTTGAACAACCTCGTGGTAACTGTCTTTTGTGGTAATTGCGTGGTTGACATGCAGTAGGGGGTTAGTAATTGAACATCCGTAGATGATCACGCTTTTCGAGCAGTCATCGTCTTCTAACTTTTAAACAGTCAGATATAATACCGTATTTACTCGAATGTGATGAAAGTTTTCTTCTTTCAGATCTTTGCTAATAAAGTCGACCCTCGCATACCGAGTACCTAAATTCATTGTTTTAATTTGTAGACGTAATTGAATGTGAAGCCCTCGCGTTACAATCGTGGCCGTGTTACAATCGAATAAGTACGGTGTGTGTAATTTACGGTGTAAATTACACACAACTTAAGCTTTAATGTGCTTTCTTGAATGCTTTCAAGGCAGGGTAGATTTTTTATAAAAGACTTCTGATGTTTTCATAGCACCAACCCTTGTGTATTGGTGGAAATCAACGCCGCAGGAAGTCAATTATTCATGCTCAGGATTATTTTTTCCTGTTATTAAAACCTTTTTGTCGTTGCAGCATTCATGAATACAACAAAACCTCCGGTCTCGAAGCTTCTTTTTTTTTTTCGTCTGATCATCACGCATGGCATCATGGTTCACGTTAGTATTTATTTTTACGCCTGAATGTTCCCGGCCACGCTCGACAGCGCAGTGTTCCATGTCCGCGGAAACTCCAGCGCTGGTTTCCCATACACTGTTCCAGAAGTTCCCTTCAGCACTGTGGAGGCTACAGGGCTCCTTAGCCAATAGGAAGGGCAATTAGCCCCTCCGCATGTATTCATCCGCGCCATGTCGTCTGCTCACCGTCTCCACGGCGCCTTCTTGCTGTATTGTCTATGCACGCTCGTTGGAGATAACACAGCTGGTTTATTAACTTAAAAAAATCGCAGCTTTGTCACAAAGGTGAAGCAATGAACGCGATAGCAACAAATAGGAAGGTCACGCGCAGAACGACAAGCAGATCGAAACGTGTCCCGCGTTTCTTACGCACAAATGACGCACGAAACGTACAGATGAAAGCGAATAAACGTCTCGGTTGTTACTTCGCTGTGTCTGAAAAGCGCGCACTTTTTGCAAATGGAGGCTGTGCAACAATCGCAGAGATCTTTGTGCACCCGGTAACTACAACAGAATCGTTCCGGCAATACCCCAAGTCTAGCCAAGACATACGATATTCCCCACTGCAAGATACGGGCGTGCGATCGAGAGTACACCCGCTTATTCTCTCCGCGGGCCAAAGTACGCTTGAGAGATGAAATCCAGCCGAGATTGTTCATTATATTTCTATCGCAATAAAATGCATTAAAACTGTAAAACAAGCCACTACATCGGGCCACCAATTTTGTGTCTTTCGAAAATGTTGGTGACTTTTAGATGTAACGTTGTGGAGACTCACTCGATGCCATTTGTGTGGTAGACATGTGTCAGATACGTGACTGGGTGGTAAATGATTAGAACCGGTGCAATTGTTTGGTTTTATAAAGACTAGTTTAATCAGAATACTCAACTGATTAAATGGGTATCACAGGTAGTCGCTGTTTTCCTCCCGATGCTTTTCGTGGCTCTCGTATGACTGCTTCTCAGTCAACGCGTTCCTGCACGTCTCTCGCTGCAACGCTCTTTTAAAGACTATATTAAAGACGATAGTCTTTCTTGGGAACCTTCGACTCAAAATGTTTGGTCTGTCTGTTTGTCCATTTGTTTGTTCGTTCACTCTTAACGGTACTGGGAACTTTAAACTGCACCAGCGGATACCCCAAACAGCCGACTCGATCCGCTGCACCAACCAATGTTGCTGAAGATTAGGCGTTCATACTTGTGTCAATGTCAAGTAAAAAGCAATTATCGCGCATATCTGAGGCACCATAACAACATGTATATATTTTGTATGTGCGTCTTTTACTAGAAAAGGCATGCATAGGTTATTTTAAGGACCGTAGCGTTTATCACGTGGCGCTGACCATGCAACGCTTGCACGAAAAGGGAAGTGTTTCCAACGCTTTGCTAAGACGACACGATGGCACCTACCCGTCATCTTGCGTTCTACACCTTATCATCTCTGAGACGGGCGCACACGCCCATTTCAGAGCCACGCATTCCGTTTTCCAAGATAACTGCCAGATAGCGCTCATGTCCCACGTGTGACGTGACTTGGTGCGGTCGTTCGCCTCCGCTGTGCGCTCGAGGCACTCTAACGTAGCGCCTCCAGAATATCATTCACCGATTTTATTGCACAGAACATCAAATAAACGTTTTGTTCAATCTCTCTAGACGCAAGACTATTGTCTTTCGACGACATTAGCGCATTGACATGCAGATGCGGGGCCAATGTTTTCTTTATTTTTTTACTCGGTGGTTTCCTGTGTCCACTGGAGAAGGATCTGATGCGCGCGAAACGCTGCGCACGATCGCATGTCCGATATTTGCAGAAACATTGATTGATTGATTGATTGATATGTGGGGTTTAACGTCCCAAAACCACTATATGATTATGAGAGACGCCGTAGTGGAGGGCTCCGGAAATTTAGACCACCTGGGGTTCTTTAAAGTGCACCCAAGTTTGAGCACACGGGCCTACAACATTTCCGCCTCCATCGGAAATGCAGCCGCCGCAGCCGGGATTCGAACCCGCGCCCTGCGGGTCAGCAACCGAGTACCTTAGCCACTAGACCACCGCGGCGGGGCGATATTTGCAGAAACAGCGTTCTTGTTCTGGCGACGCAGCCGAGCCCAGCTTCGAAGCGCTAGGTTTATCATGTGCGGTTAACAAAGTAGCATATCTCGCTAATAACAATAGAACGTTCCTGATGCTTTATTGTCAGAGTTAAACCGATGGCTGATTTCACCGTTTATTTATTGCTGTCATCGCAGTGCGCGTGTAGCAAGAGTAGGTATGGATCGAAGCGGGCGGTCACTTCTGCATAGGTCATAGGTGCTGCCATGTTGCTCTGAACCACAGTTACCAGTGGTAAGCGACTCAGATAGTTAAAGGCGTACAAAATAGTTGCGAAGAAAAATAAATAAAGCACATGTCGATGTCGCCTAACACACACACCCACTAAGCAAATGCCAATTTTAGCCAAACCTGCCAATTTAAAGTATTTATATCAGGGAATACGTTTAGTGGCGCAAGCGTGTGGCTTTCTTACACCCGTAGCGTTGGTAGTGCTGAACCAAAGTGGTGAAACTTAGTATAGTTGCGGTCTTGCACGATGCTTAAAAAACAAAAACTAGAGAGAGAACAACTTTATTATTATAAACGAACTCCTTTCCGGGTTCAACATAACAAAAAGCATTATCTGGCCATCAGAAAATTGAAACGAGAAAGAAATAAAAATAAAATATTTTCACAACATATCAACGGAGCGAATTATGATGAGTGGGATGAAGCGTCTGTTCGTCCGTTGGTGTGTCTGCCAGTTCGTCCATGTGTATGTCTGTCATTTGTCCACTCCTGTTACACTAGAGCACGCATCAGACTGCCAGACGGACGCTTCACCCCACTTATTATCGTGTACTTCGTGGATATGCTGTGAATTTCTTATCATACGAAAGCCTCTAACGCCATCTAGTGATATTGTTTCTTTGGATGAATAGATAGACGTATCCGCCTGTGTCCTTTAGATTGGGTGGCTGCCCGCAACACCTAGCCATAACGTTAAGTACTATCACTCTGTGTTGAAGGATTGAACTTCACTTGCACCTTGATTGTAGCCACCAATCAGTTATTCTCCTCCAGGTTATTGTTACCCATCTAAAGTCTGTTTTGCATTCACTGTCCCTAAACCCCATTGCTTTGAAAAATTTCGCGCCATTATCTTGGACTATAGAGTGGAGCTTTTTACAGAGCATTATCAAATGTTGAGCCATTTCCTCCTTCTCTCTACACGCACTACATACCGTGTCTGTGCCTTCGTATTTGCCCCGGTATGTCTTGGTGCGCAATACTCCCATTCTAGGCTTGAACAGCAGAGAACATCGTATAGAATCATTGTATACCTTTCTTTTGCAATTTTCTGCTTGAAAGCTCGGTAGGTTTCCAGTGATGATTTCATAAGTATTCTAAACTTCCACTTGTCTCTCTCTGTTTCCACCACCTTCTTCTTAACCGATGTTTCCTTTTGACTTGGTATTATGCTTTTCGTCTAAATACTTGCTTGATGATTTTTGAGTTCACTCCCTTCATATAGTATCCACATTATTCATGTACAAATAGCTAAAAACTTGCCTAGACCAACGCTTCGCTCTCATTTTTCTCAATCGCTCAAGTTCTATCTTGTTGCTACCTTCCCTGCATTCGAAACCCTTGATTTGGGGTGTTCCCATGTGCTCCCCAAGCAAGTCTACCTATGCCTCATTGTTTATTTTCCATTATTGCTTGAACATCTGATATCATGCACAAGACCACATTACTGGACGTCAAAGCCGGGACAAATGACACCAAATCCCTTTCACATTGCCTTACCTGTTGTAGTTCCACAGCGCCCTATTTTTCATTACAGCTGCATTCCTGTTACCCTTAGTCATTACGTATCTTTCGAGCTCCTTTAGGTATTCAGCCCCGTTATTTATCCATACGCCCAAATATTTGTATTTATCCACTATTTCTAGCGTGACTTCCTGAATCTTCTGCTCACTGCCTTTGTTAGCAGTAAAACTCATGATCGGCAATTTTTCCCCACTGAACACGTCAAACTTAACCAAACTCCCTCAACCGTGCAAATCTTCCTTATATTAGGCTGCCGTGATAGCTCTGTGGTTAGAGCATCGAACGCGTTATTGGAAATCTTCCTTATTGTCGGCTATTAATACTATATCATCTGCATACATCAATGCTGGCAATGAATCTTCAACATGTTTCCCTTGCTTGGCAAAGTGAGGCTGAAGCCGAGTCGACTCGCCTCTAATTTGTTTTATAATCCCTGCAGATACAGCATAAATAACAAAGGTGACAAAGGACATCCCTGTTGAAGCCCGCATTGTATGCCTGTATGTTCGGATACCCGTTCTTCCCATTTTATAACTACTCTGTTACTTTTATAGGTATCCTTTACAAGCTTAGTTATTCCATCTTCCTCGTCTAGTGTGTCCACTGTTCCCCACAAGTCTTCTTGAATTACACTATCGTAAGCTCCCTTGATATCCAGAAATGCCAGTCACAGGGGCCTGTGTTCTTTTCGCGCTATTTCAATACACTGCATCATTGAAAAAAGATTGTCCTCCAACCTTCTTCGTTTACGGAACCCATTTTGTAGTTCTCCCACCAGCCCCTTATTCTCCACCCTGTAGTCTGTAGTCTTTCTTTTACTATCTGCATCACCAGCCTGTAAACTACTGCTGTCACTGTTATAGGACGGTAGTTGTTTATAGCAGCTTTGTCCCCCGATTCTTTATTGTTCATGCTCATCCTGCTTAGTTTCCACCCATCGGGGGCCTGACAATCTATTATTGCTTTGCTCGCTGCCTGTCTTAATGTTGTGTTGAAGTTATTTATTAGCCCTGACGTGGTGGTCTAGTGGATAAGGTACTCTACTGTTGAACCGCAGGTCGCGGGATCGAATCCCGCCTGCGGCGGCTAAATTTCCAATGAAGGCCGTAATGTTGTAGGCCCGTGTGCACAGATTTGGGTGTACGTTAAAGAACACCAAGTTGTCGAAATTTCCGGAGCCCTCCTCTACGGCGTCTCTCATAATCATATGGTGGTTTTGGGACATTAAACCCCACATATCAATCAAATAAATTTCTTTATTAGGATTATTGGGATGCCCCCAGGGCCTGTAGGTGTGCTATTAGGAACCTTCTCTTCTGCCATTTCCCACTCTCTTTGTCTGAGTGAAGCCTCTGCGCTGATTCGTGCATCTTCACTTGGTACAATGCTTGCAGCGCTTTCTTGGTGTTTAAAAATTCCTGCCGTCATTGTTCTTATATATCCCATTGCCTTATCCCGTTCAAGTCTAACCCCTTGAACTTAAATATAAACCTCTGTTCAATGCTTGTCGTGTTACTCAGAGAATTGAGATGGTTCCAAAACTTTGCAGCTGCCTTTTTATCTTTGTGTTTACTTCCACCATCCATTGGGCCCCCTTTCTTCTAATATTTTCACTGATGAGTTTGGACGCTTTCTTTCTGCAAGTCAAAAAGTTATCCCATTTTCTTTTCAGATCATATTCGGTTCACCCCTCTGTTTAGCATACCTGTTTTTCCTGGAGGCTTCCTGACATCTTACCAAGGCTCTCTTAACTTCTCATCCCATGAGCTCTTGGATTTTGTGTCTGCTTTTCCCGGTTGATTTGACTCGTACCTTAGCAAGCTCTAATTCGAACAATCGAGTTAGATTTGTGTACGTCTACTCAGTTTTAGTATCCTCGGGTATTATTTTTTCAATATATTCAGTTTCTATTTCAATATACCTTCTGAAAAAATATTACCTTGCATTTGCTCATAATGGCTCCTTCCCATTTTCATTTCGCTTCCAAAACTGAGCATGATACATTTGTGATCACTACCTATGCTTCTGGACCCATATTCATCAATGTTCATCACTTTTAGCCAATAATACAACCTATGTGACATCATTGCGTAATCTATCGTCGACTGCAGCCTTCCCACCTCCCATGTTATCTGCCCTTCGCACTTCTACTTACTGTTGCAAAATAACAAATCATGCCTTTTCCACATATACATTACCACTCTGCCTGTTGGGTCAATATATTTATCTATATCTTCCATGTGTGCATTCATATCTCCTAATATATTTACCTCGCACTGTTCTCCTAATTCTTTATTGGAATGTTCTATGCACTGCACCTCTTGGTTTTACTCTCTGGCTTTTACCCCTGTCCACAAGTATACAAAACCCAAGAGCATCATCTTCCCTGCCACTTTTTTTTAAACCACATGTGTTCCCTGCACTTCTGCTTGATCCTTTGCAAGTCTGTACATTTATGAATAAGTGCCCCAACACCACCCTCCACCTTTTTGCTGCTTTCTGTTCTATTAAAATATTCCCATGCATACTCCGGATGGCTAGGTAGTTGTTTCGTGTCCCTAAGATGTGTTTCTACAAACCCATATACCATCAGCTTCTCCTCCCTTAGCTATTCTTTTATCTCTTTCCACTTCAACCTATTTCTGCCACACTGCATTTTAATATACCTTACGTCTGAATTTGCTCAGCCCTCGTGCCTACGACGATTTCTCTCTCGGACTCTACGTGTCTTACATATTGGTGCAAATTTAGAATCTTAAATCCAAGGACTTACACATAACGCCACCTAGTAAGCAGTTCCTAAAACTAACTAGAAGTGGCTACTACAACATACAACGACGAGGGAACGACCCACATTCCAAGGAGCTTCGCTCCTAAAACATGCGTCGGCCTAATCTCGCGCAGTCCCTTTAGGCCCCCCTTGCCCCGTCGCAACACCCCGCCGCTTTGTACCACGAAACTGCAGCCAACGCCTGTACTAAAGATGAACATTACATAGATGCGCTTTTACGCTGCGGCAGGTGCAAAGTGTCCACAACTAAATTATTTTTCTTACACCGTGTCGCAATCTGATGGCTCTTGCAAATGTATTGAATGAATATTCTTATCTTTTAGCCACTTAGCACAAGACAAACGAGGACGAAGACAAGAGTAAAACATACGAGCGCAAAAGATTGCCATTGCCCTTTCATCTTAAGCCTTCGTTTTTGTTTGTTTCGCGCAAAGTGGCTAAAAGATGAATGCGTTGCAACTAGGCTGGTTAGCTGATTTGATTGAGAATAGTTTTAGTCAGCGTACGGGCATATGGGCGCACCTGACGTCATTGAATCTGTCGCTTTGGCTCGTTAAGGCAGATATGACTGTCGTACAAAAGGGAATTAGATGTCGTGATCGAGTGTATTGAAAGGTTATGCCTTCCTTTACCGACTCTCCCCTACCCGTCACGGAACAAAGCGCTCTGAGCGACAGACCTCCCGAGGTACTCTGAGACGTTGGGGAGTTTTATTGCAGGGTACCCAAGTGGCTTGCGTGTCCAGGATGTTGCGGCGAATGTACTACGCATGCGCGAAGCCCCAGACATAAGCAATGCTGGAGTTCCTGGGCCCATGCTTGTGCGTGGCCATAAACCCGGTGCCACGTGTGAAGATAAGCGGTTCCTGTCGGAACATGCCACCCACATTCATGGCAAGCCATGTCGAGGCTGGAAAGAGCCATTCGCCCCACTCCCGAGCACAGAGATGCCAAATGGCTTGGTCGCCCTCCAGGATGCCACCTTCGGTGAAGAAGCCCAGCACAAAGCTTTACGCCAAAGGTGGAAATTTTTTTCTCTTGCGTGAGCAACTGGCCGCGAAACCTATCGGCGGTGTTGGCGCCTAGATGGTCACGAGGTTATTTGCAAACCCGTTGTTTGGGAGCGCGGTAACCCACGAACAAATCCTGTATCTCCATCTAGAAGAGATCGAGGTAGAGCAGCTGGTTGCAGAAGACGCTGCAACACCGACAGCGCGAACTGTCATGGTACAAGGAAACAGAGGGGGCCACTCAATGGAATTCTTATTCGTGTACGTCATGGCATACGTTGTTTACGCAGAGTTACATCGTTGTAAGACATAGGGGAAGCGAACAGCGTGTTGTGAGAGTACGACGAACTGTCTGAATTGCTGGGCATCGGCTTGAGTCGCAACTGCAGCAAATACGAAAAAAAAGCTTTCTTAAACGCGAAGCATTTATTAGTGAACTTCAGTGACTTTGAGCCTATCTATCTATCTATCTATCTATCTATCTATCTATCTATCTATCTATCTATCTATCTATCTATCTATCTATCTATCTATCTATCTATCTATCTATCTATCTATCTATCTATCTATCTATCTATCTATCTATCTATCTATCTATCTATCTATCTATCTATCTATCTATCTATCTATCTATCTATCTATCTATCTATCTATCTATCTATCTATCTATCTATCTATCTATCTATCTATCTATCTATCTATCTATCTATCTATCTATCTATCTATCTGCCAGTGACCTTTAGCTCTCCTGGCCGTTTCAACAATGTTATCAACAGAAAATTGGTATGGAATAACATGACTGTGAGGCGAGTGCAGGTGACTAGTCGTAGCATTAAAATCATTACATTTATCTCATGAATGTCATCATTTGCAATTCTTGGTCTTGATGCTCTTTCGGTGCTTTCGTTCACATGATATATTGCAAAACTACTATGGTATGCCACTAAAAACACGACTACATAAACATAGTGCTCATGGTGCACTCGCGGTCGTTTCGCTAGCTCCGCTATACCAAATTTGGTATTACGTGAGTGAATGGACGATGAAGGTATATGACTGGTGCACACATGATAATCATGAAATGCGTACCATGTAGGAACATGATTACATGTCACGCTCATGATGCGCTCGCGGCCGTTCCGGTTGCTTCATATATACTAAATTTGGCATTACGTGACGCGAACGAACGACGAAGGTAAATGACACGTGCAAATAGAATAATCATAATATGTGTCTCTTGTAAAACATGACCACATGCTACGCTCATAGCGTGCTCACAGCCATCTACCTAGCTCCAGGTATACCAAATTTGGTATACGTGAATCGATGACGAAAGTAAATGGCGCGTCCAAACACGGTAATCATGATATGCGTGTCATGTAAATCATGACTACATGCTACACTCAAAGCGCACTCGGGGCCGTTTCGCTAGCTTCACATATACCAAGTTTGGTACTACGCGATGTGAATGGACGATGGAGGTAAATGAGACGTCCAAACGTGAAAATTATGGCATGCGTGTCATGTAATACATGACTACAGGCTATGCTTATTACGTGCTTGCGGCCCTTTCGCTGTAGCTCCATACATACCAAATTGAGTATCACGTGACGATAATATGCGATGAAGGTAAAATGACGCGTCTGAACAGGATAATCATGACTGTGTGTCATGTAAACTGTGACTAAATGCTACATTCATAGTGCACACGCGGTGGGTTCGCCAGCTTCACACATACTAAATATTGTGTTATGCGACGTCAATGGAGGACGAACGTATATGACTGGTGTAAACTTGATAATCCTGACATGCATGCATGCCGTATACGAACATGACAACATACTACGCTCAGGATGCTCTGGAGGTCGTTTCGCTCGCTTCCCATATACCCAGTTTAGTATCACAGGTCGTCAATCGACGACAAAGGTAAATAACACGTCCAAACAAAATCACGACATGCACGTCATGTACACAAGACATGATTACATGCTACGCGGATAGTGTGCTCTGGGCTGCTTAGCTAGCTCCACATATACCAAATTTGGTATTACGTGATGTGAATAGACTACGGAGAGAAATGACACGTCCAAAAGTAATCATGACATGCGTGTCATGTAAAACATGACTGCATGCTACGCTTATAGGGTGCTCGTGGCCGTTTCGCTCGCTCGACATCTATTGAATTTGGTTTTACATGACGTTAATGGACAACGAACGTATATGACTGCTACAAACATCATATACATGGGATGCCTGCCATGTGGAAATGTGACTACATGCCACGTTCATGATGCGCTCGCGGTAGTTTCGCTAGCTTCACATATATCGAATCGGGTATTACATGACGTGAACGGAAGACGAAAGCAACTAAGACGTGGAAACATGATAATCATGACATGCGTATCATGTAAAACAATTTCGCTAGCTCCACATATACACTATTCGGTATCGCGTGACGATAATAGACTACGAAGGCTTCGCCTATAAGAGTTGAACGTGACAGTGAAATCCGGCCCCTAGAGCACCCTTCAACAGCTAAGTGCATACTTAATAATATGTTTTGTTACATACACACGCACGCACACAAGTACGCACAGAGTATATTGGACCAGCGCGCGCTATTATCGCCGAATGGGCTTATTTTTGTCGTGACAGCTGTCGAACAAAATGTGTTAAAGAGGCCCTGAAACACTTTTTCAGGTGACCATAGAATGAATTCACTATAAGAGCTTATTGCCTCACGAATTCAGCGCCGCAGAAAATTTAAGAATCCGTCCAGTGAGAGTGGAGTTACAAAGGTTTGTCGCATGCTGCAATGGCATTATCTCTTCTCTCGTCCGGACGAAAGCGCTGAAAGCTGAGCAGGGAGAGGTGGCAGGGCAAAGAAACTACCGCGCCTCATGACCTTGAGCACTTTTTTTTTCTTCGTAAACGCGGCTTTTCAGTGTGATCGCGCGCGCATGCATGCACAAGTAGCGGCCTCCTGCGGCTATTTCGGCAACCTAATTTTTCGGTCACAGACGCAAAGACGATTTTTCGCGCACAACCAACGGGGCCGACGACGGCGGTGGGTTTTCTGCGACATAAGCTCTCTAACGCTGTCGCGTTAAAATGACACATCCAAACATAATAATGACATGCGTGTCATGAACAGCATGACTACATAGTACGCTCATAGCGTGCTTTGGGCCATTTAGGTAGCTCCACATATACCAAATTTGGTATTACGTGACGTGAATAGACTACGGATGTAAATGACACGTTCAAAAATAATCATGGCATGCGTGTCATGTAAAATATGACTACATGCTAGCCTCATAGCAGGCTCGCGGCCTGTTTGCGAGCTGCACCTATACAGAATTTGGTTTTACGTGACGTGTATGGACGACGAAGGTATATGACTGCTGCAAACATATAATCATGAGATGCGTGACGTGTAGGAACATGCCTACATGCCATGCTTAGGATGCGCTCGTGGTCATTTCGCTAGCTTCACAAAACGGAAATACGTCAATTGAGCCTTAGCAGACCCGGCACATACAACTATATCGCGCTAAAATTCCATCAGCTGTGGGAATCGATTTCTTGCGAGGCTGTCAGCGAGTACTTGTCTATGCTACATTTCTTATTACAGCGAAAGTTGTTATGAAATCACAACTTTGGTAACCCGCAACACCGCATTTGTCCGCCACCACCGTCGGTGTCTGTAACCACGTCGCGCGAAATTAGCAAAAAAACTTAGTACTAATAACACAGTGGCGTTCGTACCCGTTTCCAATGGGTGCCAGCCCAGCATTCTACCACTCAGCCACGCCGGTGCTCGAGAGTTGTTCACAAACTTGTCTAAGACAGGCTTGATGTCAGGAAAGAAATCGCGTTATTATGAGTAATAAGCGTTTCAGAGCAGCAAAAGGACAAGCCGTCATCGCGCAGTGCGAATAGCGTAACCAGTGGGTCGTCCAATTCTCCAACCCATTATAAAAGGTTGTTGTTACTCACCTAATAACTGTGGCACGAACCCACTTCAGACATAATTTCTCACCGTCGCCAGCCCCTGCATTAACAACTGGCACATATTTCCAGCAATTGTCTGGCGAATTCACCGCTTCTCAGAAGAAGGACGAAAAATAGCATAGCGAATGGGGGTTTGGTACTCAGAAATTATTATTAATAATGCCGTAGTGGGTACCCAGCAAGTGTACCTGCAGCAGTTACTTAATGAGTGTTTAGCAAAGGTTGTGTAAGGCCCATTTTCTAACTTTCGCTGGGATAGTACTGCGCCTTCTACGCTCGCCTGGCCTCTTTTATAATTACCAGTTCATGGCAGAAAATGAATTGTAATAAGAATCCAAATGTTTCGATTCACCGCCCTATTTGAACATAGTGCTGATCCTTCTAGAAAATGTTTTAACACTTGGTCCGCTAGAACCTATATATGAAAAACACGATTGTCGCCTACTCATGATAACACCCAAAGAACATAAAGATGAATTTGTATGGTACAATGTATAGGTCTTTTTGTTGTTTACTAGTAAGAGTACTATTTTGTTGCCATTGGCATAGTTCTATTTCTTTTTTTATTTACTGTATGTGACCCTGTATGTGCAATGTTTTTGAATTTTCACTGGTTGGCTACGTATTAGTTTTTTCTCCCATGTACGTTACATGAATGTATTTTTTTGGGGGGCCTCAGGTGCACTCAAGCTGCAGTTTTGCAGCTTTTGATTTGGGGTCCCTTCCCCTCTTTGGTACGGGAAAAATGAAGACAAATAATAATAATAATAATAATAATAATAATAATAATAATAATAATATAAACATTATTGGTAATAATATAAAGCAAATAATAATGCTTTATATTATTACTAATAAAGTTTACAATACCTAGAGGATGCCTGTTTTCTTTACGAACTTCATCATGGCTCTATGGAAGGCCTGAGTGTCGTCACCGTGCCCATCACCTCATATCAAGACTTTCGAGTGGCGCGAAGTGACACGGAGACTATACATGCGATAGGTTGGGTCATTGCCAAAGCCATTGACCAAATGCATCCCTATAAATTCCTCTCTAGGCGTCGTGCAGTTGGAATAAGCACTAAACTTGCAGAATTAGTTGGAGCCCACATTAAAAAATATTGTTCAGTATGTTGAACTTAGGTGCATTTATGTAGCGTTTCTTGTGACAAAGTGCCCCACAGGTCAGTCTCAGAAGATGGTGCCAATTTCATTCCTCATTCATGTCAATGAGATTGCTACCGTCGTATAGCGTGATGTGATAGCAAATCCTTTCAGGAATAATTCCGCACTGTTCAAAGATGTTAAAAGAAAACGCACCAAATAAGAGTGAGTAATAGCCTTAGCTACACGCATAGGTGGGCGAACTCCCTCATGCGTCGAACCACTCGGTCTCTCTCAGGCTCCGATCAGGCCATGAGTGTGAGTCTGAATTTAGTCTGGGCAATGTTATGGTTAGTTTGAGTCCGAGTGAGTCCAAAGCGCGAGCTACATTTCTTGAATGTGCCTGAGTGAGTCCCGAATAATTTTGCCGACCTATTGTCCGGTCTACCGATCTGCAGCATTGCTATCAGCATTACCTATATTGACGTACATACTAACGTCTCCTCCGAAAATGTATTGTTCATACGCCATTTATTTATTTATTGATCAGAGATATGACATACAAAGGGGAATGTTTTGATTACAGCCCCCTTGAACTCTTCTAGGGATGTAGCTGATAAATATACATTACGTTTTCATGGTATTAAGCTAAAATCTCCTAATCCATTCGCAACCAATCATGACTCATATTCCAACGAACCATAACAAGGGCAGCAAGAAGAGACCCTATTGCACGCGATATCAATGTTAAGGAGCATTCACACCATGTTCGTCCTAGCTAATTCTAAGCTAACGGACTCAGGAGCCGGCTCATGCACTCAGACTCAGATCGAACCATGGAGTCTGAGTCCGGTTATTTGTTCTCAGCTGAAATAAAAAGAGGACAATGACTCTTAACGCTTATAAGTGATCGTGAGTCAGCGTAATTTATTCTAGTGACCATACTGTGCTCAGAAATATTGTTGCCTATAAAGGTTTCAGTGTAACGCTGATGTGGGAGGATCTCACTGAAAATGCTTGCGCTCCCCGCACATTGTGGGGTCCTCACTGTGATCCTTCAGGTGCAAGCCGACAGGGCAAACATGACGTTTATAGTGCATTAGTCAAATTTTTTCTCGAATATGCTTCAGCTCTGTGGGATGCACATGCGAAACTGAGTATTGCAGTATTAGAATGAGTACAACTAGGGACAGCTAGGTTAACCTGTAATCGCTACAGGTGAATTGATAGCGTGTCGCATATGCTAAATTCGTGTAATACGTTGAATGAAGGCGACAAGAAGGATGGCATAAAATTTATTGCCGAATCGAAACAATTTGATTTCCGCATCTTTTAGTGGACCTGGGCACCCTCCGCAAACGCAGTTGTGAGACCTTGTCTCGAAGGTGCTTATTGGACACGATGTACGTCCCAATTGTGCTGTCAGGTTCGAGTGGAGCTGTGTGCCATGCGTTCTAGCGCAATGAGAGGCTGGAGGGTGAAGAGATGAACGAATCGGCATTGTTCAAATTGTATATTAGGCTCTGACACTCCCGCAGTATGCGAATCAGGGGGGCGACCTAACCTCACCACACGACATGCATTTGTTTGCAGTGTAAATGTCTGGATACAAGACATGCATACACGTGGGGTTTGAGCAGGAGTCTGTAATTTTCGGTAGGGTACAGCTTGCGCCCTGTTTAGCTTAAAGCGTGAGGTGTGGGTATATGCGTCTCTGTAACTGGTAGTGTGTGGTGTTATTGTGAAACCTGCTCACACAACCATCCCACGCCTACACGTTTGCAGTACCACGCAAGGGCTCGAAAGGAAGACTAACGTTTTAGCATACACATTTTCACAGGAGGGAGAAATGATGGGCTGCGCAAGGGAATAGAAAGGCCAAGGGCGCAGCCTTGTCAGTGCATTTTTGAGGGGTCACGTCAATTTGCGCAGCCCAAGAAAGACTATGGTGCCGCCCATGAGGGCGTTTTTAAAAATGTCTATAATGCACATATATATACTCCGACTCGAATGACCGCAATATATTAGTTCACTCTCTTGCGTCAACACTTAAGATGATAGAACTATCACTGATTTACGTCTACCGAATGATTCATGCAACTATTATTTTTTCATAGAATCTTCAATCAGCCGATCGCATTGTCGAATAGCATTGATTATATTTAAAATGCTTACATACGAACGAAAATGTGAGCTATTATGTTAACAAAAATTATATATATATATATATATATATATATATATATATATATATATATATATATATAAATCGACTCTGATAATATATGCATCTTTCTGTCTCTGTCTCTTATGGCGGGCCTCACACGAGTGTGTTTTTTTTGTACGCTCACCCATGCTTGGGCACAAAGGAGTCTGTCCTGTCTACGAATATATACCACAGCATAACAGGCGTGACATTGAGAACGACTATCGTGAATTTTATTTCCTCTCGACATTAGTAAAACTCTGCTGGTAGGCCAATGCAGAATAAGTTTTAAAAATGACTTGAAGACACTAAACTTGATTCTGCACTCTAGCACCCTTATAGGCGTTTAAAATTGCGCAGCTTATTTACACTGTTTGGTAACTTGTTGCCTCAACAACGCCGTTGGCTATTGCTTCGTATCCGGCTTTAATGAGAGTCGAGTTTGTGAGACCCTATAAGACTGGATATGCAAGTTTTCAACATGAAAACTGCTCCCTATGACATGTTCGTCGCTAACGGAAGCTTCAGATAGGCCCAACGGCTCTTGCTGATATTGTCGCTTATTTTTCTTTTGTTTGAATTCAGAACTCAGTAGTCGGGAGGCTGATTATCGTCTTCAACAGGACCGGCTTTCGTTGGCTTCTTTCCCCTGAGCTTAATAACTGTGCAGGCCGACAGTCCAAAACATAGGGACATCATCAAGAATATCAGAGCAACTCCGGCTGCAAAGCCCGTCGCCTTCAGGCACACCAAGCTGCCACTGGGATCTGAAAGAATGCAAAAGAAGAAAAAAAAAGTACGCGTTAATTTGCGCCCTGATTAATGAAGTTGCGTGCTCTTGAGCTTTAAAATAATATTCGAAGCGGCCCGTGAATACATATTACAGGTGCGTAGCACAATAAATAAATAAATAAATAAATAAATAAATAAGTAAATAAATAAATAAATAAATAAGTAAATAAATAAATAAATAAATAAATAAATGTTCTGATCACGTCAGATACGAAAAAGGAGTGGAAATACAGACGTTTCTTGATAGTTTCTAACGTCATTGCGCAACAAGGAGGAACGCACAGCTTTCGCGTTCTGTTCTGTTCGTGCCTCGAGCATATTTTTACAAGCAAAGTGTATCTGAGAGGTGAGCTGCAGTGTTTACAGTGGTGGATGTAGCATAACCCGATGAACACTGTTTCTTCACGGATAGTGCCGCCTAATATACATCATGACGAACCGATAGAGCGGCTGTCGGTGAATTATAGGTTCCTGCCACGGTATGACAATAATTCAGTTGTGGGAAATGCAGTCGAGTAAAACAAAAGTCAGCTCACCCTGGAAATATTTCTTTGCTGGAAGGTAGCCCTATTATTCCATCACGCACTCATGCAATACGAAGGTGCGCCGCACCTGGCAATGTTAATGTAATACGTCTCTCGTTTGAAATGGTGGCTTCTATAGCTTGGTCAATTGCGTACTTGATACCGTACGAACGTGAGTAACAGCGTGTACTCGTACTAACTGTATTCTGAGCTTTGTATCAGTGCACATACTCGCGCGTCATATTCACTGCCTCGACAGCCCGACGCATTGAATTTATAATGTGAAAACGGGGTTGTTTGTTCGTTTATATTGCGCTTGGGCAAGAAAAGAGAAATTCTCGAAATGCGACGTGGAATAAAAAATAGCCCTGGGGTCCTTCTTCTCATAACTTATGGGGAGCCCGCCATGTGGGTGACTGTGGATTAGCTTCTACGATGAGAGTTCTTTAATGTGAGCCCCTATATAAAAATTTCAGTGGTTTTCCATTGCACAGAAATGCGGCATACACAACAAAGCTCGAAATAGCAGCCTGTAGTTTAGTACTGCGGCACCGGTTACGCTGGCCTTTGGTATTTTTTCTAAAGAAATGACCAAGTACGGCAGGATGAAACCGTGTGAGTAATAAGAAAGTGCATACATGACCCTGGCCCAATACTGTCGGGCTTGCCTGTGGCTGTGCAGTCACCTTTCGTGGACACTAATGACCAACTTTTCCTGCAAAAAGTTCTATTATTCATTTATCAACTTGGTCTATCGCTTCTGACGGCAGCTGGTAGCGTCAGACTCGAGAATGAACACACACGTATTCACGTTAGGTTTGTGGACGCAATCTAGGTTTATGTAGCGCTTTCGAAGCAATCCTACATCCTTGATGGAAGCGGAAGTTTGGGACGTGAATCACAACGAACACAGTATGGGTCGAGATAATGAATGATCTCAGTTCGTGCCAGCAAGCTTCGCTTATTCAGGCCGAGAGAAGAAGGGGTAAACCGGAAGAGCGGCGCGCGTGACCACGAGTGAGTATATACCCACACGCTCTCTTGAAGCAGTTGATGATGGGTGTGGTTTCACTCATGCAAGAGGGTTAGGCGCAAGCGGAAACTAATGGTATACGGAGCTTTAAGTACAAAGCAACCATTTTGCCGCCTTAACTATCTGCCTCTTTCACGCGTCCGCAATTGTAGGCGATGGTGCAGTTGCAGGATATGAGGTGGCAACACACCAGAGTATGGAAGGCTTTGCTGGGCGTCCGCGTCCGTGTGGAGAACCTCGAGGGCCTGGAATAAGTTCAGCGTCTCGAATGGCGTCGCTGTGTCGTTGCCTTCGAGAGCTGCTGATCTCTTGCGGCGCTGGCGCCACGAGCACTGCTGCGCCTGCAGCGAAGCAAACGTGCGTGGGTCAAATACGAGCGACTATCTGAATGCAATCTTTAAAAAAAAAAGTTAAGACTGTTACTGTAGCAACATGGTGAATAATATTGTGACAGCACGTCATTTACATTTTTCCGCACTACTGTAGGCACTCGTCTGCGTTTTACATGTTCCTGCTGTCATTCTTCTGCATTTCGTCTAGTGCTAGCCAATATAATTCATGTGCATGTCGTCTATGGCCATTCAGACTGTAGCGACAGCAGCACCGGCGTCACATATAAGAAGACCAAAACTCTCGATCATGCTTGAGGCATGTGCCGCTGCCATGGGTCTAGTGCGCTCGAAGGCGTCAGATTCAGTCACAGAAATGCTTCTCAAGACAGCGGTCATGTCGCTCTCACTCTCTGTCTCGTAAGGCCGAGACTTCGTCGGTTTGCGAGGTCGAACATCACCACAAGATCAATGAGGCTTTGGCAGGCCAATTTCGTTGCACTTTCAAGATGTTAACACCAACAGCACCAGCAACAACAACAACAACAACAACAACAACAACAACAACAACAACAACAACAACAACAACAACAACAACAACAACAACAACAACAACAACAACAACAACAACAACAACAACAACAACAACAACAACAACAACAACAACAACAACAACAACAACAACAATAATAATAATAATAATAATAATAATAATAATAATAATAATAATAATTTACAGTTATCTTACACAAGACCCAATACTTTGTTGACTTGCAAAAAATAATTAGTGCGTTTTTATTAAAAAAAGACGTATGTTATAAGGTCTAAAACTGAGTGATTTAAGGAATTCTATTTCAATTAGGTTGAAAGAATAAGCGAGAAAAATATAGAAAAAAATGTAAGAAAACGTAGAATACTGCTCCCGAATGTTGCGGAGTATATTTTTATTCTTTATTTACCTATAAGAACTGCATTATGAATAGAATGTTAAATTTTATGACCCACCTGGCTGCGATATCGTATAATTTGGGGCCAAGATTTTATCAGCTCTCGATGCTACATCTATATTTCCGGGACTGACGAAATATCTTACCAATTATATAGATAACAGGCTCACAAAATTTTGTGAACGACGACAGACTATATAAAATTACAACAGTACGGTGTCATTATGCGCACATCAATGTTTGTAATAATTCACCTGATTTGTTATGACATTCTATAATAAAGACGCCTCTCGAAATCTTTATTCTTGAAATAAAGAGCCTTATGAAGTCTTTTTCTCAATAAATTTTTCAAAAACAACGCTGTGACACCGTTGTTTTGCTTGAGTACGACAGACAAGTTCAATGGACACTGGCAACAATCTAGAGAACAAAAGCTACCATTCGTTGTAACAGAGACATCAACAATAAAGACATGCAGGACCCCGGAAAATTGATTGCGCTTGATGAAAAATTTCCCTGGATTGATTTGTAACACGGCAGCATCATCACCACAGTACGGACGCTTTATACAGCCTGAGCTTACCGACTAAGCCGCGGGGAAAGTTAAGGAAGTTGGTAAGAGTACAATTTCGTCGTACTTTGGAGGCGAAGAAAGAAACTGGACGAATAGGCACAGACTAACAGGTGCATTATTCGTGGCTTAGTGAGGCATAACTATTTGACAACTGAAAGCGCAAGAACGATCGATACGGTGGACATTTTCTCCAGCATCGCTTCTGTGGGCTTTCTTAGTAGTTTCATCTAAATTTTGGAAGGTTTTCCTAGAAGCGCCCAGTACAGTTGGCTAGGCGCTTCCCATGCAAGATTTCACACAGGTGTACAATGTTTATTGAAGAACACAAGCACAACACTTCGTAAAGAAAGCGTGCACGCGCTCACCGGGCAGGAACTGTGGCACATGTGGACGTCGCACTCGACGTACAGAGCCCTGCTGCCTGTGAAGCGGAAGGCCTTGAGGAAGGCAAACAGCGCCACCTCTTGACCCCCTTCCGCACGAGTGGAATGCGAACCTCGGAAGGCACTCAGAAGACGCTCCTGCAAGGTGCAACTGCGCGAGCAAGGACGCAGAAAAAAGTATACAGAGAATACCTCAGGTACGTCCAGGGCTGGCCAAAAGGAAGTTAGTATGTCCAAGTATTGATATTTTCACACGCACTCTGCTCATGTAACAAGGTTCTGGGCAAATACTGCATGTTAGGTGAAATAGGGTGCCTTTCGCAAGGCATCGCAAGCTATATATAGCTCTGTTGGCGGGGGCAAATATGAAAAGAAATCTAAACAGTAACAATATATATCGCTTAAGCGCATAGGTTCTTTTTCGTTTCAATTCGGCATGTCTGACTCATCGTTAAATAAATTATTCGTTATTATATTTATTTTCACCTGTAGTGAAGAAACATATGAAAAGACATACTTTCTGACCTGTCTTAGCAATAATAGCGAGGGCGTGCTGCAGTTCATGTGGTTTCACCCTTGGGCGCGATTGATTGAGTGACCCATTAATAAACGTTGATGATATATTTGTGCTTCATCAATCGAGTAATTACGGCTAGCAGCATGCTTAAGCTGCTGCAACAAAATCCACTAAAGGTACAGCGTGATTAATTCATTTTCCCCAGTCAGTCGTGATCGAAGAAAACTGACGGAGACTATTCATGTCACTTTGGTGGCACCTGGTTTGCAGGTATACGAGTGAAACGACCTCTGATATGTTGGCAATTACTTATTCACTGTAAACAGCATGATTCTTGCGTTAATTGTTCGTGCTTTACTTGCCCTGACATTTATTGGATTATTCGTTGCCAACCACCTGCCTATTGTACTTGCCCCGCCGCGGTGGTCTAGTGGCTAAGGTACTCAGCTGCTGACCCGCAGGTCGCGGGATCAAATCCCGTGTGTGGCGGCTGCATTTTCGATGGAGGCGGAAATGTTGCAGGCCCGTGTGCCCAGATTTGGGTGCTCGTTAAAGAAGCCCAAGTGGTCGAAATTGCCAGAGTCCTCCACTACGACGTTTCTCATAATGATATGGTGGTTTTGGCACACTAAAACACGACATATCAATGTTTCTCGTCGTTTATTGCTTTTCTAAATCGTTATAATATATTATATTGTTATAAATATTATTTGTAGCTTTAAGTGTGTTGAAAAAGCAACAGCTTGGCCCCATAGGCGTGATCAGTACAAGCTTGTGTAAAAAAATGTGGTTAAAGACAATCTTTTGAATTATTAAATATTTTTGAGCATACAAAATAGTCAATGATGGTTCTTTAATAAAAATTTTGAAGCCATCAAGGAACTTTACAAGTACATCGGGGGCTCTCAAAAACGAGATTCATTCATAAACTCGAATAAAAACAACAGCAGATATTCAGTTTAAGGAGAACAGACTCGGGAAATGGGTTGTAAACTTGCCCGTGGCACAAGTTCGCACACTTGGCATTACACAGAGAAGCGGCATTACATAGTAAATGTTCCACGCGCGTGGATGATAACGCCGCTCTGGTAGTGCTGTGCGTGTGACAAATGCACTGAAGTTTTTCAACTGGCACCGATGAAATGATCTAGTTAGTCGCTATTGAATATGTTGGTGTAAGTTTCTTGCGTGTTAGCAAATACGTAATTTTCCTAATGACTTCGATCATGTTCAGTATCATGAAATAGACCTATGGGCAAAAAACTATCGATGTCAATAATTAGAGAATACTCCAGTATGTTTGATAAAGGGAGTTAGATCATGCATTCATCGTTTTTTTCTACTGCTTAGCTGTAGGCTGGCTGTCTAGCAAGTGAATTTCAGACATTGAATTTTCTAGGGGCCTCTTGCCAAGACATGATAGCTTCCTCGGGATAGAACGGCCAATAGGGAAGGAAGCCAATAGAGACTGCAAACGTCAACGTCGGTTGGGAGTCTATCCCTTTTCCCTCCAGTTCTGCGGAAGCGTCTTTACATACAGTCTTAGTGTAGCCGCCATGCATACCAAATTCTGGGGAACTTTATGTAATTAGATAATTCCGAGGAACATGCAGCTGCGAAAAAACAATATAACGAAAATGTACCGCGACCGCACTTTATTCAAGTAAAACCGAGAGAATCGAGCCGACAATTTAGCGACAGTGGCCGAGGCCCGCACAAACAACTGCAGTGAATTAGCGAACAGCCCGGTTTAGATCTTTGCTAGCAAAATCAATTATAACGAGTTACGTACATGAACATGCTTTGCTTTTTCATCTGGGAAAACAAGGATTCAACGGTGTTTCAAAGAATGGTATTCTACAGCTTGCACCCCCCTGAAGCGTTCACTGTAACATTATACAACCAAGTAAGTGAACTGCAGCACTCACCCGTGCACATCAACGAGTTGCAGCTTCTGGTCGGCTCCGTTGTGAGCCACGCAGTTGCTCACGAGGATATCGACGTCCCCTGCGAAGAGAGCAGACAAAACAAAGAATTCCCTAACGCTCAACGAAACTTTTTGCCTCGAAACTACGAAGCATCTGAAATCCGCAGAGGAGAATAAAATAAAGAAGAGTGGTGTGTCACCTTTCATTCGATTTTATCAGGGCCTACTTCTCGTGGGAAAAAAAATAAAAGACAGAGAAAAATAGAAATCTACCAAAATTTACGCTGTATAACGCACGAGCTCTGGTAATATTCTGGAATCATAATACAGCTGCCGATAAGGCATGCAAGCCTATTTGTTTCCCAACTTCTGTGTCCATCCTATATTCGTGCTGCTTCTTTAACCACTGAGAATGAATCAACCGGTTTAAATAAACGTTGATCTAAAAATAACCGTCTGAGATAGCATGGTAGAACTGACATAAAAGACGACTCCACGATAGAATCTATGCAGTGCGCTTTCGCAATGCCATGAATGTTATTCTTACTGAAGCAACAGCTGGCAAATCACCAAAAGAATTAAAAGGGGGAGGAACGAACGTTTTCAATACCGCTTGATGCCCCAGAATTTTCACAGGGCATCTTCGGATCTAGTTAATTGATAAGCAATTGTGCATTTATACCAAAAGAAAAGTGACAGTTTAGTATGTGCTCACAGATACCGAGAAGAAGACTGTAAAATGTAGCGAAGATAATTTGAACATTTAGGTCATACCAAAAGGCAAACTAATGCGCTAGAACAGTAGTTCAAGCACAGAATTCAAGGCCAAAAGCTGTGTGGTTCAGTTCACTGTTTAACAACTATTCTCATAGGATCCGGCGCAAATGGCTGTGGAATGCTGGGAAATATACGGAATTATTCAGTTGAAACTCAATGTGGCTCTTGGATGATATGTTACAGATATTTGGCATTCTCGAAAACACTATACCTGTGAGCTCTTTTCCTGGTAATATTTTTCTATAGATTCAATAATCCCACCAGAAAACATGATGTGGTGTACACGTACTCGCAATGAGAAGTACATAGTACGATTAGAAGAAAATACCGTGAAACTGCATCACCTGCAATCATGATGTAACTGAGCTATAAAAAGATGAAAACATTGCCGACGTCGAATGAAATTTTGGCTTTTCTTCGATGATAGATAAGTGTTGTTAGTTCTGTAGACTGCAGATATCGATCTCGGTTGGTCGGGTGGATAATTTGTTCGCGGTGATTCGCAAAGGAATTCTCCGCCACACATCGCGAGATTTAATTCACTCATGTGGGTTGAGGTTGGCGCATTGGATACTTTTTGGCTGCAATGTCCTGTTTCTACTCATTCAGTTGCCAACTTTCTTACTACGGCCACGGTGGTGTAGCGGCTTCAATTCTCGGCTGCTGAGCTGAATGACGCAAGTTCAGTTCCGGTTGTTGCAGGCGGCAGCCGCATCAGTTCGATGGAGGTGAGCACTACAGACTCGTGCACTGTGCAATGTGTATGTACGTTCAAGAACACCGGATGGTCGAGGTCTCCAGCACCATCAACTACGGCGTCCTTCATTATCATATGGTGGTTTGGAGACGTTAAACGCCACATATTTTCAATATTTCTATTATTTGCGCACTCCCTCCTTGCAACTTTTTTCTGTCGCGTTCGCGCATGCGCACGCATCGATGCCCACAAAAGCAATGCACGGCGCGCCTGCAAAGACGAAGTTGCGCGCTTATCGACAAACACGTGGCTAGCACAATGCTCACGCGGCCCACTATCTGATATAGCACCAGTTTTTTTTAATGTTTAAAGCACGGTGCATGTTCTCGAGTGAGCTTTATGGAACTAAAAAATTACAAGAAAGTGAAGCAGTTCTGTTATTGTTGTAAATTTATTAATCTATATCGGTGCGTGCCTCCAAGGAAAGGCAGCTTGCATTTCCACGTCCAGTGGTCTTTCTGCCGGTTTCAGTATGAGCCAGTCAAACTTCTACAAATGTTAGACGTTTCTACTGGCTTGTATGCTGGAATGATCCAAATTACTCTGGCGAGGAGTCTATCCTGCATAACTTTATACTGCACTCTGAACTTATACGTACTAACCATTCGGATACAATTGCTTCACAACCTGGTGCTAAATATGATTTGTAATCATCCGAAAACTCAAGGCAACACTAATAGCCTGCCCATTTAACTCTTCATCCTTGCATTGGCATTTGTCACTTGACATAATTATTGATACGTTTGCATTACGCGTAATGCAAACAGAAAGAATGTGATAATTTTTTTAACAATAATAAAAATTGTAGGGAGATAACTTCCTGGAACCACCATATGAATATGAGACACGCCGTAGTGGAGGGCTCCGGAAATTTCTACCACCTGGTGTTCTTTACCTTCCGCTTAAATTTAAGCACACGAACTGACAGAATTTTGCTTTCATCGAAAATACAGCCGCCACCGCCGGGATCTAATCCCGCGACCTGCGGGTCAGCAGCCGAGTACCAAAGCCACTAGACAACTGTGGCGGGGCATGATATTCTTTTTAACTAAATCACGCTGATAGAATTAAGTTCACGATATTAGCCTTTCTCCCCCCAAATCTTACTACACATCGAAGGTTTTGGCACTTGGATTTATTTCATTGTATATAGCACCATCATGTCCTTCACGACACGTTTGTTGTGTCACCGCACTTTCGGTCCCCCTGCCTTGGTTATCTCTGTGAGGTAGGCGTTCTACGTCATGCAACCCGAAGCTGTTCTAACACGCGCAAGAAACGAGTAGAATTCCTCTATTATTAATGATGTTCGTGTTCGTGACGCTGTAAATATATTTTCGCAAACACTAACCAGCCTGTTAGAAGTCAGTTAAATGTTAGTTTTGCTTGCTGTATTCTACTACTTTTAGTTATTTTTCATCCACTTTCCTGTTTGTTGGTATTAGCGTTGTGCTAAGTAAATAAATAAATGAATAAAAAAATTATTGAACCATTTGGCATCTCTGCCTTCCAGACAATGCAAGAGAAAAAAATTTATACCTTTCATGAATTTTCTTTACATGATCAAAATCACATTTATTGTGTGATAATAAAAGCTCTAGTCATAATAACTGTTTTTCTTTAGTTTAGCTACAAGTTTTGCGATAAAGTGAAACGACATGACTACTGGGGCCGCTTTTAGCTCGAAATCGGGCCCCTTTTAAAGCGTTCCCCGCAGCAAACATTGTTGGACAACTGCAAAGGGATTTACTTTTGGCTTGTTTTCTGCAATCGTAACCTTTGTGCTAATCTCGAATAAAACACTGTTGTCATTCAGTCGACCTGATTATTATACGGTCAATAAAGCGCAAACAAAACTGCTATTTCGTTGCACGAGACAATACACGACGTGACACCTACGCAGCACGCTGGTCATAGTGATGACGAGAGTGAGCGGGTCGCCCACTGTGACTGGTCCCTGTGCCCGAGGACCGGAGAGGCCGTAGCCCAGGCGCACCTCCATGCTGCACTGCGGAGGCGGCAGGGTGAACACCACCGCTGTGCCGGTGTTTACCCTGCACGTGTAGAAAGAAGAGAGGCAAATGCAGTGCGGGCAGTCAGCTCTGATGCTTGAACTCTGCATCCCACGTCTTCCTGAACAGTCTCTCATTGACCACGTGACTCGTTTGAGAACTGACGACTTCCCTGAAACACGTTCTGTTTTGCCCTCTGATTGGTCAGGGTGTTCATTATTGCAAGAGGGCAAGCGCAAAGTAAATACAAAATTAGTGTAGCATATCTGCCCAACTTGCCACGAGTCCATGTAAAGCAGGCAACACATGATTCTCTTTTCCCCTATCACATCCTCAGCATTGCGCTGGCAATCAACGTCACATAACTCACGTAAAACTACTCTTTAACTTCAGCAATCAAGAAGCACTGATACGCTGTTTTATTATATAGGCAATTCTTCTAGAAATATGTTCAATAAGATCATGTTTAATTAGGAAGCAGCGCACAGAGACAGGCACAAAAGGAATGAAACTAACACCACTGCACTCGCAACTACTTTATTTCGCAGAAATAAACCCGGTTATTATACAACACGATGTGTACCAGGTGTTACTATAGTGGTTGGAGAATATTTTTCAAAAAGCACAATTCGCTGTCGCTTGAACTAACCGATGCTTGGTTAATACATTTGTCTGTTCTTTATACGATGCGGAATGCCTCGATAAATTACTTAGTCATCCGATCCCTGTGACTGGAAAGTATTTTAGTATCAGGGAACAGCGAAGCGCACTCTGAACAATGCCCCCTAATGTGAGAGTAAGCATCACTTGCTAATCCTTTCTTGTGCTCCGAAATTCTTTTATGCACGCACCGGCCAGTTTGGCCAATGTACATCTTTCCACATGACAGCTTCGTAAGTAAACATGAACTATCACCAACTTGCCCAACTTTCAATGTGACTGAACTTCAAAAGGGTCAACTAAGACCAGAGAGGGTATGCGTATCATCACCAACAGTTTTCTTTTTTTGTGTGTGTGTGTGATGCTTTATGGCGCAAGGGCCAATTGGTGGCAACAGGGCGTCATTTCAGCAAACAAGAGAAGTGAACTATGATATGGTACGTGGCTGTATAGGGGCCACAAAATTTTTCTGGGTAACGCAAATAAAAACATAGAAGTATTAAAACTGGCAGTGACGTGAAAAATGTGCAGTGATAGTGAACTGTGAAAGGTTGTCATAATAAAACCATGGTGAGGATGTAGCCACCACAGCCGCAAGCTCGGTACGGAGGTCGTGCTACTGATCAGCTTGGTATAGGGCGTGAAAGAAATCAGTCTGCGCTCGTCAGGTGTATGCTGATTTCATGCGGGCTTTCTGCTTGAGGTGTGAGCTGCAAGGTATGAGCAGCTTGCCGTTTTTAAACGGGGCTTCAAAATTTCTAGCCGTTCCAGAGAGATTGCCCAATTGAACGCTCAACTACCTCTGTAAGGACGCATTTCACGTTCGTGTTATATCAATTTCTATACAAGAAGATCAGCCACATTTTTTTTTCAGAAATGCTTCTGCGGCGAACAAGGCCAAACCAGCACATGGTCACCCGGTCGGTAGTCGACTTGTCTGTGGCGGAGTTTGTAGCGCTGTGTGCCGATGTCCTGTTGTTTTATGTTCAGACGGGTCAGTTGGCACGCTTCCTCAACTCGTTGAACAAAACACTTGGCATCTTCATCATATTTGTCGATTCTGTCAATGTTGCATAAGGGCAGGTCATCCAACATCGCCTGGGCATCAAGACCGTATAGAAGATGAAAACGACGTGAAGCGTATTGTCTCTCACGTAGTGGTATTGTTTGCGAATGTTACGTAAAGCAGTACCTCATAAAAGTCGTCACACGTCTTGTGCAGTATGTCTATGTACATAGCCAGCAAATGAGTAACCGTTTTGTTCAGTTTTTCTGTCAACCTTTTCATTTTTGGGGGACAGGCTTTACGGCGATGCATGGTATAACTCAGCTGGAAAGCGTGCTCAGGAAGCCTTGCCGTAAACGCTGCTTCTCGGTCTGTGATGACGCAGAATAGAGCAGCATGGCGTATTACCATTCCCGCTACGAAAACGTGAGCAACTTCAGAAGCTGTACCTTTGGGAAGAGCCTTTGTTTCTGCGTAGCGGATAAAATAATCTGTAACGACGATTATCCACTTGTTTCCCAAATATGACATAGAAAACAGGCCCAGGAGATCTACGCCGACCTGATCGAAAGGTGGTTTGGGTGGCTTTATAGGGTGAAATAATCCTGCAGGCTTCACAGACGGGGATTTTCGACACTATAATTCGCGGCAGGCTTGGACGTGTTGTTTAACGCAAGCAGCAAGTTTCGGCCAATAGTAAGACTTGCACACTCTAGCGAGTGTTCGAGTAGGGGACAGATGAAGGTTTTTGAATGGCAAGAAAATAGACTTGGGTCACGAAGCCCTTTTCGAACAACCAATAGATAAGTTTCTTCATTGGCACCTGCGTTTTTTTTTGTACAACACGCCCTGTCACAAGCAAAAGGATGACAATCCGCGAGCTATATCCACGGGTAGAAATACACTGCGGCCTTCGAAACGTTGAAATATAGGTCGCAATTAAACATCCGCTTGCTGATTTGTAGCTAAGTCTGATATGTTTACGGGTCCAAGAAAGCGCAGTCGTCTTCGAGGTTTTGAGCGGGAGGCTCAACTGGCGCGCGTGACAACGTGTCTGCACCGTCGTCCGCATGACCCGACTTTTAAACGATAGTGACGCCATACTTCTGCAGCCGTAGGCTCCACCAGACTAGTCGTCCAGAAGGGTCTCTCGGGTTCGCAAGCCAACACAGCGAGCCCGTCACTATCTTGAAGGGGCGTCCGTAGTGGTAAGGTCAAAACTTAGTTAGTGCCCACACGACGGCAAGTTACTCATTTTCTGTGGTGCTGTAGTTGAACTCTAGGCGTTATAGGGTGTGACTTGGGTAAGAGATGACTTTTTCAACTTCCTCCTGCTGTTGTACGACTACCGCGCCCAGATCGAAGTTTGTGGCGTAAGAATTTGTGTCGGCTTCCTCGTCGAAGTACACAAGAACAAGAACGGTTCAATTAGGCAAGCTCGAGCGTCGCAGCGACAATCACCCCATAGACAGCTGTTTATATTCAAGTCCCCAAGGGTCATTCTGGTTCCGGTCGGCAAGCTATCAACAGTCTGGTCGTTAGGACATCCAAAAATGTAATTCACATTTTTCAAGACAATAATGTGGGGGTATGTAAATAGAGCAGATAGTGACGAGTATATTCAGGCCTGCTCGAACAGCCACTTCCTCAAAGGCTGTTTGTAGTTGTAGATGTTTGTACATGCTACATCTTAACAAACTATGTTGCCACGCCACCAGATGACGCCACAGCATCATTTCGGTCCATTCGGCATATCACATAGAAACCTAGGAAATTTGAAGAGTGTTTCTTGTACACGCAGCACTTTTGGTGAATGTTTGTCTAAGAGTTCTTGAACATCATCGAGGTTAAGCAGTCCTCTGATATTCCACTGCATTATTTGTGTTTCCATACTGGGATTGAAGTAGTGCTTCGTATAACGAAATGGAAGTGACTCGTATTCAAAAAAGTGTCGTATTCTATACAGCCTTTGGGAGGCATTGAAATTATGTTTTGTCTTTTGAAGTTCCCGAGAGGATCTCGGCGCTCCTTCCGCGCAGTCTGCGCTGATGAACCAGTTGTGTCTATTGCATCCAAAGAGGCGCCAGACGGCCGTGTACGTATGTAAGGCTTCGTCATGGTGAACGGAACCTTGGAACCTCCCTGGCCAGAGGTCGATTAGATTTTCTTCGTTGGTTTGCCGCCCTGGCTGTTCCCATGCATCACAGGGAAGATCGAAGAGGCCGTGTTGAGGGAGGGCGAGCAACCGAGGCTGCTCCCCCGAGAGAGTTGATGGAGTTTTCTTCGACATGCTAGGCGTTGTGCAGGGCACCGCCATAAGCCATCGTGGTGCTCACCCCTCATGCAACCCTTCGGCATATGATGGCTTCTCTGCAAAGTGCGAAGAGACATGCTGCCGAGCTTCACGAAAGCTTAGGTCTAGTTTGATTTTTGTTGTTGAGACTTTTTCCTCACTTCCACGCCCTGCAGGATCTGGAATAGGCCGGGTAGTCACCTTTAGAATCGATGCAGTGTAATTCCAATTTTCATTATTCATCAATGAAGAGTCCAGTAGTGCCCCAGTTGGCACAATTAAGCTGAACTCGGTACCTGTGGGAGCCATGGCCAAAGCGCTGGCATATAAAGCAGCGTCGCGGGTCGGATATGGAGGGTCTTACAGGTAGTTTCAAATATAGAGTTACTATTTCAGTAGGAAAGGCATAGATGCGAAGGTAAGAATAATGTGTTTTGTTGGCACTTCTTCGTTATCTCTCCTCGTTTTTATTCGCTGCACCTGCGTGACATTCACCTCTTTCCATCCCATCAAAAGTTCCTTCTCGGACAGATTCATCATCTGATACGACGCCCTTGACGCTGTTCAGTGTTCGGCGGGGTGTCACGGTGATGGGGTGACCAGCCTATGTAGTCACTCGTATTGCGTATAGTCTTTCAGTTTGAGAAGGAGATCACTACTGGTTTTTTCGAAGGCTTCGTAGCCCGCCCTTAGGATTTGCATCAAACACTGAATTTGATACTGAAAAAAGGTGACATTTTTTGCCTTTTTTTCTCTGCTGTCACAATAAACTTTGTGGTCCTAAAGTGCACTGGTGCACCGCCTTTTTGAGGGGCGATGAATTGCAAAAAAGACGAGGAGATCCCATGGGGGATGTTTATTCGGCAGCCATTCCTGCCGTTCACCATGGAGCCAAACAAGGAGACGCTATGAGACGCGGAGGAAACGTGAGCGCCAGTCGTAAATGGCTTGTATAACAAATTTAACTGTCCTATTTTGAGCAATTACATAAACTGAACCCTCACCACCAGAAAAATTGGGAGTAAATTGAAAAAAAAGGATAATAGGACATATATAAAACAGGAGAGAAAGACAAGATATGGGGAGATAAAGAGAGAGGAAAAGGTGACTGCCAATTTCACCGGTGTGGGTCAGCCCAGGGGTGCTGTCTACATGAAGCTAGGGCCAAAAGGGTGTGTTGCCTCCACCGAGGGCCCCTACAGGTCCAATCACTCGGCATTGGCACAACCCCCAGGAGCCCCCTTTCCCCGAGCACGGCTAAGCGTGGAACAGAGTCGAAACCCCTCCGCTAGCTCGGGTCCATGCTGTCGCCATACACCAAACGCCTGGCTGCACAGACAGCCCTGCGGGACATTGTCAGCAGCTGTGAACCTACTCGAGGAATGGTGAAGTCCATAAATGTGCCCCGCTACAATGAAGTTCCGGGAATACGTATTGTCCTGGAGAACATTTATTTCTTGTTTTACAAATATGCAATTGGCCCACGAATAAGCAAAAGAATAGTCTCGAGCTCTCAGAAAAAGAAGAAATTTTCACCTATTGCCACTACTCTGAAATTACAGAACTTTGAAGGAGCCCCTTTTGAGAAAAAAGAAACATGAAGAATTTTCTGAAATGAGTTTCTTTTCATGCTCAAAAGCCCGGTTCTCCTACAACAACTCAAGGATGTGCAGAAGGCCACGACGTGGTGGTGGGGATAGGCCTCCTCATCTCTACGTGGGAGCGGCCCACGATGATCCCCCTATAAAACGGGAGTAGAATGCTTCAGGAGCGCAATGAGGTTTTTGTTATTCAACTATTCATTGAGATAGTCTAGTTGTGGAGGTGGGTGGAAAGTGTAGCAGTACGTGGTCTTAGAGAGTAAACGTTTTTTTCGAGTGCTTCAGTGGGTATATCGTCACCAATACAATGAGAGGTAGACTCTGAGGTGGTGTTTCACTCATCTCTGGACACCTTGACGGCAAGCCTTTCATTCCTGACTTTTTGAATTACGCGTGGGAGGTTCGGGAGTAGTTCAGGTACGGGCGGCTTCGCACACACATTTAGTTTAGCACACAGAGGCAACGGCTCTTCCCAAATGACATGTGTCGCACACACGCGCCTGCTCAACACATTGCAATGACAGACAGGTGCTAAAGATAGCCATGACAGTAAGATTAGGGGTTGGACGTTGCAGAACCATGATATGATGATGAGCGGCCAAGTAGTGGAAGGTTGCGGAAATTTCTACCATCTATTTGGTGTTTAACATGCACTGAGATCGCACAGCAGACAGGCTTTATACGATACGGTCACCTCCACCGAAAGGCGACTGCCCAAGCCGTGCTCAAGCCCATGACCTCCGTGTCAGCAGACGACCACTGTAACTGTTGCACCACTTCGGTGGATGAAAGGCTTGCCAGGTCCACTAGAAACAACAAACGGCACACACGCCACACGCATCATTAGTGATCTGTGGAAACTAGCTTATAACAACGGCTAGCCGCAACAGGCACGCCGCAGCCGCGGCCAGTGGTGCCAAGACAACCGCCATTGCTGGCCTATACCCTCGGCTTATCCACTCCCCCAGCGATCTGCTGGAAATCAGCGCGTAAGAGCTCCAGTCAAAAAAAGCTTATTAGCACTATATATAAATACTACGTCGTTCAAGTCACTAATGCGTATGCGTTAGATCTTGAAAAACTCGCCTAACAACGCGAAAAAACATGCTTATATATTCTTACACTGATCTATAGCAGCATCAGCGTGATCCCTACATAAAAACCATCTGGGCAACGGGCTTGTATCCATGCAAAATAGAGCTATTCATTTCATCACGCCTAACTATAACCCTATTTTCAACGTAACGCACCTACAAAAGCACGCATGAACAATCACAAAGTGTTGGACGCCCCCCCCCCCCCCTTCCTCTCTAAAAAGAAGGGCTGGCTAGGCTACTGCACCGAACAACTCACAAAGCAAATTATAAACAAAGCACAAGCCCACGCATCTTATGCCCTTCTTTTTTTTTTCCTTATGCTGTCTCTTTTCCCTTAAAGGCTCTTAGCAGTCTCGCGTCCGCCAAGCCCCGCCGCGGTGGTCTAGTGGGTAAGGTACTCGGCTGCTGACCCGCAGATCGCGGCAACGAATCCCGGCTGCGGCGGCTGCATTTCCGATGAAGGCGGGAATGTTGTAGGCCCGTGTACTCAGATTTGGGTGCACGTTAAAGAACCCAAGGTGGTCAAAATTTCCGCAGTCCTCCACTACGGCGTCGCTCACAATCATATCGTGGTTTTGTGTCGTTGAAACTCACAAATTAATTCGCATCCGCCAGTCTATTCAGAGAGCCATGAATGCTCGCCGGAGTGTCTCAGTTCTTTGCTGCTGGCTGCTGTTTCCAGTAGTTGGTGAAACTATAGGACTATGTTGAGCCCAAATATTTCCGAACAGTGAATTTTGGCAAGGTAACATGAATAACCTAAATAGTGTTCTTATGAGCTCCAGTTTTGAAGATAGGAAAAACGTGTAAATTGAAGAGCTAGTTTTGTTTCCTAGACACAATAACAATGAAAACCTACAGAAAGTGATGTCATGGAGAGTATAGAGAATGTTACTACTAGTTGTAATATTATTGTAAAGAAAGAAAAGCACTAAAAAGATAACTTGCGGTTGGCAGGAACCCCGAACTTGCGACCTTCGAATAATGCATTCGACGCTCTACCGTGACCTACAGTGGCAGATAACTCGCCATCCAGTTTCCGGCACATATATATATATATATATATATATATATATATATATATATATATATATATATATATATATATATATATATATATATATATATATATATATATATATACATATATATATAGTCGTGACTGTGCTGCTGCGCCTTCCGCGCAGGCCTGGCGTTTTTCTGCTTGCTGGCTTGACGCGCGTGCTACGTGACGCCACCAGGCCGTGCAAATCTGCTGTGGTCCCTTCACGTCGGTGTGTAACGCAGAGCGCCGCTGCCACACGCCGGTTTTATAAAGAACTAAGGAACAGATGCGCAGTCTGTCCACGACATCACGCGTGGTGGCGCGCATTGAATGAACAGGCGAGCTAGTAGGGAGTTTTAGAATAGCGCACCGCAAGCCCTTGCGTTGCGGTCGCTGCCACTGGGCATGCGTCGTAACTCGAGTCGCCGTTCGCGTTCGCGGCCCGCAAACGCTGGCTTCGAAGCTACGGTGTCACTGCGATTGTGCGTTGCGGTTTGCAGGAGGGCAAACGCTATTCTAAAACTCATATGGCACCCGCTATGCCGGCAACGCCCACAGAGCCTGCAAACGTTATTCTAGAACTCCCTAGTAGTGGTGCAGTGTATGGAATAATGAAGCAGGTGCACAGTGCGCATGGCTCACGTGGTTTCTAGGCAACGCGTGGTGACGTCATTATGATGCGAAGTTTCTTCTTCGTTTTCGTTAGCGCTGAACTAATTACGACCGGCTGTTAAAAGCCTATGTAGATTGATGGCTGTACCTCAAATATTCACGATTGCGTTGACGTACAACTAGAGTAGTTACAAAGGACAGTAACACAAGATTGTATCTAAACATATCTAGTGTGAAGTTCCAGTACCTACACCCAATGCCACTCTGAAATAAGGCACGACCTACGGTGCATTCAAGATTCTCAGTGGCGACTTGACTTGCGTGTGACGGACTTTCAAAACTGGCTTTCTCTGATGGAGCCCTATTCGATGGCTTTTCATAAAAAAATGAGACACAAACGGCGAAACTTTGCTAAAATATGGATTGCTCAATTATAACCAGCATATAGGCGAACATTTGTGCTACTACACCAATGACAAGCCCGTAGCCAAGAATTTCAGAGCTTTCTCGCCGAGCTTGTTGTGCTTCGGGCAGGTACCTTGGCGTGTACGCTTGAGCTGTGCAATTATCCCATTACACGCCCAACCTAAGTTTCATGAAGCAGCGAAGCACAAAGTATGGCACTATGCCATTAGTCATTCCGCCGCTAAGCACTACACACCTGTAAGGCATTATGCGCCCTTTGTGCAGGGAAGAAGACTCGCCGAAAGGCTGACCCCGAAGTGAGATCTCGTGGAGTCAAGCGGAACACTCGACTACACGAGCTCTCACTTCGGGGTCACGCGGGTTCTTTCCCGAGAGCTCAGTGTTCTTTCCTGAGAGCTCAGTGGCGCTCAATGGACTTCCCGAAGAGGTCTTTCATTTTCGTTTGCACACATCTCAACTGGTCAGCTGTGTGTGTATGGTCAGGTGTGTGTGTGGTAAGGTGTGTGTGTGGTCAGGTGTGTGTCAAACTACACACTGGACGTTCCCCTGATGTAGTAGCTGATGTTAGCCAGCATTGAAGTGAGATCTCACCAGTTCAGTGACCGGCTTCAGTTGGCCCAGCGGGCGGGGGAGGAGGGATTGTCGTAACTGCCTGTAGACATGATGCATTGTCCGAGAAGATGCCCGCTCGCAATCCCGCAATCCGAGATTGTCCGAGAAGTTACATGATGTGCGTCGAATGTACCCGCCACCTTCACCAAAGGTGTTACGGGGAGACGACAAATGACAAGTGTATTTACAATTAGTATACCAAATAAAAAATCGAGGCAACGAAGCCACGTTGGCGTAAACCGGGAACAACCCGTCTTTATATTCTTCGTCTTCTAGGTAAACGCCACGTAAAAATGTGATGATGGAAGACTTGTGTACGGGTTCTTCTGAACAGTTCCAAGCTAGCTCCTCGATCACCATGAACGGGAATTTTTTTAGAGGTGGGGTGGGGTGGATGTAGCTGAAGGTTCTGGCTATTTGAGTCAAAGATATACTTTTATTATTTTTGCGGTAAAATACAACACTAATAAATACGTCAGAGAGGGAGAAGGTCTACCCTCCATTCCTCATTCCCCCCGGACTGAGGCATTATCAACGTCAGTGCCGTTGACTGTCGACCTATTGATAGTCGCAAGCTTCGAAGAGCTGAAGTGTAGTTGGAAAACGTCCCCACACAGAAAAAATCTGCTATAAAACCTTCCCAACACTCTAGCGTAGAAGAATAAAAGCAGAATAGGTTGCACTGGAGGCCCTATGCTACAAAGACAGCGGAGTCAATGGGCACGCCCTCGAATCGACGGTACGCACATTGAATCCCACCTTGTGAAGAACTTTCGTCGCCTATATTATCTATCTTTCTTCTTGACCTTGTCTCCATGTATCTTTCTTCTTTATTCTTGTCCTCTCTCTCTCTCTTGTTCTAGTCGCTCTCTGACTCATCATGGACACCTCTTTAAGCAAAGCCGCAAAGGACGAAGATTGAAAATGGGACGTAGAAAGCATGTGCTGGTTCAAAGTGATGGTGATTTCTATTTCCGACCGACGAATTACTGCGTGCTTCAACAGTCTCGCTGTTTAAAAGGCGGAAGATATCTCGTAACGTGGGAACCAATGTTATGCGAAGCACGTGGTTGGAAAGTGTCTGTGTTGTAATTTTTTATTGAGCGAAATATTACGAAGTGGTTCTAAAGACATGTACAAATGCACGCACAGAAGTGCGTTAAGAAGCTGCATAATTTTTGTTTGACAAGTTGTTTGCAGTTGCGCAACGATGCCATAAGACACACGGATATTGACAGAACCAGAAGCAATAAACTGATATGAAGTGCTGGTCCTCGCGAGGATGGTAGGCCTGGACACTGCTACACACACAAGCTTCAGCCTATGGCGCCAAATTACACTTGATGTTAACCCGGCGAAGCAGCTGTATCATAGGAGTATATATGTAACGTTTTTAAAGTGCATAACCCATCAATGCAACTACAATTAACGTTTCACAAAAAACTAGAATCTGCTTGAAAATTAGTTTTCAGCCCTGGCGTGGCTCTGAGGAAAAATATACGATTTAAACGCAAAATTCAGTGGTTAGAATCCTACTGAAACCATGGTATTTTTTCTTTGCATTCGTCAGCCCAATGGTGCCGATGTTGGCTTTTTCCCTACTTTAAAATTACCCGTATCTGTTCTCGCCGTTTTTGGGTCGATATAAATTTTCTGTCGCCTATGGCACGTACCCATCAATGGATGTGTGTCGCAGGTCTGGCGAAAAGGGTTTGATGACGTACGCCACTGCATTTTGACATTACACACGTCATGACAAGCAAGTCGTATTTGTCGAACCTTCTTACTCTCCGATACGAATTTTCGTTTACCCCCAGTTAAGGGGGTGATGGATGACGAGATCACCCGCATGTAGGTGGTTCGGAAGGTTAGATCCACCGGACATATACAACATCCTAATCCTAATACCAATCCTAATCATAGATAGATAGATAGATAGATAGATAGATAGATAGATAGATAGATAGATAGATAGATAAATAGATAGATAGACAGATAGATAAGCTCTCATAATACCAACAGTACGCCGAGAAATGCTTCGCACCTAAAAAGGATGAACGTATTATTGCTCCTCGCTCACTTTTCGCTACTGCTAGGAGGAAAAGTAGCTGAAGACGCAAAGTGGCGGAATTCATGTTCAAGTCACGTGTGATTGCCTCAAGGAATTTTGAGCGTCCTATTATAAAATCACGATTGCGCGGTAAAAATGGCATTTTCCTTTTCCTCGTCATTTCGAAAATACAAAACTTCGGAGGAAGAAAGCGTGTGACAGTCCACATGTCACGTAATCGGTTCCGGAACACGATGACTACACAAGGAAAACATCCAGTCTTGAAGTAGGATAAACATCAAAAAAGGAACTGCTTTCTTACGATGCGGGTTTTCCGGATACAGCAGTGCGAGGCCAGTAAAAAAAGACGGCGTGCCAAAAATGTTGTTGGTAATACTCGCTGCACGATTTGCGCTGGAAGCACGAAAAGCACACGTGCCCTCGGTGTTGCGTAAGGATGTGTAAGTGGGGACATCCGTTGAGTAAGAGTTCCGTTAACCTCTGCTCGAGTGTCTGGAGGCGCTTTGCGTGACGGGAAAACCCCTTTAGAACGAGGACGCCGAAAAAGTAGCTGTTCGTTCTATCATACATGCGATCTTTGTCGCCAAAATAAACACTCGAGTCAGAATCAGTGTTGTTTTAGGATGTAAATAAATGTTGCGTAGTGCTTGCTGCGGAAACAACCTGTTGACTTCACGGTGCCATGATGGAATAAAGTTGAGATCATTAATCCGAGGGGAAAAAGTATGTGCAGAAAATTTGCGGGCATTTGAGTGTCTCACATGAAGTGCCCTGAATAGAGAAAAAACAAGAAGGGAGAAGGAAGTCAGGTAAACAAGACTTGGTGCCCTGCAATGGGAATAAAAAAAAAGGTGAACGGAAAGCGAAAAAGGCGGAGAAAACGAGCCCTACACGCACGCTGAAGTACAGTCACCCGCTGCGTGCTGTGTATCTCTGACATGCACGACTTCGGTGCGCAAACATTGATTAAAGAATCGAGGCAATTGAGAAGGCTGTGGCCGAGCTACGTTGAAGCTGGAGAGCTGAAAGCACTCGATTAAGAACCTCCAGCAAAAAGTTTTGAGCTGCCAGAGTATTGAGCCCATTCGCTTAGGAGGCACTCCTCAATGGTGTCCGCGGATTAGGTGTGGTTACTGAGCAAATACGCGAACGACACCGCAAGCGTGAAATATTGTATTTCACCTTTATTAAAATAAAGTTTTGGGGCTGCCTCTCGTCAGCGTTTTGAAAGAGGAAGACGTTTGTGGTAATTCAGTGCTTACTGCGACAAGAGTGAGTGAGCATTGCGTTGGGAGATGGGCCGTCGATTGAGTCGAGCATATCTATATTTTGACCTACTGTCATTAGCGCCACCAGCGGCAGTGGAGTTCTCGGGGCTCGATGGTGCGTGCATATGAGCAGTCCAACGGCAAAATTTAAGCGTGATCGTCCGATCTACTCCACGAAAAATTTTCTGTGCTTACTGTCCTATCGTGCTAACGCAGTGAAAATCAAAATTTACCAATAAAACCAGCAAGCTTACGGAGCTCAGTGTCACAGAGACATGATTATCACTCATCTGTTTTTATGTTATGTAACATGGCAGTGCAAACAAACGGTACAATGTAAGAGCGGGGCACAAAAAAGCGCAAAATAAAGCTTTCGTTTCATCACTGAAGAAATATACACAGGGGGAAAAGAGATACAAATGGAAAAGTCAACCGAATTGAGGTGTTGTCAAGAAATGAAATATCACAGTCTAAATTTAATTTAGAGGGTGACCTCACAGAAATAACAGTGTCCTTTATAGAAAAAGGCTCCAGTAATCTCCCTAGTCCTCATGTCGTGCATGGTATGCGTACCGAACAGAGGTGCGTGGAAATTCTGGTACACAACTACATTATGCGCAAGAAGCGGACAAGTGCACTGCTGGTGGAGACTTGAGCGCGTTGCAATGCTCTCTCAAGAGCGCATTCAACAGTGCACAGTCTAGACGCCTGCTGCAAGACAGCTGTGTGCAATAAACAACAATTGGTCAACAGTTAAGAAAAAAAAATGACACGATTGACACCCCTTCATCCGTCTCTGGCGGGGTCTACCGTACCTTCATTTTCCTTTTCACGTTATTCTTTAAACATTACTGCTGCAATTTTTGATTGCATAAAAAACTATGCCAACGGTAGTTGTTTTTGTGTATATTTTAGTAATATTGAAAAACACAAGCACATATAATACGACCTTAAACCTCTACAGTGCTGTTTGTTGCATCATTGGAGCATCTTTTTAATTTTTTATTGATGGAACCTTTAGAGCGGTGAACACCGAAACATTAGTAGGATAGGCACTATTCTGCAATGTAGTCACATGCGTTAAAAAAGCATTTCGTGGTAACATGACTTCGCAACAGCTGAATTGAAGAGGTTAGCCGCAATACCTCACCTTGCGGCCTTTTAACGAGATGATCAAAAATTTAAAATTGGTTACCCTGTCCCACTTGTTCGCGCTGATATGATAAGCCAGTCAAGCTTTTGAGCACCATGGCAAACGGTAGCACTGCAGCGTTGGTGCTTCTGTTTGACTTCTTGGACGACTTCTGCTAGGCGTCATTTAGTTAAAGCTATGCATTTCGCAGCCGAACAAAGCGAGGCATCCAAAATATGTGTAGCATGGCCTGTCTTCACCAAGTTTACATCGCTTTTCCGTCTACTTTGTACAGATGTTGTTGGAGTAGAAATGTTTGCATGTGACAAATAATTGAACAATAATAATATTAGTGCCCTGTGCATCACGAGGTTGTGAAAGCGTTATAATTTGTGTCATAGTTCTAGAATTTACCGAAGGAAACTCAAATACTTTGATAAAATCAATTATGCGATCAGGAATAGACGCTAATAAAAGACAGAATACGACGTCATACGTTGGGTACTAACGGGAAGAACACAAATAAGGCTGTAAGGGGTGACATGGGAGAAACACGTTTTTAAATTATGGAAGCTCAGAGCGCAATGAAACTCCGATGACATGCTAAGATATTTGAAAGAGAGCAGATAGGCCGGAAATGTATTCCGTTATTTTTATCGAAACAGCGTTCATCCACGTATATATAGTAGAAATTGATTCAGGATGCTCACCACCGCCGGCAGTGCAACTGATACAACAAAAAGCATTCAGTGAGAATTCAAAGACAGTCGAAAGATTCATTGGATGGCAGCGATGAAGAAAAAAAAGACCAAGAACAAACGTACGAATAATGCTGGGTCTGGTGGATTACTACCAAAACTCCTAAATGAAATTAAGGAGCGAGGCAGTCTATATAACTCTAATTCAAGCGCTTCCATGTTTGCCTCGCTGCAGTGGTCTAGTGACTAAGGTACTCGGCTGCTG
This sequence comes from Rhipicephalus microplus, assembly GCF_043290135.1. NCBI lineage: Eukaryota > Metazoa > Arthropoda > Arachnida > Ixodida > Ixodidae > Rhipicephalus > Rhipicephalus microplus. The sequence goes on from NC_134703.1 coordinate 188,196,655, forward strand.
ACCCACTGGTCGTGGCATCCAATCCCGACTGCGGCGGCTGTATTTTCTATGGAGGTAAAAATTCTGTAGGCAAGTGTGCTCAGATATGGGTGCACGTTAACAAATCCTAGGGTGGTCAAAATTTCCGGAGCCCTTCACTACGGCCTCTCTTATATACATGTGGTGGTTTCGGAACGTTAAACTCTTTATATCAATCAGCACTTCAATGGTCGAAGTGTGTTTGGGTTGCCCTAAAATGCCTGTAGGCATGTAGCAATAGTCAGTAAATACGAAGTATGCCGTTTTGGGAGAAGCATAGAAATTACGAAGCAGGTTGTAGTCAATGTAGACATATCCATGTGGGTGTATGGTTGGGCGCAAGCCAACATGAACCCTTGATATTTAGCCAAAACGCTCAAATAGTAAGCACGACCTTGATAGACGTGAGAAAGAAGGCGTTTGGGGAATTCGGGATCGGCAAGTAGGGAGAATCAAAGAAAAGCCAATGTTTATTTGGCCGCGAATGCGCCTGAATCGGGGACTGTACCTACTACGAACAGTCATCTGGAACGGTCGCTCTACTATTCGCGTTGACCGAATGGCTAGCAATCGGCAGCTCGAGGGTGTAAGAATCGACATGTCGAAGCACTTCAATCGGTGAAGCGGCTGAGATTGTGCTCATATTTGTCTGGTTACATGAATAGAGCGTACGACTACTAATTAAGTCGTTTTAATAACTGAATGTAATAAATCTCATATTTATTTCTCTTTTCTCTGAATTTTCGTTTACTGACCTTTATTCACCAAAGAGGTAACTGTGATTGTTGAGAAGTGATGAACCTGCACATGACGAAGAGAACTTACTATTGATTGCGTGACCGAAAACGTGATTCTGTCCACCGAAGAAGCTGCGTGTGGTTGATGCCCCTTTAATATTTAACGTATCGGGCTAAAAGGCGTTACCTCACATTGTAACACACTAAGGCACCACGACGTGCACACGATGTTCTGCGTGTAATATTCTGTATTATGAGATGATGACAGAACTCTTAACAATACAAAGTTGCTTGTGATTATCTATACCGTGCTTCATCAAAGAAAAAAAATTAACCGAGCTTCGTCTTTGTTGTGCCCTGTTTGAGGAAACTGTGAAACTGAGCAGTGATATTTGTTTTTGTTTTTAGGTTTTATTCTTCTTTCGCCTGTTTTTCTTTTCTATTTCTATTTCCGTCCATTTCCTCTTTCTCTATGTTGTTTCTGTCTTTGTTGAAAATATTTATTCTACAACGACAGTATTTTATGACAGGACCCACCAATACTTCAGTGACGCATTCATATCATAGAAATTAGGTCGAAGAAATACACACGATGAGAAAGCCAAGCGAAAACTTCCCACCAAATTCGAACCCATGGTCTTTAGGCAGGCGACTATGGAGGCCATGCAGGCGCACTAACCACAGTGCCATAAGCTCCTACTCTGGAACCTTTGCAAACACGCCTTTTATATCAAACACTGTCCCGTCACAATGTTCTTCGTAAAGTGGAGTAATCCATCATCGCCACGACATGCACGATTATTTCTTCAACGTGCCGTTCATGCATGGCAAGACATTCGGCGCGTTTCTGATGGGAGAAGTGCCATTTTTTTATGCATCAACAGAACATCAGGTCACGACATTACCCCTATCATCGGCCTCGCTCATTTTACATTTGTATACCGAAAATACCTCTTCGTCACCTGGCTGTGACTTCACGTTCTTACGTTCTCCACTTACGCTCAACCCGTGAAAAATCACGGCTGGCCAATAGCGTAGACACAACGAGCGTTGCGTTCCCTTCTAGTCGGTCTGTGGCATTCAATATATACTCTAACAGGTCGTCAGTAGGCAACCTTAGCACAAGTTCAGCACCCATTCACTGATGGCTCCTTTGGCTGTCACACGGCTTTCTCTGATTCTGCTCTCACAGTTAACTGCTGCAGTTACCACAAGCATCTATAATAACCAGAAGCGTTCGTTTATTCATTAATCAGGAATTTCAGTCGGGAAATGGGGATGTATTGCTAAGCTTCAACGTGGATGCGTTCATGTTGAACAGCTCTAGCTGTCATACATCAAGCTATAGCCGTCATACCGCTATAGCTGTCATACATCATACTTAAAAAATCACGACACTGATAAACTTTCTGTTGACTCTGGTGTACCCCAAGGTTCGGTTCTAGGCCATTTTTTCTTTTTACTCTATATAAAGGATATGGCCAATGACCTAGCTGTTAAGATTAAATTAAATGCTGATGACTGCGTTCTATACACCGCAATTGATAGTCATTCCGTTCAAATGTTACTAAATGAAGAATTTCAGGAAGTTGTTGTCTGGTGTAGAGATTGGCAAATGTGGGTTAATTTCGAGAAAACTGTTTTTATATGCATTACTAACAAAAAATACAAGCTAAGTTTCAATTACTCGGCTAACAATATGTTTCCCTCTGAGGTAACAGAATACAAGTACCTTGGCCTGCACATAACAAACACTCTAAAATGGAATCGACACACTGAAAAAGCGACCACCAATGCCGGTTGTAGACTGCTTTTTCTTTTTAGGAGGGCACTCAAACTGTCAACAACTTTCGTTCGCTTGTTAGCATGCGAAACAGTTATACTACCAGTACTTGAATATGCCGCAATTATTTGGGACCCTTTTACTCAAAAGAAAATAAAAAGACTTGAATGGGTGCGACAGAAGGCCGTCCACTTCATTTACAATAACTACTCCTTTACCTCTAAAACAGAACTCCTAAAACAAGCCAATTTGCCCACACTTACGGAACGCCGTCCTGTTTCCCGATGCAAACTCTTATTTCAGCTTACCAGTAAACATTATAGTATTGATATTTCTGACATCATAACTTTTCCTTCTAGGTATGTGACAAGACACAGACATCACCGAATAATAACTTCATTCCGCGTTTCAAATATTTTTTATCTCCAAGGACTGCGACTAAATGGAATAACCTGACTAACACTCAAATTGGCCAACCTTCACTGTCTTCATTTGCTGCAAATATCTCCTAATTACTTTCCGATCGGCAACACGATCTCGTTCAAATATGTAATTTTTCCCATTTTTATTTAGTTTATGTTCCGTATGCGTGCCCTGTATTTATCTGTATTGCATTTTTGGAAGCAATGTTTGCTACTCTTTGTTGTTTTGCTGCCTAATGTTTTTAACTATGGCAATGTATTTCCACCCTGCTAAATTCCCCTATGGCGATTTAAGTATCTGAAAATAAATAAATACAAAAATAAATAAATAAAGACAGCACTCAAGCTGTGTTATTTATATGTGCAGTAGACATTCAACTACTTTTGTAAGGACAAGCTTCCCTATCGTGTTAAAGAAGGTCACCACCTTCAAAAAACGTTTTATAGTACCGGTCTAAAAGTTATAATCAAGATTGTATTCTGTAGGGCATAAATAAACGTAAGGTTTGCAGTTATGAAGCGGCTCAGAATTGAAAAATCAAATTTATAAAAATGAAAACATTGCAAAATATGCTTGCTGCACTAGCAATCACTACTGCAAAATGATTGGTGCGATTCAAACGCGGCTTGGCGTGTATGTAGATAGGGCACTAGCCTGTGCATCGAACGTTAATGATCAGCAGACCTTCAAGCTATGGCACGTTATCGCAAAGATACTGAAAAAGCTGATTGTCGGCGATGTCGTTTTTTAGACAATTGGCCAATGTACCAAAAGCTCGTTTTCAATAATTCTGCTTATATGCACAGTTCTACAAAGAAAAGTAGTAAGAAAAGTTTTATAGAGAAAGTTTCATAACAAAGAGAGTTATCACTGTTCGCCTAAGTGTAGGATGCAAAGACACAGGTTTTGAGAAAATTACCTTTAAAAATTCGAATGAAATGTGCACAATATACAAAAACGGTTAGTATTCTTGAAATTCATCAAGATTATTGCTTCGGACATACATTGAAGGGATACAATCTCCTTCTGAGTGAGCAGAAGCATTCACTTTTTTTTCTAGCTCGTGTTGCGTCTACAGCTGACACTCATTCATGTGCGTGAGAGCAGGTGCAGGCTTAACGTGTTATTTTTATAACTTCATTCCCTCATCCCTTCCCCAGGGCAGGGTAGCAAGCTGGATATGCGTCTGGTTAACCTCCCTGCCTTTCCTTGCATCTTTATCTCTCTCTCACTCTCGTTATAACTTGCGTTGACGCTTCTTTTTTGTCCTATACTTCGCCATATTTCGCGGAGTACTATAACTTTGTCTCCTGAAGGCCACAGCATAATTCAGAAAGTAGATGGTAGTGTACTAAAAAGCAAAGATAGACGAGTAAAAACGAGCACAACTTGAACAACAGAGTGCAGCATACGTGCAGTAAACATTCTAAAATAAATCGATATCATGTACCACGATGTTTACAATTTTCTTAGGCCACAAAGCATTACCTAATATGCCTAACAAAAATATAATAAATATAAAAACACTAATGACAATATTGCAGGAGTGTTGCATTCAGAAATCTCCGGTTTCGGTTTCGAGTTCATCCAAGGGGGTGGGGCTGGAAAAATGATCCCAACTCTCGAAGTGCTCAAAATACTTTCATTACTTTTATGCCTAAATATTTATAAACAGTCAAGGACTGCAAAAGTGTCGATTCCGAAAAACTCATTTTTTTAGGACATTGGGTTTTTGAAAGTGGTGACCTACGTTAGATTCATATGACAGAGGGATCAGCCATGTTTTCTTTTCCTCTCCCTATTGGTTTTTGCTGTGCCTTGCTATATTTCTCCTTCTTTCTGGTTCCGCTTTTTTTATCCCATTTCTCTTCTATTCTATCTAATGCTTACCTCTCTCTTCTTCTTCCTCGCCATCACTTATCCTGCATACCCCTTCGCTATACTACAGTTTACGAGGCTATGCTGTGCTCTGCTAGTGTGCCTGAATAGCCAAGCTTTTAGGACGCTTGCCTTCGGATTGAGAATCCATGGGTTAAAAACTCACGCGATCAACTGTGTCACTTTTTTTTTAGAAAAGTGTCGTGACAAGTCCCGGACACACGCATTTTTTCGTGGCGTGTCGCTTCATGGAAGGTTTCGCACAGCACTTGGATACTGAGAGAACGATTTTCGAAGGTAGGCGTAAAGTTCACCACCATGATATTCACGTCAAACCAGAGCCGGTTAAGACGCGAGTGGTCCGACTCTATACGAAGCAAAATTCTCACTGGAATCAGCCGTGCGCTTCTCCCTTTGAGTTAGGTGCTCGTTGCTGTGTGTTTTTGGCCTCTTCATAGTTTTAGTTGGTTTCGCGGATGGCAGACATTGAAGTTTGGATTTGACTGCCCTTTTTATTTGTGTTGTACGGGTCTGCGGCTCAGTGTCGTCGTGTATCTGCTTCATCAGCTCCATGTTATAGATCGCCTCTACGTCGTCAATTGATTCTAGCCTGGCCAGGCGATTTTTCAAAATATGCAGCTTGTTCTGCGGGACCCAAATATGTTTGGCCTGCCAACGACGACAGCGAAGGATACACGAGACGAGCATATGGCCCGTTGCCATCGCGCCGTCTTTTATACCAACGCTGATCTCAAGGTCTTAGCTCCCCCCTTCTCACTTCCTGTTATACTATACTCAACAAGGCTATTTTAAGCTCTTCTAACGTGCCTGAATAGGAGATAGATTGCGATTCCCAACTTTGGATCGAAGGTACACCGGTTCTAACTCGGCCTCGTGAATTTCTCGTTTTCTCTTGCTTTCTATTTCTTCATTTCTCTTTTTCTGTCTCTTTGTACTCATTCTCTCACACGTAGGACTTATAACAGGCCATGCATATGTCATTCATTACAATTTTGCCTACCTGATCGCGTTGGTTGCCCATGTCGAGGTGGTTCCAGCTAACAAGTTTGGACGAGGACAAAAAAGTCGCAGCTTTGCAGCAAAGACGAATTGATGAACGCAATAGCAACAAATTGGAAGGTCACGCGCATAATGGCAAGCAGATCAAAACGTGCCCCGCGTTTCTTACGCACAAGTGACCCACAAAACGCACTCACAGGTACAGAGGAACGCGAATAAGCGTCTAGGTTGTTACTTCACCGTGTCTGAAAAGCGCGCCCTTTTCGCAAGCAGAGGCTGTGGAAGGATTGCAGTGACCTTTGTGCGCCCGTAACTACAACGTAATCGTTCCATGCACGCCCAACGCCAGCCAAGACGTGTGATCCTCCCCACCAGGAGATAAAGGCGCGCCAAAGATCGTGCACTCCATTCAGCTCCGCAGGCCAAAGTACGCGTGAGAGATGAGAGCCGCCGCACGCTTATAGTGCCATCTTGCTGATAATGCCCCCCTCGATAGTACCCCCCCCCCCCCCCGAGATGCTGGCCAATAGTGGTAAGTGTTGGATGTTGGATATAAATAGCGCGCTGTTTAGACGACGAAGGCGATACCTCTCAGTAGCGCAGGGGATAACGCCTCGCATTCACAACGTGGAGGTCCCACGTTTGATTCCCCACGTCGGAGTCTTTTTTTCTTGATTTCTTTCTTTTTAGCGTATATATATATATATATATATATATATATATATATATATATATATATATATATATATATATTGGGAGTAATAATTCAATGGGCCAGTTAGTATTCGTGAAGGTATGGGATATGGCACAACGGGACCGTTGTCAACAAGGATAAATATATTTATTTCCCAACAGTTTCAAGAGGGGTCCTCCCTTCATCAGGAGATGAGTTATAACTCATCCCCTGATGAAGGAAGGGTCCCTCCCGAAACTGTTGAGAAATAAATCTATTTATCCTTGTTGACAACGCTCCCGTTGAGCCATATATATATATATATATATATATAGTATAAAAAGAGGTCGACAAACGTGCGAAAAAACACTAGTTTTACTAACGTTTCGGCAGGTGGGCCTGCCTTCGTCGGAGTTCACTCCGACGAAGGCAGGCCCACCTGCCGAAACGTTAGTAAAACTAGTGTTTTTTCGCACGTTTGTCGACCTCTTTTTATACTGCATTTTCCACCGGATCCATTGAATATCACCCCACCATATATATATATATATATATATATATATATATATATATATATATATATATATATATATATATATATATATATATATATATATATACACGGTGCATGACATCGACGCTAGCGGCGAAATACAACCGAGAGTGTCCATATTGCTATCGCAATAAAAGAAAGACGTGTGTCATCTCCCATCGTCTTTAAGCATACAAGCAAGTGTAAGCGGAAACCAAATAGACGTACTCAGCAATCATTGTGCGAGACACCACTACACATGCAAACTGCCATGTGCGAATAAAAAAAAAACTGTGTAATGCACTACTTAGAATAAGAAATAGCCCATATGCGAGATGTAACAAATACTTATATGTTCAGTGAGCTGTAACTTCAAAAACTGTTTATATATTTCAAATGCATAGCTACAATGCTCAACTACTGCTAAAGAAGCAATAATACAGTCATCTTTTTTTTATGTCCTAAACCTGTTTGATGTGTCTAAGCATATATGCACTGTCGTATTGGCCATCTCACTGAAGTAAACATCGCTAAATGCATACGGCTACGAAAGAGACAGGAAAGACGTGCTTCTGTTTCCGAAACTTTGTTTCAGTGAAGACGACTACACACGCTGAAAGCAATACATCATGTGCTTATGAGCTGCCAGCATCTCAACACATACATCGAGGGCAAGCGAGGGGAAGAAAATTTCTCGCTTCTGCTTGTTTGAAATGGCACTTTGCCTTGAGATAAGTAGTCCTTGCGAGTGCATGAGCCAGCTCTTATGGAGATGGGGAGATCACTTATTGTAGTGTTTCTTGAAACCTAGTGGCCACTCTTGTCTGTCCTGTTTTCCGCGGTGTTCGTTGATCGCGGTATTTACGTTTTAAATACTTCCAAGCGTTTCAGGAAATTTTGCATATGCCCTTCTATTGCAGTACACCAAGCAAATATGGGGACACAATTAAATGTCTATTAGTTTTTATTAAAACTGTAATGTCAAGGCATCCACACGCGGTTTGATTTACCATTTGTTTTCACTGCACGTACGTCATATGGAAGTCCTAATTATTTTTTGGCCATTTTATTCTGCTGATTTGAAAATGAACGCCCACGCGACGAATGCGCTTCTTTTAGAGGCGAAGTGCCTTATTGTCTAGGGCAATCCCGCGTCCTGCCGGAGGCATGGCCAGCCCAGCACATTTACAGACAGACAGACAGACAGACAGACAGACAGACAGACAGACAGACAGACAGACAGACAGACAGACAGACAGACAGACAGACAGACAGGCGGACGGACGGACGGACGAACAGACAGACAGACGGACGGACGGACGGGCGGATGGACGGATGGACAGGCAGACAGACAGACAGACGGACGGACGGACGGACAGACAGACGGATGGACGGACAGACAGACAGACGGATGGACAGACAGACAGACAGACAGGCGGACGGACGGACGGACGGACGGACGGACATGCGAGATGCCCATATGCGAGATGTAACAAATACTTATATGTTCAATGAGACAGACAGACAGACAGACAGACAGACAGACAGACAGACAGACAGACAGACAGACAGACAGACGGACGGACGGACGGTCAGCCGGGCGCTTAGCTCCACTCATCAATGCCCCGCCGCGGTGGTCTAGTGGCTAAGGTACTCGGCTGCTGACCCGCAGGTCGCGGGTTCAAATCCCGGCTGCGGCGGCTGCATTTCCGATGGAGGCGGAAATGTCGAGGCCCGTGTGCTCAGCTTTGGGTGCACGTTAAAGAACCCCAGGGGGTCAAAATTTCCGGAGCCCTCCACTACGGCGTCTCTCATAATCATATGGTGGTTTTGGGACGTTAAACCCCACAAATCAATCAATCAGCTCCACTCATCAATTGTTCCGTGGATATGCTGTGATTGTTTGAAACACACTTGCTGAGCACAAGACGAAGTGACATGTATAGGTTAGAGAAAAACTCAGAGCTGACTCAAACTTACGAAATATAGCTCGCCCTTAGGGCTCACCCGGACCCGCACTCATTCATGTTTTCTCAGGCGCATTTCCTCGAATTAAGACTCACTAAAATTTCTCTCAATCAGAATACTAATATTCGCTCTCGCCAAAATATTACTCACTCGGACTCACTCCGACTGAAATTCAATGCTCAATCTAAATGTGGGCGAGTTTGAAGAGTCGACGCATGAGTAAATTCACACTGGACGATTAAGAGCAAATTTTACCCAAGCAAGGTAAAAAGTTAAAAGGGTACAGGCGAAAAAATGTTCTTGCGCGTATCGACTGCGCAATTGTTTTTTTTTTATAAAACGCATTTATAATTTACCACTTGTCAACAGTGATTACAGCTTGGGAGATAATACATACAAATACTGAAGTGCGCCTGCGCAATCCAGCTCTGTGGGCCGCACCTTGAGACAATGGTATAATCCATGGAAATCTTATACTACAGAACGTGAACGCTTAATTAAAACTTTAAGCTGCCGTCTAGTAAAGATGGCGTCAAAGTTCTTTCTGTCATGTGTGCAAATGCACACGCCAACTTCAATGACACGTCACTCACCACGTGTTTGATCAAATGGCTCAAAACTTCGTGTTAGCACTTGTGCTGACCTCCTGAGTGGACCACTGACACTTAATTAACTTCATTATGCTGCGTATTTCTGGACAAGACCAGTTTGCGGAATACACTACCATGTTCGACAACTCTTCGTTGTGGCGCGCTTTAGGAACAGCGTGAAAAGTATTTTTTTCTTCGCTTGAGACAAATACAACAACTAAAGAAAACTAGGCACGCATTTCGGGCCTAGTAGTGGATTCGTCTTATGCAAGAACTGAAGCTGACTGGTTGCAGAATAATTCGATAATTATAATACAGTTACAGACTCATTGCCTTTATTTACTGGAACTCACACAAAACAACCCTTTTGTTCATTTTCTTACTTGAAAAGTAATGCTGAGTACCTTTGAATTATGCGACACAAATTTGACGCGTTTGTGACAGCACATCATAATTTGGGAGGGAAGGGTGTAGCCTCCAAGGCCCTTTTGCGATTGCTCCAGTAGACCACTATTCGGCGGCCGCCCCGAGTAGGTGGGATCAATGAAGATGTGCAAAATGAGGAAGCATCAAGATAGTTATCACTGTCACCATACGATGACAACATTGTCGAGGATGACGGTGATGACGTCGTGCAGCATGTGCCACACGCAAAAAAAAAAAACGGCGGCGGGCAGATGCAGGCAGCGTGGTAATTCGCGACAGTTCTGTGCGATCACGTGGTCCAGTTTACTTACACGTTGCACACCGTAGTTGTTGCTATAGCTTTACCCAGTGGTATATCATTCTCAGTGCCACATCAAAGCAAGCTAGGCGTGTCCACTAGGAAAGAAGCAGTAAATAATTGTTTCTCGTGCGCTGTGACAAGCGATGTGCCATCTTATGGCTAACATGCCCTCATATGCATGCTACGGCAAGAAACGTCAGACCAAAACATGCCTGACAGTCCAATAAAACCAGCACGTAGATAACTTGTCGCACGAATCTGAGGTACACGTGCACCAACCCTAATAACTTGCATACATTATTAAATATGAATACTATTAAAAGCTTGCTGAGGTGTTGCGTCCAGAAATTGCGATATGACTATGAGGGATGCCGTATTGGATGGCTCCGGATAGTTCGTCCACCTAGTTATTTTTAACGTGCATATAATTCTAAGTTCACTGGCCTAAAGAATTTTTCCTACTACGAATAGCGGCTGCCATGGCCGGGATTCATCAAGCGACCTTAGAGTCAGACGATAGTTATAGCGCGAGAACAAAACGACGACACACAGACAAGAAGGACACGAAAGACACGAGCGCTCGTGTCTTTCGTGTCCTTCTTGTCTCTGTGTCGTCGTTTTGTTCTCGCGCTATAACTATCGTCATGCCATACCAACTAGCCCAAGCTGCCACACGTCTTAGAGTCAGAAGTCGATCACCCTGCCTTGTGGAGGGCGAAGGCAGTTACCCTTAGAATATTGCAAGCCAGTGCATATTCTAACCCAGCGGTTTTTCATGCCGTGTACCTTGAACGGTATCCCAGTGTGGACTGCCTTGCAAGTGGACTATTTGCAATATTCAACAATGTGTTTTAGGAATGTGAAGTCGTCGGCTCCGACTTCACGGACTACAGATGGTCAGCGCTCTTACGTTACCCCGAACTTAACGATGAAACCCTGGCCGTCCAGAGTGGCCGTGAACGGGCCACCAAGCTCGGCTTGATGGTCCCTACGTTGGATTAGCCGCGTGGCGTGGGGTCTCCCCTGCGCCTTCATGGGACCAAATCAAATTTTTAATCCTCATCATCATTGCCACCATAACCACTAGACCAAGTTTCCAATGACAGCGTAACGAGCACAATATGAGCAGTGGTGGACATCACTGAACTTACCTCAATTTATTTTTAATAAAGTCTCGCTGTTTCTTTTCCTGTCAACTTCATTGTTTTTACCCTCTTAGTAGAAACGAAAGCCATGCTTTATTGATGAGCCCGCTCGTTCACACTTTGACTTGCCTAGAAGACTGCAGTTTATTGTAAATACTGCAGCGCTTAATAAATGCGTGGCTCTAAGCTATAAACCTAAGAATGCTGGATTGCCCACGGCTATTTGTTTTTTTTTTCAATAATTTTTCAAGTGAAGTTCAAAGTGCGTGCTTACTCGACGTTTAGCAGCGGGAAGGAGACCGTCTTCCAGTAGTCGAATGCGTACTCGCACGTCACGCGAAACCTTTCGTCAGCCGAGTCCTCGATTTGCCGGTTGTACTGCACCGTTAGTGAGTTCCAAAGCTGGTGACCACGGACCTGCACACGGAAGTATCTTGATGAAGCGATGCCATTCAAGCCACCTCTTGGTTGCTCCTAAATGAAAAAAAAACAACAACAACAAATTGTTCGAGCAGCTATGCATTAGTGGGGCGAAGACAGGGAACAGTGGAGCAGGTGGCTTTCCCCGCCTCCTATTCCAGGTCCCCAGTTTCTATTTAGTTAGTCACCCCTTGGTGTACTATACTACGCACGACGACGCTGCGCTTTGCCATCTCTCATTCTCATTTGCTCCCCTTCACCCTCGCAATAAGCCTTCTTACCCTGACTTCTCTTTTCCACTTCTTGCTATGCCGTACTAAATAAAGCTATGCTAGCGTTGTCTCTCTCTCTTTTTCTATCTACCTTTCTAGCTCCTTTCAGTCCAACCTTTTCCCGCGTCAGGCGTAAACGACAGTATCCCGCGAACAGTATATTAGGTGGCGCAGTCTCATAGGAGTACATATAAACTGCAGTTGTATTGTAAGATACTGAGCGCAACCTTGATTCCCGCAAATACTCGCCGAGCTCTGAATGTCGTGTGTGTTACTCTAGTGCATATGTGTTTGTGTGAATCTTTGCAAGAGCCAAGGTTGCACTAATTATCTTACAATACGACGAATAACCAACTAGTGCAACAACAAGTTTTATTAAACTGCAGTTGAGTGAGGATACTCTAGATGGCGCGTTACCGCTAGTCTCCTATTGGCTGCTGCGCGGGCTGTGTCTAGATTTACGGGGAACTAGCACCTCTCTGCGTCTCCTGGATCGTCGCCGAAGGTGTCGGATGATGGTGCATGGACGAAGCGGAGCGGTCAATGCGGAGGGCCGCGGCTTCTTGTGCTCGTCGCCAGACAGACAATTTCTCGGGTGCGCGGGGAACGAGTAATCTCTGAGTTTCTTGGATCATCGTCGTACGTGTCGTATCGTTGGCGGGGCCATGAACTAAACGGAGCGGCGGGCGTCGAAGGCCCCGGCAGCCCATGCTCGTCGCCAGACAGACAGACAGACAGACAGACAGACAGACAGACAGACAGACAGACAGACAGACAGACAGACAGACAGACAGACAGACAGACAGACAGACAGACAGACAGACAGACAGACAGACAGACAGACAGACAGACACTTTGCCCCACTCATCATCAATCACTTCATGGATATGCTGTGATTTTTCCCCGTATCTTCCCATTTCTCTTTCTTTCGTTGCCTCGCATTCTCCACTGTTAATTGTTTTGTCTCTTTCTTACTCTTTATATTTTTTCTTGTTCTGTTACCCTTAGCAATGCAATTACATCGATCTGTTTTTATGCCAAGCGAGGTGGAGTTCTGCCGAATGATGGCTATATGACATGCAGTATTATCACAGCCAGGTAGCATTTCTGGACTTCGCTTTACGCAGTGGATACATAAAGAGAGATAAAGAGTAAGAATTTATTACATGGGAAGCGTTAAAGTATGAAAGTATCAAGTACAACAGTCAAAATAGAACTGTCAGAGCTTTCGAAGTTGATTAATCAGGGTAAGGTATCCGATGTAAGAAGGTATAACATAAAGAGAATTGAACACGCTCTGAAAAACGGAGTAAGCGTCAAAGCAGTGAAGAGGAAACCTGGAATAGGGAAAATCAGATGTATGCACTACGGGACAAAGAAGGCAAAATAACTACCAATATGGATAGGATAGTTGAAATAGCGGAGGAGTTTTAAAGAGATCTGTACAGTAGCCGGGGCAACCATGACCTTAATACTATAAGAACTAGCAGTAGCCCAGATGACACCTCACCAGTAATGATAGAAGTCAGAAAAGCCTTGGAGAGCATGCAAACAGGCAAAGCTGCTGGTAAAGATCAGGTAACATCAGATCTGCTGAAAGATGGAGGACAGATTGTGTTAGAAAAACTAGCCACCCTGTTTACGAGGTGTCTCCTGACGGGAAGAATACCAGAGTTTTGGAAGAATTCTAACATCATTTTATACATAAGAAAGGAGATGACAAGGACTTCAAGAATTGCAGGTTGATCAGCTTGCTCTCCGTAGTATGCAAGCTATTTACAAAAGGAATTGCTAACAGAAAAAAAAAACATTAGAATTTAATCAACCAAAGGAACAAGCAGGATTTCAAACAGGCTACTCAACAATCGACCACATCCATACTATCAATCAGGTATTAGGGAAATGCTCAGAATATAACCAACCTCTATACATAGCCTTCATAGATTACGAGAAGGCGTTTGATTCAGTAGAAATATCAGCAGTCATGCAGACACTGCAGAATCAGGGCTTCGATGAAGCATATATAAACATCCTGAAAGAAATCTACAGGGGATCAACTGCTATTATAGTGCTTCATAAAGAAAGCAACAGCATACCAATCAAGAAGGATGTAAGGGAGGGGGATACCATCTCCCGCATGCTATTTACCGCGTGCTTACAGCAGGTTTTCAGAGGCCTAGAATGGGAACAGTAGGGATAGATGTTAATGGAGAGTGCCTTGGTAACCTGCGCTTCACCGATGACATTGCATTGCTGAGTAACTCAGGGGAAGAATTGCAACTCAAGATTACGGAGTTAGACAAGGAGAGCAGAAAGGTGGGTTCTAAAATTAATCTGCAGAAAACGAAAGTAATGTACAACTTCGGAAGAAAGGAGTGCTTTGAGATAGGTAATAGTCCACTTGAAGTTGTAAAAGACTATGTCTACTTAGGGCGGGTAATAACCGTGGAGTCGAATCACGAGATTAAAGTAACTAGAAGAACGAGAACGGGGTGGAGCCCATTTGGCAAGCACTCTCAAATTAAGACAGGTAGATTGCCACTATACCTTAAGAGGAAGATATATAACAGCTGTATCTTGCCGGTACTTTGCTACGAAGCAGAAACACGGAGGCTTACAAAGAGGTTTCAGCCTAAATTGAGGACGATGCAGTGAGAAATGGAAAAAAAAATTGTAGGTGTAACCTTAAGAGACAAGAAGAAAGGAGAGTGGATTAGGTAACACAGGGGGTTAAGGATATTGTCGGAGCTAACACGAGGAAGATACAACCCTGACAGCGTTCAGTTTTTGAACTGATTTTTTTTTATTATCGCACTGCGCCCGCCGCGCGGCCCACTGCCCACTTCTTCTTCCTTGAAGAGTGCCGCATTCTGAGGCGCTACAGGGCTCCCCCCCTAGTGCTTTGCGTGATCGAGGACATATGTACAAATAAAAAAGATGGAAATAGGCTATAAACATGAACAACAGTCCAAAAAGTGTCCGTTTGGGAAGTCCAGGTTATCAACGGGAAAAACGTTGGGTGTCTAACAGTTCCGGTGGGCGACACTGGGTGCCACGAAGAGGGCGAGGTGCGTGCCGAACAGATCTGGTAGGCAGCATTGACGCGACATGCCGAGGCCCTTGAGGCCGTGGGCATCGGCAGAAACCCCGGTTGCCTTTCAGATAATGCTTCAGTGAGGAGTGTGATGATGCCTCGTGAGGGCAGGTGCCACAAGTGTTGCATGAACATTGTAGACACGAGCGTTGTTGAGAATTTGACGTTGTCTGCATGAGGTGCGGGAATGAGCACGCAGGTCAATTGTCCTTGAAACGGCAGGCTGGAAGCAAGGCTCTGTACTGCATACTATGGTTTCCAACGGGCTGTAGACACGTTGGCGGACAAGTGCATTGAACAGCAATGGGCTGGTGACAAGAGCGCAAGGTCTATGTAGATGGCAGCGACGCTGGTACATCTCTGGCGTGTGCTGAAGGAAAATGCCCCAAAATCGAGCAGCACTGATCAGAACCTCTGCGTCGTCGAATGTCATGCGGAAAGTGCTGATTGGTTTTAAGCTCTTCAGCGCTGTCCCCAGAGATGGCCGGCAGCAAGTCGGTATCCGCAGGAGACTTGAACTGTACCAGACAGTGGCACGCCACGTATGTGGCTACGTCACCACCTATGGTAGCCACCACAGGAGCTCTTAGGATGGGGATGGCATGCTGGCCACATGATTGCGTAGCCGGGGAGTCGCAATTGGGCAACTTCGCCATGGGCATAACTGGAGCGTCCTCCGAAGTCGTTGCCATGCTGGCGGTAGCTTTGCTGCTTGCGTGGGAGACGGCAGCTAGTTTGGTTATGGTGCCACGCGTGGTGTCGGTGAACAGCTTAAAGTGGCACCGGTTTGGGTGTCGCACAGGGAGCCAGTAGGCACTAAAGTCGTCGTGTTCACCGACATGTCCGCAGGCGCCAACCGGTCAACCAAAAGCCGATCTTCGGGCGGTTTGCGCTGCGATACGTCAGGGGAGTCGGTGTTGGTAGGAAGGTCACCTACCTTGTTGTTGTGGCGCAGCGCTGGATGGGATGAGGTCGAGGGGAACCGCGAGGAAGGATTCATCTGTGTAGATGAAGAAGCACCTTCCGTGTGGTCGGTTCCTTGTCGGAGGTGGTGTTCAGCACCGCAAACCCGTATACGGCATCCCGTAGTCCGTCATATGGGCGGAACGTATGGCGTAGTCCAAGGTCAAGTGAAGTAGAGCGTTGGTGGTATGTGGCAATGGCGGAATTGTTGATCGCTTGGAGCGGGCAGGTCTGTTTGTTGTGATGGCGATCTGCACACGTGGCCGGGATGACGCTAGATTTGGCTAAGTGGCCACGCCGAAAAAGAAGTGAGCCGCATGGCTCGTGTAGCGCGAGCCACGAGGTATTTCAGAACGGCCTAGCTTCGGAACTTGGCTTGACGCTGCAGCGGTACTCTACCTACGCATGCGTCCCAAATAAAGCCTTGACCTTGTCACGGGCTTGTTGCCACCGTCTCGCTCCTCTTTCCTCGACATATGGTGACCCGGAGAACACGCCCTTCGATGAGCCCTCGGCTGCCATGTTCCCGCGAATATGTCCGCCACTGCCGGCGTTCCAATCTACATATCCCAAGGTATGGTTTATGCAGCTGGATGCCGTTCTTGCGGTGAATGGCGTCACAGACCAGCTGTTGATGCACGCCATTCTTCACGAAGCCCTTCCAGTAGAGCGGCGTCATCTCTCTGCTTCTTCAACCTCCAGCTAGCAGCCTTACGATGACCTCTGCTCTTTGGTGCGAGCCTCCTATGGCCTCACCTATTGCCCGCTTCCGTTCACCCACGACTTCCAGGTTTCTCTTCGTCGCTGCGTGCGGTACCCTCGGGCCCAAAAGTCTCCACTGACCGGGACCTAACTTCCCCGACTACGTCCCCTACAACCTCCCGTCCAGCCACTAGCTACGCAAGTCCCGCGTCCGACTGCCCATCCTACGAGGTTCAGGACGTTCGTGTTGCAGGTGACCAGTCAACCATGAAGTGCGCTTTTTCAACGTCCTCGGCCGACGATGCTGTAGGCATGCTGGCCACCCACTCGGATTGGCCGACCTCCACGGCCCTTACCACCTCTGACGTGTCAGGTTCCCCGACGGCTACGTGGCTGCATGTCCCGGAGTCTACCACGACTACGGACATAGTATCGCCCGCTATTCGCCTTTCGGAAGCGAGGGCTTCAGTGTAGACGATGTCCGAAGGCGCCTCCCCACCCACATTGACGAACTGTGCGTCCTGTCATCAGCTACCATCCTCACCCTCGCAGTTTCCCGCAGCCGAAGTTAAAGTCACAAGCCATCAACCGCAGCCAAACTTCCGAGACGCTGCGACTATGACTGACGCAGCTGAGGACGACGTACCTGGTGAGCCTATGGCACAGGAGACCACATATGCCACGCATGCTGTAGATGTTGTCGTCGATCATGCAGACCTGCACGCCAACCCTCATGCGCGGACAACCGATGGTCGTTCAACGTGTGCAGGTGCGCCGCCCGATCCTCGAGCAAACATCACGTCTTCTGAGCTTTACAACCATTCCCTAGAGCAATTGACGCCGGACACAGTCCGCCACGCAGACTCGTTGGTAACAACAGCGACGACGTGCGGTCCAACTGCATATCTGCCGCCGTTGACAGTATGCCTGTGTGGCATACTTTTCTTCTTCTTCTGGCACGACACACTTGGGACATAAGCTAGGAGTGGGTAGTCTGCTGAGGAGAAAAGAAGAAGGAGTTGGAAGAATAGATTCAATAAAATAATTATTATTTATTACTCCTCAGGGCAGAGTGAAGTAAACGCAGCTGAATGGTAATCATAACACCTCAAATCTCAAAACTGCTCAACTTGACTTTTTTTCTTCGTTTGCTCTTTTTAAGTTGTTGTTTTACATTTGTCTTATTATAATACCAATTCATTACACATAGTTAAAATGATCACAGAAAAACTGCACTACACTTTTTTGGCCCGTCCCCCTGAGTGGGTATGAGCCATCATTCCAGGGAAACAAAACAAAACAAAATGGCAGAGATGCATTAACAAACCGTGGTGTGTTTTCGGAACCACGTTTCAGAGTGCTATATTTTTTGGTGACCCGGACTACGAACGCGACCTTCCATGGAGCAGCGTGAGCATCTCGACAGCCTCAGCCCTGGTACCGCTGCCACTGCACCCGGCCATGTACCCTCTTCGGGTGTTGTTGGAGGTACTGCTACCACGACGTTACCACAGCTGTGGCTTCCCGATCCCTCCTTATGGTTCATTCAAGTCGATAACAAGTTCCGCATTCATTGCATCACGCCAGAAGTTCGCAAGCATGAGCTAGCTACTCATTGAAGCGTTGCCGCCGCAGGCAATGGCACAAATACGCGACATCCTCGTGGGCCTGCCTGGTGACACTCCGTATGCGACAGTCAAACAGGCTCTTCTTCACTGACTCATTCCGCCTAAGCATCGGCGTATTCAGCAACGTCTGTGCAACGAAGAGCTCGGGGACCGCCGTCCCACACAGTTTCTACGTCACCTGCAGCACCTACTTGGGGACCAGCTGGACGGCTCGGAAACATCCATACTACGTGAGTTGTTTCTACAGCGTCTTCGACCTACCATGCGAATGGCTCTTTCCCAGCTCAGGATAAGCCGCTATCGGAGCTGGCAGAAATGGCCGATGACATGATGAACGTTGCTCCGGCAGTCATAAACGCCACCCACACCTCTCCGATTTCCAAAGCAGATTCCCTTCGAGAAACGGTAAAAGGTCTCGCAGCTGAAGTCGCCAACTTGCGTCTGCGATTGCTGAGCATTCGCAACCTAAATGACCAGCCTCGTCCACATCGCCCATCTCTCACGTCGGCTGCTTCACAACGGCAAAATTATCACGTTCGGCACAATACAGAGCGGCCCTTTTTCAAGCTTCCTGCTGAACAGCCATGTGTTTCAACCTTGGCATTCAAGACGGCACAAGCACCTATGAAGTTTGCCCGACGCAATGGCCAACCACTTGCCGTGCACATGACTAACCGCAATGCACGGCGTTTCCGCATCCGTCGACTTGGCCACCCGCCCCAGCATCCCGGACGCAGTGCTGCGCGGACGTCGCTGTTCCATCGACAGAGACGTCCGCACCAGCACGACCACCCCACGGCTCCTTGTCGACAGCATGCTCGGCACCCTGTGCGCTGTCCGAGACACCGCTGTGGCTGTGAAACATCAGTGCTCGGTCATCATGGGTGTGCTTCGATTCTTCCCACTATTTCACCCACATCTCCGGCGCGAGCTCTTCGGCGCCTGTTCACGGTTCCAGCTGCGGGTACGTTTGTCAGCCGCGTCTACTCGAACCTACGGGTGCGCTTTCAAATGGTCCCGCCGTGTCACTGTGGGATGCACGTGTCTATGAACGCAGCGACCCGGCGCTTTCATCTTCGTCCACTCTGTTTCTCCCAGTGTCGCCCGCCGGAGATCCACTGCTTCCCGATGGCCCATACACGTTGACAACCTTGACTTCTCAAATGGACACTTAACGGATTGTCGTTTATGTATATAGCATCTATCTCTCCCCTTCTTTTGTACACATGTTTTCAATCAGGCAAAGCGCTAGGGGGAAGCCTATGTAGCGCCACGCTAGATTTAGCTAAGTGGCCACGCCGAAAGAAAGCGAGCCGCGTGGCTCGTGTAGCGCGAGACACGAGGCATTTCAGAACGGGCTAGCTTCGGAACTTGGCTTGGCGCTGCAGCGGTGACTCCACCTACGCATGTGTCCTGAATAAAGCCTTGACCTCGGCACGGGCTTGTCGTGACCGTCTCGCCTCTCCTTCCTTGATAATATAATAGTTGAAATCAAGGCGAGGAAATGAACATGGGCCGGGCATGTAGCGCGTAGACAGGACAATCGCTGGCCATTAAGGCTAACTAACTGGATTAACAGAGAAGTCAAGACGGTTAGGGGAGACAGAAAGCTAGGTGGGCGGATGATATTAAGAAGTTTGCGGGTATAAATTGGCAGCAGCAAGCAAATGACCGAGATAACAGGCGAAACATGGGAAAGGCCTTTGTCCTGCAGTGGACGTAGTCAGGCTGATGATGATGAAGATGATGACACGGGAAAGAGTACGTGGTTTGGTGTGCTCAAAAAGTGTGCAAACTTTTGACACACCAATCGAGGCACAACGATGAATTTCGCAAGGACCGCCGCAGGCAACCTGATATTTATTCTATACACTTAAAAAAAGTCCAAGGAGGGTCTTTGCGTGGTGATCCTCTTCGGGAACACACACACACACACACACACACACACACACACACACACACACACACACACACACACACACACACACACACACACACACACACACACACACACACGCACACACACACACACACACACACACACACACACACACACACACACACGTCGCCATGTGTCTTTTTTGCGTGAACTGTATTTTTCGTTCCATTCTAAGTTATCATGAGACACACACACTCACGCACAAAATGGTTTCTACAAATTTTATAAGGTTATTTGCTTGGACAAGGTGGTATCCAATCGTTCTTACGTATTTGTGCAACGCCTAAAAGACAATTATTCCGAAGACAAACAACATGAATGTGAGCGCACTGTGCTGCGCTTGTGTTTATATGGTTCTTTGTCTCCTAAGTATTCGTCTCTTAAGCGGTTCGCAGTAACGTGACAACTAGTTCTATCAATCACTAGGCATAGCAAACATAGCTAATGCATCCGATTTATGAGTGGTTCAGCAATTTACGAGAGGAATATACGAAGCAGTGGACAGTGAAGAAAGCATAATCTCACATATCGTCAATGCCCTGCATATTTCAAACTATCGTTTACACGGTGCACTAGCGGGGACTGCAGGAACAAAGAAATCGCAATACAACGACTGTGCTATAACAAAGTGACGTCGCGCCAGCGATGATGTTGGTATTGCAATGGCCAGAAAGCCACGCTTTCATAACCACTCATTGATTTCTGCTTGATTATCAGCTCTTCTGCTAATGGTAAATATATCGCTGTGAATGCCATCACGGCACGTGCGCAGAGTTCTCCGTTTCAAGTATCACCGCGGCACCACTCTTCTCTTATTGCCGAGATGGAAAGAAAACGAGCTCCGATGTGAACACAAAAATGAAAATCAAACGAAGAAGTGCCTTTCAGAATATCCTGGTTTGTTTTCTGGCTTTATGCGAATAAAGCTGGGAAGTAAAGGGTTTTTTCAATTCAACACTGGGAATCCTTGGTTGTCATTATAGAACTTATTGTTACGGAGATGAAGTAAAGGAATAGGAAGGACTCAAGCAGCTGACATGCGCGTGAGTGTACCAATGAGCCATTGTAACTCCTGCCTTTGGGCTTTACTCTGTAAATGCATTTTCTACAGAAGTCTCTAGCCCCGTAATGTTTTGGTGGAGGTGCTGGGTATCAGGCGACGGAGCTCCGCAGCGGACGTCGCATCGTTTTCACAGCCATCGCCAATGCTGAGCCCCCCACGTCGACTCAGCGGATCCGACGAACACGGCGTCGCAACCATACGTTTTTACGCCACTGAAGGATCCCGGTACAATCTGCGAGACCGATGGCGTCGACGTTGACGATTGGTTGGCCATGTTTGAACGAGTTAGTGTGCTGAACTGATGGGATCCCACACTTCAGTTGGCTGATGTGTTGTTTTACTGGAGAGTCACGGCCAAGGTGCGGTATGAAAACAACAAACTCACAAGCTGGGACCAATGCAAAGAAAATATGGGAGAGGTATTTGGCAAAACCGCCAGTCGCAAGATCACCACCAAAAAGGAATTGGCCTGCCGTGCCCAATCCCCCACATAATTATACCTCGCATATATTCAAGACGTGCGGGCCCTCTGCCGAAAGGCTGAAAGCGACATGACAGAAGGTGACAAGGTCGGGCATGTGCTGAAAGTTATTGCCGACGACGCGTTCAATCTGCTGATGTGCAAGGGCTGTTCCACCGTGGACGCGATCATCAAATAGTGTCGTTAGTTTGAGCAAGTGAAAAGTCACCGCATTACGCCAACATTCACCCGACTTCCAAACACTGCTGTAACATTGACTTGCTAGGACCAGTCCGCACCCCAACGTGCGTCGCCACCGGGAGACTTGACACGCATTGTTCGTCGCAAACTGAAAGGAATGGTGCCCTCGGGGTTCTATTCGCGCAGTACCGATACCACTCCTGTTACTGTTCCTCTTGTTCAAGCCATCGTGCACCAGGAGCTTGAAAACATCGGAGTGCATTCCGTGTGCCATGTAACCACGCCCAGAGTCAGTGAATGTCCTATCACGACGCCCTCCTCCAACCGACGGTTTTCTCGACGTACTCGCAACCCTGCTTAGTGGCGAAGTGCAGATGACCACCCTGTATGTTTCAACGGCCACCGCGTCGGCATACTGCTCGTTACTGCCGCAACACATGGTCCTCGGCTTCTAGTGCAACGACCAATATGACCCGTTTCAACGGTACCGCCCACACGTTTTCACCTGCTCAAGAGTCCCATGCTGTTGACCATTCTCGGAACACTTGGTACAGCCGCTCGCCTTCACCACGTGGGCACCAGTATCGTTCGCCGCAAATACGTCGCCCGTCGTCCCGTTCGCCGCAGCCACAGCACTTCTCGTCCCCCGTGGCTTCCGGCCACATCGTCCCGCAAAACTGAGAAATGCAGCCCGTGGAGGTGGTGCTGCATTGACGACTTCCGCAGCAAATCCTCTCTCCGTCCCCACCAGACGAAATGTAATAGACGTTGAAATAGACAGCGTACTTGTACAAGCACTTGTAGACACCGGCGCAAGCATTTCGGTCACGAGTTCAAGCCTCCACACACGTTTAAAAAAAGTTCTGACACCAGCGGCTGCACAAATGCTGCGTGTGGCCGATGGCGGCACGCCGATGGTTCTGGGTGTGTGCACTGCCCACTTAAGTATAAATAACCACACTACTTCTGTCATTTTAGCCGTGATTGACCACTGCCCTTATAATGTAATCCTCGGTCTGGACTTCTTGTGGAATTATTCTGCTCTCATCGATTGTGCTACTGGCGTCCTTCAGCTAGAGCTGCCTCGGATAGTCGCTGAACCAAACACTGCCCCACCCTGCCTATGCTCTGTTCAGGATGTGCGACTGTCACCTCAGGCAGCCACCTACGTCGTTTTGACCGCGCAGCCACAAGTTCCCAATAGTCAATATGTCCTCCTTCCTCTCGCCGGCGTCCGTTTGAGCCGCAACATCGCCATTCTCCATAGGCTTGTGACTGTCACTGACAACTGTAACTCACTCCCACCTCTCAATTTCAGCCTGTGCCCTCAAGTGCTTCCTCGTGTCATGTTCTTTTCCAGCGTATTTAATGCTGACGAATTCAGAATAGTGGCTCTCACCCCCGAGATTGATTTACTTCAGTCTCCTGTAGCTAACAGCACCTATTCTTCGCCAAATCGTTTCTTGAAGATGATTGCACCCGACCTCAATCCTGCACAAGCCAATGACATCCATCACCTTCTCGCGTCATAAACCGACATTTTTTATTTCAACGACAGATCTTTAGGGCAAACATCTACCGTTAAGCACCGTATAAACACTGGTGACGCCAGTTCTATTCACCGACGTCCCTAACGTGTATCCCACACTGAGTGCAGAGTTGTTCAAGCGGAAGTTGAGAAAATGTTCAACAAAGGTGTTATAGAACCATCAAGTAGTCCTTGGGCCTCCCCTGTCGTCCTTGTGGAGAGAAAGGACGATACCTGGCACTTCTAAGTTGACTATCGCCACCTCAACAAGATCACGCAAAAAGACGTACACTCGCTACCACGCATCGATGACACGTTGGACTGCCTGCACGGCGCTACATACTTCTAGTCTATTGATCTTCGGTCCAGCTACTGGCAGATATCTGTCGATGAGATGGACAGCGAAAAGACGGCCTTCATTACACCGGATGGTTTATCCCAGTTTAAAGTCATGCCTTTTGGACTATGTAACGCCCCTGCTACATTCGAACGAATGATGGACTCTCTACAATGCCATAAACTATATACTCTCTATAGCTTCTACAATGCAAAACGACGTGAAATGCCCTCACAGGGCAAAAGTAAATGTACCGGATAGACGTGGAACTTGACTTTCGAAGGCGCCCCCTAGGGCGTGCGCCTATGCTTAAGGCACACATTGTTGCACCGTTTGTGCGCTCATGGTTTGAAATGAGCTGGCTGATGCCTTTACACGCAAAGTGAACTTCATGCGTGTTTTGATATGGTAAATTATTCTGCCTAAGGGAAGGCTTTGCCATAGTAATAAATAAAAACTGGCTCACATCATCTTGAGTAATGATTAAATAAATCGCCTCATACGCATGGAGTCAGTGATGATAAGGTGGGTGAAGCGCCGGACGGTGTCATCGGTAAACCGCGAACAAAACGCGAATACCGCCCAGTACATCACCAAATACGTGAAAAACACTGCATATAATTATACAAGAAACTTTATTATTCATAGCTAACCGTCGCTTTCGTTCCACCTTCATTATGACGGCTTTACGGTTGGTGAAGTGGGAAATCGGTGATGGGGCGTAGTAGGATGTTTGCAAGGACGAAGTAGTGGGCAGTTTGCAAAACTCTAACTAGGCGGCCTTGTAAATCAAGAGAATGACAGACCCATGGCTTTAGGAGTTTCGACCCTGAAAATTTGGCAGACACCACGTACCTTGGAAATCAATTTTACGTGAAGCACGTGGAGACAAGGTGACTGTGTTTTAATTTTTTGTGAGCTCAGCATTATGAAATATCTCCGGAGATTGTACACGCAAATATATGTTAAACGGTCGCATACGCCCTGCCGTGGTGGTGTATAGTGCCTAAGGCACTCGGATGCTGGCCCGCAGGTCGTGGGATTTAATCCCGGCTGCGGTGACTGCATTTTCATCGATGGAGGCGAAAACGCTGTGGGCCCGTGTGCTTAGATTTGGGTGCACGTTATAAAACACCAGGTGGTCGAACTTTCCGGAGCCTTCCACTACGGCGTCTTTTATAATCATATGATGGTTTTAGGACGTTAAACCAAACATATCAATCGAACAGTCACGTACGTTTCATAAAACCAGTTCTTAATGGTTTCGTAATAATGCGAACAGCAATATGGGTAATAACAACAGCAAAAGCAATAAGCTCATATGAAGCGCTTGTGATCGCAAGGATGCGTGAGGGCTGTATAATAAAGAATATATCATTTTTAAGAAATTCAATAGCCAACACTGCTACCGCCATTTACATTTCACATACATCATGGTTTATTTGAAAAGCAGGCATGGTTTTGTGCTAGCATCACGGGTGCCACTGACTTTCGAGTCAAAGTCGCTAAAGGACAAGCAAAAAAGTTGGCAAAACTCGCGATTTTCTTAAAATTTTGGCAATATTGTCACCGCGCTAGATATGTTCGACATGCTTCGTAACAAAATTGCGAAAAAGTATAGCATCGTTGAAAAGCGTGACATCCTTGACCTATAAATTATATTGACATTTTTTAATATCAGTCTCATCGCCCGCTTCACCATGGGAGTGCTCGGTGCGCTTGGTACGACTATACGTCCTATGGTCTTCGTAGCGCAATTGTTACCACCCATTATAATGGGAGCGCTCTTATTATATTTCTATGAGGCCGCTTGTTTCAAAGATGAAAGTGGTGTAAACATCTGGTCAAAAACCTCAAAGCATTGTTTGTGTACAGCTCTAGGTTTCCATGTACAAATGAAAAGGCTTGTTTAAGGTAACGCAACAAAACTTTTAAAAGAACCAATCATTAGTGACTGTTATACCTTTCTAATATCAACAAATATGATACTGGGTGCCACTGTCTATTTTTATAATCACTTGTATCTACAGACGTCAAACCGACGTGCCTGAGGCATAAACTAACAGAAGGCAGTGTAAATCGTTGTATAGCAATTGTTTTTATTGTACACACACAACGAGAACGGTGGAAAATACCCGAGTAAACAATTTCATTGCATACACGCTACGCGTGCACCGCTCAGTCATAAATATTTCTGACTACTTGACCCGTAACACAGTTCCCGGGATATACGGAAGAGACACTACTGGTAAGTGCTAGAAGCCCCAGAATAGTTTGCTGCCTTTGGCGAAGAAGTTCTTCCGTAGCGACGTATCGTGTCGACGCGTCTTGCTACAAACGGCCAAGTTTTATCCTTATATGGGCTTCAAAAGTTACAGGTTTACTTTATTGCGAAGCTCCGTGTTAGTGAAGGTCACACACACACACACACACACACACACAAACACACACACACACACACACACACGCACACGCACACGCACACACACACACACACACACACAAACAAACACACACACACACACGCACACGCACACACACGCACACGCACACACACACACACACAGGCACACGCACACACACACACACACACACACGCACGCACGCACGCACACGCACACACACACACACACACACACAAAATACTCGCTACGCTGCATGATTTGAGATCGGAAGTGCCGGGATATTGGTGACTCGAATAGTGAACGCTGAAAGGGGGATACACCAGCAGCGTCCGTGAAGCATAACGCCTCACACCAATATCTGGTGACGTGCTGTATTTACGCGATTTCGATATACCCCGTGATTCCAACGCACACCCGATTCATATTACTCAAGAACAAAAATACAGCTATGGGGTAGTTTGTACATCTGTACCCAAATATAATACACCTGTAATTTTAATGTCTATTTCCCGGGGAAAAAAGCTGCGCATTGAAATTAGGTAAATACGGTTGATGTTTTCAGTTGCGGTGAACATAGAGCCATACAGATGCTACAACAAGATACGAATGGCATGCACAGCCTTCCAGCACATAAATTAAAAAAATTTTCTTATCGCAGCGGAATTGGGTGTCTAATAATGAAACAACCTAAAGAGGACGGAGGTAACTTCCTGGAAAGCATTTCGTAGCATTCCTAAGGCCCGCACTGCGCTTTCTGTGCGATCATAATACCCTGAAAGGAGCCCACAGAAGCGGACTTCCTGGTGGCCCGAAAAGTATGTTAGTGACAAAATTATACTCTAAATACTAATATAGGCGGTGCAGCAGCAGTGAAGAAGTCGATAAGGTATTTAGGGGCGCTATGCAGGATCGGCCGAGTTTCGCCCGGGTAGCGCGAAACTGGATCTTCCCGTGCTCTGGCAACACCCCCTTATGAGCCACCCATCAGTACGAAAAAGTAAAATCCCCTCCCCCCTCCCTCATCGCGCGGCATTTCATTGGTTACGATGGAACTTCAGTCATCGCGTCAAGGATGGTTGACTAAGTTGGGCGGCGTTTTTAAACCAGAGGCATCTTTCTTCATTTCTTTGTAACATTTGCTTTTTGATCGACAACGTTCACAAACATTAACTAAATGAAAATGGGTGGGCGTTGAGAAAGTGGTTGTACTTTGGCCTTCTAGCTAAATCGTTTCGGTTTACAGACAGAGATACCAAATTATCTGCGTTCAAGAATTGAAAGAAATACCATCGTCTTAAAAAAATATGGGATGATTATGGTCACGGACCGGCCGGGACATGAGAGAAATATCTGCGAGCTGTCTCTTTGAATTGCGCGATACACACCTTCGCGCGTTCGTAGTACGCAGGTCTCTGAGATGCTTGGGCATCGTTCACTATCACCAGCAAGATAACGCGAAGTCTTGATGCACGCGCTTTAATATATAGGCTTCTGCCTGCACATTTTTGCCAGAGTTGAGATGCAGTCCCAGGGTCCTGTACTTTGACCTACAGGGCGTAGTGGCTGGGCTCGCACACTTATCCATAATAAGGGGACTTGAAGAGATGGTCCCTAGCTTCTTACGCATTATGCTACGCTTTGATAGCAAAGTTTGTGTTGAAGCCATAAACCACACGAAGGTCACTTTGCTCGCTCCAGCAGCTGTGTTTGTTAAAGAAGTGATTTGTAAGTGATTCTATGTGTGTATTTCAATTGGTTGATATCATATACAGTGCTTCACCCTTGCGGCAAGACCATCTTTTGTATCATTTTGGCTTATGCTTTTACGCTCTCAAGCAACTCCCAACTTTTAAACATAATAGGCTATCATGAACATCTATGTTGTCAAACTCAAGTGATATTTTGTTCAGAATATTTGATTTTGAAAAGTCACAAGGTTGTTTCAAACAAAAATATAAAATTATTCCAAATTAGCCGAATGCAAAGTTTCGTCTAATACTAATTATACATCATTTTCACAATATCGTGGAGAGTAGCGCCGAAGCTGCCTGGAATAAATTTTGTATATAGACTTAGGCAATCACTTAATGAGAAATACTCACCTTCTCGCCTGCTGACGAAGGTGCTGCCGGCTGGACTAGCAGGTCGCTGCGACCGAGGGTTCCACAGCGGTTGGCGCGCACGTCAAGCGTATAGGTGGCGCCCCCGGAGCCGTTCACGTAGACGCAGTCCGGGTCGTGCGCGTAGCCCGTGCTGTACACCAGGCCCAGGAACGAGCCATTGAAGTGCAGCTCGATGCGCATGAGTGCCTCGTGGCACTCGGCCGATATGACTGGAGGTATAAAAAAGAAAATAAAAACACTTAGTTTTTATCATAGAATTTCCTACAATATTTACTAGAGGAAACTCCGGCGCTAGTGTCTATGGGAGCTGCAACGCACGGCACTTCAGCGAGTATGGGAATGATCGGTAGTACACACATTTGTCTAATATTCGTACTTCTGGTCTGCTTTTGGCTCCGTGTGTGTTTGTGTGGCTTGGAGCTGTTTTCTTACGAAGCAAGTGTTAGCCAGTGTTCGGCGGTTGCGCTTCACAATTTTATTTTTTTTAGAATTACTTTTCAAATTGGCTCACGAAGTTGAAGAGGGTTCCATCTGTCTTTCAAAACAAAACCGAAACACAGCAATAAACTAAGCCGCAAGTACAATTCACCGCCCGCAAGTACGAAAACTAGGCAAATGTGTGTACTACGCATCATTCCCATGGTCGCTGAACGACCGCAGCGCCAGAGCGCCCTCTAGTTAATTTCGAGAAACTCTATGGTTTTTATTACTGCGCTCTTTCACAGTACATTGTTCACATGCTCTTCGTCGTGAAACTTTAGCAATGGCCTTTACGAATGCGTATTCGTTTCAAATCGGAATTGCCAGCAAGCCGACATACGACAACGGGGGCTGCGCAGAGACAATTTTCCAGCTTCTCTGCGAGTGTCAACGCTTCAATGCACCAAGAAGAGAACTGTCGAAAGTCCTAGATAGACTTGACCACCACCAATTTTTGGAAGAAAGGGTATTAGGACACTGGCCGAGACCGTCCTCGGCACTCAAGGCATTGAGAGCGTTGTTGCGTTTGTTGCGGACAAGTGGTCTTAGAGATAAACTGTAAGCAGCATCGTCAATCGTACTGCTGTCCTTCTACCGTTTTTTTTTCTTTAAGGTCTCTTTTCTGTCATATTTTACTCCCATTACCCTTTTCCCAAGCAAAGGGTAGGCAGCCGGTCTGAGAACTGGCTAACATATCTGTCCTTTCTCCTCCCTTCCTCCTCCTCCTAGTAACGTCTTATCAGGCTTGTAGAATACGTCAAAACTTCTTGAACAGCGCTTCTGGAGAACTATTCGTGGATCGACCAAGTTTTGGCGTTTGTGGATTGGTAAAGTGCTCTGTCGAGCAATAATCGAATCGCTAGGGAGCAGGCGTAAAACATTAGGTGCCTAACATTTCCTGACTTTTTGTGTTTACTTGTATTTTATTCAGTTTTTTTTCTTTCGGTCACACCAGTGGTTTTGGTAGCACCAAACACGGTGACAAGTTAAAAAATTACGGCATATTCACGGGGTGAATGATGATGAATGGGCGAAGCTCCGGAGAGATTCATCGGTAAACTGTGAATCTTCCGTGTAATTCGCCCAGTTGATCATAATATAAAGACGTGAGAAACGCTGTGTGTGTATATACACAAATCAACTTTTCTTTGTTCTTAGACGATGGATGGCTTGCGATGTCCCTTGCCTCGCGCGCTCGCACATCGGGGTTCTGTCTGCGAGCGCGCGCTGCTGCCGCCTTGCGCTCTCTCCGCTGTGCAGCCTTATCCATCCGGCGACTCCGAGCGCGCGCCAACAGCGAACGGATTTTATTACAACGCTCCCCCTAGCGTACGTCGCCGCACTAAATCGAACGATTGCCTTCAACCAATGACACGCGCCATATGTGACATCATTTCTATTTTATAAGATCTCGCGTCTTTCATCAACTACAAGTACCGCTTTCTAGTTTATAACATCTTGCATCTTTGCATCATCAGCTACAAGTACCACCATCTAGTAAACACTACAAGAACTAAACGAGAGGTGGCTACATACAGGAGACGGTACCGCCATCTAGTGAACACTGCAAGAACTAAACTAGAGGTGGCTACATACAGGGGACGGTACCGCCATCTAGTGAACACTGCAAGAACTAATCTAGAGGTGGCTACATACAGGCTACAGGGGACGCACAGCCCACGCCCTAAGGAGCTTCGCCCCTAAAAGGTAAAGACTACCAACATCATTATCAGGATAATAGCCTGGAGGTAGAGAAATGACAGGAGTGGGCTGAAGCTGCCCGTTACCTTAGATGACCTTTTTTTCAATTTCGCAAATGTATTATTGTCAAGGACCAAACCACACAAGCCCTTGGGTCGGCACAGGTTTCTTTACTCTTCAAAACTTCTCGTCGTACTCTTCTTCGGTCATTGCCCCACCGTTGTGGTCTAGTGGCTAAGGTACTCGGCTGCTGATCCGCAAGTCGCAGGATTGAATTCTGGATATGGCGGCTGCATTTTCGATGCAGGCGGAAATGCTGTAGGCCCATATGGTCAGATTTGGGTGCACGTTAAAAAAACCCGGGTGGTCGAAATTTCCGGAGCCCTCCACTAGGGCGTCTCTCATATTCATATGGTGGTTTTAAGACGTTGAAACCCGGACATCAGACAGTCTTCTTCGGTCATCGCCGCGTTGTCTTTAGTTGTGTCACATCCGCTCCCACCAACAGCGCACACCCATGTACATGCACGCATACGAGCTCACGTAGGAACACATAGCGTATGATGAAAGCGCCCCTGTCCCGCCTCCAGAAAAGTACCTCTCGAATTTCGCCGTGGAGCATAAAGCTGCACAAATCAAAACAACTCACTGGGAGTTGCGGTGTTGCACGCTTGGTTTAAGTGGCTACGTGAGCTGGGGATACTGCGTGCACCTCAACATGTTTACCGCGCAGGAACCCAACGTAGGATATTTTAGAATACGCATTGTAATATGGAAAAAAGTGGTTTATCGATTGGTTAAGCGGGAGCAGTGATAACGAAACCACGCCGAAGTTGCTGATCTCCGAAGACCACCACGGAATATTGTGTATATAGTAGCTTGCCGGTATAGCAACCTAGACAACGTAGTCATCGTGTCCTAGTGGTTTCGCACCACGCACTACGGAGGAGAGGTCGTAAGTTCGAGATCTAGTGACGTAATGTGTACTTTTCATTTTTTTTTTGCCATCTGTTAGGTTTTATTCTAGAACGCGATATCCATGAGAGAAATACGTCAGCGAAGCCGTGGTGAACCCCGGTATAAAACAATTTCATAGGAAAAATGAGCAAGACGTGATGACATCACGAGTACGTCACAGGTTGACATTAGTGACGTCATAAGGATGTCTTTATGACCCTGGTCCACGATGATGTCCAGAATTCACAATTTGTTCGAAGGTACAGCCTAATCAGAAAGGTAATGGGAAACCAGCAGATGTGCCTTCGATCATGGAGGCAGAGCAAAATCCTGTTAGGTGCAGAGAGCTTTCAGAGGAGGTTGAGGCAAGGTCAACATACATCGACCGAGAAAATCAACACGATGGCTTTACCCTTCAAGTCGCTTTAAGTGGATGCCTAAAAAAACCTGTGAGCTTTGCCACTAAGCTCAAAGCATGATGAAAACAGAATGCCACGCTAATTGCGCTTTGTTGCAAAACCATGACTGTACTTAACATACCTTTTACGCGGACAGGCACCTCTCCCGCATCGTTGATGAAGGGCGTATATCCTGGGTCCTCGATGTGACCGTGACCATGGTCGTAGAGCGGTTTTCTTCTCGCAGATCCTGCTGGTCGCTTCTTGACTCGCTTTATAGCAGGAAGGCGCTCTACTGTACCTGATCAAACGCAAAAAAAGGGCGTGTGTAGAAGTTGCGCAGGAAGTATAATTACACATATCTTTTTTTTTATTTGTGGCGTATTATAGGACTCAGGCACGACAGGGTTTTGTGCTCACATAAACTTAAGGTACCATACGCTGCCACTTTAACACTACTTGTGGGATACAATAGAAAATTAAAGCGACGATTACTATTTTTCCTAACTCCAAATGCGAGGGCTGTACCATGCGCTTTTTGCTTTTGTGGTATATTGATGCACACGCATTACCTGAAAGAGACATGTATGCAGGTACAGTAATAAACGACTACTGATGTACAACTTACTTATTTTTATTTTGCCTTCTTCTTTTGTTTATTACTCTTTCAATTTTATTGTTATTTTGTTTCTAGATGGCGGGAGCGGTTGTTGCAGTGCAATCTTGATTATCATTTTTATTTCTATTCATAATTTTCTTTTCTCTTTCTTGTTTAATTAGTTTATTACCGTTTAATAACTGTTTAGTTTAGCCACTGCGGAGAAGGGTACACAGCTGCCACACGGACGCCAGCTAAAGATGGACGCAGTAAAGCTGTAAGAGGCGCGAGCCAGGAATAGTGTGCTCGAGAGGAATGGCGCAGAGAGCAGTGATGGGCGTCTAAGAACTGTACTCTAAAGCATTCTGGCTAAACTCATCTATACAATGACGATCTGAGTGCGCGAATGGTCGAAAGCTGTCACGTCTTAGGGGCACTCGCAACAGGCCTTCTGTGCTGTGCATCCCCGTGGGCAGCTCCTCATCTAGTAGCGATACCGAGACATGGTCGCGAAACCACAACATAGCACACTCAATAGCCCAAACTGCTATAAGAAGCAAGTTCTAAATGAACTGGGTAAACTGGTGTGCGCACAAAAAAACAGACAAACGACAGCAGAGAAGAGACAGGGACAAGCGCAGACTTTCAACTAAATTTAATTCTTCGTCAACCTTCAATTTACAGTCGCACAGAACATAGTCAAGTGGTCACGAGGACAGAACCTAATAGTTTACAACAGGCCACGCAAAAAATGACGCTCACTATCAAAAAGCGAAATGGATGTATCACTAACACAGGTATTGCCTCTAGCAGAAATATAAACCGCTTCCATCAGTTCCCGGGCTGTGGTATCAGCACTCCGACCCAAAATCCTAATCTCCGAGAAAATCGGTGAGCACGTGCAAGCTTTGCAATGCGCGGGCAAATGCGTGATCCCGTTATTTTTAAGTGACAGCTCATGTTCCCTTGCACGGTCGTTCACGCAACGCCCCGTATGACCCACGTAAAATTTCCCACAAGACAGCGGTATTTCGTAGACAACGCCCGTCGCACATTTCACATACACAAACGCGTGCTTCTTTCCGCAACCACCGGATCTCTTCTCGCCAGGGAAGATTCTGGGACAAAGTCCAGCCAACTTACGTGGGGCGGAGAACACGATCGGCACACCGTGTCTACTCGCTATCTTTTTGAGGTTGTGGGAAATGCGATGCATATAAGGCATCACCTCCGGACGCCACCTGCGACGCAGGCCAGGGTTCCCGCTGGAACGGACTGCTTTGGCATCACGCAGAAGCACTTCAGCGACTGCCGAGACTACCGTGCAAGGATACCCAGCGGCAATTAAACGCCGCACCTGATCATTAAAGCTTTCTTGCATTGCATGTGAGCATGACTTCTCAAGAGCGGACCGTAGACACAGTTTGGCAATCCCCCTGGCGAGAAGAGATCCGGTGGTTGCGGAAAGAAGCACGCGTTTGTGTATGTGAAATGTGCGACGGGCGTTGTCTACGAAATACCGCTGTCTTGTGGGAAATTTTACGTGGGTCATACGGGGCGTTGCGTGAACGACCGTGCAAGGGAACATGAGCTGTCACTTAAAAATAACGGGATCACGCATTTGCCCGCGCATTGCAAAGCTTGCACGTGCTCACCGATTTTCTCGGAGATTAGGATTTTGGGTCGGAGTGCTGATACCACAGCCCGGGAACTGATGGAAGCGTTTTATATTTCTGCTAGAGGCAATACCTGTGTTAGTGATACATCCATTTCGCTTTTTGATAGTGAGCGTCATTTTTTGCGTGGCCTGTTGTAAACTATTAGGTTCTGTCCTCGTGACCACTTGACTATGTTCTGTGCGACTGTAAATTGAAGGTTGACGAAGAATTAAATCCAGTTTACCCAGTATTATGAACCAACTCGCCCAGCTACAAGTTTTATTGAACCACATTTCTAAATGAAACAGCTTCACTAGAAATCCATGATCTCGGGGCCGCAAATTCGCCTAACTTGCTCATGGCTCCCGAAAAACTTTATTGGAAAACTTTTTCAATAAACGCAACAGATTTGTTTACCCGCTACACTGGCGAGAGAGGAAATGAAAGACTGAATAGAAAACTTATGGCGGAATTGTGTCTACTTCAGTGATTGTTTGAGAGGATCTGGCAGGTCTCTGAATGCAGGTCAGTCGAACATAATCTTGGAATAGAAGAATTTTCGGGGGGCTGAGTCGCAACCCGAACCCGCACCCGCTCCACGAGAGTCCACTTATCCTCGAGAGCAGGACTGGACAAAGCCTCCTCACACCACTGCCGCGTCGGCAGCGTAATTTTTGCGGTACTGCTACTAGAGTGGCAAAACCGAACACTGTGGAACAGCTGAGCACAGCTGCTACGGAGTTTATGCACAGTGATAAATTTTTCTTGATCGGTTTTAAACATTCTAGCCGCGTCCCTGCACGATATGGTTCCAAGCGTGTGCAGCAGGCTATACTCTACTTTAGTAAGTTTTTTAGCGGGTGTGGCCTAGTGTTGTGCATAAGAAAACCGGCGTCATTGTGCAAGACTCGTGGTTTGAAATTCGGAGCCGGCCTTAGATACTTGAGGGCGAAGACAGAGCCACAGTATATATTCGCAGCACGGAGTCCGGTGAGAAACATTTATAATCCAATCTACACATTCCATTGAGATGTCAGGGATTCCAAGGTGAAGACGAGCAACGCGCATCACATAAGTACGGAAACACAAGCAAGGCAAGGCTGGTCAAGGAAAAAAAGTCCGGCAGATGCCACGTACCCGGAAATCGACGTTATGCGAAGCCTGTGGAGGGAAGGTGACCGTGTTGCAATATTTTTATTGAGTGACACGTCAATAAATAACGCTAATACATGTACAAATGTTGCACGCACAGACATATGTCGAAGAGTTGCAGATGTTTATATAATCAGTTGTTAGCACGTGGGCAACGTCGCCAACTGGGACGTTCGTATTAGCAACACCAGAAGCTGATATAAAGCGCTGATGCTCACGAGGATGCTGGCCATGGACACTGCTACATAAATACGCTTGAGCGCATGGCAACTAACCGCAATTGACCTTAACCTGACGTGACGGCTGTATTAAAAGTGTACATATGTAATATTTATAAAATTGGGTAGGCAGTACTGCAACCACTATTGACGTTTCAAGAAGATTAGCGTCTATTTGAAAAAAAGTTCCGAGACATGGCGTAGCCATGTGGTAAGATGCTTCACTGCCACGCAGAATGCTTGGATTCGATTCCAGCTAGGACCCTGGCATTTAATCTTTGCATTCGGCGGGTCGACGCTACCGATGTCGAGTATTTCTTAACGCTCGTGCATTAGAATTGCCCATGTGTGTTCTCGTTGTCCCTGGGTAGATACTAAGTGTCAATCACCTGTGGCACATACCGCCATAGCATCGGCGCATACCCGCAGTTAGGTATGTGCCATTGTCTGACCAGAAGTGTTTGACGACGTACGCGACGGGATTGCGACATTATTCATGTCTCAACTAGCGCGTCATATTCGTCAAACCATCTTACACTCCTATGCTCATTTTGGTTCGTGCAAGGTTAAGGGGGTGCCCACGGCAGCACCCATACGTAAGCGGCTAGATAGATAGATACGCTCAAAGTCGCCGAAGTTTGCTAAGAAATGCTTCACATTTAACGAACGATAACGTCACTCATGTCCACAGACTTCCGTTTCCTCAGTTCTCCCTTACCAGTATTTGCACGTTCCTGTGCATCGAGCTGCTCGTCTTTACCACAACGTAAACCAAGCGGCTCACACTTCGGAACTTGGCAGGGTATTCACCGAACACTTGCAGAAGGCTTGCGTTTCTCAGAATCCCAAAATTTACAAACTGGGACATTATGGCGACACACGTTTTGAGTATTTGTGAAAAAAGCTTCACAGGAATGAGATTTATAAAACAGAATATTTTGCCGGTGTCATCATCATCAGCCTGACTACGGCCATTGCACGGCCAAGGCCTCTACCACGTTCTGTCATTCAACTACGTCCTATGCTTTCTGCAGTCACCATGTACCTGCAAACTTCTTAATCTCTTCAGCACACTTCATTTTCTGTCTTCTTCGCATGCGTCTCCCTTCTCTTGGAATCCAGTCAGTTACCCTTATTGAACAGCGGCTATCCTGCCTAATGTGCAACATGCTCGGCAAATGTCCATCTTGATTTGAACTGTAATATCCTTAATCCCAGTTTGTTCCCTGACCCACTCTGCCCTGTTCTTGTCTCTCAAGGTTACACCTTCCTTCCATCGCTCTCGGCGTCATCCTCAACTTAAGTTTTATGTTCTCAATAAGCCTTCAGGTTTCAGCTCCTTAGCCAAGTACCGGCAACATGCAGCTGTTATATACATTTCTATTGAGGGATAGTCGATTACTCATCATCAGCCTGACTACTCCTACCGCAGGGCAAAGGGCTTTTCTATGATCCACCAATCAACCCATTCTTATGCTTTCCGTTGCCAGGTTATACGCACAAACTTTTTAATCTCATCGGCCCGCCTAAGTTTCTGCCTCCTCTTCGTGTATTTGCCTGCTCCGGGAATCCAGCCAGTTACCTTTAATGACCAACGGTTATGCTGCCTACGTGCTACGTGTCCAGCTCACGTCCATTCCTTTTTCTCAATATCAACTATGATATCCTTCACTCCAGTTTGTTCCCTGACCCACTTGGTTCTCTTCTTGTCTCTTAAGGTTACACCTATCATTTTATTTTCCATCGCTCGCTGCATCGTCCTCAATTTAAGCTGAACCCTCTTTGTAGGCCTCCAGGTTTCTGCTCCGTATGTAAGTACTGAAAAAATGCAGCAGTTATAGGCCTTCCTCTTAAAGGTTAATGGCAGATTACCATTCACGATTTGAAAATGCTTGCCGAACTTCATCCACTGGATCCTTAGCGCCCCAACGGTTTGTATGCTTGGCGGATGCTAATAACACCCGAATGCAGAGATGTTACTTGGCTCGCACCTTCGACTTGAGTAAGTCGGCGTGAAGCAAGCAGTGGACTTCGAAACGCCCAAGTAAGCCTTTGCGTTTCACAGATGTTCAGGCTGTCTTGTTTCGTCAAGTCAAGAACGATCTTTAAAGCAGAAACACGTTGCTTGCCGGCTAACGAGGTTTATAATGAAGTTGTTCGCGTAAGGCACGTGTTACAGCAAAAAAGACCATATGTTTTAAAATAACTATAAAAACGAAGTGCCACAGGCATATTTTTGCCATTTTACGGCTAGCGAGCGGTACGTGCTGCCTGCCGTCATAGCGATGCGCAGTGTTGTTTCTGTAAAGCGCCCGTTGCCCGCTGGTTTTAGAGGCCACACGAATGCGGTGCCCTTTTTTACACTTGCTTGTTTGGAGGCGGAACAAACAACGCGTCAGGTTCTTTCGTCGTTATTTTTTTTCAATCGAATACCACGGCATGTATTTGTGCTGACCTGGCTCTCGAGGGAACGTGATTTTCACGGTATTCGCCTTCCTGTTCGCCTGTGGACATGCTTGTAGCGGGCTAGATCGCAGTTATATATGAAAAATAAAAAAAAACAAGTTCTGGGAAAAAAGTCATTCGTATCCTTTCGTTGAGCTTGGTAAACAATAGAAAAAGTGGTGGTCAGGACATTGCCCTCAGCATATATTTGTCTCGCGGGTATGCTGTGCAGATTATAATTGGGTGTCACATTTACCAATGCGTATGCGTTCCGCATAGAAATGGCTGACACTGCTGTATGCGACCATTGTGGCAGTGATCAAACAACTTGGCACATTCTGTGTGAATGCCTACAATACTGCTCGCAGAGACAGTCACTCTGCAATGCACTAGATGAACTGGACAACCCACCTGTTTCGGAAGAAAGACTCCTGCGCTGCCGACAGGACTTTATATCGCAGAAAAAGGCTGTGAAGGTGCTCCTGCGCTCCTTGCGGTCAACCGGCCTGTCGAAACGACTGTGATCGGAACTCCCTGAATGTGTGCGCATGTTGTTGTTTTTTCTAATTTATTTTATATCTCTCTATATCTATCCTCTTTCCGACTCTTTTCCCCACCCCCGTACAGGGTAGCAAACCAGTTCGTCTAGGTAAACCTCCCTGTCTCTTCCTTTTAATTATTTCTCTCTCTCTGTCTCTGTCTCGTGGGGTGCAGCAATTTCTCGCTGCATGATGGTGAAGGGGAAGGGACATGATCAGGAAATCCGTGATAAGGGCACCTCTTTTTTTGTGTGTGTGGAATTTTTCGTAGCGTTGTGCTCTAAGAGATGGCTTTCTGAGCGAGAAACAGCGCCCTAGACGGGACGAAAAGATACACGAGGCACACAGACACAGCGTCGAGTGAATTTTGTACCGAAGGAGACGAAAAATGTTGTCATGTTTTAGAAGAAAAGCCAAAAATAGCCTTTGCGGTTACGGAACACTTCGGCGTCGTCACCACCGGGGCTATTAATACGCACGTGTGTGTAATCGACACAACCCGTAACGCCAGTGAACATAGCCACTTCATAAAAGTCCGGCATAACTTTATAAAGTGCCGCCGTCTGCGGAAAGCGCCTCAGTATCGCGTACAGGTTCTTTGCGATGAGTAGTGTAACTTTTCCGTCTGAACGACACACTGTCGAGTAAGGAATGCGGACGAAATTTATGTTACTAGTAAAATTATTGTTGATTGTGTAAACGCTAGCGTCGATTATCTCATTTAGTACTTCGAATGTATTCGGAAGCAAAACTGTGAATTTGACTATTTTTCCTCTCACAGCCAGTTCATTAATTGCCTTCTTGCGTATCAGTTTCTGTCTTTGCTTTTCTAAATTTAAGTCAATACAAGCTCTTACCATTTTATGGTCCCTGCATCTGATCTTGCCAACTACTTCTACAGTCTTTATTACTAGGTGTGCGCACAGAATGAAACCCATTTCATTTTTAGTTTCTTTATTGGGACTTCGCCACGTCCACCTACGGTTAGCCCGTTTTCTGAAGAAGGTATTCAAGATCCGTTAATTATTACGTTCTGTGAACTGTACAAATAAATTCCCTCTGGCATTTTTACAGCAATGCTATATTGCCTCACTGCATGGTCTGTGCTCTGGTTTTTGCCTACTTTGCATTAAAATCGCCCATCAGAATACTATACTGGGTCTTCGATTTATTAATGACCAACTCTATAGAAGCGTTCACCCAAATGATCATCATGCCTCGATGTAGGTGCGTAGGCTTGTACCACCTTCATCTTGTAGCTTTTGTTGACCCTAATTATACCGCAGGTCGTGGGATCGAATCCTGGCTACGGCAGCTGAATTTCCGATGGAGGCGGAAATGTTGTTGGCTCATGTGCTCAGATTTGGGTGCACATTAAAAAACCCCTGGAGGTGGAACATGTTCGGAACCCTTCACTACGGCGTCTCTCATAACCCTATGGTGGTTTTGAGACGTTAAACCCCAAATAGCAACCAAAACCGAATTATAATACTTGCCACCCCCTGATTGATGCTATAGTATTCCGCTATGTTACCAGCGATATTCTTGTGTATGAGGAACACCATTCCTTGTTCTTTTCTGTCAAATATTCCACGGTAGT
The DNA here is from genome assembly GCF_043290135.1 of Rhipicephalus microplus. Lineage (NCBI taxonomy): Eukaryota > Metazoa > Arthropoda > Arachnida > Ixodida > Ixodidae > Rhipicephalus > Rhipicephalus microplus. The sequence continues at coordinate 188,237,030 of NC_134703.1, forward strand.
ATAGGACATGTACATTCTTCAGCACAGTAGAAGCCTCGCGTGTCCTCCTAACTTCGCTGAGACCTATGACATCCTATTTAAACCCCTACAATTTCTCGAATAGCACAGCTAGACAAGCCTCACTAGAATGCGTCCTAGCAGTGAAGGTAGCCAAGTTCAGATTACAATGGTGGTCTGTCCTGACCCAGGGATTTTTAGAACCCTATACGCTGCGTCACAAGTCTGACTGCTGCCTTAGACAGTTGCTTCGGAGCCACTGGAGACTGAGGGCCAGGGGTTAATTGCTGTGTTCATGGGAGGTTGTGGCCAGGTACTGCACCCGGGTGGCCAATCCTGCTCTGGTGAGAGAGCGCATTACCGGCAGCTGGTCGCCAGTTAAGCAGCACCCCCGATTACTAGATAATGAATACACTATCATTTATAATTCGAGAATGCTTGCCAAACGTGCTCCATCCCCTTCATCTAGTACGGCTTCATGGTTACTAGCTGCCTGAAGTAGACATATTATTTCGCAACTTCCAGTGTCTTGCCACTTATCACAAAGCGCTGTTCTCTGCCGTTACTGTAGTACATTACTTTAGTTTTATTCTTATTAATATTTAGACCTACCTATTTTCTTTCCGTGTCAACTTCAGTAATCATGAGCTCTAATTCATCACCTGAGTTACTCATCAATGGTATGTCATCGGCGAATCTTGAATCACGGGCTACTTAGATACTCCCCCTTAACTCTTATTCCTAACTTTTTCCCAATCTAGGGCCCTGGGACCTCCTGTAAACACGTGGTGAATGGCATTTAGCAGTGAAAAGATCATGTCCTTTTACTTACACCATTTTTGATTGGAATCCTGTCATTTTCTTTATGGGGGACTAGCAGCTTTTATCAAGAAGAAACAAAAGAGGCAGCTAGGAAGCCAGGCTTTCATAGAGTATTACATTACTAAGACGAACATGCTAAATGACCCCTCCTTTATGAGGCTCATAAAAAAACTACCATCACCTTTAGTAACAATATCAGCAAACACTACGTAAAGCGTGAACCTCACTCTCCAAAATGAGCTTGAAGATAGGCCACCGAAGTATACCAGTTATTGACAGCCCACTTTACGTGCTCGCTTACCAATTATTTGCATTTCTTATGATACCGTTGCCACGCTATTAGAAATCAAGGTCATAATAACAACTACCACATTCGGCCCTTGGGTGTTATCTTAGGGTTGCCAGTAACAACTAATGAAGCTGCCACTAATCCACTCTCTTTAACGTTTTAGTAAGTGGCGTGCTTTTACTTGTTGTTTTTTTCGTACCGAAAGTAGGTACGGATGGCACGCAAGAATTTTGCTGGGTAACTAGTGTCAATAATGCACCGGCTTACCTTCACCAGTAGGGCCTCTCAAAACTGAATCATCACGCTGTTGTAAGAAGTCCACTTTGATGGTAGTTTTGTTGCTGTTTTCCTGGCTTCCTCTGCTGGTCTTGAACAACGACGTTGCTTCTGCCGTAAGTTCGCCTTCAACTGAAGAGTTGGACGGCAACCTCGTGTCATCTAACAATATTGTAGAAAAATTCGCGAACGTTAAATTGGACGTCAAGAAAGACTGCGTTGTGGTATTTGTCAATGTAAAATTCGCAGCATCCACGATAACTTCTTGAGAAGACGCCTGCAAAAAAGAATAATTCAGGTTTAGTTAGGGACAGCGGGAGCTTTACGTTGTCGGTAAGTTACATACTATCTTCCACGAAAATACATTAGCAGAACCAGATCATACGAGTTCATTGTGAAATAGCGCAAAAAAGCAACAGGGTTGCAAGGCCTTGTGCTTCTCTTATGTACTGTTCCTGAGAAAAGGTTACCTACTTCCCACAATGTACCCATGTGTAACCCGATAAGAGGCGGGTGGTACCTGAAACGCCAGTTTTATTTACATTCTCGCTTCTTCTCTTTTCCTATTCCTAGGGTCCCAAAAAAGTTACAGAAAAAAAAGGCTTGAAAAAACTGATAAAGATGCATGCATACTCATATTTGCAAAACTTATCCAAACAACACAGCATTTTCATTACCGATGACTGATAATTTGAATTTGTATGAAGCTCCCTGACGTTGCACTCAGCGAATACTTAGTCTCAAGGAGGTGGGAAATTTAAATTATAATTTTCGAGAAAGAGCCAACTGTGTTGCATTGCCAGCCCTAAAAAAGGCTATTATACCTGGTGGTCACTCTTTTCCAGCCAGGTGAAACTCGTCAAGACATCAGTCAAGTTTCGTCCGAACTCGCTATATGGTTCAGACCAGGTACTTGGTGGTGAAGCGAAGCTGGGTTTGTTGCTTCGCGAGAACGATCGCTGCCGTCTTCGTGGCTTTTCACCAGAAAAAGGCGCCTTCACCGCTGTACGATTTACTCACTTAACCTTATGTACACAAATATTTGCAATGCGAAAATGACAGCAAAAGTATGACCCGCCGTGGAACCTAAAGCGGTCACGCCGGTGTCTAACCGGCACGCTCCCCTAGCAGCAAAAAAAAAAAAAACCCTCGTCTTTTCCCGGGCTCCTTTTATTCCCCCCCCCCCCCCCCCCCACAGCCTTGTTGCTGAAGACCCTCGAGGACACGCGACCGGCAGTTTCATGGAAGTAGCAGGGGAGGCAGAGGAAGATGAGGTGCCGTTCCTCGGGAATGTGTCAGGCAAGCGAGGAAGGGGGCACCACGCCGAGCCGGCTCTGTTTCTTGGTAAGGCGTGCTACTAAGAAGGAAAGGGGCTGGGTATATCACGTTGAGCACGACCTTACAACAACAATGAACTTTATGCTACATATATGCAGACCTCGTATACAGACGGCCGAATTTACAGAAATGATCACATGCGATGCTATTTGTGCAAACAGTGTTCCAGTGCATGCTGCTTACCTTGTGAATTGTGGATTTTAGTGCTAAGACCAACACCAGAAGAATATTCGGGGAGTTCAATATGCCGAGCCAGGAATAGCGGATGTACTTGGTCATCTCTGCATAATGGGCATCAGTCATGTCTTGCAGCGATGCGAGGACCTGCGAATAGGTCGTCGGCTACAATGAGTGGATTCTTGAACGTTTTTTTCCTGCACTTGTTTTACACTAAGGACGTCGGTGGGTGCTCAATTACTAGTGACAACGCGACAAACCATATCAAGATAAAGCTAAAGATTAGTTAAAAAACTGAAAGAACCGCTGCGATCAATAAACAGTTAGCATTTCTAAACGCGCATTACTGCAGGTTATGACGAAAAATTTTGTTTTGCCTTACGCAATTTTACCCAGCACCTTGTAAACACCGCAAAGAACAAACAGTGCTAATGTAAAAAAGTGTTTATTATTTGTTTCCCTGGCACGCTTAAAAACACTAGTATCAAGAAACGTAGTATATAATTTAAAATGCAGAGTAAGGTACTGGATGGCGATAACCACTACGCCTATGCGTGGGCCACTTTCAACTTTATTGATCACATTGTAGTAACGAACAATAATTCTTCTTGAGTAATATCATACGATAAAAAGTACAATAAAAAGTAATTGAAGTACTCCCTAAACACTGGTCATAGCTATCGCATTCCACTTTTAAAGGTAATTTTAAGTGTCCCCCAACTTTTTTCTCCAATTACTCGGGTAACATCGGTATTAAATGTGTAAAAGCGCAGCTTGTTCTTCCTCTTCTTACGCATCCTTGGCAAACTTCACGGATCTATCCAAATTCCACATTTTCTTATTCTTTGCAAGTGTGTGTGCGGTGTGTGTGTTATGTGTAATGTGTATCTCCTCTTTCTCTCTTTCTATTTCCTCCTTCGTTCCCCTCTCCCCCGTGTAGGGTAGCGAACTGGACTTAGTTTAGTTAACCTGCCCACTTTTCTTATATCTTTTCTCTCTGTCTTCTTATTCCCTGATTTTAATGCATTTATTAGAATGCTTTCGCCATTCCTGAGCATCGGACAAGTTACGGTGAAACGGCCATGGGGGCTTCGCAGGGAAAACAAGTTCTCTAACTTTACGGTCTGACGTTCTTCCTTTTATTGAAAAAATCAATAAACTTTACTTTGCTAATGACATAGCTCATGTACCTTCAGTCATCTTATGACGTGTGCTGCCGCAGAAAAAGGACTGTCGAAGGCGGTGAGGAAATATCACGTTTTTCTCACGCTTTGAAGATTTTGGGAAAGATTTTTGGAAACACTTGACTTACGTAGCAAAGCTTCCGGACGAGATGAAGGCCGGCCGGGATTAGAGATCATTAAAGAAAAAATGCAGCTGTTGCAAACATTTCGGTAGGTGGACTTGGCCTCATTTTCATTTGAATCTTCAAGGCAATCGCTGGCTTGGCAAAGACGTCTACCTGTTTAATTATCCCTGTTCGACAATTTCTCGTCACCTTAAATGTGTATTGTATAGTGTTTAAAAAATTATAAATGAATCACTGACGCATAAAGTGTAACTAGTGCTATGGTCAAATCATTTCAAAAAGACCATGTCATGTCACCGCGAATGTGCCCAGCGAAGGCGTCGTTGGCTCTCGTAAGTGCGCGAGCCAATATTTATATCAATTTGAGATGAATTGATAATGAGCGTTGGAGTGTTGGGCTCCAGTACCTCCACAATAGTATAAAAAATGCCGCAGTAAAAAAGCTCCGGAAATTTCGACCCCCTGTTGTTTTGCATGCACCTAAACCTAAGAACAACAACACTGACGATTCGGTGAGTTGGTACTTAATCATGGCTGTTTTTTTTTACACAGCCCCGTAACGGCGGTCTAACGGTTATGGCACTCGACTGGTTAGCCGAAGTCGGCGGGATGAAATCGTAGCCACGGCGACTGCAATTTCAATGGAGGACAAAATGTTGAAGGCCCGTGTACTTGGATTTAGGTGCACGTTAAATAACCCCCGGTGGTCGAAATTTCTCGAGCCCTCTACTCGTTTTTCATAGAGGCGAAAATGCTGTTGGCTCGTGCGCTCAAATTGGGGTGCAAGTTAAAGAACCCCAGGTGGTCGAAATTTCCGGAGCCCTCCACTATGGCGTCTCTCATATTCATATGGTGGTTTTAGGACGTTGAACCCCAGATATTATTACTAGTTTTTTTGCGCAGCATATACACATACCAGAAGTAGACAGCATGAGCACAAACTAATAACTGTTTTATTTGAAACAAAGAAAAGCATTTTTCTCTTTGAGAAATGCAAAAGACCCCGGTGAAGGAACCGTATACCTACAATATAGGACTAGTAAGCTAATTCCACACACTACTGCATCAAAAGAGCAATAACAAAAAAATGACAACATATTCACGGAGTCATTTAACCATATGGTGTAGTAGCGCAAATTCACGGGGACAAAAAGGACAAGAAAACACGGCACTCGCTACACTCGCAACTAATTTTTATTTCAGAAGCAGCACTTCATATATAACCCAAAACCCTAGTGACACAGAAAAGAACTACGAACACTGAATCAACGCCAACAGAAGCTTTTGCGCAGACTCAAGCGATAGTACACGGCAGTTACGCTTAGACACCCCGTGAAATTGCGCTACTACACCATATGGTTAAATGATGTCTTACCAACTAGCCCAGCTCTCAACCCTACTGATATTCACGGAGTGAATGATGGAGAGTGGGGCGAAGCATTCATCCATCCATTCGTCCTTGCTTCCGTCCGTCCATGCGTCCGTCCGTGTGACCGTCCATGCGTCTATCCTCCCGTCCGTGCGTGCATCTGTTCTTGCGTCCATCCCTGCGTTCATCCATGCATCCGCCACTGCGTCCGTTCATGCGTCCATCCATGCATCTGCATGTGTGTCTGTTAGTCCATCTATTCAACACTCCAAGTACCACAATCTCGCATCTTTTCATCATATATTCCCCATTAGGGAGCCTTCATGCGCGCGCGTCTCCGTGTTTTAGGGTGGTGTCAGCCTTTGACCCACCACTTGCCGCCACCCGCTAAAACACAATGTTGCCAATCCTGGTTTCCGTGGCAACAGGCACCATGTTGGTTCTTGCGGGCAGGCGTTCCTGCTCCCTCGCACTGCACCAGCTGCATGTTGGCGCGCGTGTGCAAGCTGCGGTATGAGCTGCGTTTGATTACCCCATAGACGTAGCTTCCGCTAGACACCATCCACGTGCTAACGACACATAAAATAACTTTGAAGTCTATATGCCAGGGTGCTGCGTGCCACAATGCAAAACCATCTGGATACCTTCCCACTTTCCGACTTGCTCTAGCCAACGGAAACGCTGGGCTACATAAGTGAAGTGAGACTGCTTGGAGGCGACTACTTCTCGCCGTGTTTGTGAGGTGAGTACCCGTTGTATTGCGAGTGGGTTGAGTATATCACCGCACATTTCGTGAAATGGCTGACTTAGCCATGCAACTAAAAGCAGTTTGAGCAAATTAAGCACGACAACGTGCACAGTTTAGTATTGAATTAAGCTTCGTTCGGCTACGCTGTGTAAGCGGAAGATGGTTGAGTATGCTTGTTTATCCTCGTAGTCGAAGCGCAGTTTTTCAATCGAATAATATGACTAGTTGAATGTGTGGTCCAGCATGCATTCACTATCAGCACTTTGTCGGTTTCCGAAGCCATCGCTGCATTCGTCGTGGAAAACGCCCGGCCCGTAAACCACCTACAGACGCTCCCGTTCGCGTCTTCCTTTGCTGGCAGATGTTCGCATTCCTGCCATTTTACCTCGGTCGCTGAGGAAGGGAATTCGGAGAGGTAGACAGACGAGCCGATGAACGCATTCCCTGTAGGCGCTTGTCTTGCACAGTTGCAACGCAACTAACTTTTTGCGTGGCTTTCCATGGGGTATTCGTTCTTCGCTTCAATGACACGCGCAACCACACCGAAACTCATCGAATAATTGCAAACAGGACTTCTCTTTAATAACATAGAATGCGACAGATTTACTGTTCGTGTCCGTCTATCCTTCTGTCCATCTGTAAGTCCTGAACGGAGCAGTATATGTGCACTAAGCTAGTCGGTTGTCAGCGCATAACTCAAATATGCCCTTTGTGGTGCATCGTTATTTGTGTCGTCTTTTTGTTTCATAACCTGACACACAGAAGATTCGATATCGTAAACTCTGCTTTTATTTAGTGCTTGTAGAAAAAATGTGTATGAACTCCGTATATGTGGTTGGAGCCGTGTATGAATTTTTTTCTGATTGCTTTACTCTAGGCCCACTGCGAGGACACAAGCGTCCAGCAAAGGTGGCAGGGTGGTTTGAAGACACAAGGCCAGATGCCGTTTGGATGCTGTTTGCAATAAAATCTGACCTGGAAAAACTTGATTTGTCCCTCGTGGCTCCCCTTTGCTTTTATTCTAGCCTAATATACAAGCTTGTGGGCATAGGGGGAGGGCGATGTAATGTGATTGAATACCCTACTTTTTCGGGCAATGCTTACAGCTTACAAGGTTTTTAAGCAGTCATTGTACAGATTTGTTCGCAGGAACTAAACTTGCTGTAGGAAATTATATTGCGGAGAAACGCATTGTTTAAGGTATGAGAAGCAGGCTAGCTGAGCTATTCGGTTTACAGAGAACATCGCGAGCTACTCGGTTGTTTGTTCTGCCTTCCCGGTCATTACGAGTTCCATCATATAAATAGCACGGTTTCGAGCTTTGCACTAAGAGGCCTTTGAGGTATTTGCAGTGCTAAGGTGAATATGCTTCATGAATGGCGCGCAGACATTGAAGTCCATTCATAGTGACATCGAGGTTCTCCCCCTCGATAATATAGGGTCCCTAAATAACCTCACTCCGCCAATGCGGTGGGTCTACCAAGTGAGAGAAACGAACTGTTTCAACAGTACTTTATAACAACTCGAGTCACGAACATGTCTTTCCTGTTCTACCAAACCACGACAAACTTCAGAAAACAACCCTTCAGCCTTCAGCCCTTGCTATACAAAAAAAAAACCCTCTTCTCGTCGAAACCCATGCTGCCGTCAATGTAAATGAGCGACCACTCAGAACCAACATGGCGGCCGGTCAAGTATGGGGGCCGTTTTAGCTATTTGTAAGCAACCATGATCGGAGTTGTAACTACCCTAAAACACGGAGACGCGCGCACATGAAGGCTTACTATTTCCCATATAGAAGCACCGCCATCCAGCCGACATTCCAAGGACTAAACGAGAGGTGGCACACGCACACTTTCTTTTGGCTTGCGCTTCGAGTCTACATTCCACCTTTAACCACCTCGAGTTTATGGTATATACTAGTTCACTGTATTCATGGCACTGCGGCCCAACGCTCGCTAAACCTTTCTAAAACCAAGGAGGTTATGCACAGCGAGTATAACGTAGCAACCTTTTCCTGTCAGATAGTGCTCAATGTGTATGCCAATGGCTGCTAAGGGGAAATGACAGACAGGAGAATTCGGCTTTCACTTTCTTACGGCTTGCGCTTCGGGTCTACTTCCCACCTTTAACCACCTGAGTTCATGGTATATATTAGTTCACTGTATTCATGGCACTGTGGTCCAACGCTCGCTAAACCTTTCTAAAACTAAGGAAGTTACGCCCAGCGAGTATAACGTAGCAACCTTTTTCTGTCAGATAGTGCTCAATGTACATGCCAATGGCTGCTAATGGGAAATGAGAGACATGAGAATTCGGCTTTTACTTTCTTACGGCTTGCGCTTCGTATCTACTTTCCACCTTTTACCACCTGAGGTTCATGTTATATACTAGTTCATTGTATTCGTGGCACTGCAGGTCAACGCTCGCTAAACCTTTCTAAAACTAAGGAGGTTACACCCAGCGAGTATAACGTAGCAACCCTTTCTTGTCAGATAGTGCTCAATGTACATGCCAATGGCTGCTAATGGGGATCGCAGCGTGCGCGTTAACTAAAATCCGAATGTTCCTGTCTCTCATTCCCCCTTAGCAGCCATTGGCATGTACATTGAGCACTTTTTTTATTGCTTAACAACGCACAGAAGAAGTCTCTCACCGGCACCACCTTGCAGGTCAAAATGTTCTACTCGTTACACACTACAACGGCTACGACGGACGAATGGGTGTTAGAAAGAGCTTCGCCCCTAAAAACAACAGACAAGCTTGAGGCTGACCTCACGCGCGTGCAACAAGATTACTGCACGTGCGTTTTAGGTTGCCCAATTTCTTTTCCGACATCGTAATGGACGCATGCCTTACGCACTTCTTTCCCATGTTTCGAATATCGAATACTTGAACTAACTCGCGGTTTACCTTTTGCCTCTCTGTTGACAGAATCTTTCAGTGTAAAAATAATGGCGTAGAGCATCATCGTGTGCAATGAATGATCCACCTAATGTGTTCGTGCTCAAATACGTATTGAAGCGTCATGCTCCCTCAATCTTGCATATATACACCTTCCATGGATGGATGGATGGAAAAACTTTATTTCGTCAGAAAGCAACTGAAGATGATTCCGTGTTAGATGGCCATCAACCCAAGGTTGGCGGCGACCTGTGTGGCCCACTCCACGACCCTTAACTGGACGACTGGGTCTGAGCTGGCAGGTTGCCAAACATAGGACCGGCTCCTCAACAGAACCCAGTAAACCATTCCTGTTTTGCTAGGACGCCGACTTAGGCTGTTATTTGTCTGGCCGTTGTTTTTATTTTTCGTAGAGCAGGGCTTTGCCATCTGTCAAAGTCACGGGTAAAACATTGAAAGCTTGTTAGGTGTTCACAGCCTTTCACGAAGTGAATACAGATGAGGGGGGAGAAGCGTCAGCCATTCCGCCCGTGCTTACATCCGTCCGTCCATCCGTTGGTTTCTGCTTTCGCCCACCTGTGCATCCATCCGTGTGTCTGTCTGTCCGTGCATACGTCGTCCGTCTGTTTGTCTGTACGTCTGTCTATCCATCCGTCTGATGAATGGATGGATGGACGGATGGATGGACGGGCGGACGGACGGATGGATGGACAGATGAATAGATGGATGGATGGATGGATGGATGGATGAATGGACGGATGGATGGATGGATGGATGGATGAATGGATGGATGGATGGATGGATGGATGGATGGATGGATGGATGGATGGATGGATGGATGGATGGATGGATGGATGGATGGATGGATGGATGGATGGATGGATGAATCCGGCTGTGCCCTGTAGATCGGGCGTCAGCTCACGCCAGCTATCCATAATGTTAAGTACTATCACTGTGTGTTGTAGGATTGAATTTCACTAGCGCCTTGATCGTAGCCACCAATCAGCCCCCTCCTGGTTATTTCTACATGTTTAAAGTCTAGTTTGCCTTCACGGTTCCTAAACCCCAATGGCCTTAAAAATTCTCCGCCATTATCTCGGACTATAGAGCGGAGCCCTCTACCTGACAGTTATCAAATGTTTAGCCGTTTCCTCCTCCTCTCCACACTCGCTGCAAAACATGTATATGCCTTCGTATTTGGCTGGGTACGTCTTGGTCCGCAATACTCTCATGCATTCTGGCCTCGAACAGCAGAGAACTACCCCGAAAAATATCGTACATCTTTTCTTTTGGAATTTTCTGCTTGAAAGTTCGCTGGCTCTCGAGTCATTATTTCGTAAGCATTCCAATCTTCCACATGTTCCTCTCTGTTTCCATCACCTTGTTCCCAACGAATATGTTTGCCTTTGGCTTGGTAATGTGCTGCTGTCTAAATAAATACATGCTTGACAGTTTTCGAGTTTGCTTCGTTCATTCAGTATCATTCTTTATGCGCAAGTAGCTGAAACGTTTCCTTGCCTAAAGCTCCTCTCCCATTTTTTTCAATCGCTCGTCAAATTATATCTTGCTGCTAGCTTCACTGCCCTCGATGTCCATTCCATGTCACCTTGTAACCCCTGTTTTTAGGTATTACCGTATGCTCCCAAAGCATCTCTACCTATGCTACCTTGTTTAATTTCCAATCTTGCTTGAACCTGTGATCTCATGCACTAAAGTGCATTGCCGAACGTCAAACCCGGGACCATGACACCTTTCCGAATCCCTCTCAGAACGGCATACCTATTGTAGTTCCACAGTGCCCTATTTTTTATTACAGCTGTACTCCCCTTATCCTTCGTCATTGCGCATCTTTCGGCTCTCCAAAGTTTTTACTTTGGGACCTCCTTCTGTATTATATGAACTTTTTACTTGCACTGTATTTTACTGAATAAACGAGCTTTATCTCGCTCTCTTTATCTCTCTCTCCTTATAGGTACTCAGCCCCTTTGTTTATACGCACGCCCAAGTATATGTATTTATCCACTATTTCTCACGTGACTTCCTGTATCTTATGCTAAGTGCCTCCGTTATTATTAAAAGTCAAGATTGCAGATTTTTACCTACTGAACTTCAAATTTAACCAATCTCCCTCATTGTCGCAGATGTCTATTATTCCGTGCAGATCTTTCTTGTTGTCGACTATGGATACTATATCACGTGGCATCAATGCTGGTAATGACTGCTCAACGCGTTTTCCTTGCTTTGCAAAAGAGAGGCTGAAGCTGAGTCAACTCCTCTCTGATTTGGCTTCTAGTTCCGGCAGATACAGAAAATGACAAAGGTGACAAGCGTCATCCCTGTCGAAGCCCGAGTTGTATTTCCATAGGTTCGGATACGTGTTCTTTGCAATTTATAACTACCTTGTGACTTTTATTGATATCCTTTAGAGCCAGAAAGGTTCACAGGCGGGCTCGTTGGTTCAAGTTCATAACAAATAATTGGAAGCGCAAACCAACAGGACACAAGAGAAGAGACAAACAAGCGCAGACTGAAACTCAGTTTATTCAGAGAAGAAATTATATACCAGAAAGGGCAGATTTGGCGCTGCTAAAATGTTCGCCTGCGAGAACACTACAATGCGCTGAAATTAGCTCCGGGTCTGCATTTGTCTGCCCATTGCAAAAAGTGTGGCTGCGTACCTGAATTTTCGCGCACATTTGTCTTATACAGCCATCATGACATGAAAACTAGAGAGATTGCGGAAGCCGTTTTTTTTAAAAAAATATTGATAGTTGTGTTAGATCATCGTCTATATCACTGTTAGATTGTGAAATCTCGTTTCTAGACGACACCTGATTATGGTGGAACCTTCTCCTTAGTATTTTCCTTTTTCATCTTTATGGTATATAATTTCTTCTCTGAATAAACTGAGTTTCAGTGTGCGCTTGTTTGTCTCTTCTCTTGTGTCCCGTTGGTTTGTGCTTCCAATTCTTCCATTATGAATCCTTTAGAGGATTAGTTATTCCACCTTCCCCATCTAATGTTACCAGTATTCCCCACAAATCTTCTTTATTCACACTATCGTAAGCTCCCATGATATCTGAAAATGCCAGCCACAGAGGCCTGTGGTCTTTTTAAAACGATAGCGTTAGAGAGCTCGTGTCGCAGAAGACCGCGTTGTAACCCGTTGGGTGTGAGCAAAAAATTTTCTAGGCGTTGGAGACCAAAACAAAAAATCAAGTTACCGAAATACCCGCGGGAGGTCGATACTTGTCCACGCGTGCGCGTGTGAACACACTGGTAAAGCCGCGCGTTCGAAGAAAATAAAAGTGCTCAAGGTCACGAGGCCCGGTACTTTTTTTTTTGCTTTGACACCCCTATCTGCTTAGCTTTTCCACTATTTCCATAAACTCAATCAATGAAAATAGATTGTCCTGCAACTTCCTACGCTTACGGAACCCGTTTCATAGTTCTCCAAGCACTCTCTCATTCTCCACCAATGTTGTAGTCTTTACTTTACAATCGTCATCGCAAGCATTTATTCTACTGATGTCACGGTTACAAGATGGTAGTTGTTTACATTAGCTTTGCCCCCCTTTACTTTATAGATCATGCTCATCTTGCCTAGTGTCCACCTATTGGGGACTTCAGCATCTATTATTGTTTGGCTGGGTGCATATCTCAGTTTTTGTTTAGAGTTTCGTCCTAGTTTTTTTATTAGCATAAATCAGATGCCGTCAGCATCTGTTGATGTGCTAATAGAAAGCTTCTTCTCTACTCTTTCCCACTCTCGTTGTCCCAGTGGAGCGACTGTGCCAATTGGTTCATCCTCATCTGGTATGGTGAATGTTTAAATTTTTCGGTAATCACTGTTCTAATATATTCCATTGTCTCATCCCCTTCTAGCCTAACTTCTGGAGCCTCTGTTTCATGTTTGTCCTAATACTCAAAAAATAAAGATTGTTACGAAACATTGCAGCTGTCTTTCTATTTTTGTTTACTTCCGCCATCCATTGGGCCCTCTTCCTTCTAATATTTTCACTGTTCAGATTAGACGCTTTCCATCTGCAGCTCAAAAAGTTATCCCATTTTCTTTTTACATCATCTTCCGGTTCACCCCTCTTTTTAGCATACCTGTGTTCCTTGGAGGCTTCCTGACGTCTTACTATGGTTCTCTTAACTTCCTCATCCAACCAGCTTTTGGATTTGTGTCTCTTTTTCTGGTTGATTTGACTCGTACCTTAGCAAGCTCCAACTCAAACAATCACGTTAGATTTGTGTTCGTCCACTCTGTTTTAGTATCCTCGGTGGGTATTTCCGTCATCTATTTAGTTGAAGTTTCTGTTTTCTTGTCTGAATAAATCTTACCTTGTGGTTGTTCATAATGCCTCCTTCTTATTTTGATTTCTCTTCCAAAACTCAGCTTGATACGTTTGTGATCACTGCCCAAGCTTCCGTACCCATATTTTTCTATGTTCATCACACTTAGCCGATCATGCATCCTATGTGATAGCATTACGTAATCTATCGTCGACTGCAGCCTTCGTACCTTCCTTGTTATGTGACCCTCGCACTTCTCGGTACTGTTGCAATTGAATAAATCATGCCTTTCACACATATTCATTAGTATCCTGCCTGTTGATATATGCATCCATATCTCTTGTGCGTGCATTCATATCTCCTAATATAATTACCTCTCACTCTTCTCCTGATTCTTGAATATCATTTTCTATACACTGCACCGTTTCTTTGTTTTACTCTCGAGATTTTGCCCCTGTCCACAAGTATACAAAACCCAGGAGCGTCAGCTGCCCGGCCCTTTCCCCTTTTAGCCATAAATGTTCTCTTCACTCCTGCTTGACCCTTTGCTAGTCTGTAGTTTCATGAATAAATGCCCCAATAACACCCCCTTTTAGGGGCGAAACTCCTTATAGCGGCACCCGTTCGTCCCCCGTAGTATGTAACAAGTATATCGTTTTGACCTCCAAAATGGTGCCGGTGAAAGACTTCTTCTGTGCGTTGTTGAACAATAAGAAATAGTGCTCAATGTACATGTCAATGGCTGCTAATGGGGAAGGAGAGACAGAAGCATTCGGCTTTTAGTTAACGCGCAGGCTGCGATCACCATTCGCAGCCATTGGCATGTACATTGAGCACTATCTGACAAGATAGGGTTGCTACGTTATATTCGCTGGGTGTAACCTCGTTATCTTTAGAAAGGTTTAGCAAGCGTTGAGCCGCAGTGCCATGAATACGATGAACTTGTATATACCATGAATGAACTTGAGGTGGTTAAAAATGGGAAGTAGATACGAAGCGCAAGCCGTAAGAAAGTAAAAGGCGAATTCTGCGCCTCTCATTTCCCATTAGCAGCCATTGGCATGTACATTGAGCACTATCTCACTGAAAATGTTTGCTACGTCATACTCGCTGGGCGTAACCTCCTTGGTTTTCGAAATGTTTATCGAGCGTTCGGCCGCAGTGCCATGAATACAGTGAACTAGTATATACCATGAACTCGAGGTGGTTAAAGGTGGGAAGTAGACCCGAAGCGCAAGCCGTAAGAAAGTGTGCGTGTGCCACCTCTTGTTTAGTCCTTGGAATGTCCGCTGGATGGCGGTGCTTCTATATGGGGAATATATGATGAAAAAATGCGAGATGGTGGTACTTGAAGTGTTGAATAGATGGATGAACAAACAAATAGACAGATGCATGGATGGACGCATGAACGGACGCTGGGGCGGCTGCAAGGACGAACGCAGGGACGGATGCACGAACAGACGCGCGCACGGACGGGCTGATGGACGCATGGATGGTCACACTGACGGACGCATGGATGGACGGAAGCAAGAACGAATAGACGGATGAATTCTTCGCCCCACTCTCCATCATTCACTCCATGGATATGCTGCCATTTTTTGTTTCCATCTGTTCTATTGCAGTACTTCCATGCGTAGTACGGATTGCTAGATGGTTCTTCCATGTCCCGAAGATGTGTTTCTACAAACCCATATACCATGATCTTCTCCTCCCTTAGCTGTTCTTCTATCTCTCCCATATACAAGTACCACCATATACAAGTACCACCAGCCAGCGGACATTCCGAGGACTAAGGAGAGGTGGCTACGTGCTACTACTACTACCACTACTACTACTACTACTACTACTACTACTACTACTACTACTACTACTACTACTGCTGCTGCTGCTGCTGCTTCTACATACATCGGGTTTGCATGACCCACGGCTTAAGGAGCTTGGCCCTTAAAGAAAACTCCTTTCAGTAATAAAGGTATGGAATGAATAAAATGTAAAATGTGGGAGTGGGAAAGTGGCCAAAGAAGCTTGCAGTCACTCATATCTTCTCTTTCATAGGTTTTACCGTAGCGTGAAGAGCGTAGTGGTGCGATGTGGCGTAACCTATGTGTTTACAGCATCCAACAAGTTTTCAAAGCTATGCCCGCGACTTCGAATAATGGCGGAGTCCTGCACTACATAGAGAAACAGCAATCAGATTAGGCATCGCCTAAGTCAGCGTTCTTGCAAAATCGGAGTGGTTTACCAGGCTCCTTTCAGTTGCGGCCAGTAACAAGTTGGGCAATCTAGAAGGCGTGTGTGTAGATGATGCCGCATTACGTATTTTAGCATGAACACACTGGGTGGAACATTGCAGTTCATGCGGCTGTACACCATTTTATTCATAGATTGTGTCAACGGATAAACAAAAAGTAAACCACGAGTTGATTGAAGCCCTCCATAGTGAGAGAGGTGTGTTGGCCAAGCGTCCATCACGATGTCGGATAAAAAATTTGACTACTTGAAAAACACGCGTAGTAATCCTAAAAATGACAGCAAGGCTAAGTGGGAAGCTTGCGATGAAAAAAATTGGCAGGTCAGACGTACAGTGGGAATCGATGATATTCAGAGCACGAATGAGGAAGGTTGATATGTCACCTTAAAATCAGCACGACGTTACGAGGCGAGTGTAAGTTATGCCGTACATGACTTTCATGTCAAGATTATCATGTTTGGACATGTTACTTAGCTTTGTCGTTCATTGACGTTCCATATAAAATTTGCTATATGTGTAGCTAGCGAAATGGCCGCAAGCACTTTTTGAGCGTAACAGATTGTCAGTTTTAAATGACACACATCTTATGGTTACCATGTTGGACGTGTTATTTGCCTTCGCCGTTCATTCAAGTAACCTGATAGAAGAGGAGGAGGAGGGAGGAGGAAGAAGGGAAGAAATGAAAGGCAGGGAGGTCAACCAGACGCACGTCCGGTTTGCTACCCTGCACAGGGGGAAGGGGTGAGGGGATTTGTAGGATAAGCGGAGCTAGCCAAGCGGCCACTAGCACGCTTTGAGCGTAGCATGTAGTCATGTTTTACATGTCATCCATATCACAACTATCATATTTAGAAGTGTCATTTACCTTCGTTGTCTATTCACGTCACGTAAATTAAATTTGGTATACATCATAATAGCGAAACGATCACAAGTGCATCATGAGTGTGGTGTGTAGTCATGTTCTCACATGGCACGTCTGTCATGATTATCATGTTTGCACCAGCAATATACCTTTGTCATCCATTCACGTCCCGCAATACCGAATTTGGTTTATGTGAAGCTAGCGAAACGATCGCAAGCGCACTATGAGCATGGCATGTAGTCATGACTTACATGACATGCATGTCACGATTTCCACGTTAGGTTCTGTCACTGATGTTCACCATGCAGTCATGCCTTACTATACCAGATTTGCGATATGTCATGTGAACAAAACCACCGCTAGAGCAGCAATGTAAATCATGACATCATGACATAAATGTGATAATTTTCATGTTAGAACTAGTCACTTAAGCTGGTCGTACAGACATGTTATGCCATACCATTTCTGGTATAGATACCACCATTATCGAAATGGCCAGGATATTAAAGGTTGTAGGCGGACAGATAGATAGATAGATAGATAGACGGACAGACAGACAGATAGATAGATAGATAGATAGATAGGTAGATAGATTAGATAGATAGATAGATAGATAGATAGATAGATAGATAGATAGATAGATAGATAGATAGATAGATAGATAGATAGATAGATAGATAGATAGATAGATAGATAGATAGATAGATAGATAGAGAAGTCACGCATCGGTGTCACAGGTTATAACGTCGTGCCTCGTAACTCTGCTGCCGGGCGAATCGCACGCGTGCAAGCTGCCGCGCCTCTTCAGCTCGTTCGATAAAGGCTTGAGCATCGGTGTCTATATCTCCGCAGTCGTGGAACAACATGGCATGAAGCATTGTCGTCACTTCACGGGCATGAAGAAGGCTAAAAGGCGTGCTTCGGGTAGTTTCCTACTGCGCCATATTATAGGGAAACGTCACGTAAGGTAGAACGGCGTCCCAATTTTTATGATGCACGTCGATGTACATACTCAGCATATCGGCAATTGTCTTGTTCAGGCGTTCTGTTAATTCATTGGTTTGTGGGTGGTAGGAGGTAGTTTTTAGATGCGCTGTTCCCCTGAGCTCAAGCACTGACTGAAGGAGCACGGCCGTGAAAGCGGTACCTCTGTCCGTTATTATAATCCTAGGAGCACCATGCCTCAGAACGATATTTTCAATGAAAAATTGTGCGATTCCTACTGCGGTTACGCTCGATAATGCCTTTGTTTCTGCGTAGCGAGTAAGATTGTCGCTAGCGATAATTACCCACTTGTTTCGAGTATGCGAAGCTGGAAATGGTCCAAAGGGGTGCATTCCGATTTGTGCGAAAGGCGTGGTGGGCATTTGGACTGGCTGCAACAATCCGGCTGGTTTTAAAGGTGGTGAGTTTCGTCGTTGACAGTGGAGGCACGTGCACACCTAATGCTTTACAGTGCCTGGAAGCTTCGACCAGTAGTACTTCTGTTGGATTCTGGCCAATGTGCGCGTGTATCCGAGGTGGCCGGAGGTTGGCTCATCGTGGAAAGCGCTCAGGATCTCATCGCGAATGAATGCCGGAACGACAAGTAAGTGGGCACTTCCGCTAGAGAAAAAGTTCTTATATAGAACACCACTGCATAAGCAGAGTGATGACAGGCTCCTTGCAAATATCTTGGGAACTCTTGGAGACTGGCCGTCAAGAAAATTAATAAGAGGAAGCAATTCGCTGTCTTCTTTCTGCTTAGACGAAATGGTGACAGTGTCTACCACTCCTAAAAACGCCTTGTCATCTTCTTCTTGGGCATTGTGTTGCTTTATAAGCGACCTGGATAAGCAATTAGCATCGGAGTGCGGCCGTCCTGACTTATAGACGACTGTCATATTGAATTATTGAATGCGTAAGCTCCAGCGCGCTAGCCGACCAGATAGGTCCTTCAAGTTGGTCAGCCAGCTAAGGGAATGGTGGTCACTGACTACGTGGAAGGGACGGCCGTAGAGGTATGGGCGAAACTTCATAACTGCCCATACAACTGCAAGACATTCCTTTTCCGTTGTGGAATATTGGGACTCGGCGCGGGAAAGCGTCCTACTTGCATATGCAATCACTCGCTCGGCTGAGTGTTGCCACTGGGCGAGTACAGTGCCTAAACCTACGTTGCTGGCATCGGTATATATCCTGGTAGGAGCATCCTCGCCAAAATGAGCAAGCACAGGTGGTGTCTGTAGGCGCTGTCATAGATTGTCAAATGCTGCTTGTTCATCTTCGCCCCATAAAATTGAAACATCGTCTCTCGTTATGAATGTTAAGGGCGACACTATGTGCGAGAAATGGCGATAAATCTGCGGTAGTGGGCACAGAGGCCAAGAAAACGTCTTACGGCCTTCTTATCTATTGGCACCGAAAATTTTCGGACGGCATCGATCTTGTCGGGGTCCACACGAACACCTTCATGGCTCACCACAAGTCCTAAGAATTGGAGTTCCTTGAAACCAAAATGACATTTTTCAGGTTTCAGCGTTAGGACGGCGGACCGTATTGCTTGAAGTACTAATAGCATCCGTCTTACTTGTTCCTCGAATGTTGCTGAGAAAACAATGACGTCGTCGAGGTATACCAGACACGTCTCCCACTTAAGGCTTGATAGGACGGTATTCATCAGTCTCCAAAATGTTGCTGGAGCTGAGAACAATCCGAAGGGAGAGACTTTAAACTCATAAAGCCCCTCAGGCGTAACAAAAGCTAACGTGGTTGCTTGGGCGAGTTGGTACGACATGATTCACTTAGAAAACAGCGCCAACAACGAGGGACAAGAGAAAGAAGGAGACAGACAGCGGCACAGCGGCACTGCCGCTGTCTGTCTCCTTCTTTCTCTTGTCCCTCGTTATTGGCGCTGTTTTTTAAGTGAATCGTAACAAAAGCAGTCTTTTCTCTGTCTCGCTCATCGACCTCGGTTTGCCAATATCCGCTTTTCAGGTCCATTGACAAGAAAAAGCGTGCATGCCTCATCCTGTCAAGCGAATCGTCAATACGCGGTAAAGGGTATACCTCTTTCTTTGTCACGCGGTTCAGCTTGCGGTAGTCCACACAGAAGCGTAAGCTGCCGTCTTTCTTCTTAACCAGCACTACCGGGTGACGCCCAAGGGCTTTTAGATGGTTGAATGATGTCATCGTCGAGCATTTTCTGCACTTGTTCTTGGATTGCTTCGCGCTATTTCGGTGCCACGCGGTATGGGTTTTGTCGAATTGGTCTTGCCGTCTCTTTTAGTATAATTCGGTGCTTCGTCATTGGCCTTTGATTTACCATCGAGGTCGATGAAAAACAATCTTCGAACTGGCCGAGAACATCTAGAAGACTCTGCCTCTGCGCTGGCGATAAATCCATGCTCACGTGGACAGGTGGTGGTGCTGAAGTGGCTGGTGTCTCTGTCTGTTGCACTGCGAAGCCCTCGCGGAATCCTACAATTTCTTCGAAGTATGCAGCTGTGGTACCCTCTGTAATGTGTCGACGCTCGTTGCTGAAGTTCGTCAACAGGGCCTCTGCTTGCCCAGACACTACACTGACGAGACTTCTAGCAATGGCGATTCCGCGAGAGAGTAAAAGCGTAGACACTTGTTCCACGACACCTTCTCCAGTATGCTGCGTGTTACACTTGACAGCGACGAGGCAGCATGATAAAGGTGACATGGTAACGTCTTCAATGACGCGGATAGGCTTGCGCTGCAGCACTGCGCTATGGTCCGCTGAAAAGTTCAGTACACCGTTCGGTATATTTATGATGGCATCGTACTCCCGCAAGAAATCCATACCCAAGATTGCCTGTTTAGAACACTCCGAAAGAGTAACGAAGGTTGCGACAAATTATGTATCCCCGATCTTGATTCGTGCGGCGCACTTACCGGTAGGCGTCAGCAGCTGGCCTCCAGCTCCTCTAATTTGGGGTCCTGTCCATTCCATCTTCAACTTTTTGAGTTTGTCGGCCAGATTCGCACTTATTATTGAAAAGTCCGCACCAGCGTCGACCAGTGCCGGCACGTCGTGACTGTCAATTGAAAGAGCAATGTCGGCGGTCACAATATCGCCTTTCGTCGATTAATTCGAAATGTGCGGCGCTTTGTGCGGCGGTAATGGGGTATTTTCAACTCTGCGGCCATTCACAGCCCCTCCCACCTAGGGTCGCTGCTTTTCGTTTCCCCGGTGTGGACTGGGAGATTTTTCTCTCGCCATGTCCGTAGAGCTACCTCTATTAAATTGGGGATAATAACCAGGAGAGGGCGAGCATGACAGGAACCCAGGAGAAACGTCCCGCGGGATCGTCGTGCTAGTATCAACGTTTCGTCTTCCGTTGAAATAGCGCCGAGGAGTAGTGGACGAAAATCCTTGGTACCCGGCGACGCGGTGAGGACAATACCGCACGATGTGGCCTGCTTCTCCACAGTCAAAAAACAAGGGCCTGTAGTCAGGGGTACGCCAGATGTCGGTTTTGCGGACTGGAGGTCGCATCAGCGTCGACGTTTCCCTGTAGTATCAAGGCACTGTCGGCGGCTGTTGCTGGTGGTACTGCTGCGGTGGGGGCACGTTAGATGGCTGTCGACGGAGAATTTCTGCATAGGTTGGCCTAACCGTGTCAGTGTTCGGCTCGGGAAGTGAAAGCGCTTGCCTTATCTTTTGGCGCACAATTCCCGTGACCGACGCAATCGCACAGTCATTCGGTGGGCGGCGAGCTTCTTCACCCCTTCTTGCACAATTTCGCGTATCAGGTCACACAAAGAACGCTCGTCAGGTGTCACAGTGGTCACGGTGGTTGCGCTCATTTGTCCGCCGTGATTCGGTAGGTCGTACTGGCGGTAGTACAGCTGTAGTGTGCGCTCGATGGCGGTCACCTCCTTCGAAAATTAGTCGACGCTTGCAGGTGGGCTCCGCACGAGACCAGCAAACAGCTGCTCTTTGACACCGTACATGAGGTGGGTGATCTTTCTGCTTTCGAACATATCGGGGTCGGCTCGATGGAGGAGACGAGCCATCTCCTCAACAAACATAGCGACAGACTCGTTGGGCTTTTAAATACGTAATTCGAGAAGTAGTTATGCACGCTCCCTCCTTTCAGTGTTTGCGAAGGTGTCCAGGTACTTTCACCGGGACTCGTCCCACGTTGACCACACACGATTCGTGAACCATGTGCGAGACCCGTCCTGAAAAGGGAAAGACACGTACCCCAACTTCTGTGCGGCGTTCCAACCGTTAACGTTGGCTGTGCGCTCGAACTACTCAAGCCAGTCATCTGCGTCCTCATATGTACTGCCGTGGAAGTCCACAGGAATTTTAGGGGTGAAAATAGCCACCTGTGTCGTGTCGTGCTTGGGCTGGTCATGGTGGGGCTACCGCTTCCGGGCGCGGTCATGTTTTCCGGCCAAGGACCGAACTCTGGGCTCAGGCGTAACAGGCAGTGGCTGGCGTGGTGAACGGATGTTTCGACAAGCGGAAGTATTTGTGGACTATATCCCGGGCTGTTGGAAGGTGTCCTGTACATGTACCCAGCTCCTCCACCAGTGTGACGACGCAGACACAGCAGAAGACTTATATGGGAGAGCTCAATTTAAGTACATGCAAGACGCTCGTAAAGAAGACCGGGCAAAAACTTCGTCTTTCTTTCTTGCTGCTCGAGTACTTCTCTGCAGGTTGAATGCGGCAATATATATTGTACCGGTGCACATCGGCACCAGCTCTCTACCAGTTAAAAAACAGACGACGATGTTCGTGTTTCACGTTCTCGGCCTCCTGTTTTCTGTGC
Organism: Rhipicephalus microplus; assembly: GCF_043290135.1. Classification (NCBI taxonomy): domain Eukaryota; kingdom Metazoa; phylum Arthropoda; class Arachnida; order Ixodida; family Ixodidae; genus Rhipicephalus; species Rhipicephalus microplus. Next base: position 188,259,463 of record NC_134703.1, read on the forward strand.
TGCAGCTGTATTGCTTGCCCTGGTGAGTTTCTTGCTGAAACTCCTCCGAAGAACCCGCTTGTCACATTTGGTTGAGCGCTGTAGGGTCGTTCCCTTCTCGTGCTGGAGCTCCACCCCCGAAATTGCCGAGGACGCCGCTCCTTCCCAAGCACCACCTTGTGTGCTGGGACGCTTCGTCAACATGACCCTCCAATTTTCCGCGGCACTTGACGTCGAAGACTGGCTGGTTGAGTTTGAGTGTCCCAACAAATGGGATGACCCTGCTAAGTTGGCGCGCGTCGGCTTTTGCCTGGCTGATGTGGCCAGGCTATGGTACTACAACCATGAGCCGAGTTAACGACCTGGTCGGCATTCAAGCAAATCATCGCTTTGTCCTTCGGCTGGCCTGGTTTGCGCAAACTTCGCGCCAAACATCGCTTCCGGGGCAGAGCCCAAAGGAGCGGTGACACCTTTACTAGTTATATTGAGGACGTCATCGACCTGTGTAAGCGGGTGAACGCATTATGGCGGAGTCGGACAAAATAAGGCACATAACGAAAGGCATAGATGACGATGCATTTTATATGCTGGTAGCCAAGTGCCCTTGGACAGTAGCGCAAATCATTGAACGGTGTCGAAGCTTCGACGAGCTGCGCAAAGAGGGCCTTTCTACCCGTCGCGCCGGGATTCCCGCTGCGCAACTCTCATCTCTAGAAGCTAGGAGCATTGGCGCTGAATATTCAACCTTGCTGCTGCAAATTAAGCGATATGTACGCGAGGAACTAGCTCATCAGCTCTTCGTTGTCACATCTGTCACCTAGAGTCCCACGGCACTGAATCATTCACTCCGTCGTGTCATTCAGGCTCAAGGTGGTGAGGCGGTTTCAATTCCTGTACCACCAACGAAGCTTACGGCGCCTCTCACCTATGCTGAGGCCGTTACCCGTTCTTATGCTCGAGCGACGCGAACACCATCCACACCAGTCACCAACTTCTACGTCATCTCATTCTGCGCCATGAGGCCCCACATGAATTACTTAAGGACTGTGGCCGCGTCTTCCTCTCAAATGCCATTGAGGTTCTGCTCGAAGAATATCGTGTTGTACACCGCACCGCTTTCGTATACCATCCTTAAACTAACGGCATGACGGAATGCTTCAATCGGACTTTTGCCGACATGCTGGCAATGTACATGTCGGAAGACCACGCAAACTGGGACCACGTACTCCCTTTCGTCACCTACGCTTAGAACTCTGCGTCCCAAACTACCGATGTATTCTGTCCCTTCTTTCTTCTGTATGGACGTGAACGTTCACATTCTATGGACACCATGGCGTACCAACCGGACGTTTCTGCGACAAACTCCTCTCTCAAGCTGATGCTTACGCTGAGCAATGCCGTAAACTGGCTCGCTAGTTCACCACGCAAGATCAGTCGCGCCTAAAACTCCGCCATGACACTTATGCATCTGGTGCCCATTACTCCCCGGGAAAGCTGGTTTGGCTTTGGGTCCCCTCAACAACACCCGGACTTTTTTGAAGCTTTTGTCATGGTACCACGGTCCTTACCGCATACTGGAGCGGACATTTCCCGTAAACTACGTCGTCGAGCCGGTCGACCCATCGCCCGATCATCGCTGCCAAGGTCGCGAACCAGTTCATGTCACGCGGCTTAAACCCTGCTACGGCACACCTATAGTGTATTTTTCTTAAGTCGCCGTCGCCAGGATGGCTCCTCTTTGTGCGGGTAGGAAATTGTACCGGTGCGCATCGGCGCCAGCTCTGTGCCAGTGAGAGAAAAGACGTCGACGTTCGTGAGTCGCTTTCTCGGCCTCCTGTTTTCTCTGCTACAGCTGTCTATATATATATATATAAATATATATAAATATATATATATATATATATATATATATATATATATATATATATATATATATATATATATATATATATATATATATATATATATATATATGGTGGGGTGATATTCAATGGATCCGGTGGAAAATGCAGTATAAAAAGAGGTCGACAAACGTGCGAAAAAACACTAGTTTTACTAACGTTTCGGCAGGTGGGCCTGCCTTCGTCGGAGTGAATCACTCCGACGAAGATTCACTCCGACGAAGGCAGGCCCACCTGCCGAAACGTTAGTAAAACTAGTGTTTTTTCGCACGTTTGTCGACCTCTTTTTATACTATATATATATATATATATATATATATATATATATATATATATATATATATATATATAGTCCAATAGATCCTCCGTGAGTGGTAACAACGTGGTTTATTTCGACATTTCGGCCTAAAGTCTGGCCTTCATCAGGATATATATATATATTAATATATATATATATATATATATATATATATATATATATATATATATATATATATATATATATATATATATATATATATATATATATATTGTAAACCAACGTTTTTGTTGCGGACACTTCTTTTACTTGCCGAGCGTCTGCCCTACAAAACAGGTCAGACTGATGATGATGAGTGTGTACATATGACAAGATGACGCGCATGAATAATGCTCACACTTATTCCCCCCCCCCCCCCCCCCACGCTTGAGCGGCCAGCCCGGACGCGTCTTAGACGGCAATGGAACGTCGAACGAATGGCTTCAGACACGATACGTGGACAATCTCCGAACCACGACAGCGACGATCTGAAGAAAGGTCACTGGTAGCTCACTGGGGACGTTTGTTCGTTGATTGTATAGGATTCAATGAAGCGTGACTGAAATTTATCGCACAATCCTGGAGTACGAATGGGCGTCCAAAGCAACACTTCATCCCCCGGATTGAAGGAGACGTCACAATGAGAGCTGTCGTAGCCTCGCTTGCGATCTTGCTGATTGGCTTATGTATTAAGGCGAGCCCATTGCCGACATTCCTCGAGCCTTGTGATGAACTGCTCTGATATGGTTGCCGAGGAGTCAGTTGGAACATTTAGAAAAGATATGTCGATGGTGAACGTCGGTGTACGGCCGTACACGAGGTAAAAAGCGAGTAGCCAGTAGTTCTTTGAACAGCGGTTTTTTGAGCAGACGTCATAAAAGCCAAAATCGTGGTTTGGTGCGATGTACATCGATAGCATGTCTGTTAGTGTCCGATGAAATCTCTCTGTCAGCCCATTAGTTTGGGGGTGGTAGGCTGACGTCGTCGTATGTACTGTACCACAGGTTGTGAGCAGGGTTTCGATTATGGTGGACAGGAACATCTTGCCGCGATCACTCATGAGGACGCGAGGTGCACCGTGACGCAACAAAATGGCGTTAAGAAAGAAGTCTGCGACATCTGAAGCAGAACTTGTGCGTAGTGCAGCAGTCTCTGCGTACCATTTCAGGTGATCGACAGCAGTCACAATCCAACGATTACCTGCTGGCGTGATGGGGAGAGGTCCTAGTAGGTCTATGCCAACGATGACGAAAGGTGTCTCAGGACACGGGATGGGTTGCAGAAGGCCAGCAGGAGACGAAGTTGGTCGCTTCTGCCGTTGACACAGATGGCAAGATGCAACGTACTTGGCCACAAAAGTAGAGATGCCAGGCCAGAAGAAACGTTTCTTGATGCGGCTTTGTGTTTTGTGAAATCCCAAGTGGCCTGCACCTTGGTCGTCGTGAAAGGCTTCGAGGACTTGGTAACGTAGAGAACGCGAAAGTACTGCAGCCCAGCGGTGTCCATCAGTAGTGTAAACGTAACGATGGAGCAAATTATTATCGAGCTTAAATTGTCGGAGTTGTCGGCGCAATCTAGCGTTAGAAGTAGGAGATATACCATTTAGGCGTTGGATAATATTATTGCAATATGGATCATCACGCTGTCGTGTGGCGAAGTCGGTGTAGCGATTTGAAGCTGGCGTGTCGATAACCGCAAGTTGTGATAATGTGAGGGGTGACGCAGTGTTTTGCCCACCAGACTAGCAATCACTTGACGTACTCGATGGTGACAGTGGAAGGGGGCAGCGAGAGAGAGCGTCTGCATCCTGGTGTCTTTTGCCAGACTTATAGATGACTTCAAAATTGTACTCTTGTAGGCGGAGCACCCAACAACCGAGGCGACCAGACAAGTTTTTCAGTGACGATAGCCAGCACAAGGCGTGATGGTCTGTAATAACTGTGAAGTGGCGTCCGTAAAGATATGGTCGAAACTTTTGTATGGCCCAGACGACAGCAAGGCACTCCTGCTCAGTTATGGAGTAGTTTTGTTCAGCAGCCGTAAGAGCACGACTAGCATACGCAATAACTCTTTCCCGTGAAGTGGCATCCCGCTGTAAAAGAACTGCACCAATGCCTTGGCCACTCGCGTCAGTGTGGAGACATGTAGGTGCGTTCTCGTCGAAATGACACAGAACAGGGTCGGATGTTAAAGCATGCTTGAGGGCTTGAAAGGCATGCTCGCAGTCGTCGTTCCAAGCGAAGGTTGATGCGGATGTCAGTAGCTTATGCAGTGGCGACGCGATGGCAGCAAAATGGTTAATGAAGCGGCGTAAGTAGGACGCCAGGCTCAGAAAACTTCGTAGGTGTTTCTGATTTTCTGGCCGAGGGAAGCGTATTACGGCACCAAGCTTGTCAAAATCCGGGCGAACGCCATCTTTGCTGACAAGGTGGCCCAACACCTTGATGTTCTTGTTGGCGAAGTGGCATTTTTTTGTGTTTAGCTGAAGTCCAGCATTAGAAATACACGTCGAAACTTCGTCTAAACAATCAAGATGCTGACGAAAAGAAGAGGAGAAAATGACGATGTCATCTAGATAACAGAGACATGTTTTCCATTTTAGGCTGCGTAGAACTGTGTCAATCATGCGTTCAAACGTGGCAGGAGCAATAAATAAACCTAATGGCATCACGTTGAATTCATACAGCCCGCTTGGTGTTGTAAAGGCAGTTTTTTCTTTGTCCGCTTCGTGCATAGGTATTGCCTATAATAACCAGACCGTAGATCGAGGCTGGAGAAAAATTCAGCGCCTTGCAGAGAGTCAAGTACGTCGTCGACATGTGGGATCGGGTACACGTCTTTGCGCGTGATCTTATTAAGTGCTCGATAATCGACACAGAATCGCACCGAACCATCCATCTTTCGGACTAGCACTACAGGTGATGACCACGGGCTGGACGAAGGCCGGATAACATCTCGTTTGAGCATATCAGCAACGTTGTTCTCGATTATTTTCCACTCTGCGGACGACACTCGATATTAGCGGCGGCGTACAATTGTATTGCCTTCCGTTTCAATTCGATGTACGGCGACGGAAGTGCGACCCAAAATCTTGGAATTGACATCAAATGAAGCACTGTGTTTTTGAAGGATACCCAAAAGTTCTTGCTTTTGCGCTGACGTGAGATAGGGATTTATTGTGGGTAATAAAGCATCTGTTGTGGCATCGTCATCATTACTCGTAGAGAAAGATGGGGAGTCTGCGTGAAGGGGCACCAAAGAAAGTGGTTCGGTATCTGTGAAGCAAACCACACTGGTGCCCTGGGGCAGTGCAACAGGCAAAGAAGTAGGGTTAACTGCCGTAACTAATGCTCTGCCATCATGAAAGCGCACCAGGCTAGGAGCGATGGTAAGCCCACCATAGATGTAGCGTCCACACGGTGCCAGGAACACATCACCAGTTTTGATCTTATCCGATGTCAGGGTCAGAATATGCTCATTACCTGGAGGAATAAAACAGTCATCAGCGGTGACGAAGCGCTGGCTATGAGCATCTTTATCGGACGAAAGCGCAGTATCTGACATGCGAATGACCCTATGACGGCAAAATATCATGGCTGAAGCTGAGGAGAGAAAGTCCCACCCTAAAATGAGCGCATTTGTACACGATGACAGAACGAGGAACTGTATATAATGAAGGATGCCCTCAATAAAAACTCGTGCTGTGCAAACACCAGAAGGCTGAACGAAAACCGCATTAGCACAGCGAAGGGGAAAGCCATCATACGGCGTCTTCACTTTGTGCAAACGGGAACACAAGTCCACACTAATAACCTAGAGCGAGGCACCTGTGTCCACTTCCGTCCATATACCCTCAACACACACTGAAAGTACTTTTAAGGGCGTTCCGGTGGAGTTAGATGCAGTCCGCCAAATGCAGCTTTCCCTCCTGAAGCTGCACTGTTTAGTTCTCCGGGCGATGATTAGCCGCCGTGGTAGCCGGACGAAGTGGTGACGAGGAACGGCGCATAGGTGACGGGGAACGACGGCGCGAGGAGCGGAAGGTACTGGCTGCATCGAAGTGCTGAGGAGATGGTGAGCGGCGTTGGTACAGTTGGTATGGGTGGCGATGTTGTGGAGCAGGGGCAAACTCATCCCTCTCGTAGTCACCATAGCCCCGCCTTTCGTCTTGTTGACGTCGACGACAGAACCGTGAGATGTGGCTACGTACTTCGCAATAATAGCAAATCAGTCGAGATGGACGCCAGGCATAGAAAGAAGGAGGCGGTGCCCTTGGGGCGAGGACATTTAGAGAGGGCTGCGTAGTTGACACATACTGCGACAATTGCTGAGAAGATGACGCTGCAACTACCTGAGCGTATGTCGGCTTTGGAGTGTTATGCGAGCTCGGGACTTGCTCACACGTCATGGATGCCAGTTCCTCCCTGACGATGTTGTGGAGGCTGCCTGCAGAAGGTGTTATGCGGAGCTCACAAGACGACGAGGTGGACTGGAGTTGCATCTCTTCGCGGATCATGGACCGTATCAACGCAGGGAGCTCATTGTCATGCCTTGGCCTGAGATCTCCTGTGTCAGGTTGTAAACGTATAAGTTGAAGGTCGTCGAGTCGCTGACACGTACTGATGATATCCGCGACCGTGGTGAGGTTCTTTGCCGCCAAAGCGTTAAATGCGACGGCGCCTATGCCCTTGAGCAGGTGGCGAACGCGGTCATGTTCCGCCATTGAGCTGTCGACGCGACAGCATAGGGCGAGGACATTTTCAATGTACGAAGTATAGGACTCGCCGGAGTGCTGGATACGTTCAGCAAGCTTCCGTTTGGCAATGTCTGCACGTACAGAAGGGTTGTAAAATATCTGACGGAGCTGCTGCTTAAAGGTAGGCCAGTCTGGGAAATCCAGCTGATGGTTGAGAAACCATGTCTTAGCGACCCCCGTCAGATAGAACGGCACGCGGGACAGCTTCACAGTATCATGCCAATAGTTAAGCGCACTCACATGGTCGTACTCATCTAACCAGTCTCCAACGTCTTCACCGCGAAGGCGAGCGAACATCGGGGGATCTTTTTGAGGGGCGGTGACAGTCCATGAAGGCATGCCCAGGGGTATAGGTGGGGTGGATGGCGCCGTGTTGTTGTGCTCGTCTTGCAACATGACCGTAGGCTGACTGCGCAGACAGCGACCCGACCGGAGCTCCAGGGATGATTGGTAGTCGAAGATAACGAAAAAGTGCTGCAGGGAGAGGACCAGGGGACCGGAAAGCACTCTCCACCACTTGTAAGGCAACGTTTTTGTTGCGGACACTTCTTTCACTATTGACTTGCATTAACCACCGGCTTCTTGGCCAATCCGCCTTAGTGGGTGAGAGCCACAAAAGAAAGGAACAAGCAAGCAAGCAAACTTCTTTTACTGGCCGAGCGTCAGCCCCACAACACAGGTCAGACTGATGATGATGAGTATGTACATATGACAAGATGACGCGCATGAATAATGCTCACAATATATAAATAAATAAATAAATAAATATATATATATATATATATATATATATATATATATATATATATATATATATATATATATATATATATATATATATATATATATATAACGCTTCACAGGTGAATGTGGGGAAGGAAGAAGACGAAGAATCAGAATAAACTGGTGTTGTGACTGACGCCATGTCTCATCCGTTACACTAAGTCGACAGGATCTACCGCAGCCACATCATGAGCCCACCAAAGAAGATGATCAGCCTGCCGAAATACACCGGAGCTGAAGACGACGTCCCTGTTGAGAAGTGGTTGCGCCTCTTCGAAATGAAGGCGAGGTACGTCAGCTGGTCCGAACGAGATCGCATCAACTGCATCAGCGAGTACCCGGAAGGTGAGGCATTCCGCTGGTACCTCACCGAGATTTTCGGCGCAGAAGATACGTGGGAAGGCATCAAAACAAGCATGATATCACGATTTTCTGCACCTGTTAGCGACCTTTTCCGCCAATTCATACACTGCAGGCTCAAAAGAGAACAGCGCCTCAGGCACTACTACGAAGAGAAGACCCACATTGGTCGCCTTGCAGACTTAAAAGACGTTCACATAGTAGCAGGATTGACTGATGGTGTACCTGAAGAGATCGAAAGGCGCCTCGCTGGATTGACGCTCACCACCCTAGCCAAGTGGCTTGCTGCTGCGCTTCAAGCGGAAGACTCTGTCCACAGAGATGCTTCTCAACACTCGTCAAAACGGCAGCTCATGCGTAGAGAGCCTCATTCTACGTGACCATGGCTCCCTACAGGATTGATGCGCACCCCTCACAGTCAGTGCCGACATTGTGCATCTGCTGGTTGGCCGAATTAGTTTCACTGGCGCAATGAGTGCCCTCGTCGTGAAATAGTGTCTGCTCTAACTGACAACCAGGGAAACGAAGAGGGCGGCCCAAAGGCTCATTAATACGTTTTGGTGCACTTGTGAACGGACACATGGTGAACGCATCTCTGGATACAGGAGCGACTATTACCTGTATCAATGAAGTTGTGTTCAAAAAACTCAAGCTGCAGTTGCTCAAGGATTTATGCATTAGTGTCGAACGAGTCACTTCAACCACAAAAACTTTGGGCCGCGTACACATACAGTTGGAAATAGGGAAGTTAAAACGGGCAGTCCAAGCACACGTCCTACCAGACATGAAGACTGAATTCTTGCTAGGCCTGGACAACGCCTCCTTTTTCAACCTATCACTGGATTTAAACACGATGACTGTTTCAAGACAACAAAGCTTTGCAGAATTCCTTTCAAACACAAAAGTGTCTCTTCAGCGCCGCGACAGCCCCTCTCCAAGCCGTTGATGTCACGCACCTTCCATCATTGCAACAAGCTGCTTTGAGAGAGGTGCTTCACAATTACGAAGACAATTTCTCAAAGTCTCAGATGGACTTCGAATGTATCGTGGAGGAACGACACTGCATTGCCCTCAGCAACAACGTGCCTATGCACAGACCACCGTATCGATGCTCCCTGGCAGACAAAGAGGAAATTGTCAAGCAAGTGGACTTAATTCTCAAACAAGGTGTAGTGCGTCTATCTTTTTCCTCATACGCGGCTCCAGTCATTCTTGCAGAGAAAAAAGGTGAAGGACGCACACGTTTATGCATTGATTATCGAAAGCTTAACTCTGTCACTGTGCCTGACTACGAACCTATTCCACGTATAGACGATGTTCTAGACTACCTGGGAAAATCGAAATATTTTTCGACATTGAATATCACATCAGGCTATTGGCATGTCAAACTTAACCCAGAGGACATCCCAAAAACAGCTTATGTCACGCCGAATGGCCATTATGAGTGGCTTGTTATGCCTTTCGGTTTGAAAAGCGCTCCTGCTACATTCGAAAAAGCTGTGAAATCAGTTATCAGAAAACATAACTTAAAGAATGTCGTTAATTATTTTGATGATATCGTAGTCTTCTCCGACACATTTACTGAGAACCTACAGCACCTCCAAGCTCGATTGCATGCCCTAAAAAGGGAGAATATCAAACTTAAATTGAAGAAATGCCATTTTGTCCAAGATTGTATTGAATATCTGGGTCACAGAGTGTCGCACGGTACAGTGTCGCCTATACGAAGAAACATAGAAGCTGTATTGCGATTCCCAAGACCAAAATCCCCGAAAGAGCTTCAGCGTTTTTTAGGCACCACCATCGTTTACCGCCAGTTTATACCACACTTCAGTGACAAAGTTTTCCCACTTACGAAGCTGTTGAAGAAGGACACACCATGGGAATGGGATTTCTCATGTGAACAAGCCTTTGAGAACATGAAATACTGTCTGACCAAAGAACCCATTTTACGAATTTTTTCTTGCGAGAAACCATGCATTCTTTATTGCGACGCATCTAACGTAGGCGTAGGTGCAGTTCTGAAGCAAAGAGATCATGATGGTAAAGAACACCCCGCTGCCTATCACTCGCGTAAGCTACTCGCGCGCGAATTAAATTATGCCATTACAGAGCTCGAATGCCTCGCTATAATTGACGCTGTTGACAAGTGGCACTGCTACCTACATGGACGACCATTCACTGTTGTCACCGATCATGCTGCTTTACAATGGCTCAGAAACATAAAAAATCCACATGGCCGGCTCTTTCGATGGTCTTTAAAGCTGCCGATGTATGACGTTAACATTCGACATCAAAAAGACAGCGAAAACATCGAGTCGGACGCATTTTCGTGAAGCCCTATGGTTCAACTCCTTTCATTACCAGAACTTCAAACTTACAGGATGACCACCCTCGCTGCAAGTACACAACAGAAAACGGGGTCACTATCGTGACACGTAAAGGAATTCGCAAAGTGTACGTTCCTCTCAAGCTTCGACTGGGCCTTCTGCAGAAAGCACACTGTCAGTTCAGACACGTCGGAGTAAAGAAAACTCAGGGCTTGTTGTCATCATCCTACTATTGGCCGGAAATCATCACAGACGTTTCATCCTACGTCCGCCACTGTGACATGTCAGCGTTGCAAGAAGCCGAAAACCAAGAGATTCAGATCTCTCGAGTCACTACCACCTGCAGAACAACCCTTTGATCTTTTAGCAATGGACAGTATAGCTGGCTTTTCAGGATATGGCTCGACAAAGAAGTTTATTCACTTGGCGATCGACCACGCTACGCAGTATGTCTGGGCGTTTCCCCACATTCATATGTGGGGTTTAACGTCCCAAAAACACCATTTGATTATGAGAGACGCCGTAGTGGAGGGCTCCGGAAATTTCAACCACCTGGGGTTCTGTAATGTGCACCCGAATCTGAGCACACGGGCCTACAACATTTCCGCCTCCATCGAAAATGCAGCCGCCGCAGCCGGGATTTGAACCCGCGACCTCCGGGTCAGCAACCGAGTACCTTAGCCACTAGACCACCGTTGCGGGGTGGCGTTTCTTCACAAGAACAAAACTTGTGACGCATATATTTCGTGCATCACCGCCATCTTTGCAGCAGGAAAACCCAAGAAGTTCCTATCTGATCGTGGACCAGCTTTCACAGCTGGAAAATTCAAGCAGTTTCTAAAACGCTATGGTGTCCACCAATTGTTCACATCCTCCCAACACCCTCAATGTAATGTCATGAACGAACGTACAAATCAGACTATTGTAACCCGGCTAAAGTGCAAAATGAATGAGCAGCCACAGAAGTCTTGGGTCAAACATCGTTCGGATGTTGTCGATGAATACAACAGAACCCCACATGAAGTAACACGATATCCACCATCGTACCTAATGTATGGAATTCCTTCATACGACACAATTTTAGACGCACCAATGGAGAGTGTGCAAGAAGCAAGGGAAAGTGCAATCAAGAACACGCTTGCCTATCATGAGAAGAACAAGAGAATCTACCACAAAAAATTCCTACCACAAGATCTCCAACCTGGTGAATTGGTCCTCTACGAAACACCTTGGCACCCGAACAAAGGAAAGCTCAGTTCCCTCATGGAAGGACCTTACGCAATTCTTCGCAGAGTCTCTCCTGTGAACTATGAGGTCGACTGATGCGTAGCTCCGTTAAGCAGAACTACTGATATTGGGCACGTCAACAAACTGCGTCGCTACTATTGTCCCAATAAGTTGACGCTCTCTCGGGGGAGGGGGAAACGTGTGACGCTTCACAGGTGAATGTGGGGAAGGAAGGTGAGGAAGAGAAGAGTCAGAATAAACTGGTGTTCTGACTGACGCTATGTCTTATCCGTTGCATATATATATATATATATATATATATATATATATTGTAATGATGACAAAGCGGCGATCGTGCTCGGCGCATACCTGGGAGAGACGGAAGACGACGAGGAGGAAGCAGAAAAAAGAACAGCCGGCCTGCAGCAAAGGCGTTGTCTCTTTGTCTTATTTCTCCGCGTTACAATGGCGCAGTCGAGAACTACTGACCCCGATATCCCTGCGTCCACTACACTTCGAAGTGGACGAGTGCTCTCGAACTCCCCACCGATCACGGACGGCGTCCAAGCCTCCACGGCGGCACCGCATCATGACTGCAGCGAGGCCATTTCTCGAGGCTTCTCTCTGTTCGCCCAAGAGCTCAAGACATCCGGGTTTGGCTGCGCCTCTTTTGGATCGTTCAACGAGAACGAAATTCCATATTTTCATGGATTCAAGGATGACCCTACCAACTGGGTAAGCGTGATAAACTCGGTTGCCCTTAAATACTCGTGGAGCGACACGATTAAGAAGTCGGTCGCTGAAGGACGTTTGCGAGGATCTGCCCAAGCGTGGCATCGTTTCCAAGGCAGTACATACGCTACATGGCAAACATGGAGCGCGGCCCTGATGTCCGCGTTTGCGCCGCTTCCGAGCGCTTACGACGACCGTTTCATGACCATGCGGTCACGCCGGCAAGGTGCAACCGAGGACGTCGCGACTTACATCTACGACAAGCTGGACCTTTTACAAGCTTGCGATATACAGTGGACCTCCTCCGCAGCCAGGCAGTACATCATCGACGGGATCCATGACTCGACGCACGCAGCCGTCTTGTCCGCCTACAACCACCCAGTCCACATCTCCACTTTCGTACGCCAGGCAATGGAGTTGCAGGACACGTCTCATCGCCGGGCGGCTGCAGTTGGCCCAAAGGAGCCAGCTTCACCGAGACGCGGATGCTATACGTGTGGCCGCATCGGGCATGGGTATAAAAGCTGCCCACAAAGCCAACCTCAAGCGATGCAATATCAATCACGCCCACTTCCAACCCTCAAGGTCCGCGTCGACGGCATCGGAGAACTGACAGCTCTCGTTGATACCGGAGCTCAACGTACGGCGTTGCTTCGCCGCCACGCCTCCGAACCTCTCCAGCCTTGGACTGAGCCACCACTGCGGGGTCTCGGTGGCGACGTACTACCGGTCGGTGCCCTAAACCTGCAACTCAACACCGAGGCCGGCAGCAAGTTTTTGTCCTCGGTGCCCGTCTTCGACGACCTGCCCACAGACATGGTTTTAGGGGCCGACTACCTGCTCTCCGGGGAAGTGCGCCTCACGGTGGAAGGAAGTACCGTCAACCTCCATCCTGTGGCTCCAAGTGTGCCTCCGGCGCAATCCCAAGGTGAGCTGACGACGCCACTTACACTTCCCGCAATACTCGAGAGGCACGCATCGCTCTTCGCTGATACTACTACTCAGCTTCCCGGAACTAGCGTGCTAGTGCACCATATTACTACCGACAATCATCCGCCGGTGTCCATACCGTTACGTAGATATGCCGAACGAGAGCGGATATTAATTGACCAGCAGGTGCAAGAAATGCTTGCCGCAAGCATAATCAGGCCATCTTCTAGCCCGTGGGCAGCACCTGTTGTCCTAGTCCGTAAAAAGGACGGCAATCTCCGATTCTGTGTTGACTACCGAGAGCTGAACAAGCACACCATACCAGACTCGTACCCGCTGCCACGCATTGACGACGCTATTGACGCCGTACGAAAAGCGAGGTTCTTTTCGTCGCTAGATTTAAAAGCAGGGTATTGGCAGATCAACGTGGCTGAAGAAGATAAGTTTAAGACGGCCTTCCGAACACCATCTGGCTTGTACGAGTTTAATCGGATGCCGTTCGGCCACGACTGCGGCAAACGTGACATTGGTTTGTGTTTTTCTTACAGGAGTAGACCAGCTGCAGCGTGGCCGAGTGTAATGATGACAAAGCGGCGATCGTGCTCGGCGCATACCTGGGAGAGACGGAAGACGACGAGGAGGAAGCAGAAAAAAGAACAGCCGGCCTGCAGCAAAGGCGTTGTCTCTTTGTCTTATTTCTCCGCGTTACAATATATATATATATATATATATATATATATATATATATATATATATTGAGAAAAAAAGTCCCTGGCACGCAGAGTCGAACTTGCGCCCTCGGAATCGTGAGTGCGAGGCGTCAACCACTGAGCCACCGCGGAGCACGTCCTTCAACATTCAAACGGCAAGCTATTGAAATCTACTATTTACAGGAGCTGCCGGGCATTCTGGGGCGAATTATCATGTTTTTAGCATTACCAGCAAGATGGCGCAATGAGCGTGTGTCGGTGCGCGCTCTAATATTCCACGCGTACTTTGCCCCCACTTAGAGGAGTGGAGCGACGCTCCCTCGCGCGCCCTTATCTCGTGGTGGGCAGGAGGGGAAGATTGTACGTCTTGGCTGGCCTCGGGCTTTACCTGGAACTATTCTGTTGTAGTCCCGACGTACAAATATCACTGCAATATTTGCAGTCTCCATTTGCGATAAGAGCGCGCTTTTCAGACACAGCGAAGTAACTACTGAGACGCTCATTCGCGTGCATCTGTACCTGCGAGTACGTTTCGTGGGTCAATTTTGCCTGAGAAACGCTGGGCACATTTTGTTATGCTTTCCATTCTACGAGTGACCTTCATATTTGTTGCTGTCGCATTCATTGTTTCACATTTGCAGCAAAGATGTGACTTTTTGTAGTAACTGTACTCTTGAAGAAAGAAGATTTTGACGCAAAAATGTCTATCTTAGGCAGTGACCAAATATGCGACTTTCGAATAACGCGTCCGATGCTGCACAAACTGTGCTCTCCCTCCCCCGCCCGTCCACTTTATCGGTTATATTTGTGTGTTGGAACGTGTGAGTCTCAGTCAGCGCCGATAGAATAGCCATAAATGCGGATGTGGAACACATTCTTTCTGCGTTTTTGCGTCACGGAGCATGTGGTCGAAGTACGAGCTGACAGCTGAGCAGCAATCCCTCGCATAAAGAAGGCATCAAGTCTGCGGGAAAGAGAACCTCGGTAATAATGGCGAAGGCAGGGCAATATAAAGGGATTTACAGGCTAAAAGGCATTCAGTAGAATGTGTGGAAAAACACAGGGATAAGCTGGTTGGTAAGCATTCATTCTAATAGGCGGAACAGGCAAACACAGACACAAGCAAGTAGCAAACAACTGAAGATGCGCACAACACTGTCAAAAAAAAGAAGGCCCGAAAACCTATATGCGCACGACAATGCAACACTGTTGTGTCGGATATATAGGCGAACTTCTTAATCCGGCACGCGTGGTGGTCTATGTGAAAGATAACTGTCAAAACATTTCATCATATCATTGCGCAAGTTCGCTCACGCATGCAGTACAGTGCACAGTTATGCCATGCCTAAATCACCAGACGCGTTTCTTCATTCCCATACCGGTGAGAAACTACGCATTCATCGAATTTCGGCGTGTACTTGCAACACCGGCAATGTTAAGCAACATTAGATGATGAACCTCTGGTTAGCAGTTTTTTTGTGTGTTGCAGTAATCTCTGGTTAATTATGCCTATGTGAAAAACGTACAAAGGAACCTTGAACACCTTTACTGTACGGCAATCAGTGTTGGTATTAGTGATAGGACGCATATTGGTCCACTTCTCGTTTTTTAGTGACTGATTCTTTCTCTGAACAGCCCCACAAATCTTACCTGGCTTATCGGCACTAATTTTTTACAGTTTTTCTTACTTAATCACCGCAGAGAGAAGTTATTTTAGTAACTAGTTTTGCATTTTCTTTTTTAGCGTTTAGGTAGAGCGTGTTACCGAAGAGTGCTGACAATGTGAAAGGCTTTTAGTCAAAAGTCAGTTATTTGTCGGTAACGGCGGTTCGAGGGTTTTGAACACGCTATCATAAAACGTAGAGCCACAGGCAGCGTTTGATTGAGTTAGAGGCCTTGGCGTCGATTTCTGAGTTGGCGGCAACCAACCTCAGCGAAGGTTTTTGTTTGGCTACGAACGCATAGGAAACGGCAATTAGATGTTTTAGAGGTTGCCTCTCCCAAATGATAGGTGAATGTGCACAATAAGTCGCATTCCTCGGGGAGAGGCCGAACCAGTCACAACACGAGGCGTCCACAGTTGAATGAAAGCCGAATGGGAAGCAAAAATTGTTCGTAATTAGGGCGCTCTGAGCGAAGGCTGCTGATGCTCTTTCGCGTCTCGGATGATCATTGGAATCGGTGATTGTGACTGTTTAGTGGCAAGGTGAAGTTTTGTGTATTTCATATGGTTGAGTTTTTTTGTCGTTGTTATGTAGCTCCTGAAAGAGTTTCTGTGAATTGAATGACTGTACCGGAGTTTTCATCGCATGTTTAAGTGTTATGCGTGCTGTTCAGCGGTTTGAAGAGACTAGTAGTCTCTGCATGA
Organism: Rhipicephalus microplus; assembly: GCF_043290135.1. Classification (NCBI taxonomy): domain Eukaryota; kingdom Metazoa; phylum Arthropoda; class Arachnida; order Ixodida; family Ixodidae; genus Rhipicephalus; species Rhipicephalus microplus. The sequence continues at coordinate 188,275,837 of NC_134703.1, forward strand.
TGTGAAAGGTCTCGTTTGTTTTATAGGGGTGAAGCTTTTTATAGCGGCACTCATTCATCCCTCGTAGCCGTTGTACTGTCTAACAGGTATAACATTTTGACCTCCAAGGTGGTGCCGGTGAGAGATTTATTCTGTGCGTTGTTGAACAATAAAAAAATAGTGCTCAATGTGCATGCCAATGACTGCTAATGGGGAATGAGAGATAGGAGCATTCGGCTTTTAGTTAGCGGGCACGCTGCGATCTCTATCAGCAGCCATAGGCATGTACATTGAGCACTATCTGACAAGAAAGGGTTGCTACGTTATACTCGCTGGGTGTAACCTACTTAGTTTTAGAAAGGTTTAGCCAGCGTTGGGCTGTACTGCCATGAATAGAGTGAACTTGTATATATGCCATGAACTCGAGGTGGTTAAAGGTTGGAAGTAAACCTGAAGCGCAAGCCATAAGAAAGTGTGCGTGTGCCACCCCTCGTTTAGCCCTTGGAATGTCCGCTGGATGGCTGTGCTTCTATATGGGGAATATATGATGAAAAGATGTGAGATGGTGTTACTTGGAGTGCTGAATAGATGGACGAACGGACACACAGACAGATGCATCGATGGACGCATGAACGGACGCAGGGGCGGGTGCATGGACGAACGCAGGGACGGACGCACGAACAGACGCAAGAACGAATGGACGGACGAATGCTTCGCCCCACTCTCCATCATTCACTCCGTAGATATGCTGCCAATTTTTTTCTGTTGCTGTTGTGATTGTTGCAACACGAACTTGGCCCTAACTAACACAACTTTTTTAGGTGTATTATATGTGTCTGTAGGAATAGCTTTGTAGATGAAAGAAGGCAGCGCTTCTAAAATGAGTTCATTAATTTTGTCTTTTATGCATAGTGCGATTCGTTTAGACTAAGATTTGCAGAGCGCCGAGTCCGTCGCTCTCTTTGAGTGTGTTAAGTGGGGCCTGGAGGGCGCATGGAGTGGGTCTCACCTGTTGGGACAATAACCATGTGGTGTGGTCAATTTAAAGACAATAGCCGCAGGAATATGCACCGTGCGTGGGCCCTGTTTCAAGCTAATGCGAACTTGCTGGCGGTGTGGATCTCATTCAGGGTGCGTCTTAATTGTTGTGCATTGCGATGGTTTTCTTTCGGAGGACCATTTGAGCAACGTGTTGCTGTGTCTATTTTGCAGTAGGACGCGAAGGTTCTCTTGTGGAGATTGAAGGGAAAATCGGTTCATTGTGTGAGTGAGTTTATTTTCGAGTGATTTTTTGTGTTCTTTTTTTATATCGTGTTACTGGACATCATGTATCAAGTATCACTCTTGCGGGAGAGGAGTTAGTATGAGGGAATCATTAGCGCCGTGTTGTGTGCTGCGCAATTATAGCAGCTGAAGCAGAGCGCAGAGCCAGTTCTCGACACTTCAACTGACGAAACTGATCGGTTCCGCGAAGGCGAACGCGGGAGGCCTGCGCACAGGAAAGAAAGGAGTTTCCTTTGTTCACATGGTTCACGAGCGGAGCCGTCAAGGTTGCCCCCGTTTGGAACTAGAAGGGGATAGCTTACTCGGAAGAGCCTCTTGCAAGAAGCAGGCCAAGCGCCACCATCTGAGTTTAAGTCATTGTTGACAAGCACGTGCGCCATTGAGAATGACGCAGGGACGTGACCACTGGGCTGTGCGAGACGTGGTGAGGGGTCGCAGACGAGCTTATCCTCCCACGCTATACGTCATTACTAGGTATTGTTAGGTCGGCGGGGCGCCTCGCCGTCGCGTGCACACCTGGTCGGTGCACAGGGACTGATGGTGTTATCACCGCTCCCAAGGAGGCTTCTACGAAGTAACGTTTGATGAGAGAGCTGATGGGGCTCGAGCATGAGAGCGGCTACCAATGGAGGTCAGCCAACGGAGGCCAGCACAGCCTGATATGGGAAAGAGTGTGACACGCTGAGAACCTATCCCCTCTCGTGTTTTGTTTCGTAACGTGGTTTTCAAATGCAGTGCCTGCTATGAAAGTGTTTTTGCGATTGGTTGTGGTGATGGGAGCCCACACGTGTGAATGGCTTGCGTCCAGACCGTTTGCTCAACTGAGGGTTAAGAAGGGGATGTTTGAAGGTGAAAAGAGAGCACAGGTTCGGGCTTGGACTCGGGCAGACGCCTGAGGCTGCAATAAAGCGTCCCTTCACCGGACTACGGCTCCTCCTTCGCGCTGCCACCGTGCACTCGAGTGATCGGGGGCACCCATTCCGAATTTCAACACATTCCCTCCTTAGCTACTGTAGAAGCTAGTCGAAACAGGAGAAAGAAATTAACTGCCTATGTATACGAATAAGTGATGAGGCTAACAGACACAAGTTTCACGGATGCCAGCATCCGGCATACTGTTCGCAAGTCGGCCAAGAGTTGAGGTTAACGCAAACAGTATCGCTACTCATCCAGTTCCTGAGCATAGGAAATCTCAGCAGTACTTACATACATGCACACAGTATCCCACGGTATGAATAATGTTGCTAGCCGGCTTGGAGTAAGTGTAGTTCTTAAGTCGCCTAATAAGTTAAATAAGCTTTGTGGGATGGTTGAACGAAAACTAAATAAGCGCGTGTTGGGAGTACCTAAAGAAGCTAGCGGGTTTAGACACGTAAATACTTTTATACAGTGTAGGAAGAGTATCATGTATCTTTTGCCGTTGTCCTACGGTTGTGTATACAACGCCTAAACAACTAGGTGCATTCACATTAGATTGTTGGAACACAGCCATTCTTTACAAGGGAACGTATACTCCCAAGTGTCCGAACATGTTGCGCAGTGCCAGTGCGCACCTATCTTTGATGAAGCTAAAGTTCCATCAACACACATAGATGAAACCAAACGAGAAATCATTCAGGCATATAATATAAAAAACAGGGGCAAACAATGCATTAGCTCGCCTTCTATAGCCTTGCATCATAGCGAGGTTGGGGTCTTAGATAGCACGATAACTTAACTTTTATGCTTCTAGAAAGCACACGAGGGCTATATCAAGGTTTTTCGTTCTTGTTCTTGTTCAATATGTCAGCTTATATGCTGCTTGTCTTGCTTTAGTGTGCTTACATGGGTGTTATTGATTTCTTGGGTTTAACGTCCCGAAACCGCCACATGAATATGAGAGACGTCAAAGTGAAGGGCTCCCAAAATTTTAACCACCTGGAGTTCTTTAACGTGCACCCAAATCTGAGCACACGGGCCTACAGCATTTTCGCCTGTATCAAAAATGCAGCAGCCACAGCCGGGATTCGATCCCACGACCTGCGGTTCAGCAGTCGAGTACGTTCCACTATACCACCGCGGCGGGGCTCATGGATGTGAAGGTCGGAGTGTTTCTTTTCCGTTCATGTCTTCTAACAAATATTCAGTTGCGAGACAGCGCTCTGGTTGGTCCCTTCTTCTCTTGTGTCCGCCCAGTCGTGCGCTGATCTCAATTATGTTTAAAATGTGCGTTAAGGTTATCATTTATCATGTACCCACAGGCACGAGTTTAAGGGAACCAACTTGAACCAAGACATGGCTATAGCATGCTCACAACTTTCGAGTGCTTCGATGAGAAGCCGAGGTGGTGGTTCTGAAATCTTATGAGAATACTGCCGGCATTCATGCATGTTGTTTTAAAACGTTAAGGAAATATATAGAAATTGTATGACACTCTTCTGAAGGAATTCTTTAGTAAGGTTTTGCATTCCTCCATTTATTTCAATGGGCCATAATTTAAATGTCCTGACCGCTACGAGAACTGCAGTAGTCGTTCACATAATGGGAAAGCTTAACAGTAATATTACCTAATGCGCTTTCCCAGTGTTTGTGATCATTCTGGTGTATGAATCACCAAGAACCGGTGCTAAATTATAACCAATGCATATCACCGATTTCCTATAGCATAAACAACTTCCTTTCAGCCTACCTGCGTTGACATAAGTACATGGAAAGAATAACAAAAAATGCCACTCTGAGACGCCACATATACCTTTCAAAAACTTCTGGAGCCCATGTTGGTTATTGCAAGCCACTAATACACTTTATCAAGTTCCCATGCGGCAAAGAGTAATAAAGTTCTTCAGTATTCAATATAAAAGCTTTACAACAACCGGGGTTCTCCCCTGAGAAATGCTCAACTAGCACTTAAGAACCACGCATACCAAAAGGGTCTGAGAAACTCGAAGAGGATAAGCAGATCTGCAAATACCTACAAACAGTGACTTGACAGGTGCCTTTTTCTGAAACTATTGCTCAAATTGGAAACCTCGTTCATATATGTTGGCTGAAAAAAATCCAAAGTCAGTGAGTTTGGCTTCTTGATGTTAAACGCTATTTTCTCAGAGTTCTGTTTTAACAAAAAATTGACAGCATGTTGCCTAACTTCCGATGGTTTAAGTTTTACTTTCTTTACATTCTTCTTTTTATTGCTGGTAAAAAATTTTCTGAGAACATACTGTTAGGCATAATTACGCAGTCCTCTTGCTGATCTGATGTTACCATTATTGGCCAGAGTTTCTTCTCCACACAATAGATAACCAAAGGCCCGATAGCATCAGGACAGTTTAGATGCATATTAAATCACTTAAAACTAGCAACGCAGAATAAAATGCTGTGCGAATGCTCTTTTCATGAACTGGTCTAGAGATATAGCCGGTGGCAAACAAAAAGTATACTGGCTTAAGGTTTGGCCTAAACGGTTTTTCGGCCTTATACGGCCAGAGTTTTGCAGTGAATTTCACGCAAGACAGCTCCTCAAAGGACTAGCAAGTTATTCTGTGGTGAAACAAAAGAAAAGAAACTTCCTTTTACATGGCTGAAGTTCCCGAAGTTCTGCCCTTCATATCAATTCCGCATGCCAGTTAGCTGGTGTCCACATGCTGGTGTCCTTGTTTGCACGCCCCGTCTTTAATAGTGAGTAAATGGGATCACAACGAAACCACTAATAAATTGGTCACGAAGTGGTTTACAATGCAAGTAAATAACACCAAGAAGGAAAAACCTTACACGACAAAATTTTCTGTACAGCGCGTCATTACACTAGGCAAAGAAACCTTAAACTTCGTTGAAGAAACGATAGCTTAAATTAGAATTTTCAGACCATCTTATGACGCTATTGTCATAAAGTGCACTTCAAGGTTTTGTCGGAACGCACTAAGGCTATAGCGAAACGATCATTCCACATGGCTAGTAGTGGTGCTGGTGTGTTTAGGGCACCAGAGAGGTCCTATAGGTTCAATGCATTTCGGGTCATCTTGAGGTATTGTTTTGTTGGGGAATAAAAGGAATATTCACACAATTTATACCAGATGATCTTCCAAATGTTCCGCTTTTTTGAGTGCAGCAAGTTTATTTATATCTGACTAATAATAAAATATTTGGAATTTTTAATGACGAGTAGTTTGATACTAAGTTAATTGGCATTTATGAAAATTTGTTGCACAAGAACTATGAAGTGCATAATTTAAAATGTGCTTCAGTAGCTGAAGACACTTATGTAGAAAACAACGTAAAATAATCTACTGCTTATCTTAAAATACATAGGAAAAAACAGGTTACTCTTAAAGAAAGAAACATGCCCTTGATATTGCTTCGCACAATCCAAATGTTGTAAGCCGAACTGTTTATTAGGGCTAACTTTTGCCCGAAAAGTAAAGGAAAATGCTGCAGCGTTTCTAACAGGCGATCAGAAAAAGGAATCAATCTCCGAGAAGCCCTCGAGCGGTGCACCACTTCTTTTTCGTCAAAATCCTGTGCTGAAGAGGCGCGCACCGTCACGGCCGTTTCTTCTCTCATCATCGGGCCGCTGGTCTCTTGGGGGGCGCATGAACTAGCACGCGTAGTTTGAATACTGCGTCTGTCTTGCGTCATTATCCCTCCTCCAAGAACGCATCGGCCCGATGCGTAAAAGCAGTGTTGCTGAGATGGTCTGAATGCGTGGTTTCCGCTGTAGAAATAGGTATTCTTTATGATCGGGTGTGTATAGTTTGATGTTCATTGCCTGTCATAGTATGGCTTCATTCTGACTACATGGAAGATTTCTGTACTCCTTCGGCATCTTGATGAGCTCACTTGTCCTTCCGGTGACACCTCGTAGTTCAAGAAGCTGACGCGACGAAGGACTCGGTAAGCGCCGAAATAGCGGCGCAGAAGCTTTTCGGAGAGGCCAGGCGTCCGCACGGGAGTCCAAATCCAAACTCGGTCGCCTGGTGCGTAGTCGACTCCTCTCCGCCCAATGTTGTAACGGTTTGCATCCATGCGTTGTTGTATTTTATGTGATGTCGCGCCAACTGCCGTGCTTCTTTGGCTCGCCGAATAAATTCACTGATGTCGGGCTTGTGCTCTGTATTTGGCTTACGGGCAGCATTGCATCTAATGGTGTGGTAACTATTCAACCATAGACTCGCTGGAATGGCGTCACTTTAGTAGTCTCCTGCAAAGCAGTATTATAAGCGAAAGTCGCGTACGGCAGTATTTTGTCCCACGTACGGTGCTCCAAGTCAACGTAAATGGACAACATATCGGTTAGAGTTCTATGAGTCGCTCGGTTAGCCCACTCGTTTGGGGGTGGTAAGCTCCGCCGTGTTTATTTCGCGTTGCAGGACAGCACACTAACGTAGTTCGAAAACAATCAAGGTGCCATTTGGTCGTGGAATGACTTACGACGGGAGCTACGGGCCACATACCCGAGCACAGGCCCCAAGGAAAGAGCTGAGGCTGTCTTGCAAGTAAGAAACCAGCGCAACAATGAAAGCATCGCAATGCATGGGGAAGGCATGTGCTGGTTATTTCGCCGGTCTGATCAAAACATGAGCGAGGACAAGGAACTTCGGCACCTGATGCGTGGGATGAAGCAAAAGATTTTTGCTGGTTTGCTTCGATTCCCCCCGCGCAACGTCGCCGAATTTCGCACCGAGGCGACAGCAGTTGAAAACACTCTGCAACAGCGAGTGAGGCACTACAATCGAAATGTTAACGTCACATCTGCAGACGTGGTGTCAGCAGTCTCCGAGAATGGCATCAACCTATTACGAGAGCTCATTCGATTGGTGGTTTGAGAAGAGCTCCAGAAGCTAAACGGCAACCCCTCAACAGTCTCATCATTAGCGGAAGTTGTTCGGGAGGAAGTGAGACAGGTAGTCCGTGAGCAGCAGCCACAAGCACAGCCAGTTCAAGCATCGGTTCCTATGCAGCCCACACTCTCGTACGCCGAAACGCTGATAGGCGCCCCTGTACCTCCTTTCGTCGCCCCTGGACCTCCTTTCGCCGTCCTGGACCTTATTTTGCCGCAGCAAGCACGCATCTGCCGAAACCTCGATTCACGCCGTCTCCAGCCGAGACGAAGATCCAAAAATCTGATATATGGCGCGCTCCTGATTGAATTCCGCTTTCTTATCACTGCGGCGAAGCTGACAATCTTTACCGAATGTGTGAATATCGCAGAGCTGCACTTCAGGGTTTTCCCGTAAACGCTGCCTATCCACGGAATGGGGAACGACCTTTTGAAATCCAGGAGTACTTGTCAACGCGTCAAGGTGCTCACCCTTCGCAGCCGCATCAAATTCAGTCGACAGCGCCACTGAGGTATCGGTCACCAAGTCCGCACCCATCTTCAAACTCTCCAAGGCGACTTCCCCAAAGCCCGCTTCGGGAAAACTAGAATCGGCAACCTGGGGAGGTAAGGCCGCTGCCGACGCAAGAAAAACAACCTCCAGTGCCGATTTCAAAATGTGATGATGGACACGAGACTACGTGCGGAAACGGTAACGTCGCTTCTGATTTGCCGGTAGTTATAGACGACTATGAAACGAATGCTTTGGTAGACACAGGCGCAGACTATTCCGTCATGAGCAGGGGACTTGCCAGAACGCTGAAAAAAGTGCTGACCCCTTGGATAGGACCAAAAGTGCGAACCACCAGGGGACACTTTATCATTCCGGCAGGCATGTGTACCTCTAGAGTTGGAATACGCGGCTTCACCTACGTCACCAGCTTCATTGTCCTGTCGGAGTGTTCAAGAGATGCAATTATCGGAATGAACTTTTTGCAGGCCAAAGGCGCAGTGATAAACTTGCAGGTAACGTGCCTCTCGTTTCCGACGAAACACGCCATCGCGACATTCGAGAGTAAAAAATATTCGATGCACTAAAGAGTGCAGGTGATGATGTAACAGTACCTGCAAGATCTATCATCGTTGTCACCGTAAAAAGCATTGTGTACAACGACTATGAAGGAATGGCAGAAAGCAATACCAGGCTATTACTCGATAAAAGGATCTGTGCAGCAAGAGGTATTCGGCAGCAGTGGCGGCGTTCTAGGCACAAGCTGAACAATTTCTTCTGCGTTTTGCAGTTTCGCCGTGCAGCTGGGAGCAACTGAAACCACTGCGCATCATCAATACGTGTCATTATTATCGACTGCCCCACAGACACAAGCACAATCTGCAGAACACCAGGAGGCGACTGATTCCGGGACCGTGTGATCTTCGGGACCACGTGGCCATCTGCATATATAAAGACTGCCCCTTCACCGAGGATTGCATTCGGCAGCAGTGGCGGCGTTCTAGGCACAAGCTAACTAAATTCTTCGGCGTTTTGCAGTTTCGCCGTGCAGCTGGGAGCATCTGAAACCACTGCGCATCATCACACACGTGCCATTATTATCGACTGCCCCACAGAAGCAAGCACAATCTGCAGAACACCAGGAGGCGACTGATTCCGGGACCGTGTGATCTCCGGGACCACGTGGCCATCTGCATATATAAAGACTGCCCCTTTGCCGAGGATTGCATTCGCCAGCAGTGGCGGCGTTATAGGCAAAAGCTGAACAATTTCTTCTCTTCTGCGTTTTGCAGTTTCACCGTGCAGCTGGGAGCAACTGAAACCACTGCGCATTATAACACAGGTGCCATTATTATCGACTGCCCCACAGAAGCAAGCACAATCTGCAGAACACCAGGAGGCGACTGATTCCGGGACCGTGTGATCTCCGGGACCACGTGGCCATCTGCATATATAAAGACTGCCCCTTTGCCGAGGATTGCATTCGCCAGCAGTGGCGGCGTTATAGGCAAAAGCTGAACAATTTCTTCTCTTCTGCGTTTTGCAGTTTCACCGTGCAGCTGGGAGCAACTGAAACCACTGCGCATTATAACACAGGTGCCATTATTATCGACTGCCCCACAGAAGCAAGCACAATCTGCAGAACACGAGGAGGCGACTGATTCCGGGACCATGTGATCTTGATTGATTTGTGGGGTTTAACGTCCCAAAACCACCATATGATTATGAGAGACGTCGTAGTGGAGGGCTCCGGAAATTTCGAGCACCTGGGGTTCTTTAACATGCGCCCAAATCTGAGCACACGGGCCTACAACATTTCCGCCTCCGTCGGAAGTGCAGCCGCCGCAGCGGACCGTGTGATCTTCGGGACCACGTGGCCATCTGCATATATAAAGACTGCATTTCACCGAGGATTGCATTCGGCAGCAGTGGCAGCGCTCTAGGCACAAGCTGAACAATTTCTTGTTTTCTGCGTTTTGCAATTTCGCCGTGCAGCTGGGAGCAACTGAAACCACTGCGCATCATCACACACGTGCCATTATTATCGACTGCCCCACAGAAGCAAGCACGATCTGCAGAACATCAGGAGGTGACTGATTCCGGGACTGTGTGATCTCCGGCATCACGTGGCCATCTGCATATATAATCACTGCCCCTTCACCGAGGATTGCATTCGGCAGCAGTGGCGGCGTTCTAGGCACAAGCTGAACAATTTCTTGTTTTCTGCGTTTTGCAACTTCGCCGTGCAGCTGGGAGCAACTGAAACCACTGCGCATCATCACACACGTGCCATTATTATCGACTGCCCCACAGAAGCAAGCACAATCTGTAGAACACCAGGAGGCGACTGATTCTGGGACCGTGTTATCTCCGGGATCACGTGGCCATCTGCATATATAAAGACTGCCCCTTCACCGACAATTGCATTCGGCAGCAGTGGCGGCGTTCTAGGCACAAGCGGAACAATTTCTTGTTTTCTGCGTTTTGCAATTTCGCCGTGCAGCTGGGAGCAACTGAAACCACTGCGCATCATCACACACGTGCCATTATTATCGACTGCTCCACAGAAGCAAGCACGATCTGCAGAACACCAGGAGGTGACTGATTCCGGGACCGTGTGATCTCCGGGATCACGTGGCCATCTGCATATATAATCACTGCCCCTTCACCGAGGATTGCATTCGGCAGCAGTGGCGGCGTTCTAGGCACAAGCTGAACAATTTATTGTTTTCTGCGTTTTGCCATTTCGCCGTGCAGCTGGGAGCAACTGAAACCACTGTGCATCATCACACACGTGCCATTATCATCGACTGCCCCACAGAAGCAAGCACAATCGGTAGAACACCAGGAGGCGACTGATTCCGGGACCGTGTTATCTCCGGGATCACGTGGCCATCTGCATATATAAAGACTGCCCCTTCACCGAGAATTGCATTCAGCAGCAGTGGCGGCGTTCCAGGCACAAGCTGAACAATTTCTTGTTTTCTGCGTTTTGCAACCTCGCCGTGCAGCTGGGAGCAACTGAAACCACTGCGCATCATCACACACGTGCCATTATTATCGACTGCCCCACAGAAGCAAGCACGATCTGCAGAACACCAGGAGGTGACTGATTCCGGGACCGTGTGATCTCCGGGATCACGTGGCCATCTGCATATATAATCACTGCCCCTTCACCGAGGATTGCATTCGGCAGCAGTGGCGGCGTTCAAGGCACTAGCTGAACAATTTCTTCTGCGTTTCGCAGTTTCGCCGTGCAGCTGGGAGCAACTGAAATCACTGTGCATCATCACACACGTGCCATTATTATCGACTGCCCCACAGAAGCAAGCACAATCTGTAAAACACCAGGAGGTGACTGATTCCGGGACCATGTTATCTCCGGGATCACGTGGTCATCTGCATATATAAAGACTGCCCCTTCACCGAGAATTGCATTCGGCAGCAGTGGCGGCGTTCAAGGCACTAGCTGAACAATTTCTTCTGCGTTTCGCAGTTTCGCCGTGCAGCTGGGAGCAACTGAAATCACTGTGCATCATCACACACGTGCCATTATTATCGACTGCCCCACAGAAGCAAGCACAATCTGTAAAACACCAGGAGGTGACTGATTCCGGGACCATGTTATCTCCGGGATCACGTGGTCATCTGCATATATAAAGACTGCCCCTTCACCGAGAATTGCATTCGGCAGCAGTGGCGGCGTTCAAGGCACTAGCTGAACAATTTCTTGTTTTCTGCGTTTTGCAATTTCGCCGTGCAGCTGGGAGCAACTGAAACCACTGCGCATCATCACACACGTGCCATTATTATCGACTGCCCCACAGAAGCAAGCACGATCTGCAGAACGCCAGGAGGTGACTGATTCCGGGACCGTGTGATCTCCGGGATCACGTGGCCATCTGCATATATAATCACTGCCCCTTCACCGATGATAGCATTCGCAGCAGTGGCGGCGTTCTAGGCACAAGCTGAACAATTTCTTGTTTTCTGCGTTTTGCAACTTGGCCGTGCAGCTGGGATCAACTGAAACCACTGCGCATCATAACACACATGCCATTATTATCGACTGCCCCACAGAAGCAAGCACGATCTGCAGAACACCAGGAGGTGACTTATTCCGGGACCGTGTGATCTCCGGGATCACGTGGCCATCTGCATATATAATCACTGCCCCTTTACCGAGGATTGCATTCGGCAGCAGTGGCGGCATTGAAGGCACTAGCTGAACAATTTCTTCTGCGTTTCGCAGTTTCGCCGTGCAGCTGGGAGCAACTGAAACCACTGTGCATCATCACACACGTGCCATTATTATCGACTGCCCCACAGAAGCAAGCACAATCTGTAGAACACCAGGAGGCGACTGATTCCGGGACCGTGTTATCTCCGGGATCACGTGGCCATCTGCATATATAAAGACTGCCCCTTCACCGAGAATTGCATTCGGCAGCAGTGGCGGCGTTCTAGGCACAAGGTGAACAATTTCTTGTTTTCTGCGTTTTGCAATTTCGCTGTGCAGCTGGGAGCAACTGAAACCACTGCGCATCATCACACACGTGCCATTATTATCGACTGCTCCACCGAAGCAAGCACGATCTGCAGAACACCAGGAGGTGACTGATTCCGGGACCGTGTGATCTCCGGGATCACGTGGCCATCTGCATATATAATCACTGCCCCTTCACCAAGGATTGCATTCGGCAGCAGTGGCGGCGTTCAAGGCACTAGCTGAACAATTTCTTCTGCGTTTCGCAGTTTCATCGTGCAGCTGGGAGCAACTGAAACCACTGCGCATCATCACACACGTGCCATTATTATCGACTGTCCCACAGAAGCAAGCACAATCTGTAGAACACCAGGAGGCGACTGATTCCGGGACCATGTTGTCTCCGGGATCACGTGGTCATCTGCATATATAAAGACTGCCCCTTCACCGAGAATTGCATTCAGCAGCAGTGGCGGCGTTCTAGGCACAAGGTGAACAATTTCTTGTTTTCTGCGTTTTGCAATTTCGCTGTGCAGCTGGGAGCAACTGAAACCACTGCGCATCATCACACACGTGCCATTATTATCGACTGCTCCACCGAAGCAAGCACGATCTGCAGAACACCAGGAGGTGACTGATTCCGGGACCGTGTGATCTCCTGGATCACGTGGCCATCTGCATATATAATCACTGCCCCTTCACAGCAGTGGCGGCGTTCTAGGCACAAGCTGAACAATTTCTTGTTTTCTGCGTTTTGCAATTTCGCCGTGCAGCTGGGAGCAACTGAAACCACTGCGCATCATCACACACGTGCCATTATTATCGACTGCCCCACAGAAGCAAGCACGATCTGCAGAACACCAGGAGGTGACTGATTCCGGGACCATGTGATCTCCAGGATCACGTGGCCATCTGCATATATAATCAATGCCCCTTCACCGAGGATTGCATTCGGCAGCAGTGGCGGCGTTCAAGGCACTAGCTGAACAATTTCTTCGCGTTTTGAGGGTTAGTGGCGTTCTTCTCAGAGCATAAAATTGCTTCTAGTCTTAAATAGCTGCCACTGCTGCCCGGTGTTTAGTATATGTGATTTTTACGTGATTTTTTTCCGGGTGTAACATACATGAACAAGGAAGTTTCGAGACTGATCCATGATTTCAAAGATGAAATCAGAAATGAGTGGAAGCAAATGAAGGAAGCTCTAGAGCGAGGCTTCCGATCAGAAGAAAGAAATCAGCGCACTGAAATTGATGAAATGAAGAAGAGCATGGATTTATTCAGCAAGACCCTAGATGACACCAATGAAAAACTAGTGGCAACTTTCAAGGAAAATATTTCGCTCAAGAAAAAAAAAACGGTGTGCTACAGCACAAAGTTTCTTCTTTGGAAAAGAAACTGGCGGACTGCCAATCAGGCCTCTTGCAGTCTGAGCAGTACTCGCGAAATCGAAATTTAGAAATTAAAGGAATAACCGAATGAGAACCTTGTTGAAGTACTCCAAAAAATTGGAGAAGTAGTCAGCGAGACTATAACCCCTGAGGACATTCACGTTTCCCACAAGGTTCGAACGAAGCAGGTTGGTCAAACCAATATAATTGTTCAATTTCAGCGGAGGGACAAACGCGATCAACTGCTTCAGAAGTCGCGCAAGAAAAGTCTAACAAATGCCTCCCTCGGCCTATCTGCTGAATCTCCTGTGTTCGTAAATTAACACCTTTGCCCTGAAGTGAAGAAAATGCTCGGAATGGCAATAGCGCGCAAACGAGAACACAGCTGGGAATTTGTGTGGACGAAAAATGGCACTGTTCGTGCACGACGCACGGAGATAATGCGTGAAAGCGATTTGAACAAGATAAAAAACACATATTTCACAGACACTACAATATATTCATGCCCAGAATAGAGATGGAGCCTTCAGGCTATGTAAGTCCAGGCAACATCATTACGAAGCACAACCTTACTAACAAAGACAAACTGCTAAAACTATGCATCTAAATGCAAGGTCACTGTTGAAGGAAACGGATGAGGTCACTGTGCAAATCGAATCCTGTAACCTCAATTTTGAGTTTTCATGTTTACGGAAACCTGGTATAATGATGACTAAGGGTCCTATGCACTTCAAGGATACGAGCATTTCAATGTAAATTGCAAGGAGGGCAGAGGTGGCGGCGTTGTGATTTTACCTTCTTTAAACGGTTATGATATTATTCGAGAATATAGCGTCACTACCGAAGATTACGAAGTTCTATGCATTAAAAAAGAAAAGACAGTATTAGCGGTCTTATATCGACCTCCTAATGCCAGCCCCTCTGTGATTTGTTTTAGTTTTTAGACAATCTGCTGTTTTTTGTAAATGAAAATGGCTACGTACTTACACTTGGTGGGGCCTTTAATATCGACATGACGACAAGTACAGCAGCTACTACACAGCTACTACACAGTCTTTGTCAATCTTGGAGTGCAATGACTTCTACGGTGTAATCAAAGCACCAACATGTGTAACCGCTACGGCGTCATCGTTACTAGACACTTTCATAATAAACTCGACTATCAATAATTCAAAGTCTGAAATCATAAGCCATGACATCAGTGATCACATGCCCATATATCTTTTCCTCGAACGAAAGGCGTCAACTAAAAGCACGTTTACTAGTAATGCAACGTACCGCAAGATATCGGCTCAGTCACTTGATAAATTCCGAGAAGCTGTGCGCGAAACAGACTGGACTGGCTTATTTTCCATTAGGGATGCCAATGAGTCATATGACAAGTTTATGAACAAACTGAAACTGCTTTACTTTAAATGACTTCCAATTCAGCGCTGCCAAAATCAAAAACCATCGCGCAAGCCCTGGATTTCGAAAGAATTCATAAGACAAATCAACAACAAAAATAAACTTTACCAGTGTTTTGTCGAGTCAAAGGACTTGTCAAGGTGGAAAGAATATAAAAATTTAGAAATAAATTGAACAATAAAAAATAAAAGACAAAAAATGACTACTACACGCGTATATTTAATAATGATTGTATGCACCGAAATAAGAAGGTATGGGAAAAAATAAACCATACACTAAATCGCAGGCCAGCCACTACACGAATAGATACACTGTATATTGATGGTATTTCTATAGGCGGCACAGAACTTGCGGACCTATTCAATGATTTCTTTGTGAAAGTGGGATGCGTAGATCACGGCATTCAGCCCACACTGCATCAAACCTCGTTAGGGGAGTCTGTAATTCTAAAGCCTACTTACACTTCTGAGGTGATTGCAACATTTTCATGTCTGAAAAATAGCCGCAGTAGGGATACGGACGATTTAGAAATCAGACCGATTAAGTATGCCATAGACCTTCTCGCTCCTGTTATAACGCACATCTTTAACGCATCCTTGTCGACTGGAGTTTTTCCTCGCGATATGCAAGTCGCCCGAGTAATAGTTTTACATAAAGGGGGTGATAAAAACAATATTGGCAACTATAGACCAGTTTCTATTCTTCCTATAATATCGAAGGGCCTCGAAAAAAATTATCAACGTCGATATTGATAATTTTTCGCAGAAACATAACTTACTAACCGAGCGTCAGCACGGTTTTCAAAAAAGACGGTCTAGGGAAAGAGCATTATATATACAAAAGGATCTTATTCTTCGGAACATTGAAAAAAAAGCTTCTAACGTTAGGGTTATACTTAGACTTTAGCAAAGCATTTGATAGAGTCAACCACCAACTGTTGCTTACGAAACTAGAAAGATATGGCTTCCGAGGAATAACACTTGAACTTATCCAATCTTATTTAAAAATTCGACATCAATTTGTTGAAATTAATGAAAATACGTCGCAAACAACACCTCTAACAGCGGGTGTGCCTCAAGGTAGCATCCTTGGCCCCATATTTTTTCTTTATTACAATAATGACATCATAGAAATTAGTGATATGTGTAAGGTTGTCGCTTATGCAGACGACTGCTCAATTTTCTTTACAGGAACAGACTTAGAAGAAATTATGCCTATAGCTAGCACTGTCTGTAACAAAATTCAGCGCTGGTCAAAGGCAAACTGCTTGGTACTTAATGAAGCCAAAACAAAATCTGTCGTTTTTTGTACCCAAGAATGTTCTACTACATTACCAGATAACATTGTTCTGGGCCCATATAAGATTACCATTACGTCCTCTATGAAAACACTCGAAGTTATATTCAGCGAGCATATGTCCTGGAGTGCTCATGTTGACAATGTGTGTGCGAAAGTGCGAAAAGTTATTGGTATTTTAAATCGCTATCGAAATACATTGCCCTATAAAATTAAGCGCCTCATTTATCAAGCTCTCTTTTACTCACACCTCACTTATTGCTCACTCATATGGGGAAACACCACCACACAAAATATTCAGATGCTGGAAAAACTTCGAAAGAAGGCAGTTCGAGCTATTGCGAATGTTTCTTTCTCCGAACATACGGAAGAGCTTTTTCGGCAGATTAAAATAATAAAAGCTGGTGGTATTTGGAAACTGAAAACTCTACAATGCTACAAGAGTGCTATGCTAGGAAAGCTAGATTCATTTTTAACCCTCGCTGATCTACAAGAAAACAAAAGTACATATTCATTTCGCCGTCAGGCCCCTTGGCAAATTCCTTTTTCTTGTACAAATTATGGACAACAGCGCCTTTGTCATACACTGCCTTCCCTACTTAACCATTTCAACAGACAAAGTGTTGATGTGTTACCGCTAAACAAAACTAAAATGTTGGACCTGTTACGGCTCATTAACATAGGATTAAAAAAAATCCCACCGGTTGTTGATAGCATGCTGCTGTTATAGTAATTTGCTATGTTATAAAAAAAGTGTTTCTTGGTTGTACTTTGTAGTGGCTGTATAGTTGTTTTTAATTTATACATTTCTCTTCCTTCATCGCAATGTATATTTTATATTCAGTTGAAATGTTATTATTGCTTTAATGCTGTATACTTTGTAACATCCTTTCTTCTATGGTTTTGAAACAAACTTCACCACTGTCGGCCTGGGGGACCGGAGCTTTGTCAAGCCGAAGAACTATCGGCTTTTTCTCCAGTTCTCACTTTTTCACCTTTGTATGAATTGGTGAAAATAAAATATTTTTTATTTGATTTGATTTGACTACGTGATGGGTGTACAAGTGTCTTCCTGGCGAATTTCCGAAATGAGGTGCAAGATCTTGCGAAGGGAACTGTTGTTGGTCACTTGCACGATTACATTTCGTATATGGATTGGAATTCGGCCGAGACTGCAGCACTACTCCCTGACGACATAGATTCCATACTCGCAGCTATCCACAACGAAGCAGCCCTATCACCGAACCAGAAACGAAAAATCGAGAGCCTTATACGGGAGTACGCCTCGTGTTTTTCCACGTCATCGAAAGTGCAAAGAACACCCATCACCAAACACCGCATCACAATCGATCAATCTGTTAGACCTATTTGCCAGAACCGTACCGAGCGTCACCAAAAGAGAGAGAAGTCATCAGAGGCCAAGTTGAAGAAATGCTTAGAGACGACGTAATTCAACCACCGGCCAGCCCATGGTCCTCGCCTGTAGTGCTGGTAAAGAAAAAGTACCAGACCTTGCGCTTCTGCGTTGACTACCGTAAATTGAACGTCGTCAGAAAGCGGGATGTCTATCCCCTTCCAAGGATCGATGACACCCTTGACAGACTACGAGACACGAAATTCTTTCCCTCTCTAGACTTCAGGAGCGGATACTGGCAAATGGAGGTGGACGAACGAGATCGCGAGAAAACTGCTTTCGTCACCCCAGATGGGTTATACGAGTTCAACGTACTCCCATTTGGCCAGTGTTTCGCACCCGCCACATTTAAGCGGATGATGGACACTGTGCTGTCCGGGTTAAAATGGCAGTCCTGCATTGTTTATCTCGATGAAGTTGTGATTTTTTCGGCCACCTTCGAACAGCATCTGGAACGACTACGGACTGTGCTCGAAGCGATTAGTTCAGAAGGACTGACGATAAAACCCCAAAAGTGCCATTTTAGTTTTCATGAACTGCTTTTCCTCGGTCATGTGGTTAGCTCTGAAGGCATTTGACCTGACCCCGAAAAGACAGCAGCTGTAGAAAAGTTTCCTAGACCGACGGATAAAAGGGTTGTGAGACAATTCTTAGGACTTTGTGGCTTTTACAGAAGATTCATCAAAGTTTTTTTGAAGATTCCGGAACCACTAACCCGACTGACGATAGAAGACACACCTTTCACCTGGACAAGCGAGCACTAAGACGCGTTCAATGAGCTATGACCGCGACTCTTAAAGCACCCCGTTCTTGCGCATTTCCATGAAGAAGCTAAAACAGAGATTCACAGGGACGCAAGCAATTCGGGACTAGGTGCCGTCCTCGTGCAGCTGCAAAACGGAGAGGAACGAGTGGTCGCATATGCTAGTCACACTCTTTCGAGAGCTGAAATAAATTATTTAGCGACGAAAAAAGATTGTCTGGCGGTAATATAGGTCATACAGAAATTCCGACCATACTTATATGGTAGACCATTTTGAGCAATGAGCGACCATCACTCGATGTGCTGGCTCGCAGGCCTAAAGGAACCTTCTGGGCGACTTGCTAGATGGAGCCTCAGGTTGCAAGAATACAACATAACAGTCGTATACAAGTCGGGTCACAAGCACAGCGATGCTGATTGCCTGTCACGCGCACCAGTGGAATCTGCACCTGCGGAAGATGGAGACGACTTTCCGCTTCTTGAAGCCGTCAGCACCGCAGACATGACTGAATATCAACGATCTGGCGTGGAGTTGCTTCAACTGATCAAGCATCTGAAAGGGCAACCCGTGCGTATTCCTCGAGTTTTCGTCCGGGGAGTGTCCTCGTACCTGATGAGAAACAACGTTTTATACAAGAGAAACTTTGAGCACAGCAGGGGGAAATTCCTACTCGTCGTTCCTTCGGCCTTGAGACCCGAAATCCTCGACGCCTGCTACAATGACCCAGCAGCAGGACACCTCGGAGTGAGTAGAACATTGGCTCGCATCCGCACCAAGTACTACTGGCAAAAATTACTGGATGCTGTACAGCATTCATGCGCATGCGCTTATCGACTTGCGCGACAAAATTAAGGTGTAAGGAAGCTATAGGAGCTGAAAGTGTTCGAGGCGACGCGCTTCGTAGACGAAGGCAATATCACAGCGCACAGTCTCTTCGGACTGCTAAATAAATAACCTGACAACTTCATCTACACAACTCCCTATTGACAAGCCTTTTAGCTTTTGTGCATGAAGCTTCTTATATAAACATAGACCACAAGCACAGAGCGCAAATGAGGAGCTTTCCCCTAGGGTGCGTTTCCATTAATTATACTGGCTTTCGGAAAAGTTAGTTTTGAGGTACAAAAAATGTTCTTTAAGAAAAACACCAAGTTGAAAAATATGCGGAAAAGTACATTGTTCCGAAATTGCAAAGAAAAACTTATGGTTTTTTTAGAATTTCGCCCTACGCTGTGCCCTTAAGCGCGCTTCTTCTGTCATAGTGTTCGTGGTGCTGAGGTGTTCACGTCCTCTGCGTCACGTGTTCATGGCGTAGTGATGTCATCTGGTTCCTTTATGTGTACTTGTGAACGATGAGGCATATGCAAAGTGTTGGTGAATGAAAGCAAAGACAAATTATGGGCTTTAAAGGGATATTGACAGAAGTTTTTGCCTAAATTCGGTAAAGGTGTGAAGGCTTTTGTACATACACTTAATATTGTACGGAAGCGATAGAGTCCTTGTTAAGTTAAACGCTCAGATGCCTGTAAATACCAGAACAGTCTGCCACCTCGTAAGTTGAATAAAAAAGTTTGTAACGTCACTTTATCCTCCAAAAAGAAGAACTTTACCTTTATTAGCATTTAGGCTACGAAGCCGAGTGTTAAAATATTGTATACCATTCTTGACTTCTTTATCCATCTGTTGAAAATAGTGTTAATTGATTGATATGTGGGGTTTAACGTCCCAATACCACCATTGGAAATAGTGTTAGCATTGTTTTGAAAGAATACGTGGTAGTCGGAACAGTTTGGAGCCAAATAAGTATAGCAGGCAGTCATCAACGAAGATTTTATTGTTTTTCAGTACGTTACTTAGAAGGTCCGTTCTATAGATAGGGAAAAGTAGCGGCTCTATATGGCTGCCCTGTGAAACGTCGCAAGAGGGAAAGGAAGAGAGGGACCAAGAAATATATACCATGATAAGCTGCTTGTGAAGTAGAAGAAAATTACGTAGCCATCGTGATAACATGACTGTAACAGCAGTAGCTGTTGGAAATGATGAGAGGGCGATGAAATGTATGGTTCGTGGGGTGGTTCATTAACAAGCTTTACCACATGTTGTAGACTGTTCCAGCTCATACTTTTATTAGTATTTAGCATAAAAGCTGCAGCTGCGTAAATGATGCGGTCTATAAATCTGAAATCGTGTAAGTAAAATATTTAGCTTGCTGAATTAGTAAGTACCGATGAAGAAAGTCGCTAGAGAAGGTTTGAGACGCTGTTAAATATTTTAGAGTATTCAAACTACCGCGAAGTATTAGGCCATATTTCGTTTCTCTCTTATTTGACCCTGGTGGTGAAAACATGACGAAAATATTTATATAGTGCTAATATTTAACAAATATGTATTTCTGAACAGAAGTGTAGCTGTATTCATTAGGGGAAGATGGAATTTAAATATTATCAACTTGTGCAGGCCTCATGTTTTAAGAGCAGTAATACTCTTAACAATAAAGCGACAGGAGCTACTCTGGATTAGAAGAGCGCTCATTGCTGTGATGCTTTGCAATAGCTTGATGCTTTGCAATAGCTTTGCAATAGTGGGCTCGAAAGTTCCGCATAAAGCTGAAGACGAACACTCCATGTTCGGCTCGGCTAGGCGGCTTGCACAATAGAAACATTTCACAGACAAAAGAACGACGAGTGCGAACAAAGTATCAGGCATACAAGACAGCCTTAAAGAGCTGAACAAGACTGCGCAGTGCATAAAAATTTGGATTTCACCTTACCGGGGACGCGTGTCCGTCACGGGTGTCTCACCTGTCCAGCGCGGCGGCGACCCCTGGCGCGGTGTGGTCATAGGAGATTCGCCGTGCCCCGATCGCTTCTTGCTTAGCCAGCACCCCCGGCGAAAGTGGTGCCCGGGGCTACCGTGACGGGCTGACAGCGCCCAATTAGCGGCCACAAGAGCGCTGACCCTAATGAACGACGTAAGCCCCGTCACTCTCTCGGAGGACCCCTCGCACATTACGCCACACGAGCAGTGGGCAGCCAGCCGTAAAGGGATTCCTTGCCGCCTCTGGGCGGCCACGATGTACGTGCGCATGTTTGTGCCGCGCCAGCCCATTTGAGAGAACACGTGAGGTTTCGTCAGCTAGCATTGAGATGGCTAGCCCTCTGGAAGTGATGTAACGGTGGCATCCGCATGGCACGCCGGCTCCTTACTGTGCGGTCTTAGGAAGCTCAGCACGGTTAAATCTTAGATTATGTTACGTTGTGTGGAATATCACTTTCTCTAGTGATTCAGGCGAGAAAATTTAAATAATAACGCCGTTAATACACTTTGTGGCTGACCATATTCGTCGAAAAAGTTGGTTACGGTCTACATGATTCCGAGTAGCAGCGCTTTGTACTTCACTTGATTGATATGCGGGGTTTGACGTCGCAAAACCACCATATGATTATGAGAGACGCCGTAATGGAGGGCTCCGGAAATTTCGACCACTTGGAGTTCTTTAAAGTGCACCCAAATCGGAGCACAAGGGCCTACAACATTACCGCCTCCATAGGAAATGCAGCCGCCGCAGCCGGTATTAGATCCCGCGACCTGCGGGTCAGCAGCGGAGTACCTTAGCCACTAGAACACCGCGGCGAGGCACTTAGTATTTCACTTAACAAGGGGTTCAGTTTACAAAGTTGAAGAAAGACCAGATTGTGTGTATCACAACAGTTGGCGTCTTTTCTTCAATATCAATTGGTGCGTGTAACAAATGCGAAGCCTATTTTAGCAAACTAAGGGCACTGCGGGCATTTTTATCTATCTATCTATCTATCTATCTATCTATCTATCTATCTATCTATCTATCTATCTATCTATCTATCTATCTATCTATCTATCTATCTATCTATCTATCTATCTATCTATCTATTCATTCATCCGTCCAACCGTGTTTCTGTCTGTCTGTCTGTTCTTCCGTCCGTCCGCGTGCCTGTTCATCCGTTCGTCTGCTCTCTGTCATCGAACATCAGCAATGATTGGCATGTTAAAGTAGGGAACGCCAGTCCATCACTATGCGCTTTGTACCTCCCAATGTTTCTTTCCTACGCAATGCCACAATAAGTGCCGGCGTCAGCGTCGCCGCTGGTGTATGCGTTAGCGTCCGCTGCTTCGCATCTACATATTACATTCCTTAGCGGGTGCTGGTATTATTTTTACTGCGATAGCAATCATGTGGACACTCTCCACTGAATTTCACTGCCAGCGTCACCATCACTCACCGTATATGTATACGTATCTCTATACATAAAACTGCAAGAACAAATAAAATCTTGAAAAAGACTGCAGTGAGTGGAATCGAACGTGCGAACCCAGATTTGTGAATGTGAGGCGTTAAACTCTGAGCCACCGAGCAGCAAGCACGTCCTTCAACGTTCAAACGGTAAGCTTTTTATATCCACCACTTACCACTGGTGATGAAGTTTTTAGGGGTGGGGGGGGCTATCATGTTTTCAGCGTTACCAGCAAGTTGGCGCAATGAGCTTGCGGCGGCTAAAACTCCTTGATCTTGGGGAAGTAACGACACTTTCCTCCACGGGCGTGTTTCCTCCTCGATTATCCTCGCCCGCTTGCTGTACGCGCGGCGCGCGGCGCCATTTTTTGCCGGCGCTTTCGCGGGCGCGCCCACAATTCAATGGAGGCAGGTTATTTGCAGTATTGTGCGCGCCACAGTAGTGCTGAATTTTTTTCTAAAATGTGATAATGAAGCTGAGAACACTGAGGTAACTGCTTATTAAGAGTAGCTTCTTCGAAAGGTCGTATAAGTGGGGCATGCTAATCAAATGAAAAATTTTATGGAGAGTTCTACAATGTGGATGGTTTTCTGCCATATAATGACATGTTGTACACTTGCATCTAATATAATTCGACTTGTGACATGCCCGTCTGTGTGCCGTTTTTTTTTTCGTGCTTGTGTGCCAGTATACGACACAGGCACTTTCATCGTCACATATTGCAATGACTGGATGATTGATACGCGGGGATTAACGTTCTAAAACCACCATATGATTATGCGAGACACCGTAGTGGAGGGCTCCGGAAATTTCGACCACCTGGAATTATTTAAGTGCACCCTAATCCGAGCACACGGGCCTACATCATTTCTGCCTCCATGCGAAATGCAGCCACTGCATCCGGGATTCGATCTCGCGACCTGCAGATCAGCAACCGAGTACCTTAGCCATTACATCACCGCGGCGGGACATATTGCAATGACTTCGTGGATGGTGGATCGTTAAGCCATGTGTTAATTCCCTCGGCGTGAAAGTAGCTTTGCGCATTGGTCTCTACTCTGAAGAACGCCATTGTACTATGTGAGTACGATTAATTCTCAGAAACAGTGACTCATCAACCACAATTACAGAAGCACCAGATGGTGAATAATCAGAACTGTGTTTTGACGTTGTTGTTAGAGAAACTACCTATTGGCTTACCTGTGAGAGGAGAAACCCTGCACCAGGAAGGTCATCATAAACTGCACGTCGATAGCGACCAAAAAATCCTGTCCGGACTGACTGATCCCGGTCAGAAGAACACATGCAACATTGGTATAAAAGATGATATATTTTGCTTTGGTGAATGGAAAAAATGCAGGCGTAGCCAAAACGATCGCAGCCATGGTTTCCTTGAAAATGGCCCACTTTCGCTATCACTGCGCCATAGCTGTATTTTTTTCGTTGCACCTGTGTTTTTTTCTTATTTCGATGAACCACATCTCTTTCATGATTTTTGTATGTTACCACCCTCCCCCTAAAAAATAAATGCCTTTAAAGAAACGAGCGCCTATTAGTTTTCTCCAACAAACGTTCTCGTAAACGAATCCTAACAGACACAAAAAGCGCGATGGAAAAGCTGTGTCTTCTCACGTAATTATTCGCGGTGAAAGCACAAGAGTTGTGCATTTTAGACGATTGCCGAGGTGCGTGCGAGAAGATGAAGTATTATCTGAACGTTTAGTAAGGTATTTATTACGCTGAGGCGTACTGGTAGACTTCAAGGGGTAATGCACCAGAGGCCTATCTCACTAGACGAACGTCCTCTTCTCTAATCTGCCTGTCCCCCGCTACCCACAGGCTCATACCCAAATCACATATGCAGTAACAATATAGTGTAAATAAGATTCACAATTGACACACACAGAGATTTTTAAGGGTATAGCGCACCACGACAAGAACACAACAAGAGAGACGCACGCACACACAGCACTAACTTGCAACTATTGTTTGATTTGCGATCACACATACTATATATACAGTAACAGCGAACTGATAAAACCTGGAACATATAATGTTAAGATACAGAACTCCTTATCCACGCGTCATCATCGATCGCGACATTCTCAGCTTGCCAACGTCAAAGTGAAGATTCCAGATACTTTTTTTCTTTAGCTGACAAAGCTATTGAAGCCGCACTCACTCAGTTATCTTTCTTTTTTTTAATTTCAAAGGCTTCAATGATTTCACGTGCAGTTCTGTCACGGGCCAAAAAGAGAATGCGGGTGTTTTGAAACACAGAAACACAACCACACCTCTGACACTGAAGGGCCAAGTGACAAGATATAGCTTTTTCTATGTTGTATTTTTGTTTCCTAAGTCTTTCGTTCATACACCTTCCAGATTGGCCAATGTACGCACAATCACAAGTCAAAGGAGTGCCATAGACAACACCACGATAACAATTCACAAATTTTTCCCGCTGCTTGATCTTACACTCCCGTTTGCCGCAGAAGTCTGCGTTAACCTTTTTGCACATTCCTTGCAACCGTTCGGGAGCAGAAAAAACTACATCCGCAGCGGCATTTCTCGCTATCCTTCGCAAGTCATGCGAAATGGCATGCATGTAGGGCACTACAGCAACCTTGGCTGCCTTTGTGACTGCTGCCTGGTCTCTGAGGTTTGCCTTTCCTCTCCTGCTCATATTTTCCGCGACGGTAGTTAACAGGCGCATGGGATAACCAGAATCCAATAAACGTTTAGGTTGAGCCCACAAGCTTGCATCAAGCTTGTGGTGTCACGACTTCACGAATTTGGAAAACGGGAATTTATCACCGCACGCTTTATTATTTTGAGTGAGCGTACGTGAACGGAAGAACCGGTTTATTTCCTTGCTGTTCATAGCGGCACCATACTCCTGCTGGCGAAAAATACAGCCCGAGGTCAAGGAATCATATGAAATTGTGAATTGGTACTTCATGCGTCAGCACCAGGGGAGATAATACTGTCGAGAACATGGGTAGAGTGTCTGTCACAACCGCGTCAAAATTGTTATGATCATCATTGGCAAAGATCGGATAGTCACCTACAAATCTAAAAACAGCAATCACATTGGTGTGCTTCACACGCTGGTCAAGGACCTTATTACGATTTGCTAAAAACAGGTCGCTCAAGTACGGGGCTATGCAGGAACCTATACATATCCCGTTATTTTGTTTCAGTGTTCTCCCATCCCACATAGCATAGGTTGAGTTAAGATAAAAGTAAAGGAGCTCTCTAAACTGTTCACTCGACAGACCGGCAGTATGTTGAAATCGAACCACTCCTACTCTGTCAGTACCTTCCGATACACACTTCATTAACTCGGCCTGAGGGAGGGTGTAATAAAGAACTTTTACATCGATTGAAAATGCTAGAAGATTCTTGTTTTCTTTGTCTGCTAAATAATCTAGCACTTGTTCCGACATTTTCACCAAAAATTGGTCGTCAAGAGGTATCAACTTCAAATTTGTTTCTAGAAAGACCGCAATGCACTTTTGCGAGGATTCATTCTCCGAGATTATCACTCTGAAAGGGCAGTCAACTTTATGCGTTTTCGCCATGAAAAATTAGTCAAGATCCACTTTTTTTTGTCTTCTCGATCGACTTAACCGGGCCTTCAAGATTAAAGCTTTTGCATAGCTTTTTCGCAGCAGTTCGCACTTATTCTAGAGATATATTATTATGAGTATTAAATACAGAATCAATGGCCTCTGACGCCTTCGCCCGATACAAAGATTTATGCATAACCGCAAAACCACCGTCTTTATCTGCTGGTAGCAGTGCGAGTAAGTTTCCTTTCAAGTGCCTAATGGTCCCCTCAATGGCGAACCTGCCACCCGGAGGACGGACACGCATGAGTACGTCAACACCTTCAGATACACACCTGTCAAAGTCACCTTCAGGTACTTGTTTCGAGACATTCCGAACCATCCCTAGCAGTTCCGGGCTGGATTTGCGCTGCTTGAGTAGCGGACCGCCATTAAAATGACAAGGGCCTCCTTCCCAATCGTTGAGTAATTTGCTGACTTTGGTTGAAGGTGTAAAAGTAGTATGCTATAAACCTCAAATGCCGAGCTGGAGACGAATGCACATCTCTATGGTACAAAACAGACCGTGTGGCATAGTTTGAAGCGTCCGTATTCATCTTAACGGGTAACCTTAACCTATGGTAAGGTAAACTCAGGGTCTGATTAAATGCGCTTTACAAGTTCTTCGCAAGCCCATTCGCATTCCTTGGTCCAAACAAAGGGCACTTCTTCGTGAGCTCCGTCAAGCACTTCGTCTGCGAGAAATCTTTGATAAAGCCCCTGAAGTGGCCTGCGAGTCCTAGAAAAAACTTGCAGTGAGTGAACACCATGTGAGCGTTGTCATCCTTTGGACGAGCTCCTGTTTAGTACTCCGAGTAGTTCCGCTGAACACTCTCCCAAGTAACATTACTTTTAATTTGAAGAATTCACTCTTCTCATTGATCTTCAGGTCCGCGTCACTATGGTCTCGTAGCACTTTTCCAAGTTGTTCAGAGCACTCGTTTTATGACTGTGAGTACACGAAACTGTCTTCGATGTAAACGTAACGAAAAATTCGCAAGTGTGGCTTCAAAACACTGTTCATCTTCTGAAATCTGGCTGGAGAACTCTTCCAGATCAACGGGATTCACTTGTAATCATACACGCCAAATGGTGTAATGACCGCGGAGAACCTTTTCGTTTCTTCTTGCTGAGGCACTTGCCAGAGTTTTTTGCAAATGTTGACCCGAAGGAAGTTTTGCACCTAGCGATTGTATTAATGATTTCGTCAATATGGACACCCCAAAGGGTAACATCTCAGTTTATTTGTTTGTTTGTTTGTGTGTGTGTGCGTGCGTGCGTGCGCGCGCGCGCGTGTGTGTGTGTGCGTGCGTGCGTGTGTGTGTGTGTGTGTCTGTGTGTGTGTGTCCGTGCGTGTGTGCGTGCACATGCGTGTGTGCGTGTGCGTGTGTGCGTGCGTGCGTGTGTGCGTGCGTGTGTGCGTGCGTGTGTGTGTGTGTCTGTGCGTGTGTGTGTGCGTATGTGTGTGCGTGCGTGCGTGCGTGTGTGCGTGTGTGTGCGTGCGTGCATGCGTGCGTGCGTGTGCGTGCGTGTGTGCGTGCATGCGTGTGTGTGTGTGTGTGTGTGTGTGTGTGTGTGTAGTCGGTGCAGAGAGAAAATGCTCTGTCCTCCTTAGGTGCCATGGTTATTGGCTAAGCAAAAGGAGGCGTAGAAAGCCGTAAGATGCCACCATCAATTATTTTCTGGAGTGGTCCCTTCAGACAAAGCTTCTTTTCTCCTGACATTTTACCGGCCTCCCGCTCCCCTACTGTGGTGTCACGCAGCTTGAATGGCAGTAGAAACTTTGATGTTACTTTTGAGCATCCGTCAATGCAAAGCAATTGAGGACAAATGTGAATGACATCTTTTGCAACCTTGAGCTTACGAGCATGATCGCCGACGGCTGTGAAGGTGGTCAGCTGACAGTCGTCTTACGATAGTTATAGCGCGAGAACAAAACGACAACACAGAGAGAAGATGGACACGAACGACACGTGTCCTTCTTGCGGGTTAGCAGCCGAGTACCTTAGCCACTAGGCCACCGCGGCGGGGCACTTCCACAGTCGTCTTACGTCGTAACTTGCACGCCCCTACAGATTCGAACGTAGTTTTTAAATGCGAAGTATTTCTTAGTGAACTTCAGCAACTTTGAGCGTATCTATCTATCTATCTATCTATCTATCTATCTATCTATCTATCTATCTATCTATCTATCTATCTATCTATCTATCTATCTATCTATCTATCTATCTATCTATCTATCTATCTATCTATCTATCTAGCCGCCTACGACATTTAGCTCTCCTGAGTGTTTGGATAATGATATCGATACTAAACTTTGTATGGAATGACTGTATGACGAGCATATTCGACTAGTCATTACATAAAAATCAGGACATGTATGTCATGAATGTCATGATTTACATTTTATGGCCATGCTGCTCTTGCGGTGGTTTCGTTCACATGACATGTTGAAAAACTGGTATGGTATGACATGATTGCATGGCGAACACAAGCGGCAGACCAGAACTTGAAAATCATGACATGCGTGTCGTGTAACAACATGACTACATTTCACGCTCATAATGCGCTCATGGCCGTTTTGCTAGCGTCACACATATACGAAATTTGGTACAATGGTAGGTGAATCAATGACGAAGGTATGTGACTGGTGGAAACATGATATTCATGAGATGCGTGTCATGTAACAACATGACTACACTGCCACGCTAATAATGCGCTGGGGGCCATTTCGCTAGCTTCACTTATACCAAATTTCATATAACGGGACGTCAATGAATGACGAAGGTGTCAGACTGGTGCAAAGATGATTAACATGACATGCGTGTCATGTAACAACATGACTGCATGCCATGCTCATGATACGCTCGCGGTCATTTTGTTAGCGTCACATATACGAAATTTGATATTACGGTACGTGAATGAACGACATAGGTAAATGGCACATCCAAGCAAGATAATCACAACATGCGTGCACCAACAATATGACTACATGCCGCACTCAAGATGCGATCGTGGGCGTTTTGCTAGCTTCACATATGCCAAATTTCGTATTACGTGACGTCAATGGCTGACGAAGATATGTGGCTGGTGCAAACATAATGATCATGAGATGCGTGTCATGTGACAACATGACTACATGCCCCAATCAAGGCGCCAATACACTTCAACGTGACATGGCGCGCGTGCACCTGTGTTCGTTTCGTCGCATCACGCCGGTGTTGCCACGCCAGTCGCCGTCCTGCCATATAGTAGCAGGCGCGCGCCGCGCTGCGATGCTTTGACGCATGCGCGTTTCAGCGCGTCCGATGTCCCTCCGTACCAAAAAAAGGCAGAGGCAGTGCTGTCTGGGTAACGTAGTGGGTGTGAAATGCAGCATGTCGCATTTGGCGCCGGTTGGCCTCGGGCCACGCGGACGGACGGTAGTCGGGCCGGTCGGGCCTGGCGTCCGATTAAAGAGTTCTCACGTGTTGCTAACGTATAACGTGGCGGTGCCCAGTGTGCGCGCGGGGCAATGTTGCGTTGGAGTATATTGGGCCCTTCATGATGCACTCGTGGCCGTTTCGCTAGCAGCACATATACCAAATTTGGTGTAACGTGACGTCACTCGATGACAAAGGTATATGACTGGTGCAAAGAGGATAATCATGACGCGCGTGTCATGTAAGAACATTACAACATACCACGTTCATAGAGGGCTCGCGGCCGCTTCGCTAGGTTCACATATACTAATTTCGGCATCACGTGCCGTGAATAGATGGGAAAGTGAACGACACATCAAAACATAATAATCATGACACGGAAGTCGTGTATGGCATAATTTACCTCCACTTCGTAACGTTGTGGGGATTTTAAAGTGACAAGTCAACCTTCCTCGTTCGTGCTTCACGTATAATGGATTCCAGCTGTACGTGGAATCTGCCAATTTTCGGACTGAGACTGAACGGGACAGGAGAAGCTCATATTTCATCCCGTGAAGGACCAATGTTTTTACCATGGCGCTGTCCAGTGTTTACACGTATGGTAGGATTGTGTAAAATATTGAATATTTATTTTTATTCCATTCCTTACCATTCAACAACCAAGAAACTTTCATTCGGGTAGAAGGTATGGGCTACATAAATATTACCATCTTGCCACCATTGAAAAGACTATTTAAATAATGAGAGAAAAATTGCCCCAAATGTCTCATTTTGGCGCAACCTGCGGAGCGAAACGAGACGCTGCGTGAGGCTAAACAAAAAAGTGTAAAAAATTTCATTCCTTTTGTATTCGCACTTGAAAGACTTGAAATTCACTCCATTTGCCCTAACGCAGCACTAAGGAACCCAGACAGGACCTGGTGCTGTGTTGATGCGAAACTCGTTGCTGATGTTTGCATTGGCGGCAGCAACAGACGGACAGCAAAATTTGAGCTCTACTTCTGTGTTTTACAGGTTGGTGTGTTCTACATAATATTTCTTTTATAACGTGCCGCTGCTGTCAAATATTTTAGAGTTGCCAACATTTCAATCACCTGTTCAAATGTCGCGGTGTTTTGTATGCCGATTAGCGGTACCTGATAATAGCTAGTACATGTGTTGTTGTGAGTGTAAATTCAAGTTTCATTTTGGTACTTGCTATAGTATAGCTGAAGAAGCTTTCACTGGAAAGCGTGATAGCTCTAAAAAATCTTGGAAATGCGAATCATGCCGGGGGCGGGTGGTGAAACAACCCACCAAACGACACCCAGTGAAATGTCTACTCGACTTATGTCCATTGACGAGAAGGTTGATGCCCTCGTAATTTTGCCAACAAGACTGGTGGATCCATTCACCATCTTTCTGACAAATTTGATGAATTTCAAATGAGACTGAAAATACAAGAAAAAGCTACCTTGAAGCTATCAAATTGATTTGATAAACTTGAACGCACTGATTCAAGCAATGAATTGGCTCAGATCAAACTGGATCTCAACAACCTTGTATGTCGTAGTCGCAGATTAAACATTGTAATATATGGTGTTCCAGAAAGTGAGAAGAAGACCTAATAATGAAGGTAAATGTAATAGCTGCTCAATTCAAGCTCCCTCTCCTAAACAAGAGTGACGTTGCTGCTATGCATAGCCTTCCGGCTAAACCTGGCAAAACTCGTGGCATCATTGTACGCTTTACCCGCCAATAACTCCGCGATACGTCGCTTGCAAACAAAAAACAGCTAAAGGGTGAAGGACACAATTTCTTGTGTGAAAATATGACACGGCTTACACGCGCAGTCCTATCAAAGCAAAGGAGTGGGCCCAAACATCAGGATATGCTTATGTATGGTACTCAAATGGAAAAGTTCTGGTGCGCAGAAAGAGTGGCGACCGTGCTGTTGTGATACGCACTGATTATGACCTTGTCACTCTTGTGGCCTCGAAGGAATAGCGTGAAAAGTGATGGCAAAAGGGGCACGAGGTTTTATTAAACCGAGATGGCGATCCTGCAGCTCTAGTTTTCTCGTGATGTCACAGCTTTACAGAACCAGTGTCCTCTTTCGATATTCCATCTAAATATCAGAAGTTTAAAAATAAGTTTGAAGATGTTAATTTATACCTAGTAGATCTGAAACACCGCTTTGACATACTTTGCTTTAGCGAGAAATGGCTTTCATGAACGGATGAATATGTTTCAATTTCCGGATATGATTGCATATCTACACATCGAACGAAGAAGCGGGTGGCAGCATTGCTATTTATGTACGTTCTGATACGTCTTATAGTATTCTTCCTGATCCCAGAGTTGTGAATGAATCATATTTTTTTATTTATTTATTTATTTTCAATACTGCCAGTCTCATTCCGAGACCATAGCAGGTGGGCGTACAGATTGTACATGCAGGTGGTACATTAACAGCGCAGAAAACAGAAACAGGAATGTAGTGAAATGACAGTCATCACAAAGTATAAGAGCGAAAAATATACAAATTGTTTACATCTGCAAAGACAAAGAAACCATCACCAAAAAAAGAGAGAAATTTTGCATGAAGTGCAGTGGTACACAGGCAAGCAAATAGAAAACTTATAAGCACTCCACTTAACACTTGTACACTCCACTAATACGCTTTCACTGGTGGCGCAATGCTTTTGGTAGTGCGAGTATTGCCGCATCAAGAGAACATATTTTCTAATTTTAGTGCAAAGTCGTATACCGACTTCGCACTAGTTAAGGAGGAATCCAAACAGTTCCATTCCCTTATGGCAAGTGGAAAAAAGGAGGGCTTGAACGTGTCATTGCGGTAAGAGTACTCTTTCAGTGTGTGTGAATGTTTGTGCCTAATAACGCGGGAGTCTGACGGATGGATGTACAATGATGGGTCAATTTTATAATGGTTTTGAAGTAGCTGAAAAAGAAATTTATGGCGCGCTTGTTTTGCTCGAATCGCAAGTGTTTGGAGGCCAGAGCTTGCTAACATATTTGTAGGAGAATCAGTGCGCTTATATTTGTTGCAGATGAATCTTGCTGCCTTCCTCTGTACATTTTCTAGCTTTTGAATGTTAGTGACTGTATAAGGAAACCATACTGTGTTAGCATATTCTAATACCGGTCTTACGTAAGTAGTGTTGGCTAAAAGCTTGGTTGAGTGAGGGGCCAACCGAAGGCATCTGCGAAGATAAAAGAGCTTGCGCAGAGCAACCGAAGTAATGTTAGAAATGTGTGCATCCCATCTGAGGCTAGACGTTATCGTGACGCCTAAATATTTGTGCGCATTCACTTTTTCAAGCCTGGTGCATTTAATGCTGTAGTCATACTGGATAGCTTTTCTTTTCGGGTTATCGTCATGCACACTGTTTTTTTGGGGTTAATCGACATTCGCCACATGTCACACCAGTTGGAAAGATGGTGTAAAGAATCGCTTAGTGCAAGGTGATCTGAATGACTGTTAATTTCTTTGTGAATAATGCAGTCGTCGGCGAAAAGCCTAATGGTGCAAGAGATACTGTCTATGACATCGTTAATAAAAACAAGAAATAACAAAGGCCCCAAAAGGGAGCCTTGTGGTACTCCGGACGTAACAGGCAAGTTTTCTGATGGTACTTGGTCATACAGGACATATTGTGAATGATTAGTTAAGAAGTCCTTAACCCAATTTGTTAATATTCCATCTCCAATAATACTTCGAAGTTTTGCAATCAATTTGTTGTGACATACGGAATCAAACGCTTTAGCAAAGTCTAATAGTATGATATTCGTTTGCGTGCAGTTATTATTAGATAATGCTAAATCATGAACAATTTCTGTTAGTTGCGTGGCAGTTGATAATCCGCTGCGAAACCCGTGCTGGCAAGATGACAAGACGCTTTTATCTTCTAGAAAAACGGTTAAGTGTTTCAAAATTATATGTTCTAATATTTTGCATGACGTGCTGGTTAAAGATATTGGCCTAAACTTTGAAGGATTGTCGCTATTTCCTGCGTTGGGAATCGGTGCTATTTTAGCTTTTTTCCAGTCGTCTGGAAGTTTTGCTACGGCGAGAGATTTGCGGAAAACCATACCAAGGTATTTGCTGCACCATTCGGCATATCGCTTAAGAAAGGGATGGGGATTTCATCTGGTCCCGAAGATTATTTGGGGTCTAGGTCGAGCAAAAGAGCAAATATTCCTTCATCAACTACATGTATAGGGCTGACTCCAATATTATTCATGTGTGCAAGCTGTGGAATTTTCCCGTCATCTTTTGTAAAAACAGAGTGGAAATAGTTGTTGTACATATTAGATTTCGCCGTTTTCTGTTGCAATGAAAGCTCAGAACATATAATAAACAAAAGACCGAGGGGCTTTTTAAACACGAAAAACTTAATTACACAAGAGCAATATGGTTTCTGTAAACATAAATCTACAGAAACAGCTTTACTTGAAATAAAAGCACGAATTCTTGACAACATTACAAACCGAATGCTAACCCTTGGTTTATTTCTTGATTTTGGAAAAGCGTTTGATTGCGTGCAGCACAAAATTTTTTTTCGCAAAACTAGCTCACTATGGTATTCGTGGCATCGCCTTTCCCTAATAAAAAGCTATCTAACGGCACGAACACAGTATACTATTGACGCGTGTCTACATATTGTGATGACGTTTATTCGAGCCGAGAAGTCGCAGCGAGGTCGCAACGGAAAGTGGGCGTACGGCAAGTCTGGCAGAGGCGGCACAAACTCTCGCGCAAGCAGAGCACGGGCTTTTTGTTGTCTTCCGAAGGCGCATACGCGTTGGTGCGTATGCTCCACTACAATACCCCCGGGATGAAGGGTAGCCATCCTGGCGACTCAGGGAGTAGGCACAATGATGGGGTCGTAGTAGGGCTTGAGACGGTCGACGTGTACGGTCTCGCGTCCTCGACGGCGCAAATCTGGTGATTGTGTTAACGGCTCGATGATGTAATTCACCGGGGAGGTCGCGTCAATGATACGGTACGGACCATGGTACCGGGCCAGAAGTTTGGAAGATAGGCCAGGAACGTGCGGGGGCACCCAAAGCCACACAAGGAAGCCAGCACGAAATGTAGGAGCTATGCGGTGAGCGTCGTCGTGTCGAGTCTTTTGTAGACCTTGAGCCTCACTTGTCAGAGACCGAGCCAACTGACGGCAGTCTTCAGCGTATCTGGCGACTTCCGAAAGCGGGGAGCACTCAGATGCATCAGGGCGGTACGGTAGTATAGTGTCAAGGGGGTGGGAAGGTTCGCGGCCGTACAATAGAAAGAACGGAGAAAAACCGGTAGTCGCTTGCGTCGCGGTGTTATAAGCGAAGGTAACAAAGGGCAATACAGCGTCCCAGTTAGTGTGGTCGGAGGAGGTGTACATCCTCAGCATGTCGCCAAGTGTGCGGTTGAACCGCTCAGTAAGACCATTTGTCTGTGGATGGTATGCGGTAGATTTCCGGTGGATAATGTTGCATTCAGCGAGGATAGCTTGGATGACCTCCGACAGGAACACTCGACCCCTATCACTGAGTAATTCCCGCGGAGCACCATGGCGTAGAATGAAGCTGCGGAGAATGAAGAGTGCAACTTCGTGGGCGGTCGCTGCCGGTAGAGCTGCAGTCTCAGCGTAGCGTGTCAGATGATCGACTCCGACAATAATCCACCGGTTTCCAGAGCTACTATATGGGAGTGGGCCATAGAGGTCTATACCCACGCGGTCGAATGGGCGAGCCGGGCACGGCAGCGGCTGTAACATGCCGGTAAGGTGCCGCGGAGGTGTTTTGTTCTGTTGGCAAGTGGTGCAAGACTGAATGTATTTCTGCACAAAACGATACATTCCTCGCCAGTAATAGCGTTGGCGCAGCCGTTCGTAGGTTTTCAGGACACCTGCGTGAGCACTTTGGGGATCTGCATGGAAATTCATGCAGATGTCAGAGCGCATATGAGTTGGGACAGCAAGGAGCCACTTCCGACCACCAGGCGTGTAGTTGCGGCGGTACAGAATGTTGTCACGTAAGGAAAAGTGGGCTGCTTGCCGGCGTACCGCTCTCGTGGAAGGGACAGAAGATGGATCGGTAAGGTAGTCGACTAACAAGGCAAGGTATGGGTCTTTACGCTGCTCCGAAAGCATGTCAGTGCTGTCGAGTGGTGACAAGGTGGTAAAAGGGGGTGACAGAGAAGCCACATCTGGTGTTAATGGCGATCGGGAAAGTGCATCGGCGTCCGCATGCTTGCGACCGGAACGATATACGACACGGATGTCGTATTCCTGCAATCGAAGTGCCCAACGGCCCAGACGTCCGGACGGGTCTTTCAAGGTGGACAGCCAACATAGAGCGTGGTGGTCTGTGACCACATCGAAAGGACGGCCGTAAAGGTACGGGCGAAACTTCGTAAGCGCCCAGATTCTGGCCAAACACTCCTTCTCTGTCACGGAGTAATTCAATTCAGCCTTCTTAAGAGCGCGACTTGCATAAGCGACTACGTATTCGGTTTGGGTACCTTTCCGTTGGGCCAAAACTGCGCCAAGACCAACGCCGCTTGCATCAGTGTGAACTTCTGTGGCAGCAGTAGGGTCGTAGTGGCGAAGAATAGGTGGCGAGGTCAGCAGGCGGCGCAGCTGGTGAAATGCGTCGTCACATGCAGGTGACCATGCAGATATACCTTTGCTGTTGGAAAGCAGACTAGTCAGAGGTGCAATGATGGACGCGAAGTTGCGCACGAAGCGACGAAAGTAAGAGCAAAGACCAACGAAACTTCTTAGGGCTTTCAGTGATGTGGGCATGGGGAAGTCAGCGACAGCTCGAAGCTTATCGGGGTCCGGAAGAACACCGTCTCTTGTGATGACATGCCCCAAGATGGTTAGTTTGCGGGCTGCGAAGTGGCACTTCTTGGTGTTAAGTTGTAGGCCTGCAGAAGCTAGACACGCCAGAACCTCGTGGAGACGACGAAGATGTGTCGGGAAATCAGCTGAAAAGACTACGATGTCATCTAGGTAACACAAGCAAGTTTTCCACTTGTGGGCCCGCAATATGGTATCTATCATGCGTTAAAACGTCGCAGGCGCGTTGCAGAGCCCAAATGGCATGACTTTGAATTCATACAGGCCATCTGGCGTTACAAAGGCTGTTTTAGGGCGATCACATTCAGCCATTGGCACCTGCCAATACCCAGAACGCATATCCAAGGATGTGAAGTACTCGGCGCCTTGTAAACAGTCAAGAGCATCGTCTATTCGTGGTAGCGGGTAGACGTCTTTCTTTGTAATCTTGTTTAAGCGGCGATAGTCCACGCAAAATCGAACGGTGCCATCTTTTTTCTTTACCAGAACCACGGGTGACGACCAAGCGCTTTGAGAAGGCTGTATGACTCCACGTTTAAGCATGTCATCTACTTGCTCCGTAATGACGCGGCGCTCTTCGGCAGAAACGCGGTAAGGACGCTGTCGCAGAGGCGAATGTGAGCCGGTGTCAATAGTATGAGTGACAGTCGTGGTGCGGCCCAAAGCAGGTTTCTGAAAGTCGAAAGAAGAGCGAAACTTGTTAAGGAGAGCAACAAGTTGGCTGCGATGCGAGGGGGAAGGTCTGCGTCAATAGCATCGTCGAAGGCTGGTGAGCTTGATGGCTCAGACGCCTGAGTGATTGCGGCAATCTGACATGGCGTTTCGTCGGGAAGAATAATATCATTGATATGGTCGACAGGTTGCACATATCCTAACGTTTCACCACGAAGCAAGCCAATGGGGTAGTTGCAGTGGTTGGTAACCAGCATTACGGTTAAACCAGACGCAATCGTAAGAACGGCAAATGGGAGCACGATGCCCTTGCGTTCAGTAAAAACAGGGGATGGCGTAAATACCACCGTGGCGTCAGGTTGCGCCACACATGAAAGGCTAATAGGGACTGAAGCTTCCGGAGGCAAGGTGATGTCGTCGTCAGCGATGAGTTTGCAGAGCAGTGGTGAATGGTCGGGCGATGGAAACTCATAATTTGGCACTAGGGACACTTCCGCACGGCAACAATCGATGATAGCTTCATGACCTGATAAGAAATCCCAACCCAGGATGAGGTCATGAGAGCAAGATGGTAGTACGAAAAATTGGACGATGTACAAAACGTCTTGGATGACGACGCGCGCCGTACACACAGACGAGGGCTGAATGCGTTGCGCGCTAGCCGTGGACAGCACGATGCCACAGAGAGATGTGGTCACTTTCTTCAGTTTGCGACAAAATTTTGCGTTCATCACAGAAACGGCGGCCCCAGTATCAATTAACGCTTGTGTGGCGACTCCCTCAACATTGACATCAACAACATTTCGCGGCGAAAATGGAGGCCTTGATAATTGCGCAGAAGTTGCAGTTCTTGCCTCTGGAACTGCACTGATTAGTTTCCCTCCTCAGGAGGTGGTCTACGACGCATAGGAGATGGTGATCGGCGACGAGGAGATGGGAAACGAGAAGTTGATGGGCGACGATCCGAGTCAGAGTGCCTCTGTTCGTATGCAGACGAGGTGGCCTGCTGCGACGCATAGGTAGGAGTTCCAAAGGAGGCGTACGCAGGTGTGGGACGGCGGCGGCAGTAGCGTGCAATGTGGCCAGCGATGCCACACGCGAAGCAGATAGGACGGTTGTCATGGGTGCGCCACTCATTAGATTGACGGAAAAAGCGAGGTGAGGGCCTGTAAACCGGTGGCGCTGCCGGAGGAGTTGGAGCCGATAAGGCGACTGGATGCGGTGGGGGCCGCGCGACCACAGCTGCGTAGCTGAGAGGTGAAGGCGGCGCAGTTGGTGCGTAGCCAGCAGTTGAGAGATCAGATGGCACCGAAGTGCACGGGTAAGAGGCCGGAACTGTAGGGAGTGCATTGCAAATTTCAGTGCGTATGGCCTGCTGCATATTCGAAGGGAGGCTTGTCGTGGGCGCGTCACTATGCGGCAGCAGGGAAAGCTGTCGGGCGACTTCCTCCCTGATGAAGTCTTTAATCTGGTTCGACAGAGTTCCTTGGTGAACGTTGCCATTGGCGAGTGCGACGGCCGAGATGGAATCTGGTGATGGAACACTCTGTCGGGCGATGGAACGCTGACGACGCAATTCATCGAAGCTCTGGCACAGGCTTACGAGGACCGCCACCGTGGTCGGGCTCTTCGCCAGCAACATCTGGAATGCGCCATCCTCGATGCCTTTGAGAATATGTCGAATTTTCTCTTCTTCAGGCATGGATGAGTTAACACGCCTGCAGAGGTCGAGCACATCCTCAATATAGCTAGTAAAGGTCTCACCAGGTTGCTGGGCTCGGTGGCGCAGACGCTGGTCAGCGCGGAGCTTGCGGACCTCTGGTCGGCCGAACGCTTCGGTCACGAGGGTCTTGAAGGTGGACCAGCTGGCGATGGCGGTTTCGCGGTTGGTGAACCATAGCTTGGCGACGTCAGCCAAGTAAAAGATGACATAGGCAAGCTTGGAGTCGTTGTCCCATTTGTTGCTGGCACTCACGCGTTCGTACAAGGAGAGCCAGTCTTCGACGTCTTGCTCACCACTGCCGCTGAAGATTGGTGGGTCCCGCTGACGGGTAGCACCGGGGCAGGTCGACGGGGCAGCCGATGGTGCTGGCTGGGCTGGGACGGGCTGGTGGGCGACTGCGTCAGTCATGTTTCGCGGTAGTCTTTCAGGCAACTTGCGAGAGCGGAGCTCCAGGTCTTCTTGGGGATCTCAGCACCCTCCACCAAATGTGATGACGTTTATTCGAGCCGAGAAGTCGCAGCGAGGTCGCAACGGAAAGTGGGCGTACGGCAAGTCTGGCAGAGGCGGCACAAACTCTCGCGCAAGCAGAGCACGGGCTTTTTGTTGTCTTCCGAAGGCGCATACGCGTTGGTGCGTATGCTCCACTATAATATGGACAAAAACAATGATGGGGGATTTAGTGGACATGAGGTAGTGGGCCTCTAGCTTCACTCGAGACTAAAAAAGACGATCTTGTGGCTCAGCTGTTGAAAACTTGCTGCTTTCGTTGCCTCAAGGTGTACCTGGGTTTTATTCGCGTTGTACCAAGACACTTGTGGAGGTGCTGGGCCGCAACCCTGTCTGATGCTCCACACGCCCGCTGGGAGCCGTTCATTGAGTACAGAATCATTGTCACCGGTAGCAACTTCAGTGCATCTCTCCAGTCGACGGTTGCTAGGCCTTGCGCCAGAGCTCACTCACTCGCCGGAACCTCCTAGGCACCGTACACCTCAACCAATGGCCAACGCAAGCCCACAACAGGTGCCCCAAGGCAGCTTTCCGACGCCCCCATCTCAGGTGACCATCTTTCAACCCCTCGTTCCCGATCGCCTCAGTGGCGGTGCCCATGAAGACGTTCACGACTGGCTTGACAACTACGAGCGCGTTACCAAGGTCAATCAGTGGTCGGAACAGGAAAAGCTTTCTCGCGTCTATTTCTATCTTGATGACGGTGCTCGCACTTGGTATGAAAACAGAGAAGGCAATTCGTCAGCTTGGCCTTACTTTTGACAGAAGTTCTTCGATACCTTTGCTAATGTCGATTGAAAGGACCATGCGCAGCAGTTATTGGATACGGGTTCAAAAACCCAACGAAACCGTTGCAATGTTTGCCGAGGACATGACTCGTCTCTTTCATCGAGCTAACCCGCACATGACGGAAGATAAAAAGTTGAGTTACCTCATGCGTGGTGTGAAGGAACAGCTTTTCGCTGGGCTACTGCGCAACCCTCCAAGTACCGTGGTTGACTTCATTAAGGAAGCTATGGCTATCGAGCGGGCCCTTCATCAACGCTGCAGGCAATATGACCGCACATCCTGCAATGTCCCAATCAACGCTAACGCCATGACGTCTAAGAATCAGACCTCCTTACGAGAGTTCATTAGGGAGATAGTTCGCGAAGAACTTCAGAGGTTACGGACTCCGGTTGTTGAAAATCCCATCGCGTCGATCGCTGAAGTCGTACACGACGAAATTCACCAAGCGTTGTCTACGACTGGTCCTGATACTCAGCAGCGTCCTATGAGCTACGCTGCCGCTCTTCGACGTCCACAACCCGCAATGCCGACGCAGTACCACCAGGTGTCCATGGTTCCTTGGTCTACACCGCAAGAGCAG
Source organism: Rhipicephalus microplus (assembly GCF_043290135.1). Taxonomy (NCBI): domain Eukaryota; kingdom Metazoa; phylum Arthropoda; class Arachnida; order Ixodida; family Ixodidae; genus Rhipicephalus; species Rhipicephalus microplus. The sequence continues at coordinate 188,316,586 of NC_134703.1, forward strand.
ACACTGCATCAACCTCCCCCGCTACAGCCATACAACCAGCCGTCCACGTTGGCAGTGACGCCAGGGGAGATGCTCAGACGTCCACCGACCCCGGAAACCGATGCATGGCGCACAGTGGACAGACGTCCACTATGCTTTCACTGCGGAGGTGCAGGCCATATTGCCCGTCATTACTGGCATCGAGGTGATTCATTCCGTCCTCATCGACCTTGGTTTGATGGTTGACGTGCCACTGACGAATACACACCACGCCGTGACGACACCCCTTTCTATGGAGCCGGTTCTCACTTTGAGGATGGCTGTACTACTGCAGAGGAGGCAATGCCTACTCACCCTCCTAGTCTGAGACGTCAATCCCACTCTCCGTCCCCCGCACGTTCGCCTTTGTCGCACCGCCGCACATACGCAGACCTTAGTACAAGAAGGTCACCTAGCCCGCGACGGGGAAACTGAATGCGGCGACCTCCGGAGGCAAGGTTGCAGGCCATAAAGATGACGACAAGAAGCCCCCACAGCATGACGTCGTACAGCCGATAAGCCGTGAAAACGATGAAATTGTGACTGCAGACCTTAGTGTTCTTCTTGACGGTCAGAAAGTGACAGCTTTAGTCGACACTGGTGCCGACTTCTCTATTATCAGTCAGGACCTCGCCGACAGCCTCAAAAAAGTGAAGACGCCATGGACGGTCCCTACATAAGAACGGCAGGGGGCCAGTTACTGATGCCCTCTGGAAGATGTATATCGCAGGAATTGACATCAGAGGTTCTCCTTTCACTACGTCATTTGTCGTTATCGCCGCATGCTGCAGAGATGTAATTCTTGGCATGGATTTTTTACGGGAATATGGCGGCGTCATCAACATACCAGATAGCTCGATTACGTTTTGCAACAGTTCGGGCTTACCAAATTCTCCAGAGGCGCGACCAAACCAACTGCGTATTACTGATGACGACGTGGTTCTCCCTCCTAGGTTGTTTCGGTGGCCGCCGCTGCTCAAATTAACGCCGAAGGAGTCGCAGACCAAATAAGCTCGCTGCTCTTCACCCACGGTATTTACGTCGCACGCGGTATCGTCAGAGTTGCTGCTGAACGCACGGACTTGCTGCTGACCGATTTCAGTGCTGAGCGCCGGCACCTTCCTAAAGGCACGGCTGTCGCTTACTTCGACATTGTCGTAGATGTCGAAAACTGCTTGGCGGTAGTCGAGTCGCTAAATCTTGATTCAGCGCCTGTTCTGGACGTTAGCACTACTTTGCCGAAAGACGACCGACGCAGACTCCTCGAGCTACTGGCCAAGTTTCAAGGCTGTTTTTCGACAACATCAAAAGTTGGCCGCACGCCTCTAACCAGGCATCGAATAATTACCGACGAAATGATGAGACCTATTCACCAGAACCCTTATCGCGTGGCTCCAAAAGAACGTGAAGCGATACAACAGCAGGTAGACAGAATGCTTGAAGATGACGTCGTTCAGCATTCGCAGAGCCTTTGGGCGTCACCTGTAGTCCTCGTTAAGAAAAAGTACGACTGCCTGCGTTTCTGTGTAGATTACCGGAAGCTAAATCAGGTGACCAAGAAAGACGTGTATCCACTACCGCTTATAGACGACTCTCTCGACAGACTTCGACACGCTCGATACTTCTCTTCAATGGATTTGCGGAGTGGCTATTGGCAAATCGAGGTAGACACGAGAGACCGCGAGAAGACCGCTTTTGTAACACCCGATGGGTTGTATAAATTTAAGGTCTTGCCATTCGGTTTGTGCTCAGCGCCTGCTACCTTCCAAAGGCTCATGGATACCGTGCTCTCTGGGTTGAAGTGGAAAACATGCTTAGTATATCTGGACGACGTCATGGTGTTCTCCGCAACGTTTGATGAGCACCTTGAGAGACTTGAGGTGGTCTTACGAGCCATACAGTTCGCGGGCCTGACGTTGAAGCCTGAAAAGTGGCACTTTTGCTACGAAGAGCTGCGATTTCTTGGTCATGTCGTCAGTTATGCAGGTGTTCATCCCGATCCTGAAAAAATCGTAGCCGTAGAACAGTTCCCTATGCCGACCGATAAAAAGGCTGTCAGACGCTTTCTCGGCCTCTGTGCATATTATCGACTATTTATCGCAGAATTCGCACGCATAGCATCACCGTTAGCTCGCCTCACGAGGGAAGACGTCACCTTTGAGTGGAATAACGAAGAGGAAGCTGTTTTTAACGATCTTCGTCAGCGACTACAAACGCCTCCAGTCCTTGCCCACTTCGATGAAAGAGCCTCTACGATGCTTCACACCGATGCTAGCAATGTTGGTCTGGGAGCTGTGCCTGTGCAGCAGCAAGAAGGCACAGAAAGGGTAATCGCTTACGCAAGCAGAACTTTAACAAGCGCTGAGGCTAATTACTCCACGACTGAGAAGGAATGTCTCGCCGTGGTATGCGCGGTTACGAAATTTCGTCCGTATTCATATGGACGCCCCTTCAAAGTAATTAGCGACCACCACTTACTATGTTGGTTAACAAACATTAAAGACCCTACCCGCCGATTAGCGCGTTGGAGTCTTAGGCTGCAGGAATCCGATATGGCAGTCGTACATAAGTCAGGGAAGCAACATATGGACGCCGACTGTTTGTCCCGTTCACCCATTGAGTCGGCGACCTTACCCGAGGAGGAGGAAACATCCTTTCTCAGTGTCCTCGACACGACCATCATTGCGCAGCAAGAACGTGACGACGCTGAGTTGCTTGGCTTAATTACCTACTTGGATGGTAGTTCTCGGAAGGCGCCAAGAGTTTTCGCAAGAGTGTTGTCATCGTTTTGTTTACGGGGCAGAGTACTCTACAAAAGAAAGTTTTCGTCGACGGGATCTGCCTATCTACTCGTCATCCCAGCAGCCCTGCGCACCGAAGTACTGAAATCATGCCACAACGAGGTTATCTCTGGCCACTTGGGTTACACAAGAACGTTGGCTAGGGTACAGCAAAGATATTACTGGCCAAGACTGACCATAGCCGTAAAACACCATGTTCGTACTTGCCTCGACTGCCAGCGGCGGAAGTCACCGCCGAATAAACCAGCTGGCCTCCTGCAGCCCGTGCAGGTCCCATAAAGACCATTCTACCAGATTGGCATGGACATTTTAGGCCCACTCCCTACTTCTACTGCAGGCAACCAATGGGTTATCGTCGCGACGGATTATCTTACCCGTTATGCCGAGACAAAGGCTATCGAGAGAAGTACAGCAACGGAGGTTGCAAGATTTTTCATTGAGAGTATTGTACTGAGGCATAGTGCACCAACCATCGTAATCACAGACAGAGATACCGCATTTACGGCAGCTCTTTTGGACCATGTCTTGATGCTGAGTGGAACAAAGCATCGTAAGACCACCGCCTACCACCCGCAAACGAACGGGCTGACACAGCGTCTAAACAAAACCATTGAAGACATGCTTTCAATGTACGTAGACGTTGAACACAAAAATTGGGATCAAATTTTGCCATACATAACGTTTGCATACAATACAGCCAAGCAAGAAACCACCCGCATGACACCGTTCAGCTTCGTTCATGGACGGGAAGTACGAACTATGTTAGATGCAATGTTACCGCACGAAGGCGACGACATCGTCCCGGATGCCGACACGTTTACCGAACGCGCTGAAGAAGCTAGGCAACTTGCACGTTTACGCATCAGCCAGCAGCAAGAGTACGATGCAGGCCGTTACAATGCTCACCGCAGAACAGTAGTCTACCAAACTGGCGACAAAGTGTGAGTTTGGACGCCGGTACGGAAACGAGGACTTTCCGAAAAGCTCTTAAAAAGATACTTAGAACCGTACCTAGGGCTGCGAAGACTGAGTGACGTCACTTACGAAGTTGTTCCTGACAGTTCGTATAGTACAAGGCGTCGCCAGCACCATCCTGAACTCGTTCAGGTAGTCCGCATGAAGCCTTACCTCAGCGAGTGGTGTAAGACTTTTCTTGAAAAAGAAAAACAAAACTTCATTACAGAATTTGCATCGGGGCGATGCTCTTTGAGAGGGAGGCAAATGACGCGTGTCTACATGGGGCGAAAACAATGATGGGGTATTTAGTGGACACGGGGTAGTGGGCCTCTAGCTTCACTCGAGACCGAAGAAGACGATCTTGTGGCTCAGCCGTTGAAAACACGCTGCTTTCGTTGCCTCAAGGTGAACCTGTGTTTTATTCGCGTTGCACCGCGACACTATGATCAATGGCACTACCACTGAAATACAAATTATAAAGTACGCTGTACCCCGAGGTTCTGTTTTAGGACTCGTTCTCTTTTTGTTGTATATAAATGACATCGTACAGGTACAGGGCTACTCTAATATTATACTATATGCCCATGACACTAACGTGTTCTTCTCAGGAAGGCAATTGCACAGCATTTTTGAACAAGCCAACACCTGGCTACGAAGATTAGCTATGTGGCTTATTGCAAATAAAGTTCAATCAAACATAAGTAAAACAAAATACTTGCTCTTTAAATCAAAAGGAACGAACACGGCTTGTCATCCCCAACTACGGTTTCAAAAAGTAAATAACCAAGTCAAACACGGCGAAATTCCTGGGAGTTCTATTCCACGAGTACATGTTCTGGTCACCACATACAAATTCTCTCAAAAGTAGTATTGCCCGTGCTGTAGGTGCATTAAACAGGCTGCGATATTCACTACCAACAAGCGCGAAGCACTATATCTACAACGCACTTATACATTCCCGTTTAACGTACTGTATTCTAGTTTCGTCGACTACAACACAGTATAATTTAGGGTCCCTTCAAATGCTTCAAAACCCTGCGCTACGTGCAATAGAAAATTTAGGACGTGTGATAAGCACCCAAATATATTATTCCAAAAATAAAATAATAAAGGTGTCCAAACTCCACACATACAAACTATTTCTTCAAATTATGCGGCAATATATATCTGACAAACATACCTTCCAGAGTGCGTACAGTGTGAAAACGACAAGCTACAAATTCAGAAATACTTCTGTATTTATACGACATAACAGGACAAATTACGGAGAACGAAAACTTGCTGCTCGAATTCCTAACCTCCTAAATGACTACACCTTTACAATAGATTTCCTCAAATCCAGAATTAGGAAGCAAGCGTATAAAAAACAATAAAAGAATTATTATTTTCAGAGGACTAATGCAAATAGAAGAATACTATGGTTATGTATGATTGTTATGTATTATTGATTTCTTTTTTTTTCTCCCCACATGTGGATTGCGAGCCCTACAATTTGTTCCTATTTTGTTGCGTGTGTGTGATAGATGAGTATAACGCGATTTTGTTTTTCTGCTCGAGAGTAGTGTGTGCATTTTATTTTCGGTAAAATTGTACTTATGTTTTCTTCTTTTTTTTGCTATATGACTGCGTACTATTGATCAGAGGTGTAGTATTTGACTTCTATGTACCCTTTTATAATTGTGAATGTCTTTTTGCTGCTACTGCTGAATGAATGGCACAGCCCAGTCAGGCAATGTTTGCCTTTTGCCATGCCTCGTTGGGCAATTTCGTAATTGTTCTTAATAAACTATAAAGAAAGAAAGAATGAAAGAAAGAAAGGAAGAAAGAAAGAAAGAAAGGAAGATCAAACACCACCAGTCTTTCTTTGTGCTAAAGTTGTCGTTTTTTAAATGGCTGCACCTGATTTGATTATTCAATAATTGAATGCTAGATGTGCAGTGACTATTGTTTTTGGCCTCTTTTTGCCGTTTTGACAGTATGTATATGTTTGGAGGCTTAGAAGCTGTCTCTGGTCGCAAGACATCTGGATCTACACAAAAGCCGTGTATTCACGAGAAGAAGTACGATACGATGTCTAGAAACTTTACTGGCAATCATTCAGAGCTGTTTAATGATGTTGCAGTGACCCTAAGAAAAATAACTGAAGATGTGCGCCAGCATTCTTTTGTTGCACACTAATTTTTCATTTTTCCTTGTGAAATGAATATAGGATGATACAAACATTTTTAGATAGCTCGTGACATTCGTTTCATTGAGGTTCATTGAACTTATTTTGTATTCATGATTATGGTCAAATCCTCTTATCGGTATTGTATTTTATGTTTTTGCTTGAATAGCTTACGCTATGTTTTATGTATCTCACTTTACTTGCTTACCACTCTCGCGATTGTATTTCGTGCACTAGTATAGATTTTTTTGTTGTTTTCTGAGCACGACAAGCAAATGACTCTTCATCATCTTTACAAATCATGAACTGTACATCTTCGTCATCTGTAAATAACATGACCAGTATGCTTAGCTCAAGCCTGGCTGAATAAACCACTTTCTCATAAATTTTTATCTGATTTTCTTTCAAGTGGGCTGTCACCCCATTGTAATACCCTCGTTAATACCTTTATAGGTATTTTTACAATAAATCAGAAACGCCAGGCCTGCACGGAAGGCGCAGCACAGTCAAAGCGAAAACTATAAGAGTGGCCTTTCAGAGCCTTTTCAAAACACTCATTGGGTAACTACTACAAGCACACTTGCTTGATACCCACTATGGCATTAATAATAAAAAATTTTCGGTAGTAGGCCGGCATTCACTATGCTATTTTTCATCATTCTTCTGAGAATCATGCCCTCCACTGAACACTTGCAAGGAATTGTGTGCCAATTGTTCATGCAGTGGCTCACGACGATGAGGAAATTGTGGCTGAAGTGGACATGTGCCACAGTTATGAAGGGAACAAGAACAACCTTTTGTGATGATTAGGAGCATTAGACGACCCACTTGTTACGCTATTTGCATTTTGAGACTACTGGGTGTTCTTTCGCTGTTTTAGAACGCTTTATAAGTCGTATTAAGGCGATTGCTTTCCCGACATCAAGCCTGCCTAAGGCGAATTTGACAGCAATTCACAAGCAATGGTGTAGCTCAGTCATAGAATACTGGCTGGCACCTAACGGACGCATTTTCAAGCCCTACGATACATTAGTGATAGGTTTTTTTTCTAATTTCGCGCGAAGGGGTTACGGACACCGGCGGCGCGGCGGTGGCGGCGGACAACTGCGCGTGACTCGAGTTGTGATATCATCTTTTGCTGTAAAATAAAAGTAGGTAAATACCTCATTCTTCGAAGTAACTTCATCGGATAGAGCTTGTGGGTACCAGGCTTGCTGCGTCTCGTTCATAGTCAAGGGCGAGATGATCAGATTTCTAGTCAAAACAAGCACTGTCATTTATTTAGCTATAAGTGACCTACGGCAGGTCCAATCCAGGGACACGAGACAGAGACGCGGCGACCACGATTCCGCACAGCAGCAGTCAGCCAGTGCGGGTGACACCATCCGTTCTTCCTGGCAGCCGGACGGGAACCCCCCTTCCCTGGGCAGTGCGCAGGCTGACCTTTTACAGCGAAAGCTGTTATGAGATCACGACTCGGGTCACGCGCAGTTGTCCGCCGCCACCGCCGCCACCGCCGGTGTATGTAACCACATCACACGAAATTAGAAAAAAACTTAGCACCAAAGACACAGTGGGGCTCGAAACCCGCGTGTGATGGGGGTCAGCCCAATATTCTACCACCGAGCTACGCTGTTGCTTGTGACTTGTTCGCAAACTTACCTTAGGCAGGCTTGATGTCGGAAAAGTAATCGCGTTATTAAGACTTATAAAGCGTTTTGAAACAGGGAAAGAACAATCTGCGGAAGAACAAACAGCGAGAGAACAATAACAATGCGAATAGCGTAACGAGTGGACCATTCATTGCTCCAACCGATTACAAAAGCTTGTTCTTGTTACCCTATTAACTGTGGCACCTACCCACTTCCGCCAAAATTGTTCATCGTCGTCAGTCACTGCATGAACAATTGGCACAAAATTCCTGGCAAGTGTTTAGCGGATACCACGATTCTTAGGAGAATGATGAAAAATAGCATAGCGAATGCCAGCCTACTACCCGAAAAAATTTAATATTATTGCCATAGTGAGTATCAAGCAAGTGTACATGCAGTAGTTACCCAATGAGTGTTTTCAAAAGGCTCTGAAAGGCCGTTCTTCTAGCTTTGGCTGTGACTGTGCTGCGCCTTCCGCTCGGGCCTGGCGTTTTTTTTTCAAGAGCGCAGGTGGGTCGCGCGCACTGCCACTGCGCAACACGTGGCTCTATATTTGAATAGCCGGTGTGCATGATTCTTACAAGCTTCATATTATAAAATATAGAGAGGAGCCTGGCAACTGTGTCTATACAGGACTTCGTGTGGGTTGCTTCAATCACCATGGCACTGATGAAAAAACGCAAGCCGCGGACTTCCATCGGGTAAATTTAGTTCTTGAGGATTACGGCGCTTGTTTCCCAAAGTTGAAACGAAATCATACGAAGGTATACTGAAATAAAATTTGCTTCATTCTTTTGTATGTAAATCCTTTCGCAGAAGGTTTTCGGGAGTTTGTGGTTTAAGCGAATGAAGCCTGTATGAATAAAACCACCAGGGTATGTATTGCTCTGCTGCTGTGTTCCAGAAGTGGCATTAGCCAACAATAAATTTTTGTGACACCCAAAAACACACACGTGCACATTTCTTTAGAAAGTGGGCATCCTAAATAAGAATACTGCATCGAGTGAGCAACAGCATATCGTCCTCTTCGAGGCGAGGCGCGTCTGTCTATCCCTGGTCTCTTCCAACCCACAGCTGGCCTGGGTAGGCGCGTCGGTGTGGCGCCCACACGCACATTCAGTCCGGCCGTGCCAAACCGTGGTGTTCACGGTCCCCAACGCACCTCTAATTCCCGAGAAAAGTCGAGTCACAGTGGCGTCACCATGCGTCTACTTCGTTTCGCCGTACTTGCACAGCCGATTAGAACGCGTCTTCGTAACACTCGCTAATAAAAATTAGCAGCGGCTTAGCTCCCCTTTGCCAGGACATACATAGTGTCATCCACGGATGGAAAAAATGAATCACGGAAGGATGTGTGAACCACAGACAAACGAACAGATGGACGGATGACGAACCACGGATGAATCAACCAAAGATGGATGAATGGGCGGATGGAAAGACGGATAGACTGTCTAGTGAGTTAACGATCACACGCTAGTCAAGTGCCAGCCCAGTAGTAACACGTCCCTCCAGGAGCTTCCAGGCTTTGTCCAGTGCACCAGCTGTGCACCGTGTGACGTCACTGCTTTTCGCGCTTATGCAGAGCTGCTCACCGTAAGGCACTCGAAACAGCTCATCCTCAGCCAGTGTAGCTTATACCGTTAGTATACGGCACATGTGATGTTATTTAGAGTTAATAACATTAGGTGTTGATGTCATTTTGTTGCTGCTATACGGGCGCAGTAAATGAAATTCACACCTAATGATTTTGGCTATTTGAATACGTGTTCACCGAACTCATGGAAGCACGGCATGTGCAATCTCGTCAACAGGCGCTTGACAAAAGATTACAAAACCTATATCATGAAGCAAGTGTAAATGCTGTTTAGATGCTTAATAAAAGTTGTTAACTTTTCGGTAACTTTGCAACCTACAACGCGAAAGTGGAAGCAATTTGTGCAACTATATTCCCTTTCTCAGACTCCGACTTGACGCTAGTGCCTCCTGTTTACAAACGCTCACTATTGTTTTGATGAAGCGACTTCACGGTAGCACTGGCTAGTTGCCGAATATACGCACGCACGTGTGGGGCACCTATCTGCCTGTTATGAATGACACAGCGCAAACAATAATTAAAAAAAGAGACTGGACAGACGAGGAGGCTTGGGCCCTTTTAAAGGTCTGAGAAGACATTGTTGCCAGCTTATGGCGGGCCAAGAGCAATATGAAAGCGTACCGTGCGATGCAAGAGTGTCTGCGGGAGTGAGGCATCAAAAAGCGTGTCAATGAAATCAAGTTCACGAAAGTCACAGCTTGGAAGCAAAGACCAAGCAATGAATGTGATAGCAACACATTGGAACTTCACGCACAGAATGGCAAGCGGACCAAAACGTGTCCCGCGTTCCCACGCACAAATGACGCACGAAACGTACTCACAGGTGCAGATGAACGCGAATAAGCGTCTCAGTTGTTACTTCACTGTGTCTGAAAAGCGTGCCCTTATCGCAAACGGAGGCTGCGAAACGTATGCAGTTACCTTTGTGCACCCCGTAACTACCACAGAATCGTTCCAGTGCAAGCCCAACACCAGCCAAGACGTATGATCCTCTCCACCGGAAGATAAGGGCGCGCTAGAGATCAACCACTCCCCCCCTCTCCGCGGGCTAAAGTACGCGCAAGAGATGAGAGCCGCTGCGTGCTCGTTGCGCCATGTTGCGAATAGTGCTAAAAACACGCTGGACCCTCTTCCCCGAGATGCCCGCCAACAGCTGTAAGTGGTAGATATAAATAGCTTGCCGTTTGAACGTACAGTGAGGTGCCCCTCGGTGGCTCACTTTGTTTCTGGAAACGGATGCGTTCAGACGCAGCATGTCGGGCTCCGTCGGAGCGGTTGGAGCAGTCGAGTCGGGCCGCGGTATCAAGAACGCTGGAATAGAAAATGACGAGTACCGTTTGATTCTGCTTGGTTTGCCCAGTGGACACTCAATTTTAAACACGGTTTTCATGAACGGGGATCTACGAGCAAGGCCTTTTCCAGTGGAAGACTTAGGAGACACGTTGGACCACCTGCATCTGCTCCCTGAAATGGTCGCCTTGGGTGCCTGCCACACCAACAACGTTTGAGCAGTAATCTTCAGAAGCGACGAAGGGACCAAAATACTCCTTGCAAGCCGTGATGTTAAAGTGAAAGGCCAACGGTGTGTCGTCATTGGCCCTGCAAGAAAGGATCTCCGCATCTAAGTCCACTGGCTTCTGTACAACACAGCCGACGAAAACGTGAGGGTGGTGTTTCTGCCTTACGGCCGTGTCACGGACATTACTCGTAAGTGATGGCGTGTAAAAGGCGTCACGAATAAAGGGTCAACAACGAAAACTGTCACTCTGAAGCTTAAGAGTGGCATCACCATCGAATATAATTCCCATCAATTGCGAGTTGCTAGTGAACAAGTCCTCGCGGTCGTCCTGGATAGAGCTACACTGTACCTGCGATGTAGAAATACTGGCCATATTCGCCGAGATTGTCGTGTACCGCGGTGAAGACAGTGTCGACACTGTCACGAGGACGCCGTCTGCGCTCGAACGTACGCCCTGCAGTGTTAGGGCACCTGTCGGGATAACGGCGAGTGAAGACACTGTGGAGCTTTTGATGGACGAGGCTAATGCCGAGGAGGTCGCTGGCAGCACGCCGAGGCCTGTAAGCACAGAAGATATGGAGAGACCCACAGCTAGCATCTCCCCTACTTCCGTAGCAGGAATAGAGCGTATGGTAATAGACATTGCGGAAATATCGGCGCTAGTGACAACGATGCCGACATCAGAAGTAAGTAAGTTAACGGAGGACGTGACCAGAGAGAATCTGCAAGTGTATAAATTGGTGATGGAAGCTTTCAGCTGCACAACAGACAAATGGGCACGGCAGGACGTGTGAGAGAACGGCGTTGCAGGAGACGCTGGCATCGAAGAGCCACCATCCAGAGCATTACCACCACGTCGATCGGCGTTGTGCCCACGGCTTACTATCCCGCCGGACAGGAGTCCGGCAGCGTCGTCACCTTCGTAGCATCGAGGGCGCGTCTACAGATGGGGAACGAGGCGTGCGGCTGGCAGGCTCAGCTGCACTGTGTGGTGGAGGTGAGCATCATGCTCCCATTCTCAGTCGACCGCATGCCATGGCTACAGAAAGCTGTCTCCGTTTTGCTTCACTTAACGTGCGGGGTCTCGCTGGCAGAAAGAAACAGAATCAACTGTATTGACTAGTTGTAGAGTGAATCTCGACGTTATAGCCGTATAGGAAACCAAAGTTGAAGGTGAACAAGAGACTGGGAGCATGGTGCGGCCTTTCTGTTCACGGTTCAGTGTTCATGCCAAGTCATGCCATTGGTTCCTCAGCCGGATGTGCTTTATTTGTCCGCCAGATGCAGGGGCTGATCGTTGAATCTGTTACATCTTGTTTATCGGGGATGTTAGCAGTATGTCACTTTACCCACTTTTAAATGGCGCGTAATTACTGTGTATGTACGTTATGTGCAATCCAAAAGATGTGATTTCTTCCAATCCCTAGATGAATATTGCGATACCGAGGGCAGGTTGCAATAATGGGAGACTTTAACTGTGTGCTTTCTGCACATGCCAAGACCAGCAGTGTACCGTATAGGGGTCTTAGTACGGCAGCCCTTAGCAATATTAGACACCAATATATATATAGCCTTGAAGATGTGGCGGAATGTCTGGATACGGGGCAAAGCATTCATTTTACGCACTTTCAGAAGTCCAGTCATGATCGTCTGGACAGAGCTTATGTAACGGCGAGTATAATACCAATGTGTTACAAATAAGTAGTCTAGTCAGTCTTTTTTACGAATCACTGCCTAATCAGCTTCAATATCCGCTGTCGCGGCGCTAGACAACGTAAGTGTTCCTTGGACCTTTCGAAGCTGAACTCGCTGCTACTGGAGGAGAACATTTTCAAAGAGAAGGTACTAGAACATGTCAGCAAAATTAACAAAAGGGGCGAAATAACGATTGGTGCTCAGTGGAAATATATTAAAATTGATATTAAGATGATGGCAATGGAAAGAGCCTGTACAGGTAAACGAGAGAAGAGAAAGGAAGAAGAATTGCTACAACATAATTTAACTGCATTGCTAGAGGAAGAAGCAAGATCACCAAGATCATCGACGGAAAATGTTCGCAAGGCTAGGCATAAGCTGGAAGTTTTTGACATTGAGCGTTATAAGGGGGCTATAATTCGAGCTCGAGCTGAAATATTGTTGGTTGGTGAAGCACCAAGAAAACGGTCACTGGGTGAAGAGAAGAGATATGTCCGCAAAAATACCATAGCGGAAATTGGTGTCGTTAACACAGATAATAAGGGAATAGAAAACGTTTTTTCTAACTACTACCGAGATCTGTTTAAGCGATTGAAGGTTGACATAGGAATGTTTTAAAAGAAATTCTTACCCTTGATTTCAAAAGTACCCGAAGGCCTTGTTGTAGGGTTGGAACTGCCTATTTCAAATTTTGAAGTTGAAAGAGCTATTGAACGGCTAAACCCAGGAAAGTCACCTGGACTTGATGGGTTGAGCGCAGCCTTTTACAAAACGTTCAAGTCCAAATTTTTCCAAATTTTGACTAGTCTTTTCAATGAAGCTTACAAGTATAAGATGTTGCCTTCCAGCTTTCTGAAGGCGCACACTATTCTAAACCCCAAAACAGAGGATAAAACTAAACTCCGCTTAATAAAATCCTATTGCCCCATTGGCTTAACAAATGTAGATTACAGTATCTTCATGAAAATATCAGCCAAGCGATTAGAGGGTGTAATAAAGGACATAGTAGGTCCACAGCAGACGTGTGGAATCAAAGGACGCACAATTGGGACCATTATACATAAGGCCAGAGTTGTTCTGGAGTTCTGCGATGTGGCTGAGACTTGTAGGAATGCTTCAGTTGGATTTAGAGAAAGAAAAACTGCCCCGCCACGGTGGTCTCGTGGCTGAGGTACTCAGCTGCTCACCCACAGGTCACGGGATAAAATCCCGGCTGCGGCGGCTGCATTTCCGATGGAGGCGAAAATGTTGTAGGCCCGTGTGCTCAGATTTGGGTGCACGTTGAAGAACCCCAGGTGGTCGAAATTTCCGGAGTGAGTCTTTCTCTACGGCGTCTCTCATAATCATATGTTGGTTTCGGTACATTAAACCCCACATATCAATCATCAATTTAGAGAAAGCGTGGACCGATCTTGTGTCACATGATGTTCTGATGAGCGTCTTGGATTTTGTAAACGTGGGCTGTTATATCAAAGAGAGAGTGGCTATGACATATAAGGACTGTACAACGCAAGAAATTGTTGATAAGTTGGTGGGGCCGCGCAATAACTTGCAATGCTTTGTGCGTCAGGCCTGCCCTCTTTCACCATTGCTGTTCAGATTGTTTTTAGAGCGTTTCTGTGTGAGTGTGATGAACAGCAGTGCCATCCGTGGGTTTAAACTGTATGAGAATGAAGTGCGATTACTTGCATATGCTGATGATGTTGCAGTTTTCTGTTCAGATCGCGACAGTGATAACGAAGTAGTCCATATTGCGAAACAGTTTTGTACGACCACTGGGAGTTCGGTAAACTAGGAAAAGTGCTTGGGATATTGGCATGGGGATTGGCCTTCCACTCCAGACGTTTTTACCAACATGCCAAGGGTGAATCAGCCTGCAAAATATTTGAGTGTAACACTAGGATTTTATCGTGACAGTGAGCCGTACTGGCGGTGGCAAGCCACTGAAATGCGTGAACAAGTGGAGAATGTTAGAGGATGGGACTTTTAAGTTTCACGTGGACCACCATATTTAATCTTTTCTGTGTCTATCAACTTTGGTACATATTACAGGTTTTACACTGTTTGCGTATAAACATGCAGAAGATGCACCGTGTGGTTGTTGTATTTATATGGGGATCAGTATGGGAACGGTCTAGTCACACTAATCTTTTTTTGTCTTGTTCAGTTCGGTGGTCTCAGTGTGTGACATTTGTTTTGAAGACAAGCCGTTCGTATTTTTATATTTCTGCAAGACACAAAAGACCCGTTGCTTCGTTGGGTTATTCAGCTGAGGCTTGGAAGAGTTTTACCTTCACTTGTTGTCACCACGTATTATGTGCATGGGGAGCTTCATGGTTATCTAAAAGAAGTAGTTGGTGCATGCATTTTTTTCATTGACACGGTTCTCCAGCGAATATCTAGCGAGAGTAAAACGAAAAAGGTGGTATAAAGACCTTCTCGACATTCTTTTACCGGTACCACTCTACAGGAGTTTGTATCCTGCTGGACGTGGCCAAAACGTACTGGCCCGAGTAAAAAAAATGGGTTTCTCATCTAAATTAAGATTGTTTGTCTTTAAGCTTCGTACAGGGACTCTAGAAATAAAAAAACGTGGAGGGAAGAAAGAGGACTGTTTGTACCGTGGGCAACGCACCGTTTTCTCTGTCGTAAACCTGAAACCATTGAACATGTCTTTCTGAATTGTTGGGAAGGGTTGTTCTTTTGGGACATTCTGAATAGAACTATCAAAAACATTTACCAATTGATGCCTACAGGATCAGGTCTTTACGAGTCAATGAACAAGACGATGGAACCCCTTATGATACTGGTTTGTTGCTTGGCCTTCACAGTATTTAGAAAAAGTACATGGCACTCCGCCATGCCGACATAAATACACTGCCCGTTCATGAATATTTCCGCCGAAAGATCACGAAGTTTATTGAAGAGTGTAAAACTAAAGACCCGATCCCAGAGTGGCTCAAACATCTTGAGCCGTTTATTCGTATAAAAGAATTCTAGCCACTGTGTAACCATTCCGTTTGTTACCGCTGTATGTACTGTTTATGCACTGTATTGTTATTGTATTAATGTGCCAAAGTAAGTAACAAACAAAAAAGGAGACGTTTTCCGCGAATCTGTTTATCGAAAGCCATATTCGCTTCTGTCTGGTCACGATATATTATTTCGCGTACGTAAAATGTGTATATCACCTTCAGAGAAAACATTTTTCTTTAAACTGCACACTTCCACGCTGCCAGTGAAAACGTGGCTGAATGAAAAATCAATATACGTACCCTGGAAAGTCAATTGTAGACACTGCAACCAACCTGAGACTATAGAGCATTGTTTTATTCATTGTCGTGATGATTTTTATTTTTGGGACATTCTAAAAAAAACGTTAAGAAAAGAACTTCCAATCACAGCCCATGGTATTAGGTTCCTTTCGTTCAAAAAGAGTCTGACTGATAGTACTCCTTACGACCTATTTATGTTGTTGGGACTTTATTTATTATGGAAAAGTCGCATGATCGATAGACACGCCGAGCCACCACGGTCGACGAGGTCTGTCTTCCGAGAAGCAGCTGCTCAAGCGCGCAGTGTTGTCGAGACTTTTGACCCCGTTCCGGAGTGGCTTCCCGTTCTTGACGCTTGTGTGTGTTTGCCTGACTTCTGATGAAGTATGTTCTGTGTACTTACTGGTGATATTCTCATTCATTAAAGAAAGAAAAAAGAGACCCCGGTGGCTCAGTGGTGAACGCATCGCATTCAAGACGGGAAGGTCCCGCGTTCGATTCCGCGCGCTGGAGTCTTTTTTTTGGGTTTTTTTTTCTTGCGTTTTCATATATACAGATACGTATAGATTTAAGATGCATGACATCGACGCTGACGCCCACGCCGGTGGCGAAATCTAGCCGAGCATGTCCATAAAATTGCTATCGCAATAAAATAAAGAATTTGTCCAACAGGTAAGCGAGCACCACTGTTCAAGGCGACATCCATTAGCACGTGCGTGCCGTTTTAGAATGCGACGGTGCACTCAGGCAGCGTTGTATGCTGTTTGGCGGTGAATAGACTAGTCTGCGCGAGGATCTATTGACTTTTGTGTGTGGCAGTGCATACTGAGGTTTTGTGATTTGGAACATGGAAGACACGACTGTGCTTCAGGTTTGCCCTTCAACCGGTGCTAATATGCATTTACTGCAGCAGGCAATTTATCTTTCTGTTCAAAGACACTGATATATACACGTGATTGTTCAACAGGACGTAGAAAAAGTGGCGAAAAGGGCGCTACTACTATTCATTGCAGGGCGGATATCACTGGTGAACTGCGTAATGAGATGAGAGGCCTGTTTTCCTAGTAGCAATAACGCTACAGATTCCTCTTATTCTTACAAACAGCAATGACACAGCAGCCTATTTCTTACTGTGGGGAACCGATTGGCGAAGGCGCAGCACCATGGAGGTTTATGCAGAAATTGCCAGATTTTTTAGATGCATGCCAATAAATAACAGCAGCCTCGTCCAAGAGGCAAGAAGGTGTCGAATAGGCCACATGCGAAGATACCAATGTGGAAATGCTAAATACGTTTTTGAAGCATGCAGGGTGCCTGTGAACCGAGTTTGCGATAGATTCTCTGTTTTGTGTCAATTACCAGGAAACATATAAATTTTGTGTATTCCTCTGGTAGCATGACTAATAAAAATAATTATAGTGTGTTGGCTCATTCAGCTGCTCCTACTAGGCATAAGCAAAAGTGTAAAGAGGGACTCATGCGTTACATACTACAAGTACACAAACTTGGCAAATCCCACGTACCGTGGGAATTATTATGTAAATCACGAACCAGAAAGGTTGACATGTCACTTCAAATCAGTGCATTGTTACAAGACGCATACATGTAGTACACAATAAAAAGAAGTGGAAATTGTATCCGCACTGAGGTATCTGCATAAGGTGCAAGTATGTTGTTTATAGTCGAGTAACGACAGCACCAATAACGTCTGCCATACCAGCCACAGCATTGATAGGTATGTGATTATGCCGTAGATGACTTCCATGTCATGATCATCATGTTTGCGCTTGGCATTAGTGTTCACCGTTCATTCACGTCACGTAATACTAAATTTGGTATAAGTGAAAATAGCGAAACGGCCGCGAATGCGCTATGAGCGCAGCATATGCTCTTGTTTTACACGACACGAATATCATGATTATCATGTTTGGATGTGTCACTTACCTTAGTACTCCATTCACGTCACGTAATACCAAATTTGGTATATGTGAAGCTAGCGAAATGTACGCGAGTGCATCATGAGTGTGGTATGTAATTATGTTCTCACATGATACGCATGTCAAGATTATCATGTTTCCGCCAGTCATTTACCTTCACCATGCATTCACGTCACGTAATGCCGAATTTAGTAGATGTGAAGCACATTATAAATAACAATACAGTGCTTAAACAGTACATACAGCGGTAACAAACAGAATGGTTACACAGTGACTAGAATTCTTTTATACAAATAAACGGCTCAAGATGTTTGAGCCACTCTGGAATCGGGTCTTTTGTTTTACACTCTTCAATAAACTTCGTGATCTTTCGGCGAAAATATTCATGAACGGTGAGTGCGCTATGAGCCTGTGGCCTGTTTTTATGACTTACAAGACATGCGTGTAATAATTTTTACGTTAGGGCCTTTCACGTATGTTCGCCATGCAGTCATGTTGTACCATACCAGTTTTGCAATATGGCATGTGAACGAAACGAAAGAGCTGAAAGAGCAAGGCATGTAAATCATGACATTCATGACATCCATGTCATGATTTTCATGTTATGAGTAGTCCCTCATGCTCGTCATACAGTCATTTTATGCCATAAAGATTTTGGTACAGATTTCATCAAGGAAACGGCCAGGAGAGCTAAAAGTCGTGGGTGGCTAGACAGACAGACAGACAAACAGACAGACAGACAGACAGACAGACAGACAGACAGACAGACAGACAGACAGACAGACAGACAGACAGACAGACAGATAGATAGACAGACAGACAGACAGACAGACAGATAGATAGATAGATAGATAGATAGATAGATAGATAGATAGATAGATAGATAGATAGATAGATAGATAGATAGATAGATAGATAGATAGATAGATAGATAGATAGATAGATAGATAGATAGATAGATAGATAGATAGATAGATAGATAGATAGATAGATAGATAGATAGATAGGTGTCATGGGGTCGTGAAGTGGATGAAGGGAGCAGACTGCAGGTTCAATACTAAACTGTTTGTTTGGGCCGTACTTGTGGCCACGTAAAATAAAATTTAGATTACAAGAAGACACTAGCACTGATAGCGGCGAGCAGAGTGTAGGCCGTCGATCAACTGACAAGCGGCGAGGCGTGTCAGCGGTCGTTGGTGTGCCGACACCGGCAACCACTCCTAGTCGCCGGTGTCGGCACACCGACGACTAGCAGCGGTCGCGCGACCAATTGCGACTGGTCGCACACAGTGGCAAAGCGACTGCTTTGGCTAGTCGCTTCCTGACAGATTTTTCAGACACGTGATTGAAGTCGCAAAGCTGCTGGAACCAATCAGCGATGCTCAATTTTTATTTGTTTTTTTAATTGTGAATCATTTCTTAGCGAACTTCGACGACGTTGAGCGTATCTATCTATCTATCTAGCCGCCTCGGACATTTAGCTCTCCTGGCAGCTTCGATAATGGTATCATACCAAACTTGGTATTGCATAACATGACTGTATGAAGAACATATTTGAATGGTCAAAACATGAAAATGATGACATGGATGTCATGAATGTCAAAATTTACATTTCATGGTCGTGCAGCTCTTGCGGTGGCTTCGTTCACGTGACATGTTGCAAAACTGGTATGGTATGACATGATTGCATAGAGAATACAAGCAACAGACTCTAACATGAAAATCATGACATGCGTGTCATGTAACCACATGACTACATGCCAAGCTCATGATGCGCTCGTGGCTGTTTCGCTAGCGTCACATATACCAAATTTGGTATTACGGGACGTGAATGGATGACGAAGGTATGATACTGGTGCAAACATGATAATTGTGAGATGCGGGTCAAGTAACAACATGCCCACATGCTACGCTCATGATTCGCTCGCGGCCGTTTCTAGCTTCACGTGTACCAAATTCGGTATTAAGTTAGGCTAACGGACGACATAGGCAAATGACACATAGAATCATGATAATCACGACATGCGTGTCATGCAACAAATGACTACATGTCACACTCACGATGCGCTCGCAGCCGTTTCGCTAGCTACACATCTGCCAAATTTGGTATTACGTGACGCCAATAGATGACGAAGGTATGTGACTGGTGCAAATATAATAATCTTGAGATGCGTGTCATGTGAGAACATGACTACATGCCACAGTCCAGGCGCCAATACTTTTCGACGTGACGTGGTGCGCGTGCTCGCCGGCGTTCATTTCATTGCGGCACGCCGGCGTTGCCAAGCCAGGCGCCGGTCCTGCCATATACTCACAGACGCGCGCCGCGCTGCCTTGCTTTGATGCCTGCGCGTTTCAGCGCATCCGGCGTCCCTCCGTCACGAAAATAGGGAGACGATGTGTTGTCTGGGTATCGCATCGGTGCGATTTTCAGCATGTCGCGTTTCGTGCCGCTTGCCTTCGGGCCGCGCGGACGGACGCTGGTCGCGCCGGTCATGCCTGGCGTCAGACTATGAAGTGCTCGCGTTTTGCTAACATAGCGTCGCTGTGCCCAGCGTGCGCGCGCGTCGTATATTGGGCCTTTCAGGATGCGCTCGCGGTCGTTTTACTAGCTCTACATATACCAAATTTTGTGTTAAGTGACGTGAATGGTAGATGAAAGTATATTACTGGTGCAAACATGATAATCCTGACACGCGTGTCATGTAAGAACATGACTATATACCACGCCCATAGCGTGCTCGCGGTCATTTCGCTAGCTATACATATACTAAATTTGGTATCACGTGACGTGAATAGATTACGATGGTAAACAACACATACAAACAGAATAATTATGACACGAAAGTCATGTACGGCATCATTTACCTCCACCTCGTAACGTTGTGCTGATTTTAAAGTCACATATGAACATTGCTCATTCATGCTTCGCATATCATCGATTCCCACTGTACATGGGATCTGCCAATTTTTTTTTTCATTGCGCTGGCCTTCTGACGCCCGATACAAACGAACGCGTTCTTGTGGGTCTGTGGCACCATGGCCACCACGGAATACTTGGCTTGGAGATGGCGGGTCGCAGCAGCTCGAGCAAAGTGTAGAAATTTCGCGGCGGCATTCGCAAGAAGCTAAACACTGTCAAAGTAACGAGAAAATAAATTGGGCACTATCTTTCTCCCGTATTCAGAATCTTTTTTTTGTCTTGAACTTGACTTGTCACCACCTCAATGCAGCGCGTTTGGTACGCGTTTGTGCTACGTGCCTTAGCAACAACTTAAAACACCGTGTTTGAGACACGCTTGTGCTGCATTGGAGGCTGTGCAAGTAAAGATAAATTCAAGAGCGTTTCTGAACACTTACGACTCTGGGAATTACTCTTCGTCGGCTCAGCGCAGCTCGAGGGATAGGCGGCTTGCATGGCCGGCCAACTCTCGCGATCGAAGGGACGGTCACACCCACCACAGGCTTCTAAATTCGTGGCATTTCTTAGCGAACTTCGGTGACTTTGAGCATATCTATCTATCTATCTATCTATCTATCTATCTATCTATCTATCTATCTATCTATCTATCTATCTATCTATCTATCTATCTATCTATCTATCTATCTATCTATCTATCTATCTATCTATCTATCTATCTATCTATCTATCCATCCATCCATCCATCCATCTATCTATCTATCTATCTATCTATCTATCTATCTATCTATCTATCTATCTATCTATCTATCTATCTAGCCGCCTACGACTTTTAGCTCTCCTGGCTGTTTCGATGATGATATCAATACCAAACTTGGAATGGCATAACATGACTGTATCAAGAAAATATTTGAATTGTCATATAACGAAAACCATGACATCTATGCCATGAATGTCATTATTTATTTTACATGGTCCTGTCGCTCTTCCGGTGCTTTCGTTCACATGGGATGTTGCAAAACTGGTATGGCAGACATGATTGCATGGCAAACACAAGCGATAGACCCTAACATGAAAATCATGGCATGTGTGTCATGTAACAACACGACTACATGCCACGCTCATGATGCCGTCGCGGTCGTTTCGCTAGCGTCACATATACCAAATTTGGTATTATGGTACGTGAATGGATGACGAAGGTATGTGACAGGTGCAAACATGACAATCGTGAGATGCGTGTGATGTAACAACATGACTACATGCCACGTTCATGATGCGCTGGTAACCATTTTGCTAGCTTTACTCATACCAAATTTGGTATTACGCGACGTGAATGGATGACGAAGGTATGATACTGATGCAAACATGACAGACAAAATTTGTGTCGTGTAACAACATGACTACATGCTACGCTCATGATGTGCTCGCGGTTTTGCTCGCTTCACATGTACCAAACTCGGTACTACGTGACGCGAATTAATGACATAGGTAAATGATACATCAAAACATGATAATCACGACATGCGTGTCATGTAAAAACAAGACTACATGCCACACTCATGATGCGCTCGCGGCCGTTTCGCTAGCTACACATATGCCAAATTTGGTATTGCGTGACGCCAATAGATGACGAAGGTATGTGACTGGTGCAAATATAATAATCTTGAGATGCGTGTCATGTGAGAACATGACTACATGCCACAGTCAAGGCGCCAATACCTTTCGACATTACGTGGTGCGCGTGCTTGCCGGCGTTCATTTCCTCGCTTCACGCCCGCATTACCACGCAAGGCGCCGGTCGTGCCGTATACTCGCAGTCGAGTGCCGCGCTGTGTTGCTTTTACGCATGTGCGTTTAAACGCGTCCGGCATCCCTCCGTCACGAAAAGAGGGAGACGCAGTGTTGTCTGGGTAACGTGTCAGCATACAGTAGTGTAACTCTGTGGCATTGGCGTGAAATGCAGCATTCGCATTTCACGCCGGCTGTCGTGGGGCCGCGCCTACGGACGCTGGTAGCGCCTGGCGTCAGCTCATAGAGTGCTTGCGTTTTGCTAACGTAACGTCGCTGTGCCCAGCGTGCGCGTGCGTAAGTGCTTCATTGGAGTATATTAGGCCCTTCATGATGCGCTCATGGCCGTTTTGCTTGCTCCACATATACCAAATTTGGTGTTACGTGACGTCAATAGATGGACTGGTGCAAACAGGATCACCCTGGCACGCGTGTCATGTATAAGAACATGACAACATACCACGCTCATAGCGTGCTCGCGGCCGTTTCGCTAGCTCCACATGTACAAAATTTGGTATCACGTAACGTGAATAGATGACGGAGGGAAACGACACATGTAAACATGATATTCAATACAATGAAGTCATGTGCGGCATCATTAACCTCCACTTCGATACATTGTGCTGATTGTAAAGTCACATCTCAATATTTCTCATTCATGCTTCGCATATCATCGATTCCTACTGTACGTGAGATCTGCAAATTTTTTTAGGGGCGAAGCTCCTTAAAGCGGCACCCGTTCATCCCTCGTCGTAGTTGGTAACATGTCTTACGCTTTGACCTGCAAGGTGGTGACAGTGTAAGATTTCTGCTGTGCGTTAATGAACAATAAAAACTTCGCAGCGTGCGCATTACCTAAAAGCCGAATTCTCCTGTCTTTCATTTCCCATTAGCAGCCATTGGCATGTACATTGAGCACTATCTGACAAGAAAGGGTTGCTACGTTATACTCGCTGGGTGTATCCTCCTTGGTTTTATAAAAGTTTAGCGAGCGTTGGGCTGCAGTGCAGTGAACTAGCATATACCATGAAGTCGAGGTGGTTAAAGGTGGGAAGTAGACATGAAGCGGAAGCCGTGAGAGTGTGTGCGTGTGCCTCCTTTCTTTTAGTCCTTGGAATGTCCGCTGGATGGCGGTGCTTCTATATGCGGAATATATGATGAAAAGATGCGAGACGGTGGTACTTGGAGTGTTGACTAGATGGGAAAACGGACACACAGGGAGATGCAAGGACGTACGCAGGGACGGATGCATGGACGAACGCAGGGACGGACGCACGGATGGACGTGAAGACGCAAGAACTGACGCACGCACAGGCGGGTGGATGGACGCACGGACGATCACAAAGACGGACGCATGGGCGGACGGATGCTTTGCCCCGCTGTCTATGATTCACCCTGTGGAAATGCTGTCATTTTTTTTATTTGGAGGCATCTGTGCTGCCAGCGCTGACACCATGGCACAGCGCACCAGCACCACGACAATCTCTTTTTGTTCGCTTGAATTGAACTCCTTGACGCTGTTGGGAACGTTGTGCGAGAACAGAAAAAAACAACAAAAGCGGCGTGCTTCATTTGCTCTGCTCACTCAGCTGGCGGTGATCAGCTGATCGACGCCGGTCTCCAGAGCTCTCGCTGATAACGAGATCCTGGCGTGATTCTGCGTCTTTGCGACTTCCGGTCGCTCGAATGTAGCTTCTGCCAGTGTGAACGTCAGTCGCCTTCTGGTCGCCAGTCGCGAATGGTCGCGCAACTTCTGCTAGTCACTGGTGTGCACCAGCCATTATACAGTTGCCAGCGAATGTTCTAGCGTTATCATTAGCGGACACGAATGTTCCAGCATAATCTGTAATGTTCACAAAGTGGGCGTAAACTTTACAAAATGATCTAATACAGCCTCGAAGCTTTTCCAACATCGTAAGTGCGGTTCACGCTGTTCGCAGTGTAATGTGATAACAAAACTTAATGAAAGAACGTGACAATGGATAGATAGATATAATATGAGGAAGAGCTTCATTCGAGACGAGCTCGAGCTGGCTCTTCCTGATGATGATATCTACTGATGACGAAATTATACAAATGATGATGACACGTCCAATTGATAAAGAAGAGTCGGTGACTGCGCTCACACTGATTCCCAGTCACGCTAGAAGTGGCCTCCTGGTCGCGCGAAAGACAATATTAAGAATTGCGTCGGGTATACAGCTTCAGTCGAAATACGTGCACAATTTCTGTTCAACGGCAACTGTGGTCGGAGGGAGCGTTAAGTGGTGAGATATGGTAATTGACGGGGGACGTATGTTCAATCATCGTATAAGGTCCTATAAAACGACTGAGGAAATTTTCACATTAACCGGGCACACGCACAGAGTCCAGAGAAGAACTTTGTCTCCTGGAGAAAAGGTGACAGCACGGTGAGTTGAATCGTAGCGAGACTTGCGAGCTTCCTGAGAGATGCCGGTGTTGATTCGGGCCAGATAACGGCAGTGCTCGAGGCGAGACAAAAATTGTGCGGATAACGGGCTGCAGAGGTAGCAGGAGCCGAAAAGAAGGAGACGTCCATAGTTACACTTGGAGAGTGGCCATGGAAAAGAAAATAGGGAGAACAGCCGGTGGTGCGTTGGGTAGCCGTATTGTAGGGGAACGTTACGAATGGCAAAATGGCGTCCCAGTTCGTGTGGTCAGAGTCAACGTACATGGCAATCATGTCCTAGAAAGTACGATTAAAGCGTTCCGTCAAGCCATTTGTTTGTGGATGAGAAGTAGAAGTTGTCTTGTGGATGGTGTTGGTGGTGCGTAGAACCTCGGCAACGATAGAAGAAAGAAAGACCTTGCCATGGTCGCTGATCAGAACACGTGGAGCTCCATGGCGTAAAAATATGTTACACAGAAAAAAATTGGGTACTTCAGTGACTCTACCAGCATGCAGTGAGGCTCTTTCCGCGTAAAGGGTGAGGTGGTCAACAGCTGTTACAATCCGACGATTTCTATTGGAGGTCATGAGTAGGGGGCCATAAGAGTCTATACTGACGACTTCGAATGGCAATGCGGGATGAAGAAGAGGTTGGAGAAAGCCATAAGGAGCAGTAGTGGGTCGTTTCCGCCATTGACATAAGGCACAAGAAGAAACATACTTGGCAATGGCGGATGAGAGGCCAGGACAGGTGAACAGATTGCGTATTTTGTCATACGTTTTGTGATAGCCTAGATGCCCAGCAGCACGATCTTCGGGGAATGTCTCAAGAACCTGACGTTGAGACAATGCGGTGTAACGGGGACCCATTTGTTTCCTTCAACGTGGTAAATATAGCGGTGGAAAACACCATCGTGAAGCTTGAGTTGTTTCAGTTGTCAGCGAAATCGGGCGTTCGGAGGAGCGGATGTACCTTCTAAGCGTGCAATTATGGAGCGGCAGTAAGGGTCAACGCGTTGATGCGACACAAGGGTAGAAGGGTGGCCGGATCTTAGGAAACTGAGACCTACGATGGGTAATGCTGCGGTGGAAATGAGGAAGAACGGTGGGCTATTACGGTTGGGTAGAGGGCAGCGAGAGAGAGCATCAGCATCTCGGTGCTTCTTATCAGACCTGTAGATGACATCAAAGTTGTGCTTTTGTAAACGAAACACCCAGCGGCCAAGACGGCCCGATAAGTTCTTTAGCGACGAAAGCCAGCACAATGCGTTGTGGTCGGTGACGACAGTGAAGTGGCGGCCATGCAGGTATGGTCGAAATTTTCGTACCACCCATACAGCAGCAATGCACTCTTGTTCGCTTATCGTGTAATTTTTCTCGGCAGCAGTCAAAGCATGACTGGCGTAAGCGGTGACGCGTTCGTGTGCGGTGTTGTCACACTGCAGTAGAACGGCACTGAGACCATGACCACAGGCGTCAGTGTGGAGAATGGTGGGTGCACCTCGCTCGGAGTGACATAGTACCGAGTCAGATGTAAGGGCTCGCTTCAACGCCAGGAAAGCCTTTTCACAGTCTTCGGACCAGACAAATGCCGTGTTATTTGCGAGCAGTTGATGGAGCGGAGAGGCAAGCCTTTCGAAATTGCGTATGAAGCGCCGAAAGTAGCCTGCCAAGCCAAGAAAACTACGCAGGTCTTTTTGACGCACCGGACGGGGAAACCTGAGGATGGCGGCAAGCTTTTCAGGATCTTGTCTTATACCGTCTTTGCTAAGTGCCCTAGAATCTTGATCGTCTTGCTTGTGAAGGTGCATTTTTTCGTATTCAGCTGTAAACCAGCTTTTGCAAGGCCAGCTAGGACTTCTTCGAGACGTTGCAGATGTTGCAAAAAGGTAGAAGAAAACACTATGATGTCGTCGAGGTAGCATAAGCAGGTTTTCCTCTTCAGGCCACGCAGCATGCCATCGATCATACGTTCGAAGGTAGCAGACGCGTTACAAAGTCCGAAAGGCATTACGTTAAGTTCATATAGCCCATCTGGGGTGGTAAAAGCCGTTTTCTCTTTGTCAAATTCGAACACTGGTATATGCCAGTAGCCTGATCGCAGGTCAAGGCTGGAAAAATACTCTGCGCCATAGAACGAATCTAGTGCGCCATCAATTCGTGGCAGAGGGTAATCATCTTTGCTCGTTATTTTGTGCAGTGCCCGGTAATCGACGCAAAAACGTACTGTTCCGTTTTTATTTTGCACGAAAACAAATGGCGAAGACCATGGACTTAAAGAAGGACGTATAATATTCGGTTAAAGGGTGGGTGAGACGTTTTCCTCGATTATCGTCCTTTCTGCAAGAGACTTGCGATATGGGCGTCGGTGAATAATTCCGGAGCCGTCAGTCTGAATTCGGTGAGTCGGCGAATTCGTCATACCAAGGACAGCAGAATGAACGTTAAACAAAGAGAGATGTCTGTTCAATAAATTCAGCAATTCTTGACTCTGGGATGCTGTCAGATCAGGGCTTATCGTCACCGATAGAGGCCGCAGCTTTAAGACGCCGAAGTTCGCTACTGTCCAAAATGCATGACTACGGTGTTCGCGGCGTTGCTCTTGATCTTGTGAGAGAGAGAGAAGAAACTTTTTCAAGTGTCCCTGCTAGGGTCAAAGGTGACGGGGAGCCGGGAGACGGGCCCCTCTGTAACCCGCTTTCTCTTTGAAAAGTTATCTCTGTAACAGGAAGCAGTTGTGTGCATGTAGTTGAAATGGCGTCTCCAACTACTATTGGGCTGCAACAGCGTAACTCATCGCGTGCGGCTGAGGCTATTGAGCTTGAGAAATTCCAAGCGATCGCTGAACTTCTTCACGGACGCTGTCAGCAATTTAATTCACTTTGGGCTGTGACGAAAGCAACAGGTTCCGCAGCTCTTCTCGCACGATCTGTCGAATGGTCTCACGCAGATCATCTGTGCTGAGGGCATGGGCTTCAGCAGAGCTGGCTTTTGAAGAGTGATGGTCATACTGTCTTATGCGCATCTCATGTGCCTTCTCGTTTGTCGTAGCCTCGATGAGGAATTCATCAACAGTCTTGAACTGGTAGCGAACAAGTCTGGCAAACAACTCGTGCTTCACATCCCGCATGAAGAAGCGGAGCTTCTTGTCCTCAGCCATAATAGGATCGGCGTGACGAAATGGTTTCTCGTCATCTCTTCCGTTAAGATGTTGACATTTTCGTTAGGTAGCTGCACCCGGGTTTCAAGCAAAGCAGCAGCCATTTCTTTCAGGGCGACGCTCGTGAAAGTTTCCAGAAATGCGTCGCGAAAAAGTTCCCAGGATCATAGTGCCGACTCTCTATATTCAAACCAATTTCTCACCGCGTCTTCCAGATAGAAGTAGACGGCGCAGCTTTCCTTCCAAGTCCCACTGGTTCAAGGCGGCTACTCGGTCGTACGTTTCTAGCCAGGTCCCCGGTTCTTCAAATGATGATCCGTGGAAGATCGGTGGCTCTTTTGGCTACTACATTATGACCAATGTGGGCGTTCGTACGGTGGCTGTCATATAGTTGTCGCAGTAGTGATGGTGGCCTTCGGGTTGCTAGTATTATCGTGTAGAGAGAGCCCCGTACTTCGTAGCTCTTGTTGCCGACGGTTCGCTCGCAGGTCGAGGTCTAGTCTTAACAAAATGATTTACTACAGATTTCACGTTTTTCGAGCATCGCAGGTACGATTTGCGCTGAACGTAGTGTAACGTGATAAGAAAACTTCAGGAAAAAATGTGGCAACAGATAGATAGATCAGCTCAAAGACGCCGAAGTTCGCTAAGAAATGCTTTGCATTTAAAACTTGCTGCAAAAGGCGCTAGCATAGTTCATGGCACGTATGACCAACAGCCAAAAAAAGTTACTAGTTCTACCAGTCTGGATATGATCATCTCATGGGACTGCATCTTCAGATGTTCTAAAGGTGAGCGCCAAAAATAGAGATTAGCAGTGCATTTCATACGTGCTGAACAAGAAACGCAAAAAATATTACGACTCACTTGGACGTATTGTTGCGCACATGCACGAAGACAAAGAAGCGTATACGGTGAACGCACTTGTCGCCCAGAGCGAGAAAGGAAGAGGACCAGGAGGATCTTCAACCAATCGGCCGCTTCTGAGCTGCCCCTCACGACCTAATAAACGGCCCCTTTCAACGTCCACCAGTCTCTTTCAAACGTAACAGAGTGGTGTAGGAGCTGGATAAGCGCTTCAACTACGGAACAATCACTGCCACAGCTTCGACGAAGCCGTTAACTTGCCGGTCTCCCACCATCTGCCGTGAGTGACTTCGACATGCCCGAAGAAGCAGGCGTTTCCAGGACGACACCGTTTGGCCCGCTTCCGTACTGCCGAGTTCCACTGCCCTTCGGAGGAAAAGCCGAAGAAGATGTCGACGCCTGGCTCACCAATTACAAACGTGTGGGCAAGTCCAATGGTTGGGATGCAGCCGCTATGCTAGCCAACGTAATGTTCTCCCTGGCCGACACCGCACTGGTACAGTACGAGAACCACGAGGACGCACTCACGACGTGGGATCTTTTTGTTGAAGAGCTCAGGGCGTGTTTCGGTGACTCGGTTGATAGAAAGAAGCGGGCTGAGCAAACACTGTCGCAACGGGCACAGCTACGAGGTGAAACACGCACCACTTACATAGAAGTGTTAAGGATGTGCAAGGTGGTCTGTGCTACCATGTCGGAAAAGGACAAAGTTGGGCATCTGCTCAAAGAGATTTCTGAGGGCATGTATAATTTTCTAATTGGAAAAGAAAGCCTCAGTTCTGTGTGCGACGTCATTCAGCATTGCCGAACGCTTAAAACGCTCAAGATGCGTCGAATCGCGCCCAAGTTTGGCCGGCTGGCTAACGTTACAACTGTTGCCAGTGTGCACACAAATCCTGGCCTCGACCTTTTTTCTACCATTCGACAGATTGTTCGTGAGGAACTGTCCCATCGAGAAATGTCGTGTTCGACAGCTGACCATCGCGAGTTGTGTCTGCCACGTGAGGCTATGGATGTGGTTCCTTTGACCCCATGGCAACCGACGATGAGCACGGCAACTGTGGAGTACAGCCCAGCCCCACAGTCAAGGATGACAACCAGATTTCTCGCGTCACCGTATGACCGACGCTCTCAGCGCATGCCTCCTCGACACCCGACGTCTCGGTACGACGTACCCGACCAGCACATCTGTCACGATGATGACGCTGTACTCATTCAAATGATGGCGCTCTATTCATCGACGAGCGACCAACGTTTCGACCTCGGCCGATGTGCTATTCCTGCGGTGTGCGAGGCCACATATCGCGATTTTGCTACCGTCGGGTGACTCCTCGGTATCACGAACCATCCGACTTTTCACGGCCCTTCGAACAGCCTCATGGTGTCAGGCGGCCGGCCCACATACCAGCTGATGACAACTATTGGCCCAGCAACTTTCGCAACCACTCCCCGGCATCTGACAAGAGTTTAACGCCCCCACCGCGACCTCGTGCGCATCGTTCTCTTTTACAGATGCGTCGCAAAGCGCCCTCTTCGTCACCGGAAAACTAGCCAGCGCGGCCAATGGGGGTGAGGTCGCTGGAAACGTGCTACCGACAGAAATACCTCCTGTGTGTATGTTTAAAAACAAAGTGCGTGTTTTGGTGGATTATGTGCCTGTGATGGCCTTGGTGGACACAGGTTCAATGATTTCTGTGATGAGTACTTGCTTTAAAGACGTGTTAGGACGGAAAGTTGTTTTTAATTGGTATGAAACTTTGACGTTCCGTGGAGTGAGTGGAGAGCCGTTGCGCCCCATTGGTGTGTGTAGTGCTGAGGTATTGTTGGGAGGCCTTATGATAATGACAGAGTTTGCGATTATTCCTCGGTCGACAGATGATGCCATTCTCGGCATGGACTTCTTACAAGAATGTGGTGCCACTGTAAGCTGTCGCACGGGGAAAGTCTTTGTGAGCGGCCAGATGCCATCAGAACTTCTGGAAACTCCGGCGAATAACCAAACTACGCTGTGTGTCTGTGGCGATACGTTCATACCTGCGTTGTCTACCGTACGTGTTCCTGTTGTTTGTTGCGGCGCGGATTCTGACAGCTTCGATGCGAGCGTAGAACCAATGCACATAAACTGGGTGAAGAAGAATGTGTTGGTTCCCCATTGTCTGGTGTCGATCGATGGCGGGCGAACTGGCCTATGGACTGTAAACTGTTCCTCTGAGCCCGTGACACTACCCAATGGTTTGAAATTAGCTTCGGTCAGCAAAGAACACGCAGCCTGATCAGTGGTCGAGCTCACAGACGTGCCGGAAGAACGTGACGGAACTGGTTGTCACAATTTCGACGGGGCGCTTATGGCAACGTTAAATAAGTCACTTAGCTCAAGCGAGCGCCGAACTTTGATGAATGTGCTGTTGAAGCACGTTTCGGTATTCGAATTTGCGCAGAAGGGCAAAGTAGTCCCTATCCCCCTGTCTCGAACGCGCCATACCATCAACACTGGCGTGGCAAGTCCGATTCGCGAAAAACCATATCGTGTTTCCCCATCAGAAAGGCAAATTATCAACGACCAAGTGCAGGAAATGATGCGAAATGTAGTGGTACAAGAGTCAGCCAGTCCGTGGGCAGCACCGGTAATCCTTCTTAAGAAGAAAGATGGATCTTGGAGATTTTGCGTCGACTATCGCCGACTGAATGCCGTGACTAAAAAGGACGTATACCCGCTGCCCCGTACAGAGGACGCAATAGACTGCTTACATTCGGCCTCTTATTTTTCCTCTGTAGACTTACGATCCGGTTATTGGCAAATTCCGATGCACCCAGAGGACAAGAAAAAGACTGCCTTTGTAACCCCTGATGGGCTCTTTGAATTCAATGTGATGCCATTTGTACTGTGCAATGCACCGGCAACGTTCGAGAGGTTTATGGACAGCATTCTGCGTGGCTTGAAGTAAACATCTCCATGTGCTACCTCGACGACGTCGTCATCTTTGGCCGCACGTTCAGTGAACACAAATCTCGTCTGTACACTGTTTCGAACTGCATCCAAAACGCTGGCCTAATTTTAAACTCGAAGAAATGCCACATCGGAGACCGTCAGACGCTTGTGCTTGGGCCTCTCGTTGACAAGGATGGCATCCGCCCTGACCCCCAGAAGACAGCAGCAGTTGAGGCGTTGAATGCGCCGCGTTCCGTCAAGGAGCTTGGTAGTTTCCTGGGGCTTTGTTCGTACTTCCGCCGCTTTATTCCGAAGTTTGCCGACATTAAGTATCTTCTCACACGACTCTTACGAAAGGACAATTCCTTTGAGAGGACTCCGTAGTGCGATTCTTCATTCCGTCAATTGATGTTTTGCTGACGTCACGACCCGTCCTTCAGCACTTCAGTCCTTCTGCTCCGACAGAGCTTCATACGGATGCTAGCGGCATAGATATTGGAGCCGTCGCAGTACAACATTACGGCGACCGCGAACACGTCATCGCATACGCAAGTCGCTCCCTAAGCAGGCCGGAACAAAACTACACTGTCACGGAACAACATGCCTGGCGGTATTATTTGCCATTCATCGGTTTAGGTCTTATCTGTACGGACGCCCATTCACTGTCGTAACCGACCACCACTCATTGTGTTGGCTTGTCAACCTTCGTGACCCTTGTGGCCGCCTTACGCGCTGGGCACTCCGGCTACAAGAATACAGTTTTACCATCGCTTACAAGAGTGGTCGTCGACGTGCTGACGCGGACTGTCTTTCACGTATACCACTTAGCACAACGGACTGTGAATCCGATGACCTTGACCAGCTTGTAGCGTCTGTATTGCCTACGTTCCCGGACTATCCCAGTTTCAGAGCAGAACAGCGGAAGGGCACTAAACTAGCACCACCATTCACCGCTGCATCCGCTTCCACTAGTGCACGCCGTTTCTGTATGCGTGATGGACTGTTGTTCAAAAGGAACCTCTTCAGCAGTGGCGCGTGTTTCCTTCTAGTGGTCCCGGAGAGCCTGCGAACAGTTATTATGAGTGTCATGCACGACGACTCTACATCTGGACATTTAGGTTTGGCGCGGACGCTTCACCGGACTAAAGAGCGCTTTTATTGGCCTGGTATGCAGAAGTCCGTTGAGAGTTATGTGGCAAGCTGCATGCAATGTCAGCGTCACAAACGTCGATAAACTGGTCCAGCTGGTCATCTACAGCCAATGCCTACTCCAAGTGCACCTTTCGAACAATTGGGGATTGACTTTCTGGGCCACTTTCCAAAATCGGCTAAAGGCGACCGATGGATAATTCTTTGTGTCGACTGCCACACACGCTACTGCGAGATGGCGGCCGTCCCCTCCCCAACTGCCAGTGAAGTCTCGTCGTTTTCGTTACAGTACGTCATCTTCCGACACGGCCCACCTTGCCTGATTATCAGCAATCGTGGACGACAATTCACAGCGGATGTCGTGGAGGAGCTAATCTGTTTATGTGAATCCCGCCTGCGTCACTTGACACCATACCAGCCCGAACTAATGGGCTGACGGAGCGTACCAACCGCACCATTATCAACATGTTGTCTATGTATGTCGCATGCGACCACAAGAACTAGTATGACGTACTCCCGTTCATTACTTACGCGTTCAACATCGCGAAGCATGAGATTACAGGCTATAGCCCTTTTTTTTCGCTTTATGCACGTTCGCCCCGGCACGCAATCGACACAGTATTACCTTTCTGTGATCACGACAACGTCACTATCGCCGAGACTCTCTGCCTCACCGAAGAGGCGCGTCGCATAGCTCGACTACGCACATTGGCATTTCAAGACAAAGCGAAGGCACACTGTGACATTCACCATCGACCAGTGATTTATCGCCGTGGTGATCTAGTGTGGTTGTGGACTCCGATGCACAAGCGCGGGTTATGCCAAAAGTTTTTGACCACTTACGATGGACCTTTTGTCATTGTCGACAGACTTACAGAGGTCAACTATGTAATAGCTCGTCTCACGGCGAGTGGTCGACGAGCTGCCGAAACTCAAGTGGTTCATGTTGCCCGCCTGAAACTGTACACGCCACGACAACTCGACTGACTCGTCCGGCGGCCTTCGTCTGCACGGAGAGGAATGTTGCGCACGTGCACGAAGACAAAGAAGCGTATACGGTGAACGCACTTGTTGCCTAGAGCGAGAAAGGAAGAAGAGGATCAAGGGGATCTTTAACCAGTCGGCCGCTTCCAAGCTGCCCCTCACGATCTAATAAACAGCCCCTTTTAACGTCTACCAATCTCTTTCAAGCGTAACAGTATTGTTCATTGTTAAGGTTATGTACGAATATTATGTACTAATTTTGTAACCCGAAGACTTTCCTTTGATGACCCGAAGAACGGGGTCGTCACTATAATACTTTTGAAAATGTTGCACATCCTAAATATTTCGGGAATCAATAACATGCAGTGTAGCCTGCCAGCATGCTAGTATGGGTGAGTTTCCACTCTGAAACAAGCATTATGAGGTGATTTGATGTGTTCGTTTGAAGTATCCAGGGTTGCACATCTACACTCTAAAAAAATAGTGAGTAAAAAGGGTGTCTTTTTGTCCCACAACAATAATTGTCATCTATATTGCGTTCCATCCTTGCGCTATCGCCCCACGCCCGGTAAATTCTGGTAACGATCGACATGCCCATTATTAGGGTTACATTGCATTCTCGATAGGAAAGTGGCCAGCGCCGAGTTTGAAGAAAGGAAGCGCACGCAAGACTGATGACGATTATTGTTGTGGGACAAAAATACACCTTTTTTACTCAAATTTTTTTTAGAGTGTAGAGTGCCTGCAAGGCACCCCAAGTACATTGGTGCCTAAACACAATAGCTGGGCCCCGCCGCGGTGGTCTAGTGACTAAGGTACTCGGCTGCTGACCCGCAGGTCGCGGGATCGAAAACTGGCTGCAGTGGCTGAATTTTCGAGTGAGGCTAAAGTGCTGATGACCGTGTGCTCAGATTTGGGTGCAAAGAGGAGGAAAAAGAGGACATCCTCATCTTGAAGTATACAAACTCGATGTTAAACGCCAAATTCTAACACTTATACCATCCTGTTTCTTCCTGTACTTCCTACCATCGGCATGAAACGTCGTAACAGACAGTCTGTGTCGAGGACTTTAGAAGCGCTCGTGCCAAATTAGATCACGGACATAAGAGTGAACGCCAGAAAGAATATACTGGCGGTAGATGTCCTGCACGTAGTGCTTTGAGCGTTCTGCGCAGTGTAACTGATTTAGACAGCAAGCAGGTGCGTTCTCATGTTCCCTTGGGATCTGATGTGGTAGCCAGCGTGATCTACGACATAGATGCCGCTATTTCTTACAACCACTTACAAGTTCTTATCAAATCAACAACTAATAGTCCCATTGTTGATGTCACCGGCTAGGCAAGTCTCGGTGAATGAAGATCGCGTTTAAGGGCACATCTTTCCCCCCTCATGTTAAGGGGGGGGGGTACTTCAGACATGCTGTGCGGCTTTTCATTCCAAAGCCTCTCCAGTGCCGTAAATATACGGAACTTGGATATGTGAGCAGCCTCTGCGAGAAACCTACGGTATGACACCGCTGTGCCGAGCCCAATGATGTGGATAAGTGCGTCGCTATTGTCAAGAAATGCTCAAATTGCAATGGATCTCATGAATCCATGTACATCATAGGACTTCCCGCGTACTCAGAAGGAAATTGCCATTTTTAAGGAGATGGTGCGCGATCACACATCTCATCGACAAGCCGCAGCAAAAGTGAGGAGGCGTCGTTCACGTCGACGTCGGTCTTCAAGGACGCCCGCTACCTCTTCAATGTGTTTGCCAGCTCTCTCATCATTACCACCTCCTCCACCTCTCAAACTACATGTTGCGGGAAAGACTGTAAAGGGGAATGCCAGTGAGCATACCCTGATTGCGACAGACTGGCCTGCACTTCAAATGAAAGCAGCATCAGGAGAACCAAAGGAGTTCCAAGACGGCCAGACCGAGATCCCAGTTCAGGATCTTTCCAACCAAGACAGGCAAGTGACTGCAATCGTGCAATCATTAATTGCCACGATTCGCACGCTACTGAGCAGCATACGATGTCCGTCTGCTAAGAGTCCACTGCAAATACTGAATGCACTGAATCCAGTGCTTGCTATCATCGTGTTAGCACAATGTCTCAACAAAATCTCGTCTTCAGCACTGAAGTTCAATTTTTCAATGGAATGCCAGAAGCACGAAGCCCCGTATACCCCTTTCGCCAATTCGTTCGGGCCAATCAATTCCCTATACTTGTCATATGTGAACCAAACGTATCAGCGCTTTATATATTTATATATTCTCAGGTTATGAAGCTTTTCCTTCAGCGGCTTGTGAAGAACGAAGCAAAGGAATTGTCTACATGCACATGGACTTGACTTATGTTTCACACTCAGTAAGTTCAAATGAAGATAATCAGTACGTGTGTCTTCGTGTAAAGAAGAATGCTGTTTCGTTCACACTCATTGGCGGATATATAACTCCTTCAGCCCGATTTGACTGCGACAGTATAAAGGACACCCTAATGAAGACCAATGGTCTTGGATCATCACTGGTGACTTCAACGCACAGGGGCAGAACTAGGATGAATGCCAGGGGCAAAAATATTGTTACACTCACTTCCGACTACAACATTTGCCTCATGAACGATGGTAATCCAACATAATTAGGGGGTCTCACGTTTGGCAGTTGCCTTGACCCGACATTGGTGTCACGGTGATTCTCTCACAAAGTTAAATGGTTTTGCTACATTGAGACTCATAGGAGTGATCACATACCCACCTACGTAAAGATCGATGGACTCAGAAAGAAATTTTTTTCCGGTGTTGTAATTGGCACTGACTGGTCAATGTTTACATCGCGTGTTAAGACGCTTGCCAAGAAGGTCTTGCCTGCAGCCTGAAAAATACCATTGTGGAGGCTATACAAGCGTATAAATGTAAACTATCATTTTCGTCTAAAATGACGCAGTTTGGCATCAAATTGAAAATAATACGAGCTATACGAAGGCGTGCTGAACGAACATACAGACGCACAAAATCAATTTACGACTTAAGGGAAGCAAACGGATGCAGAAAAAGATTCAACAACGCATTGACAAGCTGGAAAGCGAACGCTGGAAAGAATTCTGCTAATCTCGAGACCCTCATAGGCCGCTATCATATATCTGGAGAACAGTTCATGGTCTTCGCTCCCCTCCGCATCAACGGCGCTCTTTTAAAGTTTTGGCACCCCATCATGGGAAAACAAAACTCGAGTTGGCTGAAGAATTTTGCACGAGAGTTTCCGAGAATATTATGAACGAGAACATCGATGCCGTGATTGTTCCTGAGACTCGGTTACCAGAAATTAACGTTCCCTCCCCCATGGAAAAACTTGAAGGAGCGTTAGTCACTTCTAAGCGCAAGTCATCGCCAGATCCTTGTGTAATTACTTATAGTGCGTTAGGACATCTTGGACAGAAAGCCAGAAGAGAACTTTTAACGTGCTTTAATAACTCCTGGCCCAGCGACAGTGTTTCTCGAGAATGGAAAACAAGTCAATTAATACCACTTCCGAAACCGGGAAAATCACCATTGAACTTGACAGCGTATCGCCATACTGCCCTCACAAGCTGCCTCGGATAAGTGATGAAAAGATGGGTTCTATTTTGACTCGAGTGGTACTTGAAACTATACACCAGCTACCCTTCCTGCATGGCAGGCTTCCGTCGGGGCCGCTTCTTTATCGACATTGTCCTTGACTTATCAAAATTTGTTAAGTAAGAAAAAAAGTAGTCGCAAGTATATATCAGTGGCGCCCTTTCTTGACGTGACAATGCAGCTCACGATGACAACCTGAGTTTGGCAGCAGTGCTCGCAAGCTTCACGTCGCTAACAGGTTTTCTCTGTACGCAGCTGATCACATTCCTGGGATCGTTATCGCCGCACACTGCAAGCAGTACCACTGACGAGAGTCTATTTCGGACAGCCAAATCGGCGCACATTGTGACGACATACAGTGCAGTTCTACGCCATCTACAAGAAGTGGCTGCGGAACGAATTGCGCCTGCGCGGATGACGTGTCCCCAGAACACGAGCACTTCATAAGTCAGGAAACTTCCGCTCTGATGGCAGTTTGGCAGCAGTGCTCGCAAGCTTCACGTCGCTAACAGGTTTTCTCTGTACGCAGCTGATCACATTCCTGGGATCGTTATCGCCGCACACTGCAAGCAGTACCACTGACGAGAGTACTATTTCGGACAGCCAAATCGGCGCACATTGTGACGACATACAGTGCAGTTCTACGCCATCTACAAGAAGTGGCTGCGGAACGAATTGCGCCTGCGCGGATGACGTGTCCCCAGAACACGAGCACTTCATAAGTCAGGAAACTTCCGCTCTGACGGCAGTTTGGCAGCAGTGCTCGCAAGCTTCACGTCGCTAACAGGTTTTCTCTGTACGCAGGTGAGAATTTCACTACTGCACCTAAACTCTGTTATTGCTAGCACTGCTGCCAAGCACCATTGTATACGTTGTGTCAGCTGCTGTTGTCTTGTTGAAGGATGAATAAGGAACTAGACGTATTTCAGCGAGAGATACGGAAGGAACTCCGCGATTTTAAAAAAAGTGTGGACTATTGTAGTGCAGTGTGTGATGACATAAAGCCGCTCTCCGAAGAGATAAGATCGTTACGAAAAGAACTCGCAGATGCGCGAAAGGCAAACGATATTCTCATGATGGAGACGAAGAAATTACGCATGAAAGTCGAGGACCTGGAGGCGTATACCAGAGCAAACAACCTTGAAATCAAGGGCGTGCCCAATGAAGGTGACCCTTCCGAAGTAGTCCAGAATATTTGCTCAGCAGTCGGGGAACCCATCACTTCCACAGATATTGATGTTTGTCACAGAATGGGAACAAAAAATCCCGATGTAAAGAATATCATTGTACGATTTGTTCGCCGGGAGAAACGAGATGCCGTCCTGGCTAAGGCCAAGAGGGCACGTCTTTCTGCTAACAAAATTGGTTTCCAGTCAACCGATCCTATATTTGTCAATGAAAACCTAACCCAGCTTGGGAAACAACTCCTAGGCGCAACCATAGCTAAGAAGCGTGGCGTTGGATGGAAATACGTGTGGACGCGCAATGGAAAAATTTTTGCCAGGAAAACGGAATCATCAGAGGTGCTCAGAATTGCTGAACGCGACGATTTAGAAAAGATGTGCCGCTAGGTATCGAACAGGCACTCTGAATTGATACAGTCTGCTGCGAAATGGCGTTATTTGACAGTTGTCAATACCATGATGCAGACAGTTTTAACAAAGCGGTCACGCATATTGGAAGGCACTTCAGTGCTTTACATTTGAACGTGCGCAGTATTAAAAATAAGGTTTCTGATCTCAGCATGTTCCTCGATTCCTTAGCTATAAAATTCGATGTAATTTTGCTTTCCGAGACATGGCTCGCTCCTAATGACTGTCCTTCACAACTACAGTCTTACAAATACAATGGTGTTACCAGGACTAATAGTCGTGGCGGAGGCGTTGCTTTGTACGTGAAGGACTGTATTCCTCATGATATTATTGATGAGCTAACCTTTTTGACGACTACCGTTGAATGTATTACAATCCGATTACCAAATGTTCTAGTTACTGCAGTGTATCGGCCACCCGCAAGCAGCAAATCTGATTTTCTTGTTATTTTTGAAACCATTATATCTAGGCTTCACTCGTTCCGCGTGCCATTTTTTCTGATGGGTGACGTAAATATGAACATGCTAAGCGATGACGTTGCCACTATACAGTTTGAAACTATTCTGTCCACCTATTGTAGTGAAAACACTATCGGTCTGCCTAGCCGAATCACGGACCATAGCGCCACTCTTCTGGACGTCTGTATCACAAACGTGCCGACGAATAAGACTTTTACAGGCTTATTTTCACTCGACCTTAGTGACCACTTACCCATTTTTGCTCTTTTTTCCACTGCAACGAATAAGCCTAGGTACAATGAAAAAACAACGTACCGCGTCATAAACCAGCTCACCCTAGAAAAATTTCGTTCTGAAATAACCCATACGGACTGGTCTTTTGTGTACGCTGAGCGAAATTCAGATCACGCATATAGCGCTTTCTCGCGCTATCTGAAAGCATGTTATGACAACAGTTTTCCTATGGTGACATACACAATAAAGAAAACGAAAATTCGTAAACCATGGATCAACAAGAATCTTCACAAAAGAATCAAAACGAAAAACAAAATGTATCATAAGTTTGTCCAAACACGCAACCTAGAGGTGCTGAAAAAATTCAAAACGTATCGCAATAAGCTAAACGCCGACATACGCAAGGCTAAGAAGATTTATTATGAATGCCTATTCGCCAAGATTTATAATGATCCTCGTAAACTGTGGAATGAAGTGAATAACCTGGGACAATTTACCGAAAGTAAAATGCGTATTAATGTCAAAGCCTTCTCCCAAGATATGAGCGACGAAGCAGCTATCACGGCTATGAACGAATATTTTGCCCATTCTGGTGATTATGTGCCTCTTTCAGGACATTGCACGCAAGAAAGGATTACCCGTAGAACGAGAGAGCCTAACACAATCAGTCTAAGTCCAGTGACACCTTCAGAGGTACACAGCTCGATAATTAGACTACGTAACAATGTCGCAAGAGGCGCTGATGACTTAAGTGCAGCGCCCTTGAAGCACGTTGCGGACCTTATATCGGAGCCCTTGGCTCATATTATTAATTGCATGTTAGTTTCTGGTATTTTCCCCTCAGAACTCAAGGTTGCGCGTGTATGTCCTGTGCACAAAGGCGGTGCTTTGAATGACATTTCTAATTATAGGCCTATCTCTGTTTTACCAGTGCTATCGAAGGTATTTGAGAGTGCCATAAATTGTAGACTAAGGAACTTTCTTTCAAAGTATCAAATAATAAACCCTGCTCAGTATGGTTTCCAGAAAGGAAAGTCCACCGAATTAGCCCTATTAAACGTAAAAGAGGTCATACTGAACAATTTTGAAAAAAGACTATATACAGTAGGACTGTTCCTTGACCTGAGGAAGGCTTTCGATAGCATAAAACATGACATTCTAGAAGAAAAATTATTTGACTATGGATTGCGTGGCGCTGCTCTTAAACTTATTACGAATTACTTATCTGATAGAAAACAATATGTTACACTCGGAAGCTTAGCGTCAGAAGCAACTGAACTTAAGCAAGGCGTTCCACAAGGTTCTATCTTAGGACCCTTGTTATTTATACTTTATATAGATGATATATGTAATATCCCATACACAGAAAAACTAGTCATGTACGCAGATGACACGAATGCCTTTTTCAGTGCTGATACAGTGGCCGATCTTCAAGTTACTGTAACTAATTATTTAAGACACCTGGAACTGTGGCTCCATGAAAACAAGCTTGACTTAAACGCAAGTAAAACAAAATATGTTATATTTAGGCCTCCTAATAAGCCTTGCATTACACTGAATTTCTCCTTTCAAGGCACCACGCTGGAATGTGTTAAAACGCAAAAATTTCTAGGAGTATGGTTTGAGGAAAACATGTCATGGAACATACATATATCAAAACTTGTCTCTGAATTAGGTAAAACTGTTGGCTGCATGTATAAGTTATCAGACCTTGTACCATTATGGCTTAAAAAGGCTATATACTACGCCCATTTCTATTCTCGGTTATCTTACTGCGCACTAGTATGGGCAAAAACGTCTGCTCAGAACCTCAACAAACTAGAGACGTTACAGAAAAAGGTTCTTATAATATTTGAAAAATTTTATGGGCTTCCTAGCGAACTACGTACTCATCAGCTCTTTATAAATCATGATCTTATTAGAGCAAGTGACCTTTACACATATAAACTAATACTTTATATTCAGAAAAACAAACTTCATCAGCATTCAATTGACAGCTCCTGTCGATACGCTCTCCGAAATCAACTAAGACCAGTTCCCTTTTCTCGCACACGTTACGGAGAATGCCTTCTACACCACCAGATACCAACAATATTGAACAAATTCTTAACCAGTATCGACTTCGAACTGCCTGAACGTATATTCAAGAAACATGTACGAAGTATGTTGTTACACGCATAGGAATTGCTCAAACAGCACTAGCTATCTTTCGTTATCATGTTTTTTACATGTTTTCTTTCCTTTTTGTATAAGAATTGTTGTTTTGCGCATGTGCCTACAAGATTTATGCGACCTACGTGAAATTATGTATGTATTTTGTTCACTAAAAGGAAAAAGTACTAAGCTCTCATTTTGGCTTATGCATGTACAGTGAATTACGCGATATTTTTGTAAAATGCCTGCTGCTCTGGAACGGGTTCTTGGGCTCTCTCAAGATGTCTCCGACATCTTTTCGCCTAAGGACCTCCGACTTGATGTTGTTGGAAATAAACTTGACTTGACTTGACTTGACTTGAACCTCACTTTTCTTGAAGCAATGGGCTTTGGTGGACGAATTTTTCAGTGGATAGAAGACTATATAGCTGGCAAGTGCTTTATGGTGCAAACAGATGAAAGTAAAACTACTGAACACTACACCTACTGCGGGGCCCCTCACGGAAGTGTTTTAGGCCCCACCTTCTTCAATGTTGCCCTCATTGGTCTGGAGGAGGTTCTGCCAAAGTCGGTGTGCCTATCCATATACGCCTATGATAACTGCCTCTGGTGTGCTGCAGTTATTCGCCCTCGGGTGCATGCGCGAATACAGTGGGAAGCAACTCTCACAATAGCCTACCTTTAGAAACAAGGCCTCACTATACCAACTGTGAAGTGCGCATTGATTGCCTTTACACGCAGACCATTGACGCCGTACCCTGTTTACATCAATGAACAGAGTCCCAAATATGCTCTGACGCATCATTTTCTGGGCATAATTATCGACAGAAGTCTTTAGTGAAGCCCCCATTGTGCATACTTGAAGAAAAGACTGCTATCTGTTGTTCATATAATGAAATTCATGTGTGGAAAAGTATGGGAAACTTCTTTGACCTCCATGCTACAGTTGTACAGGGTCTTATTTCTGGATCTTTTGCGCTACAGCTTGCCGGTACTGACGAAAACTTGCAAATCCAATATTCATTCATTGGAGAGTTTGCAGAATTATGCGCTGCGTATCTGTCCAGGACTGCTCCGATTCGCTTGTACCTATGCCACAATCGTGCTTGCCAAGGACATACACAGTTGTGAATTGCCTCAGAGCGCACATTCGACATGCCAGCGGTATCCCCAACCACCACTTGGACATTCTACCCTGCCAAAGAACACGTGATTCGTTTTCAGACGTTTTAGCCAAGCACCTAAACAGCCTTCTGTCGAGATATACGCCAGCTACGAGAATTGATGTCCCTTGTAATGCCTCGACCAGCCGCAGGTGTGCCTTGAAATTCCGAGTATCAAAAAGAAAAGCAATCACTCCAGAGTAGCATTGAAGCAAGCAACACTGCCATTATTATGTGATTTGCTCTTAAACCAAATGCAGATATACACTAATGGGTCGGTCTCGTGCAGCAGCTTATCAGATGCAGCTGTGATTCTGGCTGCAGCAATGGCAATGAAATTTAAGTTGTCGCATACGACAACATCTATTGTGTTAGAGCTTGCTGCTCTAACAGCCGTTTTACAATATCTCTTTCAAGAGCGTCCAGAAAATGTGTCATATTCTGCGATTCGGAGACAGCACTTCAGAGTTTGCAGTTTGCCATGCGTAAGAGCACTCATGAACAATTGGTCCATGAAATAAGACATTGCCACCATCAAGCTGTACCACTAAGGCATAATATTATATATCAACGGCTGCCTCGACGTATCGGTATTACTGTAAATCAATTAGTCGATGATGCAGCCCACTCTGCCCATAAAAAAACATGCGTGGTCCCGATTCCTTGATCAAGGACTGATGCAGCAAGACAACTTTGCTTGCTGGCTCGAGATCTTACCCGCATGTTCTGGTCATCTACCAGCTTTCAAAAGTGTCACTTATATGAACTTGATCCTTTGCTCAAGATACAGCTACCATGGCAACTTTTCCGTTCTGATGCGACACTGTTATGTCAACTTTGGTCCGGTGTTGCATTCGCAAAGGTGTGCTTTTTTCGTATCAGTATGACAGACACCTGTACATGCCACTCCTGCGGAGCTGAAGAGACCATCGAACACATCATTTGCAGCTGCACTTGCTACAACACGCTGCGATGGCAACACCGAATGGCGTTGAACCAACTTTACTTTGGACCATTCTGAGTGCAGAAGATTCTGAGACCTTGGGCATCTGCCTCAATTGTGCAGAAAGCGACTGAAGTGATCCTGCATTACTTGAAGACAACAAACCTGAGCGACC
Source organism: Rhipicephalus microplus (assembly GCF_043290135.1). NCBI lineage: Eukaryota > Metazoa > Arthropoda > Arachnida > Ixodida > Ixodidae > Rhipicephalus > Rhipicephalus microplus. The sequence goes on from NC_134703.1 coordinate 188,360,729, forward strand.
ACCTGTAGAGTGCGTGGCCTCCCCCGAGTGTGCTCACGATTGTGTGTACCTTTCTTCTCTCTTTCTCTCTAAGCTCTTTTCTCACCTTCATCTCTTTCCCAGTGCAGAATAGCAAACAGGACGTGCGTCTGCTTAACCTACCTGCCTTTCTTTGCATCTTCATCTCTCTCTTTCTCTAAACCCCACATATTAATAACAATAGCTGGCGTTGTACGCCCCAAAAGCATGGTATGCTTATGAAGGCTGCCGTACAAGAGAACTCTGGAAATTTACACCATCCGGAGTGCACTGACATTGCACTCCACAAAAATGCAACCGCCGCTGCCGGGATTGAATCAGTGACCTCAGAATCAACAGCCGAGCTCCTTAGCCACTGTTCTGCCGAGGTAGACTGCTCTGGCTCATAATCTCACGTAACGTGTACACTCACATTAGACTAGTAAGCACACGTTATGAGGCGATGATGTGCACCTTGAATTGAAGGCATATTCGCTGAACATTGTTTACAATTACGTTCGTGACACGTGATGTATTCTTTTTTTTTCAGCTTATACCCATCATGGAGGACGGATAGCCGGAGTAAAAAAAGCCAGAAAATGGTCACACAGAGGCCTGCAGCCACCGTCAACACCACTAGTGTTCTAAATGTTCCTGTAAAACAGTAACGAAAGCTTATTCCTCGTTCCTTCCCAATTTCTGAACCAGTTTTCTTTAGCTTGACATATGGAAGTTTGCATTCCATTTTCCTCATAATAAACCTGAAGTGTGGCTTCACTCGACCGAACGCGTTCTCTAAAATATATCTTCATTTTAGAGGCTGTAGTTGAAGATTGCTTGCTTGGAACCACTGTGGCATTTGGATACGCTTTCAGTAAATGTTTTGTCAGGAAAAATGCTGTACAAGTGGTCAACAAGGGCCAGCAGTGGTATTCTGTACCTGTACATGAGAAGGAAGGCTTACAAGGTGTGCGTTGTAAATATCTGAAGTTATTGAAAACACTTAAAACAGTATGTCAATACCCTGTTTTAAGGCACTTAGGCTCGATACGCAGATATATTTCCATTAGTGCAGTTGCTTCATGTCAGGAAGTTCATCAAGTTTAAAATATATGGCACTCGATCGTCATGTTCAATTTTACTATATATTTTAGAGCATCAGCTCTTCCTGAAGAAAGCTGCATTTATATTTGGCTTTGGTCGTTCTGCGAACGAATTTATTATTTACTGCATGGAATACTGCGTGAACCAATTTCATGTGCAGTTGCTACCTCTTAAACACTATGTGCTAGTCAATAAAAATGAGAATGAAATGGTATTGTGCGCCAAGTTATAGCATGTGATATAAAGGCCCTCACATGTGTTAATAAACGTATCGATATAATACTAAAAGAAACATGGTATCTCTTGTAGTTACAATAGTCGACTGTATCTTTCTCGGGTGAAGATACAGCAAAGTTGCAGTCGTCTAGCACACCAAGGCCAGCGAGAATCCAGTGATGGCGTAACACTTGTGGATGTGACTGGCCATCTTCCCTTTTCATAGCGTGTACCCTAAAGCATCCTCAAGTTTTCTCAAAACTTTTTTCCAGAACTCTCGATACATAGTGTACACAGTAGACCGGCCAATGCCAAAGAACCGTACAATCGTATGGTCTTCGGCACTGGAACAGAAGCGGCTCAGTCCCACAAGTCCACTTGTCAAAACTTCAGCTCGACAAAACCACAGTTTACAGATTTTTAATCTTGCGTGTTAGTGGTTTGGCACTCCAAGACGCACTACAGTTATTCCGCCAAGTAAAGGAAGGTGGGAGTACTCAAGCGGAACGCATGTTTGAGAAGGCACTCACCCAAGTTAGGAAAAATTTTGAAAGTAACTTTCTTTCGTTTGTAAGTAGCACAATTCTATGTTAATCACTGAGGAAGTAGAAACCCAAAGAGCAGCCAAGTAATGCTATTGGCGCAGCTCCAAATAGCTAGTCACCTGTTACTTTTTTTCAGTAGCAAGTTTATTTGAGCCGCTTCAGTCGGTTGTGATGCTTAATTCACAGCAGCTTATAAGCAATAAGTGTTAGTTTGCCCTAATTGTCATTCATCGCGTTCACAAACTTATGAACCCTGTCATGGTCCCAAGTAATGCCGACTTCAAGTCGTGAGTGGCGTTAAGCTATTTTTATTTGGATATGTACGAGGATCGTATTCTACTGATGCTGTTTTATCAAGTCACAGTATATTTTGAATCAGCCGGACAATGTTTACAATTCTGCAAACAACAATACAGAGAAAATAAGTGATGAAATGCGTGATTTGTATCTTTTTGATATCGTAGCAGCAGGCCGATAAACATTGGCATCAATTGCGAATATCTTTATTATAGCCGTGCAGATCCGGAATGCAAGATCGCATAATGACATTTGTTATTTGTGCCATTCCATGAGAAAGGACGACGTCAACTGAGGGACCCTCCGAAATGGGGCGCCTTGCTGAGCGATGGCAAGCTGCCCTTTTCTACGAGGCCCTAGAAGATCAGGTGTGGGCCGTCGCCGAGGACCTCGGAAGATGTTCTTCGAACGATGTGTATCTGGCAGCCTAGCCCCGGGCACAGCAACAATCGTTGGACGAATAAAGTTCATTCAACTCAACTCACGCGAATGGCATTACACGTGCAGTGTGGCAGGGGTATTAAGTTACAAAAAAATATGATGAATCTCTGCGTCATGACAACCGGCAGAACACCAAATAATAATTGTTGGGTTTACACATCCTAAAACCAGGCTATGATAATTAAAGACGCTGTATAGTGGAGGGCTGCGGAAATTTCTCGCACTTGGTGTTCTGAAACGGGAACATAAATCTAAGTACGTGGGCTTCGGGAATGTTGGCCTCCACAGAAAATATGGCCTCCGCGACTGGAATTCGATTGATCCTTAAAGGAGCACTGACATCAAATTTCAAGATCAAGATGTGCCCATCATTCAATCACTTAATATGCATAGGTCTTCTTGGTCTATTTGAATGACGTCCACCACGTCAAAGTTATTTTATTTCGACGTCAAACAGCGTAGGAAAGCTAAGGAGAAAAAAACGAAAGTTAGACTGCCCTGTGACATCGACACTAGTGCTACCTGTTCGGTGTGATACATTCAGCAAATATCATTCTGAGTGACATTACTCTAGTAACGATGACGTCGACGATCTCTTAGTGTGTTTGGAGCCAACTCCGCGACTGCCAGCCATGCTCGCTCGCCTTGCTGTGTTGAAGCGTGCGTGCGATTCATCGTGTGGCATCCACTGATTTGCGTTGTGCTTTGCTGCATGTGAGTACGATCATTCAGAGCATCAATGCATGCCAGAGTGTCGGCGAACCACTGCGTAGTGAGAACCTGCCCGTCGAGGCGCGGAAAAAATGACAGCATATCCACGGAGTGAATGATGGAGAAAGGGGTGAAGCATTCGTCCGTCCATTCGTTCTTGCTTCTGTCCGTTCCTGCGTACGTCTGTGTAACCGTCCATGCGTTCATCCACCCGTCCGTGCGTGCGTCTGTTCGTGCGTCCGTCTCTGCGTTCGTCCATGCATCCGCGCGCGTCCGTTCATGCGTCAATCCATGCATCTGTCTGTGTGTCCGTTCGTCCATCTATTCAGCACTCCAAGTACCACCATCTTGCATCTTTTCATCATATATTGGATGGATGGATGGATGTGGCTGTACCCATTAGATCGGGCGGTGGCTAACGCCACCTAGCCGTAATAGTTAGTGAACTAACCATTACATTTATCTTTTTTTCCCTTTGAATAATGAAGTTGAGGATGCGTACTTCGCAGTGAAGGGTTTAATTTTCACTCGTGCCTTGACTTTAGCCACCAATCAGATAACCTCCTTCTAGTTATGTCTACCCGCTTAAAGTCGATTTTGCCCTCGCTGTCCCTAAATCCCAGTGCTTTGAAAAACTCTGCGCCATCATCCTGAACTATAGGGTGAAGCCCTTTACAGAAAATTATCAAGTGTTCGGCAGTTTCTTCTTCCTCTCCACACGCACTGCATATTGTGTCGACCCCTTCGTATTTGGCCCGATATGTCTTGGTTCGCAGTACTCCCGCCCTGGCCTCAAACAGTAGAGAACTACCCCGAGTATTATCATAGATCCTTTCCTTGGCAATTTCCTGCTTAAAAGTTCGATAGATCTCTAGTGCGGACTTCTTAATCATGCCCATTCTCCACATGTCAGTCTCCGTTTCCTTCACTTTTTTCTTAACCGATAGTTCTTTTTGGTTTGGCCAGCTGCTGTTTTCTAAGTATTTACCAGTCAACTTCCTGGTTCGCTTCCTCCATTTTGTATCGACATTTTTCATGTACAAGTAGCTGAAAACCTTCCTAGCCCAACGCTCTTCCCCCATTTCTCTCAATCGCTTCTCAAATTTTATCTTGCTGCTAGCTTCCCTGCCCTCAAATGATGTCCATCCCATATCACCTTGTACTCCCTGATTTGGTGTATTCCCGTGAGCTCCTAAAGCAAGCCTACCTATTCCACGTTGCTTAGTTTCTAATCTTGCTTGAAGTTCTGATCTCATGCACAGGACCGCATTGCTGAACGTCAGCCCAGGAACCATGACCCCTTTCCATATTCCTCTCACAACATCATGCCTATTGTAATTCCACAGTGCCCTATTTTTCATGACTGCTGCATTCCTGTTACCTTTAGTCGTCACGTATATTTCGTGTTCCCTCAGATACTCGGTCCCATTGCTTATCCATACGCCCAGATATTTGTATTTATCTGTTATCTCTAGCGTGACCTCCTGTATTCTAAGCTCACTACCTTCGTTGTCATTGAAAATCATGACTGCTGATTTTTCCCTACTGAATCTAAAATCTAACCTATCTCCCTCATTACCGCAGATGTCCATCAATCTCTGCAAATCTTCCTTGTTGTTGGCCATTAGCACTATATCATCCGCGTACATTATTGCTGGTAGTGCCTGATCAATAAGTTTTCCTTGTTTGACTAAAGAGAGGTTGAAGCCCAGTCCACTTCCCTTTAATTTTGCCTCTAATCCTTGTAGGTACATCATGAAAAATAAGGGTGACAGGGGGCACCCTTGCCTAAGTCCCCGTTTTACCTCTGCAGGCTTGAATACCTGTTTTTCCCACTTTACAACTACCTTGTTACCTTTATATACACCCTTTAAAAGATTAGTGACTACATGTTCCACGCCTAGTGTGTCCAGTATTCCCCACAATTCCTCTTAAACCACGCTATCGTACGCTCCCTTGATATCCAAAAATGCTAGCCACAGGGGCCTGTGTTCTTTTTCTGCTATTTCGATGCACTGCGTCAGTGAGAACAGATTGTCTTCTAACCTCCTGTGTTTCCGAAACCCATTCTGCAGTTCCCCCAGCACCCCCTCATCCTCTATCCACGCCTGCAGTCTTTCCTTTAAAATCTGTATCGCCAGCCTGTAGACCACTGATGTCACTGTTATAGGACGGTAGTTGTTTATGTCAGCTTTGTCCCCCTTTCCTTTATAGATCATGCTCATCCTGCTAAGTTTCCATCCATCGAGAACTTCACCATCGATTATTATTGTACTCACTGCCTCTCTCAAAGCCTGCTTAGACTTCGGACCTAATGTTTTTATCAGCCTAATTGGAATGCCATCTGGGCCTGTTGATGTACTACTAGGAACCCTTTTCTCAGCCCTTTCCCACTCTTGTTGTGAAATTGGAGCCATTGCACCACTTGATTCGTCTTTGTCTATTGTGGTGCATAAAGTACTTCTTTGTTGAAATTTTTCTGTCACCCTTGTTCTTATATATTCAATAGCTTCGTCCCCTTCTAGCCTAGCACCTTGGGCTGTAGTTATAAAGTTCTGCTCTAGGCTCGTCTCATCTCTTAGGGAGTTTAGATGGTTCTAAAATTTCGCAGCTGCCTTTCTATCTTTTTTATGTACTTCTGCCAGCCACTGAGCTCCCTTCCTTCTAATCTTTTCATTGATCAGAAGGGATGCAACCCTTCTACAGCTTAGAAAGGTTGCCCATTTTCTTTCCACATCATCTGTCGGTTCACCCCGCTGCTTAGCATGTCTGTGTTCCCTAGAGGCTTCCTGACGTTTTGCTATGGCTCTCTTAACTTTCTCATCCCACCAACTTTTGGGTTTGTGTCTTCTTTTCCGGGGTGACTTGTCACGCGTCTTAGCAAGCTCTATCTCAAAGAGTCTAATTAGATTCGTGTATGTCCACTCTGTCTTATTATCCTCCGTGATTACTTTCTCAATTTGTTTAGTGGCTATTTCAATTTGCCTTTCTGGATAAAAATTTTCCTGTAGTTGCTCATCTTGTCTCCTTCCCACTTTCACTGTTCTTCCAAAACTTAGCTTGATACGTTTGTGATCGCTACCCAGACTTCTGGAGCCACCTTCACCTATGTGCATTTCCCTGAGCTTATCATACATCCTATGTGACATCAGTGCATAATCTATCGTCGACTGAAGCCTTCCTACCTCCCAAGTTATTTGCCCTTCACACTTCTCGGTACTGTTGCAAATGATCAAATCAAGCCTTTAACACATATCCATGATCATTTTGCCTGTCGGATCGGTATACCCATCTATATCTTCTATGTGCGCATTCATGTCTCCTAGTATAATTATCTCGCACTCTCTTCCTAACTCCTGAATGTCCTTTGATATACGCTCTACCATTGCCTGGTTTTCCTCTCTGGCCTTTGCTCCCATCCACAAGTACACGAAACCAAGGAGTGTCATTTGACCTGCCACTTTCCCTTTTAGCCATAAATGTTCCTTGCACTCCTGCTTGACCCTTTGCCAGTCTGTACTTTTATGAATGAATGCCCCAATACCACCCCCCTTTCTGCTGCCTTCTGTTCTATTACAATACTCCCACGCGTAGTCCGGATTGTTCGGAGGTTGTTCCATGTCCCTGAGATGTGTTTCTACAAAACCGTATACCATCGGCCTCTCTTCCCTTAGCTGTTCTTCTATCTCTTCCCACTTCAGCCTGTTCCTACCATCCTGCATGTTAATATACCCTATGTCTGAATGGGCTCGGCGCTCGAGGCTACGTGTATTTATGCCCCGAACTCTACGTATCTTAGATATTGGTGCCACTTTGGAATCGTATCTGTTCATACCACCTGTCGAAGAGTCTCCCTGGTTGTTTTCCTCGTTACTAGCTATCCTGCACCCCGAAGGGCTCGCTTGTCCCCCAAAAAAGCTACTGCGCGTCCTGCAAGTCGCCAACCCACCTCATGACCTAGCCGCCCATCGAAGTGAATTCTGTCTCGTTGAAAATTCCCCCACCTATGCACCTCTCTGTTTATTTCCACCACCTCAAAGCCTTTCTCTCGACTCATCCGCCATATCTCTTGGTTTGCGTTGACCACCGCTCTTTGCAGGTATTCTCCATATAGAAGCACCGCCATCCAGCGGACATTTCAAAGACTAAACGGGAGGTGGCACATGCACACTTTCTTACGGCTTGCGCTTCGGGTTTACTTCCCACCTTTAACCACCTCGAGTTCATGGTATATACGAGTTCACTGTATTCATGGCTATGCGGCCTAACGCTCGCTCAACCTTTCTAAAACCAAGGAGGTTACACCCAGCGAGTATAACGTAGCAACCCTTTCTTGTCAGATCGTGCTCAATGTACATGCCAACAGCTGGTAATGGGGATCACAGCGTGCGTGTTACCTAAAGGCCGAATGCTCCTGTCTCTCGTTCCCCCTTAGCAGCCATTAACATGTGCATTGAGCACTACCTTTTATTGTTCAACAACGCACAAAAAAAATCTCTCACCGGAACCACCTTGGAGGTCAAAATCGTAAGGACCGCTATTTCGGGTATGTGCCGCTGGTGGTTGCGTACTACGAGGGACGCACAAGCCACGCCATAAGGAGCTTCGCCCCTAAAACGAAAATTGCGTAGCGTTTTATGCCTTCTCAAGCCACGAACCTCATTGCAGCCCGTGGGTTGACTTTGTACGCACCGTTGGACAGAGGGACTGGACGCCTGTCATCAACAGCCGCATTTCCTCCCTTCACTTTGCGGCGAGCTGGTACAGGGTAAATTCTGTCTTCGTGAACCAGTTGGGTTTAACTGGCAGTACGAGGCCTCTTCTCGAGGCCGGGGCTATTCCTACCGTGTGTCTTGCTGCAGCTGAAAGCAGCGATTCACTCGCCAAATGTCTACGACATGAGGTGCGTAGTTGGTGTTCCTGAGCTCCGACAGTACGACCGAGACTGATAAATACATCGCATTTAACACGAAGCTTGTCAAGAAAGGATCGTCGCGAAACGTGGCGATACCGAATTCCAGGTCACTGTTATCATATCTTGCCGATGTTGCCCGAGACGACGGTGGGGACAACGGTGTTGGCGACAGAGGCATGTATACGCCGTCAGAGACACAGCTGGACTGACTGTACGTGTGCTCCTAGCAGATGAAATGCCAGTTTGACGTCACCATTTTTTGTGACAGTGGCATCAGCTGTACAGCGGCCTCGATGTGTCCACGAGGTAGCGCTGCCAGCAATAAAATTTGGTAGGATTTCCAGCAATTTTGAACCATGTTCGATAGTGAATATATTAATCAATATTTCAGAAATTTATTCACTACTCGCTTGCGTTTTAGGTCGCGAATCACTACTAGGGGGTCGATAGATACTAATTAACGCAAACATCTTGACATGAGTAAATTTCATGGCAGTGCTCCTTTAAGGAGAGTGAGAAAAACACAGAAATGAAGAAGAGATGCACACAGGACACGCGCTTTCGAACAGCTAGTTTTATTAGAGATTGCCATCCCGCAGGATTGGGTCCCGTTATTTCATGTGACGACGAGCGGGTACAGGACGGCAAGAAGAGGTGGGGTTCCTTCAGTTTCACTCAATAATTGTATTTTGAGCTTTTCACTTATTCGTAACGACACTCACCAATATTTTCCTCTGTCGGCTTTCCTTGCAGTCAAGCTAACCAAATTATTACACACCTGGACTCACTCACAATCAAACTCAAGACCCCACCTGAGTCTGAGTCTACTCAAGAGTGAGTTTAATCAACTGCGGGTGAGCAGTTGAGCACCAAACCCACCACAGCGGGTCGGTAAAACACGAAGGTGAGCCGTGTCTACGAAGGAGCATAGTTGATTGCTTGCTGTACATTGATGTATGCGTGCTTGCACAATGTTCTTGGTATCTGGCAGCAATCTACTTAGGGCGCTGCTGCTTATAGCTATACAGGTGGCGCCACCTGCGACGAATGGTGAGGAACACTGGATGTGAGTGGCTCATAGAAGTCTTGTACAAAAGGTACGTATACTCACTATATTTGCCTTCGTTATAACGTGATAGTGTTAGACAGCTCGTGTCGCCGAAATCCCGCCGTCGGTGTCAGCCACGTTGGTTGCGAGTGAAAAATCGTCTGTGCGTCTGTGACCGAAAAATCAAGTTACCAAGATTGCCGCTACTTGTCCGCGCGTGCACGCGTGATCACACCGACAAAGCCGCACAGTCGAAGAAAGAAAACTCAAGGTCACGAGGTGCGAGTTTCTTTGCTCCTGCCACCCCTCCTTACTTGACTTGCAGCGCTTTCGTCGGTACGAGAGAAGAGATAATGCAATTGCAGCTTGCGACAAACCTTTGTAACTCCACTCGCACTGGACAGGTTCTTGAAACTTATGCAGCGTTGAATTCATGAGGCAATAAGCTATTCTAGTGAATTCATTTCATGGTTACTTAAAAAAGTGTTTCAGGGCCCCTTTAATGCATTTCGTTCGACAGGTGTCACGACGAAAACGAGCCCATTCGGTGAATTGTAGGCGCATTGGGGAAACATCAAATTACGTCAAAAAAACCCGGGATATGGCAGCCATCGCCTCTAAAACACACAGCAACTTTCAAACAGCTCTAGAAATACACAACTACGTCCATCTAGCGGAAAACATACTGTGGCGATGTTGAAGGACTCGGGGATATAATAAAACGTAGTTATTAAAAAGGTGAACCTCTGCCTACAACCCAAAGTGACTATGGTCGTAGAACTACCTTTCAGCCGAACACCAAAGATGTCCTTCAGCTGCCTTCTTCCTTTTCATGAGAAGTCCTGAGCGCGTGGCGCACATCAGCCGGGTCCAGCCTGGGTGCTCGTGCCATCATCGTCTCTGCGCAACACAAGACGGCGCGCACGTGTGTCCTTGTGAGCGCGGTGATGGGCGCGTTGTTTGAACGCAAACAAAATGTCGGGGCATAACCCCCTCCTCATACGCATCGTCCCGATGCGTCAGGCAATGAATAGATTCCTGGTAGGCGTCACTGGTGTTTGCGATGATCTTTCATAGTAAGGCTTCATCCGGACTACATGTACAACCTCTGTAAAGTTGCGGCATTTTGAGCTCCCGTGTAGAGCGGATTTGATTTAGTACGTTACATCGCTTACACGATCTAGTACTTCGTAAGGCCCGAAGTATCGGCTAAAAAGTGTTCAGAAAGTCCACGGCGATGCACTGGGGCCCATATCCATACTTTGTCACCTGAAAATTCGCTTCGGTACGCTGTTGGCGGTGTATTCTGTATCTCGCCATCTGTCGTGCTTCCTCGGCTCTTTGCAAGAAGTCGTCTAGGTCGGGTGGATTGCTGCTTCCATTATTCAGTGGTAACATGGCATCCAGTGAAGTGGTGACTGTTCAGCCGAATACAAGTTCGAATGGTGTCACTCGCGTTGTTTCTTGAACGACTGTATTATATGCGAACGTGATGTAGGGTAATATTTCATCCTACAGTTTATGTTCGACGTTGACATACATTGAAAGCATATCAGTCAGAGTTCTATTCAGGCGCTTCGTTAGGCTATTTATTTGAGGATGATATACCGTAGTTCTTCTCTGGTCTGTATCGGTCATTCGCATCAGACATTTCATTAGGTCTGCAGTAAAGGCTGTGCCATGATCTGTAATTACGACGCTTGGTGCACCCATGCCTGAGGATTATGTTGTTGATGAAGAATTTGGCAACATCAAGAGCTGTGGCACTGTACAGCGAGTCAGTCTTAGCGTGATGAGTGAGATAGTTCATGGCTACGACAATCCACTTCTTGCATGCAGTCGATGTCGGAAACCGGCCAAGGAGATCCTTACCGACTTGTTGGAATGGGGAATCCGGTAGTTCTATTGGCTGGAGGGGGCCTCCTGGTTTCACGGATGGTGTTTTGACACTCACGGCAAGTTTTCCCATACTGCTGAACACATGCTCGCAGCTTTGGCTAGTAGTATTTTAGATGAAGTCTGGTGAATGCACGGCTGACACCCATATGTCCTTATGTGTGCTCATCATGACATGCGTGCATAATCTCGTTTCGTAACGGTGCAGGTACAAAGAGTAAAAACTTGTCACCATTGGGCTCGAACTTCCTGTTGTAAAGGACCCCTTTTCGAAGACAGAACGAAGGCAGCCCTCTGGATAAAGTGCGTGGGACTTTAAAGTTAAGCTCTTGGAGACGATGTATAAGCGGCAGCAAATCGATGTCATTTTGTTTTTGTTGAGCAATTTCTGATGCCTGGACGACGCCTAGAAACGGGAAGTACTTTTCCTCCGGTTCACTTGTCTTCACTGGTGTGCGTTACAGGCAGTCGGCATAGCTGTCCTTTTTCCCAGATTTGTATACCACAGTAATATCGTACTCTTGTAGCCTAAGGCTTCATCTTGCTAGTCGGCCAGAGGGATCCTTAAGATTCGCCAGCCAACACGGGCAATAGTCGTCACTGACTGCTCGGAAAGGTCTACCGTAGAGGTACGGTCAAATTTACTGATGGCCCAGATGACCGCGAGATACTCTTTTTAGGTTGCAGAGTAATTTGTCTCAGCTTTAAAAAGCTTGCGGCTGGCACAGGCTAGCACTTTTTATTGGCCATTTCGCCGCTGGACTAGAATGGCTCCGAGGCCGACGTTACTCGCATCAGTGTGAACTTCAGTTTCGGCAGTCCAATCGAAGTGGGCGAGGATTAGAGAGGCTTGCAGGCATGTTCTTAACTCATCAAATGCTTCCTGCTCACTTTCTCACATAAATGGCACGTCGTCTTTTGTTAGATTAGTAGGTGGTTCAGCAATGCTCAAAAAATATTCCACAAATCACCGATAGTACGCGCATAAACTCAGGAACCGATGTACTGTCTTTTTGTCTGTGGGTGTTGGGAACTTTGCGATAGCAGCTGTCTTTTCGGGATCTATGCGAACGCCTTCGGAGCTGACGACGTGTCCGAGGAATCACAGCTCTTCAAAACCGAAGTGGCATTTTTCTGGCTTGATGGTCAAGCCTGCTGAACGAATGGCGTCTAATACTGTGCGGAGCCGCTATAGATGTTGGTCAATTGTAGCGGAAAATGTGACAACGTCATGCGAATACACCAAACAGAACTGCCATTTCAGCCCCGCGAGAACAGCGTCCATCATCCTCTGAAACGTCGGTGGCGCTGTGCACAGGCCAAATGGAAGTGCTTTAAATTCGTAGAGGCTATCTAGGATTATAAATGCCGTCTTATCCCGGTCGCGCTCATCCACCTCATTTTGTCAATATCCACTCTAGAGATCAAGGGAAAAGGAGTATTATGCACTCCGTAGTTGATGGAGTGTATCATCGATGCGCGGCAGAGGGTGTACATCGCGTTCGGTTACGCTATTCAGTTTTCAATAGTTTCCGCAGAACCGAAGGGTGTTATCTTTCTTTTTAACAAACACTATGGGAGACGCCCATGGACTGCTGGAAGATTGAATAACGTCATTTGAAAGCATCTTCTCCACTTGTTTCTTGATGACGGCTCTTTCCTTTTGTGATACTCGATATGGGTGAGGCAAATCGGTCTCGCGGCTTCTGTTATAATCCTGTGTTTTGCAATAGCCGTGCATAGCACCTTAGAGGAGGTTGAAAAGCTGTCCAAAAATTATTTTATAAGGGCAAACAATCGTTTCTCCTGATATTTTAGGTGCCTATGGATGACGTTAACTGATGCGTCGACGTTGCAGGTCTCTTGTGCAGTAGTTGGCGTTGTCGCTAAGCTGCGCGGTTCAGTGGCCATGCAGAACTCATGGAAAGAGGCGATAGCCATACCTTGCGCGATATGCTGACATTCATTCCCAAAATTTGTAAGGAGGACAACTGAGCGGCCATTTGTTTAGTGAGCAAGACCCCTCGCCACGCAAATTTCTTTGTTTAAGATCACTAAATTTATATCCGCTATTCCTTCGTGATCACAAAAGGCCTTATTTTCGACAAGCACCATTAAACTACAGCGTGGTGGCACTGTGATGTCAGAATCAACAACGCGCAGAGCAGTACGACGTCGCTTTTCCGATTCCCCCACTGACATAGCTTGTTTGGTCGAAAGTGTTACACTGGATCTGTGCAGATTAATTATAGCTCCATTGGCTTGCAGAAAATCCATTCCTACTGTAAGCTCCCTTGAACATTCTGGCAATACGATGAAGTCAGCAACGTAAGTAAAGCCTCTTATTTCGAGCCATGAGGTGCACCATGCCAAGCGGCGTAATAGTGTCACAACATTTAGTCACAACAATTTCAGTTTTTTTGCCAATTTGTGACTCATTACCGCATAATCAGCGCCGGTATTAACTACAAAGCATTCAGCTCGTATCCGTCAATTTTTAACCGCAAGTCTGAAGTAATCTTCGCAGCGCTGCTCTTATCATCTGTAAACTTAGCATCGTCACCTTAAAACCGTGATGGAGGATCTTCGCAACTGTAGTTATCAGCGGCCTCACCTCCACAGGTCACTTGCTTCAGTTTTCCGGGTGTGGGCTTGTAGAACAGTGCCCAGGCCGTGCGGATGAATCACTTGGGCTGGGTGATCGGTAACGCCTGGGCGTTCCTGGCCGATGTTGGTGTGCAGTGAGCGGGCTCTGGCGCGTAGATAGGTACTCTTCGATCTCCGCTGGCCGTTCACCGTTTCGAGGGCATGGTGCGTACAACGGAAAGCCCCTTAATCCTGCTTGTTGGTAAGGGCAGAACCTATAGATGTGACCTGCTTCCCCGCAATGTAAACACAAAAGCCTGCGCTCATGGTCAGGCCAGATGTCTCTTTTCCGGGTCCTTTGATCCACGTAGCGAGCTACACTACGGGCTCGTGGCAAATAGGTAGCCGTTGGTTCCAGTGGACGAGGTGCATTGCGTACCATCTGTGGGTAAGCAGCGGCAATCGCAACTGCTGCATAGCTGTGCGTTTCGGGTTGTCTGAGTGTTTCAGAGTACGTTGGGAGGCGTTGTATCGGCTGTGGCTCACGCTCCGGCTTGCTTATTATCTGCCTCAGTTCATCTCGTACTACGTCGACGACAGACAGTGTTGCTGTAGTGTGAGGTGCTTGCGATTTGCTGAGCTCTTCCTTGATCGCCGGTCTGATGAGTTCTCACAGGGCGTCCATGTCACTTCGCTGGCCTCCAGGGAAGACATTGACAGGTGCATAGTTTATGCCCCGGTTGTACTGTCGAGCCCGCTGTTCTAATGTTTTTTGGATGGCTGTCGCCTCCATAAAAAACTTCGCTACTGTTCGTGGTGGGTTGCGTACGAGAACAGCAAATACCTCTTGCTTCACCCCACGCATGAGGTAGCACAGCTTCTTATTTCAGTCATATGAGAATCTGCGCGCTTGAACAGGTGGATTACGTCATCGATGTACATTGCGACATTTTCGTTGGTGAGTTGGTTCCTGGTTTCAAGCACAGCTTGCGCGTTTTCTTTGCGATCCATGCATGAACAAGTAGCCAGAACTTGTCGCCGAAATTCCTCCCAGGTAGTAAATGAGGTTTCACGGTTCTCATACCACATCCTTGCAAAGTCCTGCAAAGCAAAGTATAAGCGGCGGACCTTCTCTCTCTCGTCCCAATCGTACAAACTTGCCACTCTCTCAAAGAGGTTAAGTTAATCTTCTACGTCTTCATACGAGTCACCATGAAATACTGGTGGCTGGTGAGGCTGATTGATCACCACGTCTGCCGGTGTTACCTGACTTGTCATGGTGGTGGCATCCATTGACTGGGTTCCTCTCGGCGTGAAGTGAAGTGGACGTAATTCTGGTAAGTCACCTCGAAGACGGCGACTGGTTCTCTCATGCACAGGTGTCAGCTCCACAGGATCAACTTGCTGGTGGTCGGGGCTATGCTGTCTTGCGTTCGTAGGGTACTGATTCGTTACCCAGCACCTCCACCAGACTTGTAGTGACGTTGAAGGACTCGGGGGCATAATAAAACGTATTCATTAAGAGGGCGAACTTTTGCCCACAACTAAAAGTGACTATGGTCGCAGAACTACGTGTCAGTCTAACAGCGAAGATGTTCTTCAGCTACCTTCTTCTTCCTTTATATGAGAAGTGCCGAGCGCATGGCGCAGATCAGTTGGGTCCAGCTGGGTGCTCGTGCCATTATCGTGTCTGCGCAACACAAGACGGCGCGCATGTGTGTCCCTATGTGCACGGTGATGGGCGCGTTGTTTGAATGCAGGCAATTAAGATGTCGCGGCAATATCATGCCTTTCCAGGAGCGTTGATCAAGCCAACAGCAAAGGCTAGATAATCTGGTGCTATCTGTGAGACATTTTTAGACTCTTTATGGCCTCCGAGATGGCGAGCGCGCGGAGTGTATCTTGGAGGCCATGCGACTCTTACTTTAAATAAAAAAACCTGTATGTACCGTTCGCGCGCGTGCTCCAGTATGATCTACTGTGTACGTGTGTGTGTACGTGCGTGTGTGTGTGTATGTACCACAACATATTTATAAGTATGCCCTTAGCGGTTGAAGGGCGCACTAGGGGCCGTATTTTGCTATCGCGTTCAACTCTTAAAGTCGAAGCTTAAGATTCCCCAATTTTTTCTTTGTGGTTTGATATTTGCACTGCCGACGCTGCTTCACCGGACAGCCATTATATCTGTCACGTCGACCGCACACTTTAATTTGCTTGAATATGAGAGACATTTTTATTCGCGTGCGCAAGACATTTCATGCGTTTCTAACGTCCACGCGTTTAACTTGATGTCTGCGTGATGTGTTAACAGAAAGAGAAATAAACATTTATTTCGAAACAATGTTCTGAACGATTCCCGGTATCCCTCTAAGGTGGGAGGGCTCCCTAGTCTAGGACCCCCTGGCTTCGACTGCCCTCTTGGCCCTGGCGGTGAGTGGTCGCTGGTCTTCCAGGTCCTCGAAGACGAGCTTTGCCTCTCGCGTTTTCACTAGGCGGTCGTCATTTGTTCTTGGTGCTTGGTCCTGCTCCGGTTTCATGTCACACTGGCATTCCAAGAGCAAGTGTGCCGGGGTGTCCAGTACGCTGCAGAGCAGGCACATGTAACCATGTGTCGTCGGGTAAAAGCGGTGCATTAATATTTCGAGTATGTTGCTTGACAAGTGTGTGAATATCACGTATTCTTCTTTGGTTAGTTTTGAATGGGGCGGAGAGTGCACCCGTCGCTTCAGTTTAGTAGGGACGAAGAGGTGTTTTCTACAACCTCCATTTCTGCAGCCACGAATCGGTTATTCTTTGGTCCCGGGGCAGCTAGTCTGGCGTGTTCGCAAGCAGCGGCACAGGCTGCTTTGTTTCCCTAAATACGGTTACCTACAATGCAACTTTTAGGCGTCAGTAACTTATAAAATAAAGGTTACAAAGGAGTTTATTTTCATGTTTTCGTTATTTTGCGGTGCCTAAACGTTACAAAATCCATATTTCGAGCAATGCATAAGATACCAGCGTGAAAAGCGCAGTGTAACCTGTCCCTGATAACCTATGAACAACGCTGTAACTTATGTGTACATAGCCTCACCGCGTCCCTCGCCAAAAAAGAAAGAGAGCGTGAAAGCATGGTGAAATTATACCGCAGCCGCAAGCACGAGTTCTCCTCCGCTTGGCGGTCGGCTGTGTTCGGCGCCATGAAGTCTAGACAGCGGGAAGGTGCTGCCACGACAGGCGCAGCGCATTTGCACCGCGTGCATAGCATGCAGCGTGCAGCGCCGAATCGTTCGGGCAGCACGCGTGAGGCACGCCATTTTCTAGCGGTGCTTGCAAACTTCGTTTCCAATTTGCTTCCTTGGGATTGTGTGCGTTGCGGGAAACCGGTGCAGCAAAGACATGTGGGGTGTGCTGCGTGGCAGCTGCAACGAAACTTCTTGTGATTGTCGGCGTTACGTCGTTTTTTGTTCACCGGACGACTTCACAGCAAACGCCATTAGTTGCGACTACTGCAACCACTGCCCAGCGCCTCATGGCCGAATAACTGACTTGGGTAAGTGGCTTTTGTTTCAGATACATTTTGACGGCATGTGAGGTCTTCCTGGTTTCAATATACTTGTCAAATCGGGACCCTTTCTCAGCTGGTAAGAGTGGCCTCGTTTGTGGATTTTGTTGTTAGAGTGCTTGTCTTAGCTATATATATATATATATATATATATATATATAGACGTAGCGAGGAAGGAAGCGCACTGGCTCCGTAGTAAAAACGGAAGCGAGAAAGGACGACGTATGAGGAAACACTTTTATTAATCACATACGTTTCGGCTGGTGGGCCAGCCTTCGTCAGTGTGACATGTAATGTAGCTTTCGTACCCATTATATGCATTTCTAAAATGTTTTGGGACATGCGCTATAGCAATCGGAAGTGATTCGACATGATTATACAAAAAGGCAAAATGCATTTGGTGTGAAGATGCAATGCGCAAAGTAACATGGACACAGCGGTCACCTCTTATCGTTATAGCGACATCAGTACGAGTTAAGGAGATTTTAAAGTAAATATGGCGCATGGTGTGGAAAGCATTATGACAACCATGCGTGTATATTGAAGCGCATGAACGAGCGGTATACATACTAAAGATAACCAGGTAAACTGAGTTTGTTAAGCAGGGAACAAGGATGGTTCTGCCGAAAACAAGAATAAGAAGTAAAATAACAGGAAATGAACTAGAAATCTCGGAAGGGTATGAGACACCTTAAGTGGTGCAAGGTAGATTAGCGAGTGTGCCTGCGTGTTCGTTTATTCCAGAGTTTAGTGTACCGAACTTGTAGATTAGAAACGACTCGCGCATTTCCTGCTCATGATGAGAGCGGAAACCGGATTCCAGTACCGTTGCTTTAATATTGTCGAAATAATGACCAGGTATTGCTAGAAGTTTCGATAGAGGCAGATTTGGAAGGGTTTCGACATGCGACTTATGATTATTAAACCGAGTTCTAAACGGTGTTTCTGTATGACCAATATATTGTAGATTACAGATATCGCATTCGAGCATGTATACTACGTTGGAACTGTCACGATTTAGATTGCCCCTGATTGTTAACTGAAAGCCAGTGGATGAACTGGTGACAGTTTGCGTAGTTACCATGTGCGCACACACCTTGCACCGCGACTTCCCACAAGGAGCGCAGTCATTTTGTTTACGGGCAGCGAGCTTAGACGATAAAAGAATATCACGGAGGTTACGTGCACGTCTGTACACGACTCTCGGTGGCTCTGCGAATACATTTTTAAGGCGGTTGCTTTGAGTTAATATGTTATGTTGCCGCTTCAAAATCGCGGTGACGTTTGGAGCTGACGTTGAATGGGTGAGCACAAGGTTAACCAGGGTTGTACACAACGCCTTGGGGTCAGCGTTGAGCAGGTCAATTCGGTTTACTTTGTCAGCGCGTTTTATGGCGTCATCAGTTATTACCCGTGGATATTTACGTTGAATGAGCAAACGTTTCAGATCCTGGCAATTTGAAAGGAAATCTTCGTGGTTGGGACATATTCTTTTAAACCTATGAGCTTGGCTGTACGGTATCCCTGTTTTGCAATGTCGGACGTGACTGCTATGGAAATGGAGGAGTTGATGCCTATCAGTCCGTTTGCAAAAGAGATTTCTGGAGAGCCGTCCTTCGCTAGCTGTGACGGTGACGTCAAAAACGTTTATCGTTGTTGATGAGTAATTATGGGTGAAAGTGATGGCGGGGTGGGCTTTGTTGAAATTCTTAACGAAACTTCAAAGACTTGCTTCGCCATGTGGCCAAATCATGAAGATGTCATCGATGAAGCGTTTGTAGAAGCATGGCTTCAAAGGTTAATTCTCTATGAAGTTAGCTTCCAACAGGCCCATAAAGATATTTGCGTAGTTAGGACCTACTCTAGTGCCCATAGATGTCCCGTTTGTTTGAACGTAGTGGGAGTTATTGAATTCGAAGTTGTTTAGTTCTAAGATGAGCTTCATGAGAGTACCAATGGTTTCACGATCAACTGGCTTGTCAAAGCAACAATCGTCGTAAGCCTTGATGAGAGTGCAAATTCCATCGTTGTGTGGAATGTTTGTGTACAAGGACGAGACGTCAAGTGTTACCAGAAAGCTATCGTCGGGAACACCTATGTCTAAAATGTCTTTTAAGACGTGATTTGTGTCCTTTATAAATGACAAGAAAGTAGGTGGGATTCTGTTTATGAGGCTATCGACAAACCTGGATAAGTATTCAGTTACTGTTCCTATGCCAGAGATGATAGGGCGTCCTGGGTTATTCACTTTATGTATCTTGGGCAGAAGGTAAAATCTACCGGCAACAGGGCTGAGTGGAACGAGTGACCGGGCTATCGTTTTATCGATCTTTTCATTTTTTACAAGTTGTGCGAGTGCGTCCTGCAATTCGACCTTGTAGTCGTTTGTAGGATCGGTAGGGAGTGGTCTGTACAAGTTTCGATCTGAGAGCTTCCTCTCAGCTTCACTTATATCGTCACATTGATTAAGAATGACAATAGCGCCACCTTTGTCTGCCGGCTTGATTATGATGTCGGGGTTAATTGCTAGCTCTTCGAGTGCCCTTTTTTTCTTTTGTTGCTAGGTTATGTCGATGGGGAGCACGAGTTTTGTAAGAATCTATGACATCTTGTTGTACAGCCTTAATATATAGGTCTAAGCACCTATCATGTTGCGGTGGTGGGGTCCAGTGTCTCTGCTGAGGGAGTAGCAGCCCGCTTCTGTGGTCACTAGAGTGATCGTAAAAATATTGCTACTTAGCTGACGTATCAGCGGTGAAAAGACGACAACGAGGAAGTGGTCTGTCGGTTGCGCGTGCTGCTTCCATCTTAGTCGACGCCATACGCATCATTTTGAATATAGATTTTAAATAGACACACCTCGTGTCATTATTACGGAACATCTTTGTGAAGGAGGTGCTGGGTACTTCCCCGTCTTCATCACGAAGCTCCGCAACGGCCGCATCATCATAGGTCCAACCATGTCACAGGTTGAACAACCATCGTCTTCGCCACCTGCCCCTACCGTGACTTCTACATACGTCGTTCTACCTCGCTCGTGATCCCGGTGTATTTTCCGGTCAGGATGGCGTTGACGTCGACAAATGGATAAACCGGTACGAACGGGTCAGCGCAAGCTATTGGTGGGACCCGACTCTTATGCTTGCCAACGGGCTTTTTTACCTCGATGGCCCACCGCGCGTGTAGTTCGAGACGCACGAAGCGGAGATTACGAGCTAGGACTCCTTTAAAGAAAAGACCCGCGACCTTTTTGGCGACACCATTGGGCGGCAGATCGCAGCGCGGAATCAACTGGCGGCCCGTGCATATACGTCGACGGAGTCGTACGTCACGCACATTAACGACGTCATCGCGTTATGCCGTCAGATTGACGAGCACATGAGTGAGTCGGAGAAAGTGGCCCATGTGCTGAAAGGCATAGCAGACGACGCATTTAATCTACTAGTTTACAACAACGTTGCCACCGTCGACGCCATCATTAAAGAGTGCCGGCGGTTCGAAGAAGCCAAGATCCGCCGTATTACTCAGCGATTCACCCGGCTGCCCAACACGGCCGTCACCTCATCGTGTGAAGCCGCCCGCCAGTCCCCCACGTATGACAACGTCACACACATTGTTCGTCGGGAAATCGAAGCCGCCTGTCCGGCTCCTCTTCAGCCACCCGTTTTCGCAACGCTCGCCTCTGACCAACAACAGCCGACAGTGGCGTTAATACAAGCTGTGGTGAGGCAGGAGTTTGCGAACCTCGGACTTCCCTCAGCATGTCCCCTGACTCGCCCTGAAGTCCCGTCCTACTCCCGAGGACACGCTCACCGTTCACCTCCAACAATGCCCTTCCGTAACCCTTCGGAATGGCGAACACCCGAAGACCGACCTATTCGTTTTTCCTGCCACCAGCCTGGGCACGTTTCTCGCTATTGCCGGCGCCGTTGGTCAAACCAACCACGTCAGACTTTCTCTACCTCGGCGCTCATGCATCCGATGAGCCCTCGACGTTCAGACGCCACACCCTTCAATTTCTATTCGTCGTCATCTTACGAGCCTTCCACTGACGCCCCTTTGCCCGGTCGCCGCTACCCTGACGCCCCTTCGTCCGGTCGCCGCAGCTCTCGCTCCCCGTCGCCGCTACGTCGCCAATCCCGCTCTCCGCCACCTCGGCCCTTTGCCTCGCCGAGCTTCTCTGGACGACCGCAGCAGGAAAACTAGATATTGCAGCTTATAGAGGTGAAGCTGCAATACCAATGACGACCGAAAATCTTCTACTAACGCTTCCCACGCACCATAGCCTGCTTGAAGTACAAGTCGACCATGTTCCTGTGACCACCCTCATTGACACAGGTGCGCACCTGTCTATTATGAGCGCTTCTCTACGCTGCCGCTTACAAAAGATTATGACGCCATCTACGACGCAGGCAATACGTGTTGCCGATGGCGGTACTGTACAAGTAAACGGAATGTGCACTGCTCGTGTCAGCATTGCCGGTCGTCACGCCGTAGTCCTTTTTGCCGTGCTAGCCTGCTGCCCTCATGACCTCATACTTGGCCTTGATTTCCTTTCGGCACACTCAGCCTTAATTGATTGTTCGTCTGGTACCCTCAGCCTTGATCTACCAATCTTTGCCGACTACTCTGCAAAGCCCACCAGCCGCTTGAGCCCAACCACTTTCGTTCGCCTGCCACCTCGAGCCGTCACGTACGTGTCTTTGTCATCGACCCCTCCCGTTCCTGACGGTGATTATATCGTTACGCCAATGACTGACGTTCGGCTGACGCGCAGTGTTACTGTGCCCTATACCATCGCGACCATAGCGGAAAACTGTGGGTTACTTCCGCTCCTTAACTTTGGTTTCACCCCTCAAGTGTTGCTCTGCCAGATGTCTCTAGCCCAGCTAACTGCCATAACAGAGGTCGATGTCAGTGTTGTCGCTGTATCTGCTCTTGATCGAAGCGCAGTCTCACGGTCACCCAGCTCAGACGATGGTATGTTTCGAAGCATGATTGGATCGGAGCTGTCGCCTCACCAGGCCGACGCTCTTTGCCAAGTTTTGGCCTCATACAGTGACATTTTCGACAATGACGATAGTCTCTTGGGCCAGACTAAAATTGTCACTCACCGAATCAACACTGGTGACTCTGCGCCCATTCACCGTCGGCCGTACCGCGTGTCAGCGTCTGAGCGAAAAGTGATTCAGAAAGAAGTGGCCAAAATGCTTACGAAAAACGTAATCGAACCATCGACGAGCCCTTGGGCATCTCCCGTGGTATTAGTAAAAAAAAAAGACGGCTCATGGCGTTTCTGCGTTGATTATCGCCGCCTCAACAAAATTACCAAAAAAAGACGTGTACCCTCTACCACGCATTGACGATGCCCTTGATTGACTCCATGGCGCCACCTTCTTTTCATCTCTCGACCTTCGATCTGGCTACTGGCAAATTGCTGTAGATGACATGGACCCGTGACGACGTGATCAGTGGACGACGTGATCATTTTCTCACCTACCTTTGCAACCCACCTTGAACGCCTTTCGACCATTCTATCCATATTTCGACGGGCCGGCCTGCAGCTCAATTCCTCCAAGTGCCACTTCGGTATTCGTCAGATTACCGTATTGGGTCACCTTGTTGACGCTGCCGGCGTACGGCCAGTCCCGGCGAAAGTACGCGCTGTAACAAACTTCCCAGTCCCATGCTCTGTCCATGATGTACGCAGTTTTGTGGGCCTCTGCTCCTACTTTCGCCGGTTCGTGAAAAACTTTGCGGCACTCGCACGGCCACTCACCGACCTTCTCAAACAAGACGTCCCATTTTCTTGGGGCCCTCCTCAAGTTGACGCCTTCTCTCAGCTAATCACTGCTCTAACGACACCTCCTATTCTTGCACATTTTGACCCCGATGCTCCCACAGAAGTGCGAACAGACGCGAGTGGTCACGGAATTGGTGCAGTTTTGGCGCAAATTCAGCGGGGCAACGACCGTGTAATCGCGTACGCGAGTCGTCTGTTTTCTAAGTCTGAACGCAATTATTCTATAACAGAACGGGAATGTCTCGCTCTTGTTTGGGGGGTTTCGAAATTACGTCCTTATTTGTATGGCTGCCCTTTCCGTGTCATCACAGATCACCACGCGCTGTGTTGGCTTTCTTCTCTGAAGGACCCTACTGGACGACTTGGTCGTTGGGCATTACGCCTACAGGAGTATTCCTACTCGGTTGCTTATAAGTCTGAACGTCTCCATCTGGACGCCGATTGCTTATCCCGCTACCTTGTTGATCAGCCCGACGAACCAGACGTCGAGCCTAGCCTCAGCGTCATGTCAATGTCCCAGTTTCTTCAGATTGGTGATGAACAACGTCGTGATGCTTCTCTGCGACAACTTATTGACCGTCTCGAATCTGCTCCGAACGACACGTCACTTCGCATGTACTTCCTCCTGACTGACACGCTTTACCGTCGTAGCCTCCAGCCAGATGGCCCTGAGCTCCTTCTTGTCGTGCCGAAAAACGCGTTCAACCGTGCTGCACGAGCTTCACGATGAACCAACTGCTGGTCATCTGGGTGTATCTCGGACGTACGACCGCGTGCGTCGCCGCTTCTTTTGGCGCGGTCTCGCCCGGTCCGTTCGCCATTACGTGTCCTCCTGCGATAAATGCCAACGTAGGAAGCGACCTACTGCGCCCCCGGCTGGACTTCTTCAAAGGATCTCCATCCCAAGCGAACCTTTCTTCCGTGTTGGTATAGATCTTCTCGGTCCTTTTCCCGAGTCGAAATCGGGCAACAAGTGGGTCGCTGTTGCTATAGGCTACGTGACTAGGTATGCCATCACTCGAGCGCTCCCCACCAGCACCGCTACTGACGTTGCGGACTTTTTGCTCCACGACGTCATCCTACAGCATGGCGCTCCTCGCCAATTACTCACAGATCGTGGCCGCGCATTTTTGTCCCGTGTGATCGACGATCTTCTGCGCTCTTCCTCGACGCACCACAAGCTGACCACTTCCTACCATCCACAAACAAATGACCTTACCGAACGGCTAAATCGGACCCTAACGGACATGCTCGCGATGTATGTGTCTTCCGACCAGCATGACTGGGACCTGGCGCTACCTCACGTGACCTTCGCGTACAATTCTTCGCGCCACGACACCACTGGTTATTCACCCTTTTATTTGCTTTATGGCCGTGATCCAACGTTACCACTCGACACCTCACTTCCAACCACTACAACGCCGTCAACCGAATATGCACGCGACGCTATTGCTCGTGCCGACCACGCACGTCAGATCGCCCGCTTTAGACTTTCTGCTTCGCAAGCCACCAAGAAAGCCATCTACGACAGCCGGCATGCTGACGTTCACTTCTCACCCGGTTCTCTTGTTCTCCTGTGGTGCCCAGTTCGTCGAGTTGGTTTATCAGAGAAGTTATTGTCTCGCTACATGGGTCCTTACCGTATCATCCACCAGGTAACCGACGTCACCTATGAGATCATTCCTGCATCTGAGACCACAAGCCTGCCTGCAACCACACGCAGTGATGTTGTGCACGTCAGCAGGCTAAAACCTTACCACCTTCCTACTGAAGACCGTAGTTAATGTGCACCGAGACGGCGCTTTTACCGCCGGGGGGGAGGGGGTAATGCTACGTAGGTGACGTATCAGCGGTGAAAAGACGACAACGAGGAAATATACGCATCATTTTGAATATAGATTTTAAATAGACACACCTCGTGTCATTTTTACGTAACAATATTCTTTAAGGCGCATATTTCGGGCGAAGTTGTGAAGGTCCTTAATGAGCTGAAACTCACTGAACCCACCGTTTGCTGGACAAAAACTAAGCCCCTTCGATAAACAACCTATCTGCGCGACTGAAAGCTTTGCTGAATAAAGATTTATTACATTGTCTGGCAATGCTCTTTTATCGACTGGATTTGCTCGAATATCATGGCTTGAGGAGGGCAGCATGTTGTCACGCATGTACTTCTTTTGTTTGATTGCATTTAGTTTCGCAACCTTATTTTGCTGGTAAGCTACAAACTGATCAGACACCGGTGCGGATATCTGCGAAATCAGAATCCTTTCTTTCTGAAACAGTTGTTTAGCGCGTGATTTGTTATGATCTATAACAATACGCGTCAAATTTAGCGAAGCGCTCTGTAAAACTTGTTGCCATCTCGCCTTGTGGTGAGAAGACTGCTCGGAAGTAGCTGCGTTCAGTCGCAGTTGTAACCCTTTGGGCACTTTGGACGAAGTTAGGTATGTTGATAACGTTGACGCATGGAGCTCAGCGCGAATCCTTTTGTCTACTAGTTTTCTAGTTTGCAAAAATGTTTCATAATGTGTACAAAAGGCAGCTTTACCAGTCAAATGTGCTGGAAGTCACTTGGACACTGTGTCCCGGTCAGCATTTCTCCTCGATGGGTAGTGACGGCCAAGGTTCGGAGAAGTCTGCGTCGCACATTCGTTGACGACATTAAAAGTGTTCCGAGGAGAGCACATAGCGTCGGCATCACGTGAAGCGTTTATCAGTGCGCTTGTAGAAAGGTTCAATGTCAGTGTCGGGTACTGCGAAGTCTCACTGGACGTGAAGTCGCGCCATGGTGAGGATGCGATTCTGGTGTGCTTGAAGCAAAGTTGGCAAAGATGGGTGGCAATAAGGGCAACGCCTTCAAAACTGGGATGCAATCCATCAGCTGCCAACACACGAAAAGGAGGCAGCCATTCAAAGCCGTGGTTGACGTAGAAAACTTTTCGCGACCGACGGCAGTAGTCTCGAAGTCGGTAGTTAAAGAAGCAGGCTTCGCTATTGCAGCGACGGATAAAATCGTGGTTGCGGCTACCACGGCGGTGGTTGATGCTTCGAGGAGGTATAAGTGTGGCGTAGACTCTAGTTATCTGAGGCAAGACATTTGCGACTTGATCCAGCAATAGCCGATACTGAGTAAAGGTGATAGGTCAGTCATGCGATATATATATATATATATATATATATATATATATATATATATATATATATATATATATATATCAAGACTGACCTATTGCTCACGACACAGTGTAGAGAGATATTTTTGTCGATTTATCTGCTATCTGTGCTCCTTTTTATAGCAGAGTACCAGCGCAGCTGCGTCATGTTGTCATGTGCTATCTTTGAAAAGTAGGGTGATTATCCTTCTCCAAAGAAATATCGCCTTCTCATGTGTGCTCGTGCGCAGCGGTGATTACGTGTTTTCGTGTAGTCATAAATGCGCAAGCGTCCAGTGCCTGGCTGCGGCATCAATATTTTAAACCAGAGTTCTAGAACTCTGTGCCTGCTTTCTGTACTTGTAAAGTGAGTTCTGCGCCGTAAGCTTTTGACGATACGCTTGGGGCACGAGTGAATATACTTATTGTGTGGTTCCACAGAATTATTTTTTATGCAACACATAAACGAAACTGTTTGTCTTAGTGTTCAGTGCAACATATTGTGCAGACGACATCAATAGCGTGACAGAATTTTAAGTTTTGTTACGACACGATTCTGTCTCTTATTTCATTGTGTAATCTACGTAGGTGGTATAGAACAAAGCAGTGGAGTTGTAGTGCCTACGCAGAGCGCGCACTCGAAAGGTTAGTGGGCGCAGCACACTTGGATTTTCTTTTTTTTTTCTGTCGGCCGCGACAGTTCTGTGGGTGCTCGGCAGCCTACCCGCAGGTCGCGGGTACGACCCTAGCCGCGGTGGTCGTGGTGGTCGTGGACTGCTCACAAACCGCCTGAAGAGTCTTCTTTTGCTCTCGAGAAAGAAGAATGTGCAGCCTTGTACTCCACTCATATTTCTGTTCGTCTTGGTTTTGTGCGCCATTTTGCTGCTTGTATATTATATTGTATACAGGTCACATTGCAGCGTATATGAGAGTTGCTTTTTGAGTCCTTGAGAAAGCACGAAGGACATTTTAATAAAGGACGTTTTGAAAGCAACTTATGTCTTTTCGATTGCTGTATACCTTTGCAAAGGTTGCATTCCGAAAGAAAAGGTTGTAACCTACATAAACAAAATTTAACCTTTAATTTTGTAACCATTAGAAAGATTACAAATGTAAAGGTTACACTTATGTAACTTTTAGGTTATAGGTGCACAAAAATGTGAAAAAGTTCACCTTTGCATAGATTACCATATTTAGAGAGTGTACGCCCTCATGTCCAGGAACCGACATTATGTAGTTAAATGAAAGTGGAGAGCTTCGTAGTGGTATGATGTTAATTGCGTCGGCTGATACGCAGCCGTTCTCACAATTCCAGCAAGCGGCTTTTGAGTCAGTGAAGATCACCGCGGCGTCTTTACATGTTGTTGTGGCGAGAGCGATTGCCGCTTCTTCCGCACCGTCTGAGTTGCGCGCCTTGACCGTGGCTGTCGCTAACTCTTGGCCTTGAGAGTCTACGACGCTCATAGCGTACGCGTTTCTACGTGGTTACTACGGCGCGTCGGTATAGCGGGCGTTCGGGTCTTGCTGAATTTTAGTTGAACAGCCTCAGCTCTAGCACTTCGTCTACCTTTGTGGAATGTCGCGTGCATGTTGCGTGGGATAGGTGCGATAGACATGGACTCTCGAACGTCCACCGATATGCGCTTTTTCCGGTCTGCATCCGCAGTGAATGAATCACTGTAGTTGAGATACCAGGGAACAAACCTCACAGTGAGCGTAAGTTTGAGTCGTTCCAGCTGACTGTTGTGAGCCTTGGCGAGCTCTTGCCACGCGTTGTGGATGCCCATCTTAAGAAGTCGTGAAGTATAAGCCATGGGTGGTAGTCCCAAGGCTGCTTTGGTTGCCTTTCTTATCATAATATTAGTATTTTTCTATTTCCGTGGTTTTCAAACTGACGCATCACGTGCCGTACGTGATGCGGCTGGTGAACAGAGCTTGCATTGTTCGTAGGCTGACGCATTCTTTGCGCCCACTGCGCTGGTTTGCAATCCTCTTGACGAGGTGCGTGAGCTGCGAGAGAGTCCTTCGAAGTCTTGGTAAAGTTGCCACTGCCGAATCATCTTTGTGTGTGTGAAGTCCGAATACCCGTGGCATATCAAGTTTTGGAATAATTGCCCCTTAGAGAATGCCGCAAGGGTCGGGATCTTTGTATATGGGAAGTCTGCCTCTCTTCGTTGCTTTGAGTACAAGGTGCTCAGACTTATTGGGGGCACAGCTGAGGTCGCAATGTTGGAGACACCTTTCTATGGTGTTTACGGCATCTTGGAAGCAGCTCTCTTGTTTCTTGATGTTCGAAGCCTTGGTCCAGAGTGTGATGTCGTCAGCGTACATCGCGTGCCGCACATCTGATATTATATTGAGAACTTTAGGCAGATAGATCATGACCACGCTGAACAATAGCGGTGAGATTACTGAACCCTGCGGTGTGCCCCTTTAGGTAGGGGGAAGCTTTTGGTGCGGATGTTTCAGATCCCCTCGGTTGACGTATGGTCTGTGAGAAAGTTTCTGACATAGGTGTAGCTCCTGACGCCGCAGCCGGTTCCTTTGAGGTTGCTGATGATCGCGTCATGGCTTACGTTATTGAAGGCTCCTTTGACATCAACTCCGAGTATTTAGTACTTTGTTCAGTGACTGACGTGGTCAAGAAGGTCTTCTTCTAGTAGTAGAAGCATGTCGTGCGTTGAGAGGTGCTGTCTGAACCCGAACATCGTATCTGGTAGGTGCCCCCTACCTTCTAGGTACAGAAACAAGCAGTCGTGTACCATATATTCAAACATCTTTCCCACACACGAGGTGAGGGAAATTAGGCGCAAGTTCTCAATGCTGATAGGTTTGTTAGGCTTGGAGGCCATCGTGATATCCGAGTGCTTCCGAACCGCAGGCAGCTCTCCTTGTTCCCAGAAAACATTCCAATATTAGAGAAGAGCCGTGGTGGCCTAGTGCAGTAAGTTGCGCAGGTGTTTGTGGTCTCTTCCGGGGCTGGTATTTCTTGGCAATTTCGAAAAGCTGCGTAAAGTTCTGCCTGCGTGAAGAGCCGGTTGAGGTCAGAGTTGGGAGTTCTCACATATTCCGTGGTGTTAAATGACGCGACAGCGGCCACGTCTCCGCAAAGCTTTATTCACTAATTATTATAGGAGATGTTCTTCCAATCCGGCGTAGTTGTGCATAAGCTTGCGAAGATGCTGCTTCTGTGTGGCTTTGTAGGGTTGCGTGTATTTAGGAGAGCGTAGCAGGTGCCAAATCTTCTTGGTGCTAAGAGCTTGTCGCAGAAGGCGGGCCAGTTCTGTCTGGCCAATTGGTTGGCATAACCTTGATTTTTCTTGGTGATGAGAGCCATCATGCGTTTCTGTAGCTTCCTGTTAAGCTTTTGCCGCTTCCACCCCCTGAGAAGTCCTCTCCTAGCATCCCAGAGGTGGAGAAGATGGGCGTAAATTGCGGGCGTATCGGTGTTGAGCTGTATGCTTTTAGTGTGGCGTTCGGCTGTATCTAGCACATTCTTGAACCCCTTTTCAATGTCACTTATAGTGCTTCCAACGGCGAAGCCATCCCTGGAGAAATTTCATGCCGTTAAGCGTGCTATTCCTGGTTTGGTCTGTCTACGAGTGTGCGCTACGTTAAGTTGAAGGATATGGTGATCACTGCTTAAGGTTTCTCGTAGCACACTCCACTTTGCCCGGGTAACTTTCGCTGTGAAAGTGAGATTAAGATTGGTGTCTCTGGAGACGCTGCTATTTTCAGTTGTCGTCTTCTGCAGAAGGTCGTTCCACAATTTTAGTCCATAATGCTGGGCAAGCCCTTCTTCGTGGTGATACGATAGCCCCATGCCATGCGCGAGACATTGAAGTCTCCCACTATGACGATCTGGTGGCCATTCGTGCGCTTCCTGAGTTTTCATACGAAGTGATCGAAATCTGGTAGTTAGTCTCGAGGGGGGCTGGATACGATGGCTATGAATAGGCTTTTTTGCGTCTTTCGTTCCGGCAGAAGCTCTATAAAAGTGTGCTCCGTCTGTGTTTGCCCTACTTCATGCTTTTGCGCTGAAAGAGTTTTCTGACTAGTACGACAGTGCGTTGAGTATGTGAGCAGGTCATGTGTCTTTGCTGGCAGTCGTACTGGGTGTTTGTTTTCTGGAGTGCGATGATGTGGGGTTGATCAGACTTGATGAATTCTTGTAGGCTCGTATGCTGTGGATGGTACGACCTACAGTTCCATTGCCATATGCGTAAAATTTAATGCTGTTTTTTTACCTTATGCTTGCGGCTCACCATCCTCGATTGATTTGGCGTCACGTCGGCGATCGCAAGTCGGTGAGACAGAGCGTGAGGCATTGTGGCTGTTCATCCGCACTTTCTTCCCAGATAGTTGACGTGGGTTGCTGGAGGTGTTGAGCTGTGCCACGGTGACATTAGTTTTCTTCGCGTGTGCAATAAACTAGTTGAATTGTGCAGCAATTCCGTCAATCTTGGCATTCAACGTGGTAATTCTGTGTTCGAAGGTAGCGGCCTTTTGCTCGACCACTTATTGGACCTTTTTTTACATCGTGACATGAATGTTTGTCATAAAATCTTCCTGCAATATAATGCACAAGACATCCCAAAGAGCTTGGACGTTCGCCTTAGCGTCTTACCCAGCTTCGAGCTTGTGTCTTCGAGCATTTGGCATTGTTCATCTGCATTTTCAGAAATGTTTCACAGCTCTTTGTATTTTTGAAGTAGTTTGTCCATGAGCTCTTGTTGCCTTTTCTGACTTTGAAGCAGCTTTTATATAAGGTTTTGATGGTTTTGCAACTGGCTGTGCTGATTCTGGAGCTTCCTCTGCTGGTTTTACAATAAATTTTCGAGGACCCATCATGGATGCGGTTTATGGCGATGAAGAAGTCCAGCTGCTGCTACCACTCGAGTCGCTTACCACGGCGGCGTAGCTAGTTCGTTTGGCTGATGGCAACTTCGTGCGAGAGCGCGAGCATGAAGTCGATTGCAAGACTGACTTGAATTTTCTGCTCCTGGACAAGCTGCCCGCGCCCCTGCCGCTTGATCGAGCTGCATAGGTGTCAAGCTCAGGGAACTCTTCTCCAATGAAGCTCCAGTGGTTGCCTATTTCTTGAATCCTGTTGAAGAGCTGTTGTCTTATATTGTAGGGTGGTGGATGTAGCTTTCGTCTCCTCTTGCACCCTACTTGTAGTTTCGTGCACTTCTCCGAAGGTCTTGCAGGTGGGTTTGCACCCATGTCCCTGCATTTGTCCAGCCTTGCCACATTTGTAGCAGAAATCTGGGGTAGGCCTTGGACAGATATTTTGACGGTCTCCCTTGTTGCCAAAGGTTCGGCAGTATTGCACGGACTTGCGAAATGGTCTGTATCGGACGTCTACGCTCTGGAATACTATGTAGAATATGCGGACCTTCAAAGAATACGACTGCCACACACGATTGACCCAGCATTCGGGCTTGAAGAACGATGTATCGTGCCGATGCGTGGATTCCAACCATGAGTACTTTGGTTCGTTTTTTCAGGCATTAAGTGTTTGATCGTGCCTTTGAAGACGTCATCCGGAGTGCGTATGTTGCCATTCATATTGTAGACGTTGCCTCCAAGCTGTATTTTCTTGATTAGGTTTTCCGTTCTCCGAACTTGTACGCGTACCTTGTCGCTGAAGTCTTCTTGCGATAATGCGCTCGCTCTTCCGATGCCATGCGTGACAGCGACGATGTTCCGTTTGGCGAGGTCGAGACCTGGTTGCGAGCAGTAGACAATCTTAAAGTGATCGAGCGGCAGAGGTGGCACCTTGGGCCTGCACTGATGCTGCGATGGTAATGACTTCAGCGTCTGCTCTGTGATAGGTGGGTGCCCCGTGGGTTGGTTGACTGGTGTTTTTAGGATCGTCACAGCCCTCTTGTCGATCTTATTTTTCGTGAGCTAAGTGCTTTCACTTTCAATTCTTCTGCTACTGTCAGCGAATTTTTCATTGGTTTGTTTGCGTCCACTAGGTCAGTTTGCATTGCAATTTCTTTGTATTGCTCGTTTCTTTGCGTTTCGCTTACTGCGGCTGCTTCACGACTCATTCCAAGAGCTTTTCACCACGGCGAGCGCGAGTGCTCTTGCCGTGCCATCAGATTCGCCTTAGCGCGTGGTCCACGCGCCGCGCAGATTTTCACAGGAACGAGCTTGGCGTTAGGCTCAATAATGTGAATGTGCACTTGTGAGGATTTAAGTCTTATATCTTGTGACAGGATGCACTCACTCAAAAGGGGCATTAAATGGGGACAACTTTCTGTGAAAATTAAGGGAAATCTATGGGTGCAAAGCTACAGCTTCTGTGCACCTCCGTTAAGTAGTCTGGTTCGGCTCGCGTTTTGAATGACGGCGGTATTCAGGCAGCCCCACTCCACACAATTTAATACGTCTGCGCACACAGCTATTTGTGAGTGAAATTTGACACAAGCTTCTTCGGCGAGTCGTTGAAACAGCTAGAGCATGACGCGTGCTTACCTGAAGACGAAGTCGTCATTTTGACTGCGAGGAAGGCGTAAAACGTGCGACGTTTTCAGATGCGCTAAAACGCGATGCGACTCTTCGGAAAGCAACAACAGATATGAATATCTGCTCGGTGCATGCGGCGTCTCTTTATAAACTGCTTGTAGTAGAAAATAATGTCGTTCTTTTTTATTACTTTCAAGCGGAAAACACGGACGCATCTGCGGCACAATGGACCTTTTTTATGGAGAGGAGGACTTCCTCCTTTTTCAGCTGTTGCACGAGAGTACAAAAGACAACGTTACACCCTCGGCAGTGCATTTCTGTGGGGTCACGCACGCTAACAACAGCGCACACACCACTCCAACTTTCCCTTTTTCCTTTCTTCTTTCTTTCCACTCGCCGAGAACAATTTTGAATCACTAGCACATGCCTTGAAGCGAAGCGAGGACAGCACTCCCCTGCTTTGTAATTTTTTTGCTTTTAAGACGGTGATTATCAACATGGACATGCGCCACTACCAGGAGTTAACGTCCCCACTAACCCCTCTAAAACTAACACGCCAAGGATGACACGGCGTCTTTGAAAAAGGCAGGTCCTCTCGAAACGTCGGCCATCCAGTCTGAGGCACTTACACTGTTCATCCTGATTATCCCACTACAATAATGAAGTGTGTAAAGCAGGGAGACACGATCTCTGAAATGCGAATCACCGCGTGTTTACAGGACGTTTTCAAGACCCCACATAGGGAAGAGCTAGGGATAAGAGTTAATGGAGACTATCTTAGTAACCTGCGATTCACTGATGACATCACCTTAATAGGTAACTCAGGGGACGATTTACAACTTAGGACTACAGAAGTGGACACGGAAAGCAGAAAATAAGGTCTGGAAATAGATATTCTCAAAACTAAAGTAATGTGCAACAGTCTCGGCAGCAAACAGCACTTAGCGATAGGTGGAAAGGACGCTGAAAACTGTAAAGAATTTGGTCTACTTAGGACAAGTAGTAACCACGGAGCCGAACCATGAGAGTGAAATAACTAGAAGAGTAAGGATGGGGTGGATCACAATGGGGAAACCTTCTCAAATCATGAATTCGCCACTTACCCTCAAGTGAAAGGTAAATAACAGCTGCATCTTGCCAGTAAAAACCTACGAATCAGAAACCTCGAGGCTTACAAAGAGGGTTCGGGTCAAATTGAGGACGACGCAGCGAGCGATGGAAAGGAAAATGATAAGTATAACCTTAAGAAACAAGAAGAGAGCAGAGTGGGTCAGAAAACAAACCCGGTTAAAGATATCATAGTTGAAACCCAGAAGAAGAAATGGACATGAGCTGGGCGCGGAGAACATAGGCAGGATAACCACTGCTGATTAAGCGTAACTGATCGGACCCCTTCAGAAGACATACGCTCGAAGGGAAGAGGGAAAGTTAGGTGGGCCGATGAGATTAGAACATTGGCAGGTATAACGTATCAATTGGCAGAACATGGAAGAGGCCTATGCCCTGTAGTGGGCGTAGTCAGGTTCATGTTGATGTTGATAAGATGTGCCTCTTCTGAATAATAAATCACTTAAAAAACAGCGTTTATC
Source organism: Rhipicephalus microplus (assembly GCF_043290135.1). Classification (NCBI taxonomy): domain Eukaryota; kingdom Metazoa; phylum Arthropoda; class Arachnida; order Ixodida; family Ixodidae; genus Rhipicephalus; species Rhipicephalus microplus. Next base: position 188,395,053 of record NC_134703.1, read on the forward strand.
TGAGCAAGCACACTTTTCGTGCACTCCTCTTAATTCCCGCACTGTTGAAATTTCTTGATCAGGCTCACAGCTCAATACGAGTCTGAGTGAGTGCGAGTGAGTGAACTTATGAATGACTTCGCCCACCTATGCCTGAAGGTAGCCCGAGTCTGCAAAGACATTCATACATATTGCTCAGAGAAAAACGTTTCTTAGTTAACGAAGAAACTGTTACTTCTCTTTGTTGGAACGCGAATAAAGTGTCTTTGCGAGGTGTTCGTTGTAGCCACTGAGCTGGCCAGAAGACCTTCTATTAGCAAGGGCCAGGTCAATATTGTATACAATCCAACGCACATGGAGGCTCGACCTCTTAACATGAACAAAATTACCCTTTCACAAAACACTTGCAGAAAAGAACGTAGAAAAGGAGATCAGGAACGGAGAATCACTAGATCATGACGGCTAGCATTCGAAAGTTAAACTTTATTTCAATAAATGCAAAATTAAAGGTCCTCAGTATCGTCCCCCAAATTCATGTATATATATATATATATATTGTTACACAAATTAAGGTAACTTAATGGGGGGGGCTTTTAATGGGCCCTGAGTCCTCGATGATGATCACCGCCATGGCTCGTACCCACTCAGGGGGATCGCAGTGGAGGCAACGTCGTCTTCCTTTTCTGCCCATGCTTCCCTTGTTTTTCCTGGTAGTGATACTTTGTATCAATATATATATATATATATATATATATATATATATATATATATATATATATATATATATATATATATATATATATATATATATATATATATATATATATATATATATAGTGGGAGTAATAATTCAATGGGCCAGTTAGTCTTCGTGAAGGTATGGGATATGGCACAACGGGAGCGTTGTCAACAAGGATAAATATATTTATTTCCCAACAGTTTCGGGAGGGGTCCTCCCTTCATCAGGGGATGAGTTATACTGACATGAACTTCAAACTTCGTTGCTGCCGCGTCCCTTTCGCCTTGAAAGATGTTTGCGAGAGTGAGAGGGAATTAAGAAAAGAAAAAAAAAACAAAAAAGGGGGAGAAAGAAGACGAAAAGAAAAAGAAAGAAAAGAAAGAAAGTAAAGAAGAGGAAGAACCACTGTCAACACTGAGAAGGAAACCAAGTGTCCGTGTACGTCCGCATACGGTTCTTATCACGTGCTGTTCAGTTCTCGACGCGTGTCGGGCCACCCAAGATTGTCGCCGCGGTGCCGGGAGGGTCCGTGACGGCGCGCGTAAAAGAAATGTTTCCCGTTAATGGGTCGGTCGGCTATTTACCTTTCGCTAAATGGACGAAGATTAAAGGTAAAGAGCCGACCAACCCATTAACGGGAAACATTTCTTTTATGCACGCCGCACGCCGACCGACCCATTACGAGGAAACCCTTTCTTTACGCACGCCGTCACGGACCCTCCCGGCACCGCGGCGACAATCTTGGGTGGACCGACACACGTCGAGAACTGAACAGCACGTGATAAGAACCGTATGTGGACGTACACGGACACTTGGTTTCGTTCTCAGTGTTGACAGTGGTTCTTCCTCTTCTTTACATTCTTTTTTTATTTCTTTTTCTTTTTCGTCTTTTTTCTCCCATTTTTTGTTTTTTTTTCCTTTTTTTGGTTCCCTCTCACTCTCGCAAACATCTTTCAAGGCGAGAGGGACGCGGAAGCAACGAAGTTTGGAAGTTCATGTCAGTATAACTCATCCCCTGATGAAGGGAGGACCCCTCCCGAAACTGTTGGGAAATAAATATATTTATCCTTGTTGACAACGCTCCCGTTGTGCCATATCCCATACCTATATATATATATATATATATATATATATATATATATATATATATATATATATATATATATATATATATATATATTATGAGCGCTATGTGCTTCATCTTCATGTGTGTGACAAAAACCATTGTAGTGATAGTGATCGTAGGTCACGCGGGCTGGGTCACTGGCTAGTGCGTCTGGATAAAAAAGATAACCTGGTTACTGTCGTACTGGACGTGGTCTCATAAGTCGTGGAGTGTTCTTTGGTTCCCACGTCCTCCTGCTCTACCCGTCACCCCTGGAGCTCCAATTTGGTCGATGGTTGCGCCCTCAAGCAACAGCGATGGCAGAACCCAACGCGTCCGCTACGGCAACCGCTCCTTCTCAGCAACTTAGGCTTCACTACACCGTGAGTACCTCTCACCGAGACCCTCCGGTATTTTGCGGCCTTCGCGGCGATGACGTTGAAGAATGGCTGGACAGTTACGATCGAACCAGCATTTGTAATTATTCGGACGAGGCGCACAAGCTGCGCTACGTTCCTTTTTACCTCGATGGCGTCGCTAAAACCTGGTATTACTACCACGAGAGCGACTTCTCCAATCGGTCGGCCTTCACGGGGCTTCTCCGTCAAGTATTTTGCACGTCTATAGGATGCTCTGTGGTAGCGAAGCAGGAGTGTAGGAACGCGGTAAGAATCGGTAGTGCGGCAATTTTCGTGTGCTTTTATTTGCTTTGCGGTGTAAGCTTGGGAGGGCATGCCAGCCGCGGGCAGCCAGCGTTGCCAGAGTGACAGGCGGTCAAAGCGCGACCGACCAGTTTTGCCGCGAGCGCAGACACACGGCGCCAGCATATTACACTGCTTTGTTCAACGCCAGCGACGGTCGAGCGTTTCCAGTTACTACTAACTCAAGGAAAAGGGAACCAACCGGGGTAACGAAAGGGGTGAGACTTTAAACGTCGGTGTGACGGCCCCTTAATTGCCTTTCGGAACGGGCAGTCGGCGCATCAACGGGCCTCTTCCGAGACCCCGCGCACCGCGGTGACTCCTCGCATCGGTTCGGCGTATGGCCCGGCCACGTACTGTTTGCGCGCCTGCAGAATCGGCGGCGCGCGTTGCGAAAACTCTGAAGTCACCGACGACCTTTTCTGCCGGTCCGGCTTTGGTCCAGTAACTCTCATAAGCGGGCTCGCGACACGGGAAATGGTGACGGCCGCCCGTTCGACGCCTGGGTTGCCTATATTTGAATCGGGCATGTCTTCGACTGCGTCCCCGTTTATCTGGGCAAAGGAACTCGTAAGCAGAAACATGCGCGGTCAGCGAGCGGTTCCTCGTACGGCGCACAGAGGCAAGAGGATTATAGCCCCGTCGTCAAGAAATTGACGTGGTAGAGGGAAATCGCCCTACGGCCGCAATACCGAGTACGGCTAGCTCTGTGTAGATAATTGTGCGCCGCGAAGCTGGCCTTGGCCTCTATGCTTTTTCTAGTTTTGTTTTATTTACATTTTGGTTGTTGTGTTGTTTGGGGAGAGTGCATGAGTCCCACGTGCACGTAGGCGGGATCCTCGCGGCGTTTCTTTTAATCTACCCAATGTACTGTCCAATCAAAGGACAAGCAAGTGATTATGTGCCGAGAGTGTGGTAAGGGCGGAGCGCCAGGAAGGGATAAGAAGAGGCCCCGTGGCTCCGCCGAGTGTTCTGAACCGAGCTTGCGGTGTTAGGCACCATCGGCTCCGCCGAACCCCGTAGGGTCGCCCTACAGAAGTCGGTTCATTTCCAAATTGTTTTTCTTTTCTTTTTTTGTAACATTGATGTCCATTGTTTTGTAAAATCTGTAAATACAAGTTTTCTCAGCCATCTAAAACTCTTCAGCGTTGCTTCTGCTTCATCGTTAAGCGACCAGCAGGCCAATAGCCGCTATTGGGATAGCGGCGTACGTTTCTTCTCCCACTTTGCTACACCACCGCGGGTGGTGCGCCTCGGGCGCCGAGTGGGGAGAAGTGGTTTCTTCTACATCGAGAAAAGAACCTGATTTTACTCAGAAGCTTGCAACCCGCATCCAGGGGGACGATGAATCATATACGTCCTACATTGAAGATGTTCTGGCTCTCTGTCGCCGAGCACAAAAGGACATGATGGAGGCCGATCACATCCAACATCTACTGAAAGGTATCAACTCTGTGGCCTTCAATGCTCTCGTGATCAAGAATGCAACTATCGTCCGGGACGTCATCACCACATGCCAACGCCTGGACGCGCTTCATTCCTTGCGCCTTTCACACGCCTCCTGCGACTCTCGCTTTACCGGAGAGCATAAATTGCGAGCCCTTACCCACACAGTTGTCAGAGAGCAACTCCACGGCCTTGTTCCAGGTAACCCAACCATTGTGTCTGTCCACTCACCTCCTCCCAAGCTGCGTGAGATAATCAAGGACGAACTGGCATCAATGACAAGCTCTGCCGATGCCCCGTCTCCTGTGCGCTTCCCGGTGCCTTCGTACGCAGAAGTTGCATCGCGGGCCCCTGCACCAGTTCCAACCATGCCTGCGGACGTTGGATGCGACCATGTGGCTGCGATGACAACGCAAGTGCCAAGGCCACGCCACAATTCTACATGGCGTCCTCCGCGCCCCATCTGCTTCTACTGTGGCATAGGGGATTATATATCCCGTTTCTGCCGCCGCCGTCAGCAGGATGAACGTCGTGGTCATCCAGCTTACGAAAGAGACTTTGCCCCGAGACCCGGTGAATGCGATCTCGCACCGTATCTGTCCACCTCCTGTCGGTCGCCCTCCCCTCCACGGTCTCTGGGCCGCATCCTTCTCGTTCATCTCGCTGCCGTTCTCCGTCACCGTTTCGGCGTATATCATCACCCGTGCGTCCCGCACCAATCTCTCTGGACTCGGAAAACTGGAAGGTGCAGTTTTTGGAGGGAAAACTGCTTGTTGTCGGAACTTTATAACTCCTCCATCTCGTCCAGCTAATTTACTGCCTGTTTGTGTGGAAGGTGTTTTTGTGGACGCCCTTATAGTCACGGGAGCCGCCATTTCGGTAAGTGATCGTGAATTGTATTTTCGCCTGCGTATTGTGTAAACTCCTCATGCCAGTCCCATGTTATGCGGCGCTAATGACAGTCTGATTTGCCCAACCGGATTGTGTACTGCTCGTGTTCTCATCGATGGAATCCGTCATCGCATACAATTGGCTGTGCTGTCTTCGTGCGCTCATCAGATAATCTTAAGCTGGGACTTCTTGTCAGCTGCGTCTGCTGTAATTTTGTCTGGTCGGCCCCTCATTCGTATTACGGACACTGGGCTTTCTTCTGCTGCCGACCTTTTATTGCCCAACCTTGTGACAGCTGCGGATTTCCTCCTGCCTCTCGGACAAGAACGTGTCCTTACGATCAAGTCACGACACAGTCTAGATGGTGACACTGTGGTTGTTCCTTGCCGGCGCTGCATTTTTCGAAGGATCACCATCTCATATTGTTTGGTGCGGTTCTCCCGTGGTTATGCAATCATCACCGCGTGCAACACGACGCCAGTACTACTTCTACCAGAGGGAACCACTGTTGCGAGCATTACCGAAGAAGCACCGGTTTGTGTCGTCACTGGTTCATTTGCTTCGTCATTCTCAAAGTGTATGCCAGCGGAAGATTCATCTCCGGCTCTCCAGGCCACTTTGTGTGAACACCTCGACCCAACGCAAACTGATGCCTTGCTTGCGTTATTAATGAAGCACAAAACTTACTTTGACGTTTGTTCCGAAGGTCTGGGTCAAACAACACTGGCCACTCATCGTATCGACACCGACGAATTCCGTGTCATTCGCCGCCACCCTTACTGTGGGTTGGCTTCTGAACGCAAGCTTATAGAAGAACAAGGCAACGACATGCTCGCGCGCAACGTCATCAGGCCTTCAACAAGCGCATGTTCTTCTCCTGTCGTAGTAGTAAAAAAAGATAGCTCGGTGCGGTTTTGCATTGATTACAGATCACTCACTAAAATTACTCATAAGGGCGTCTACCCAATGCCTCGCATTGACGACGCTCTTGATACTTTACAAGGTATCGAGTACTTTTAAAATCTTGAATTGCGCTCTGGTTATTGGCAGATTCCGATGCACGAGTCTGATGAAGAGAATACTGCGTTTGCTACGCCAGATGGGCTCTTTGAAATCAATGTGATGCCTTTTCGCCTATGCAACGCCCCAGCCACATTTGAACGAATGATAGACATGGTACTGCAGGAATTAAAATGGAAGACCTGCCTTTGTCATCTGCCTTTGTCATTGCCATCTTTTCGTCCAGCTTCTCACAGCACCTTGAACGGCTAGACGAAGTCCTGACGTGTTAGCTAAGGCCGGTCTTCAGCAAGTGTCGGTTTTTTTAGTCACAGCATCAAGGTATTAGGTCACGTCGTCAGCAAACATGGCGTTGAGCCCGATCTCGACAAGGTTGCTGTGGTACTGCGCTTTCCTACACCAACCACACCTAAAGACCTCCGCAGCTTCTTTGGGTTGGCGTCGTATTTCCGCCGCTTTGTACGTGATTTCGCCACTATTGCGGCTCCTCTGCACAAACTTCTGACCACGAGCGCACCCTTTGCCTGGTCGGATGATTACGAAGCCGCTTTTCACACCCTCAAGCGATGCCTCACATCACGACCAGTGCTTCAACATTTCGACCCTGTAGCACCTACTGTGCTACACACTGACGCAAGTGGACTTGGCATCGGTACTGTCCTTCTTCAGCGGAACCACGCTCTGGAAGAACAAGTCGTGGCCTACGCGAGCCGTTCTCTTTCACCTGCTGAGCGAAATTACAGCATCACTGAGCAAGAATGTTTCGCCATCGTGTGGTCTGTACAAACGTTTCGCCCTTATTTATACGGCTGGCATTTCACAATAGTGACTGACCATCATGCTCTGTGTAATTTATCGTCTCTCAGCAATTTGTCGGGACGCCTTGGCCGTTGGGTACTACGATTGCAAGAGTATGACTAAAGCGTCACATATAGGCCGGGTCAACAGCACCAAGATGCCGACGCTTTGTCACGTTGCCCACTCTCGCAAAGCGCCGAAGTGTCACCTTCCATCTGTTCGTCACCGCCCACCAAAGTGACCAAGCAGACAGCTGCTAGTTCGAAAGAGTTCATTGCCTCAACGGACCTTCCTTCGTCCACAGATCTCGCCTCTCTCCAACATGCCGATGCCTACTGCCGCACAATGATCGATCAGCTCCCTGGCTTATCGCGTGCTCCAAACAGCCGCCTAAGACGACAACTTGCCCGTTTCAAGCTTCAAGATGAAACATTATATCAGCAAATTTACTATCCTCTCGGTAACCAATGGGTTCCCGTCATTCCTCGCTCAATTCGTCTGGAAGTTTTACAAGCGTTTCATGACGATGCGACAGGTGGCTACTTAGGGTTCCACAAGACTTACGACCGCCTCAAGGCTCACTGCTTTTGGCCTGGCCTCTCCACTTCTGTCGCCAAGTACGTGACTTTCTGCGCGTCATGCCAGCACCGAAAACGTACTTCGTCTCTCCCCGCGGGACCATTGGAACCACTGCCGTGCCCGTCTGCTCCCTTTGAATTTGTGGGCATAGAATTATACGGGCCTCTTTCGCTTACGCCAGCTGGTTTCGGTTGGATTGTTACTGCCGTGGACTACCTTACTCGCTACGCGGAGACGGCAGCTCTTCCGTCTGGTGCTACCTTTGAAGTCGCCGATATTTTCCTTCGCACCATTATTTTACGACATGGCGCACCGGGTGTGCTTCTAGTGACCGTGGCAAGACATTTTTTTTTTGCATGTCCTTGCGGAAGTCCTCCAGGCCTCTAACACCATCCACAAGACCACATCAGCATATCACCCAGAAACTAATGGTCTGACTGAGCGTTTTCACCGAACTTCGTCCGACATCATCATTATGTACGTGCAACCAGATCACAAAAACTGGGACACTATACCTCCTTTCGTCACGTTCGCATATAATACTGCCATACAGCGTACGACGAATTTCAGCCATTTTTTCTCGTGTATGGCCGTGTACCAACTTTTGCTCTAGACACCACCTTTTTGTCCACATCTTCTGTTCCATCTTCATCTCTCCCGAAAGAGTTCGCTGCTCGCGTTGCCGGCTGCCGTGAAATCGCCCACGCCAACACTGCTACCATTCGGGACAAGACAAAAATCGACATTGATACAAAGCGTTGAGTTGTGTTCCGCCCAGGCGACGAAGTCCTTTTGTGGACACCTGTTCGTGTACCTGGGCTCTGCGAAAAATTCCTTCACCAATATTTCGGTCCATACACCGTCCTGGAACAAAAATTTGAAGTCAACTATTGCGTTGCTGCTGTCAACGCGGCTCCTGATCGCCGTTGCCGCCGCACCGAGATCGCCCATGTCTCTCGACTGAAACGATATATTCGGCATCCCAACCATTTCTAACTTGCTGCCCTCTTTCGCGAAGGCGCGGTGGGGGGGGGGGGGGGGGGGGTTTAATGTGACCGCTATGTACTTCATCTTCATCTGTATGACAAAAAACATTGTAGTATATATATATATATATATTCGATTCCTGCTCACGGCAAGTTGTTTTTTCGCCCACTTCTCTTTCTTCTGATTTACATTACATTGGTTCTACTAACTTCCCCTATACATTACTTGGCATTATTTTCTGTTTGATCTCATTATTATTGTGTCAAAACATGAAAAAACGAGCCCTTAGGTATACACTACTGTCCCTTATTTATTAACGAGGGTCTTGTACTGGCAGACTTGGTGCCGTTAGGTTGTATAGGAGGAACCATTGGTCAGCTGCCCACTCGTAATAAGTCAACGTGCTACTTGACGCCACGCAGGCTAATAAAAGGGTGTTCTACACTCGCCGCTTTGGCTACAAATGGCGCTGACTGACACTCCCACATTTAAAATCACATATATACCAATTAAGTGGCTGGAGGGATGGCCGCCGTGATAGCTCATTGGCTAGAGCATCGGACGCGTTATTCGAAGGTCGTAGGTTCGATTCCTGCTCTCGGCAAGTTATTTTTTCGCCAACTTTTCTTTATTCTTATTTACATTACAATGGTTCTATTAACTTCCCCTATACATTCCTTGGCATTATTGTCTGTTAGATCTGATTATTATTCTGTAAAAACACGGAAAAACGAGACCTTAGGTATACACTTCTTTACATATATATATATATATATATATATAAATATATATATATATATATATATATATATATATATATATATATATATATATATATATATTATGAAGTCTTGGTAGTCTTGGCTGCGACAGCGTTTATTTGAGGAAAGACCTCGCAAAACGAACGGGCAGAGCCAGCACACAGACGATGACGATGAAGATGACCCAGAGTGGCAAAGAGGGCAAAGAGACAAGCGGATGATGGTGATTGTAATTATGCAGGGATGAGGACGATGTAAGTTACAAATGCCCACACTAATTCCCCCCCACTTGAAAGCGGACACCCTGGCCGCTTTCAGTCAAAGTGATGGGGAACGTCGCGTGAAAGGTTTCATGCGACAAACGTGGACAATCTCTGTGCTGCGGTAGCGGCGGTCTGTTGGGGCGACGAGTGGTGTCACACGATAATTAACCGGCGAAGTCTTTTCTAAAACAATGTATGGCCCGATGAAGCGTGGTTGGAATTTGTCACAGAGACCAGGAGTGCGAATAGGTGTCAAAAGGAGCACCTCGTCACCAGGTTGGAAAGACGCAACGCGGTGGGATTCGTCATAGATGATCTTCCGCTCGTGCTGTCTCGCTTCAGTATTGAGGCGAGCCTGCTGGCGAGACTGGGCCAGGCGGGAAATGTATTCTTCGCTAGAAGACTGACATGAATTCCCTTGGCTGCTAAAGAAGGAGACGTCGAGAAAGGTAGTCGGGGTGCGTCCATACACGAGGTAAAACGGTGAGTAGCAAGTTGTGCGCTGAACGGCGGTGTTGTAAGCGAATGTCAGGAATGGTAAAAGAGTGTCCCAGTTTTTGTGGTCGGGTTGGACGTAAACGGCTATCATGTCTGCAAGGGTTCGGTGAAATCTTTCTGTGAGACCATTTGTCTGAGGGTGGTAGCTTGAAGCTGTCTTGTGAGTAGTTCCAGATGCGCGCAGTACTTCATTTACAACTTGTGACAGGAACACTTTGCCGCGGTCACTAAGCAGTACACGAGGAGCCCCACGACGCAGTATTATTGCGTGAAGAATAAAGTCTGCAACTTCCACAGCTGAGCCTGTAATAACAGAGGAAGTCTCAGCGTAGCGTGTCAGGTGGTCCACGGCAGTTACTATCCATCGTTTGCCAGCAGATGTGACGGGGAGAGGCCCATAAAGGTCAACACCTACAACCTCGAACGGCATTGAAGGGCACGGAAGTGGCTGTAGAGGTCCAGAAGGTGCCGACGTGGGGAGTTTACGACGCTGGCATGGGTAGCAGGAACCGACGTACCGAGCTACACTAGAAGAAAGGCCAGGCCAGTAATAACGACATCGAATGCGGTCAAGAGTTTTTTGAAAACCAAGATGACCAGCAGTCAAGTCGTCGTGGAAGGCTTCGAGCACCTGAAGTCGAAGAGAGCGTGGCAGTACAGGAACCCAGCGCTGACCGTTAGGGTGGTAGACGTGGCGGTGGAGAACCCCATTGTCCAGCTTAAAGTGAAGGAGTTGACGACGGAGTCGCGCGTTTGGTGGATGAGAAACTCCCGAAAGGTGGTCCATGATGCGTCTGCAGTATGAATCGGACCGCTGGCGGGAGATAAATGTTGGCTCGTCGTCCGAAAAGGGTTGCGTTATTGATGCGAGCGTATGAACTTTGGTAGATGTGGCGGTTGAGTTCTCACCAACGCTCATATGGGAAGTTGGAAGTGGGCAACGAGATAAAGCATCGGCGTCTTGATGTTTTCTGCCTGACTTGTAGGTTATATCAAAGTCGTACTCCTGCAAGCGTAGTATCCACCGACCCAAGCGTCCGGACAAGTTCTTCAGTGTAGAAAGCCAGCATAAGGCATGGTGGTCCGTAACGATTGTGAAGTGACGCCCGTGGAGATAGGGACGGAACATCTGGACGGACCAAACCACAGCCAAACACTCTTGCTCAGTTATAGTGTAGTTCTTTTCAGCAGCGGTGAGTACGCGACTGGCATATGCAATAACTTTCTCAAGGGAGGACTTGTCGCGTTGTAGAAGAACGGCTCCTATACCAAGGCCGCTAGCGTCGGTATGGAGGATAGTTGGTGCGGCTTCGTCAAAGTGGCTGAGCAGAGGTTCAGACGTGAGTGCCCGCTTCAACAGGTCGAATGCTGTTTGGCATTCTGGAGACTACAGAAAGGGGACGTTGGAAGAAAGTAGTTGGTGTAATGGAGCAGCAATAGAAGCGAAGTTCTGGATAAACCGGCGAAAATAGGAGGCGAGGCCAAGAAAGCTGCGAAGCTCCTTTGGTTTTTCGGGGCGCGGAAAGTGAAGGACTGCAGAAATCTTGTCAGGGTCGGGCCGGATGCCATCTTTGCTAACGACGTGCCCTAAGACCTTGATAGATTTGCTAGCGAAAGAGCATTTCTTCATGTTTATTTGAAGCCCGGCGCCGGCAAGGCACGTGAAAACTTGATCCAATCGTTCTAGGTGCTCAGGAAACGCTGACGAAGAGATAATAATGTCGTCCAGGTAGCAAAGGCAACTTTTCCATTTCAGGCCGCGCAGCACGGTATCTATCATGCGCTCAAAGGTCGCGGGTGCGTTGCAGAGCCCGAAAGGCATCACGTTGAATTCATATAGCCCGTCGGGGGTTGAGAATGCCGTTTTCTCTTTATCGTCTTCATGCATGGGGATCTGCCAGTACCCAGAACGCAAGTCGATGCTTGAAAGGAATTCCGCGCCTTGTAGGGAATCAAGGGCGTCATCAATGCGTGGCATAGGGTACACGTCCTTGCGTGTGATCTTATTGAGCGCCCGGTAGTCCACGCAAAACCGCACAGAGCCATCCTTTTTATGGACCAAAACAATAGGAGACGACCAAGGGCTAGGTGAGGGACGGATGACTTCCCGTTTAAGCATGTCCGCAACGTTTTCTTCTATAATTTTTCTTTCAGTTAGAGACACGTGGTAGGGTCGGCGGTGTACAATAGATGTCCCAACAGTTTGGATTTGATGTGCTGTAGTATTAGTGCGGCCCAGCTTAGACGAGCAAATATCGAAAGAATTTGCATGTTTCTGTAACAATGCGAGCAACTGCTGCCTCTGTGAATATGTCAATTCGCTGCTGATAGTGGTGGTAAAGGCGGAGGAAGAAACATGCTCACCGAGGCAAGGTTCTTTGGATGCGATGGCCTGAAGTGGCGTGACAAATACAGGCTCGAAGTCAGCAACATGGGCCACAGTAGTGCCCTGTGGCAGTAAGATCTTCTCCGGCGTAGAGTTGACAGCGGTGACAAGTGCCGAACCATTGCAAAAACGAACGACACCGGACGGAAGAACTATACCTTTGCGAACACAAAGTGGTGACGGTGAGACCAATACATCCCCGTGATAGATGTCGTTGGACGTAATGGTGACAATTTGCTCTTGTAGTGGCGGGAGTTCGATGTCTTTCGCAGCGACCAGACGAAGTGGCTTCTGATTATCGTCGTCAAGCATGTGGTCGGTGTCAGCGAGGTGAACGACGCGTTGTCCACAACAAATCGCCGCGGAAGCAGATGATAGAAAATCCCACCCTAAAATTAGTTGGTGAGAGCAGCGGGACAGGACAGCAAACTGGACATGATGGCGGATGCCGTCGATGAAAACGCGCACAGTACAAAGCGCGGAAGGGCGAATGATGTTCCCCTGGGCAGCAACTAACGTGGGACCATCGTAAGGCGTCATTACTTTCCTTAAATGTTCACACAAATCAGCACGTATCACAGACAACGTCGCACCTGTGTCCACCAAAGCATCGACTCGCACTCCTTCCACTTCCACAGAAACCATGTTACATGGGCCCGATGGAGGAATTTCAGTTCTGATTCCGAATGCAGTTTTTCCTCCACAAACTGCATCGCTTAGTTTTCCGAATGAATATCAGAGGCGAATGAGGCGGGCCGAAGTGGAGAAGTGGAACGGCGGAAGGGCGAAGGCGAGCGGCGTCTCGTGTTTCGGCTGTTTCTTGGTGCAGTCGATGCAGGAGGAGATGGAGACCGGTGCGGGGGAGGCGAATAACGCCGACCTTGATAAGACGCCCCGTTGTACAAATCGCGTTCACGCACATCGTTCCGACGCTCATCTTGCTGGCGCTTCCGGCAGAAACGAGATATGTGGCCGCGATAGCCACAGTAGTAGCATACAGGGCGAGACGAGCGCCACGGTGGGGAATAGAAGGCATTCGGGGCACTTGGAGATAGCGCGGTCAGGTGGGCCGAAGGGTCAGGGGGCACGGAATGGTAGTTCACAGGGGTAGCGGCAGCAACTGACGCGTAGGATGGACGTGGCAATGTCGCGTGGGCGGCGCTGGGAGGCACGGCAGCAACTTGAGGGTACGTGGCTCTAGGGTGAGAAGCAGGTGGCGTTACGGGCGCAGAGCCAGTCAGGGATGTAAGTTCCTCCCTGATGATGTCACGTAAGGGCATTCCCGAAGGCTGTGTAGGTCGCGGTGTAGGAGGTGTGAAGCCCATAGACCGCAATTCTTCGCGTATAATGTCCCGGATGAGGTCACGCAGATGGCCATCTGACGTGGAGTGGTGGTCGCCGATGTCTGGTTGAAGGCGGACGGAGTCCAGCGCATCAAGGCGCTGGCATGTCGCCACGACATCAGCGATGGTAGCTGGGTTTTGCACCGCGAGGGCATTAAAGGCAACAGGCCCAATGCCTTTCAATATGTGGCGCACTTTGTCCGATTCCGGCATGGATTTATTGACACGCCGGCAGAGTGCGAGGACATCCTCGATGTATGAAGTATACGATTCACCGGGATGTTGTCGGCGAGTATCGAGTGTCCTCTTCGCGACGGCGGATCGAATGTCTGGTGTCCCAAAGACGTGCCGCAGCTGCTGCTGGAAGGTAGGCCAGTCGGGTAAGTCAACGACATGGTTAAAATACCACGTCTTCGCGACTCCGACCAGATAAAAAGGCACGTAACGCAGTTTGGCGGCCTCGTCCCACCTATTAGCGGCACTTACGCGGTCGTAGTCGTCAAGCCAGTCTTCTACGTCTTCTCCCCGAAGACCAGCGAAGAGCGGGGGTTCCCTCTGATGTCCGTGTATGTAAGTAGGAGGGGCAGCTTGCGGCGGTGCGTGGTTGATGACATCAGTGCCGGCGGGCTCGGTCTGGGACATGCTGCCTGACTGTGGGCGCAAGCGGCGGCCTGAACGAAGCTCCACGGGGTATAGCGGGCTGCGGGAGGCCAGAGGACCGAAAATCCACCTCCACCACGTATGAAGTCTTGGTAGTCTTGGCTGCGACAGCGTTTATTTGAGGAAAGACCTCGCAAAACGAACGGGCAGAGCCAGCACACAGACGATGACGATGAAGATGACCCAGAGTGGCAAAGAGGGCAAAGAGACAAGCGGATGATGGTGATTGTGATTATGCAGGGATGAGGACGATGTAAGTTACAAATGCCCACAATATATATATATATATATATATATATATATATATATATATATATATATCACTTTGTACATATACCTTTAAAATAGTTACTTGTTGGGAAAGTTGGTTTATATTTAGTAAAGTAAAAAAGCCACAAAACTTCGAAATTGAAAAAATGAGAGCAGTAGAAACAAAGACAAAAAGCAGAGACGTGTCTATGCTCTCTGCCACGTTTTTGTTCTCTCTCTCTTTTTCTACTGCTCAGCTTTTTCCGATTTTGAAGTTCTGTGGCTTTTTTAGTTTATACATACCAAGGTATGTGTAAACTGGTAGCGTAACTTATTGAAGCCCATGGCTCCAGTAGTTGCAGTAGCCGGCCGCTGGTTTCCACCGTTCCCATCTACGTGAGAAGGCGAAAACAGCAAATAAAAACTAACAGATAAAATTTTACGTCACAACCGGAAGTGGTAGCAGCGTCCCGCATCCACCCTAAATGCCGCGAAATTGATTTTTACCTTAATTGCTGACCTTTACGTGTCTTTATTGATATGCAATTTTATTGTGCCTTGTGCCTTGCTGATTGCATGCGGGATAGAAAAAAAGAAAAAAAAAAACAAATATTGAGGAAGCAAAGTTGCTTTATTAGTCAAGTTACCTACTTGCAACATACACCAGAGGTTTTGTAGAGGCAACTGTGAGACAACAGTTCACGAGCACAATAGCATAACAGAACTAACCAGCACGCAAGTGCGGTGCTGGTTACTTCTCTCTCTTTTTGTCTCTCTCAGCAAGGATGAGCTCGCGGAGATGTATACGTGCACAAACTTCTGAGCGCCTTTATGGCTCAAGTGAACATATTTTATTGCTCTCATATAAATCTATCTCGCCAGCTGCTATAGATGTAGCCACTGCTAATGTGACCATTGGGTGGCCTACTTGAATTACATATGAAAAGGAATGTCCTCTGGCTATTTCAAAAAGTGTTAGGGAATATTCAGCAAGTGAATTAACAGTTAATTCTGCGTCGACTGTAATAAACACCACGACATTTCACAGATTCGTGACATCATGTAGCAACAAGCAATTTTATGGCACACAGAAAATTGTGAATTCTGAAGAACCAATGGCGAACTATACGCGGCATTGCAAACAGTCTATTCTCCTATTTTTTACGTGGCCGTGCATAAGTGGTTACTATGCGATGGATGATTTTCGCGTCATTTGTGGCCTCGCGTAAAGAGCTGGTTTTATGTGCATGCCTGGAATGTTTTGACCAAGCATATACAGCTAAGGACCATTTAGAAAAAAAGCAACGAGATATAATTTAACGTTATAATCACCCACAATTATTTTTAATGTACAATTTTGTTTACACCGTTGGTATTGGCGTACTTAGGCAGTTGCCTGGGCGACCTTTAGTAAATGTTGTATAATACAAATACCGTGAGTGCAAATAGCGTGCTTCGCCCCGTGAGGCAGGTGCATGTCACAGGACTATTTTTGGTTTCCATGGACACCATAAACGAGGCCGACCCTTAGGCTAAGGCCGCCACCTCGCGGTGCGTTAATGTATTGACAAAATCGCACTTGAACTGAAAACGCGCCGAATACGACAGACGCGTGGTAGTATGCATTGCAGGTGCTAATCGCTGTAGCCACAGTAATGATGAACTACTTTACCGCTCCAAAGGGATGACACTACTCCGCGCTCATCCTCTTGTGTGTGATATATATATTGCGCGTTTGTGTAGCAGTTATAGTCTGTGGCCGTTATACGCAGTGAATAGCATGCTCAGCACTTAGGGCGAAGGAATGTGAGGGCATTAATTCAATGTCCATTGGTGGAACTTTTTTTTCTTTTGACATGTACAATTTTGACGTCGTTTTCAAAGCGGAAATACGTCACTGAACTCTTAGCGAGACCCGGCATATATAACTATTTCGTGTTAAAGTTCCAAGAGCTACGGAAATAGAATTCATGCGAAGCTGTCAGCGAGTACTCGTCTATGCCACATTTCTAAATTTCTGCACAGGCTTTACGAGGTGCATCGACGTGTTGTTGCCAATGTGGTAGTAGTGGTTGACTACACTCGCGTTTATAAAAGATTTATTACCTCACGTAATCTCATCACTCATTTCAGATGACTGACATAAATTTACATTACGGAAACAGAGTTCGCGCTATGGTGCGATGATGTGAATATCATTCGTCAGCGCGTTCCACCGCTGTCCAACAACGCCTAATTGTAGCTTGCCGAGTGGTATGAATGCGTATATAATGTTTATGAAACTGTTATAAAAGCGGAGCCAACACTGAAGCATGATTGATGTTAAACTGACATGACGTGCGTCTGTGTAGCAGGAGCATATATTCAATGTTTCTCTCCTTGTTGTAAATTTACATAGCTTGCACTGTAACCATAATCATATTGCACTGACTTCATGTTTGCACAGCACGTTTTCCAAAAAAATATATTGAAGACCTTGAGGGGTTCCGTAATAGAATACATGACGGCCACACGAAAATTTTGGGTTTGATTTCTGCTGGGATCTTGATTGTTGCTCTGTGCATTCGTCGGGTCTAGACTGCCAATGCCTGATTTTATTTAAAGGTTCTCGTGTTTAACATACGAACGTCTGTTGTCACATGCTGTTAAGTAGATAACTTCGAGGCGCAAACCCGCAAACCACAGCCCGTGGTACACGGATATGTGACGTGCACACATGACTAAAAGAAAGAGTTCCATGACGTACACGACATAATTTTAACGTTGTTTATGTCGAGACCAGACTCCTCTTTTCATGCGCTTGTACCACCCTATGGCGATAATGGTCTATATCAAAGTGATGAGGCAATACGAGAGCGCTACGACGCAGTTGACCAGATAGCTAGGTAAAAAGACTGAGATGTTCAAAGTACTTTTGTTTCCCCAAGGGTCGCTTAGCATTTAAACACTCACTGCTTTATGAGCTGCTTTCATCATTAGAAAATTTCTTTGAAGATACAAACATACACTGCTTGGGAGGCTCCCATGAACGTAATAGTATTAACGTATTCATGCGGAAAGATGTAAGGTGCCCTTGATATATATATATATATATATATATATATATATATATATATATATATATATATATATATATATATATATATATATATATATATATATATATATATATATATATATATATATATATATATATTCACTGTTATATTTATCAGTGAATTTTGACAAAGGCCGTGCCACGGCTGAAACGTAGAGTAAACCAATTAATTTTTCTTAAGTGTGCTCCTTCATTTCTTAACTATATATATATATATATATATATATAATAATAATAATGAGATATAACAGACAGTAATGCCAAGGAATGTACAGGGGAAGTTATTAACATTAATGGAATGTAAATAAGAAGAAAGAAAAGTGGATGAAAAAATTACCAACTGTAAGCAGGAATCGAACCTACGACCTTTCGAAGGTCGATTCGAAGGTCGATTCGAAGGACGATTCGAAGGTCGTAGGTTCGATTCCTGCTTACAGTTGGTAATTTTTTCATCCACTTTTCTTTCTTCTTATTTACATTCCATTAATGTTAATAACTTCCCCTGTACATTCCTTGGCATTACTGTCTGTTATATCTCATTATTATTGTGTTAAAAACACGGAAAAACGAGCCCTTAGGTATACACTTCTTTCCCTTATTTTATATATATATATATATATATATACACACACAAGATTCTTTGAACGTCATTCACGCTGGACCCGACATATTGTCGCGTACAGCGCTTTAGTACAGTGCTTTAGTGCAGCGCTTTAGGTGCATATGCTCTGAAGATAAAGATTTCTATTCCTGCTGCCATGATCTGAAAAAGAAGCTTCTTAAGCGAAAATATCCGGAAAAAATTATTGACGACGCTATACACCGAGCCAGAGGACGAGATCGAATGGACTGTTTAAAAGGTATCATAAAAAGCAACGGGCTTCAGTCAGCCAATTTAGTACTTACACACTCAGCGTCCATCCCCAAAGTTCAAGGTATACTGCGTAACCATTACAACATCCTCACCCAAAGCGACAGGCTAAAAGCGGTCTTTCCTGAGCCCCCTCGAGTAGTGTATAGGCGCTCAAAAAACATAGGTGACATCCTGACGTCATCTAAAATTGCTACCACTAACCGTATTGGTTGTAGCCGCTGCAACAAACCCCGTTGTAAAGTTTGTCCTCATATAGAACCATCAATAACAGCCACCAGCACATCTAACCAATTTGTTTTCACAATTAGGAGAAGCTTTAATTGTGATTCATCCAATGGAGTGCATTTGCTTGAGTATGGCACCTGCTACATGCAATACATAGGCCACACTGAAACCCCATTAAAAATACGTTTTAGCAAGCACAGATCCCATACTAAAATCCAACCAAACCTTCCATTATCAAAGCATGTGAACATACCTGGCCACTCATTTAGTAACCTGAAAGTCACGATACTAGAATCGGGATTCCGCACCAGCCATGATCGTGAACTACGCGAATCATATCTCATTCACAAATTTAACACTGTTTCAGCTGGAATCAACGAAAACAAAGGAAAACTGACCTGTCTTTCACTAGATTAAGAGCGATGATGCACTGGTTTCAAATTGTAACGCCTAAATCACGCCTTCTATGTCTACCATTTTTATTTTTATTTTCCTAAATTTATTTTCAATCATTTCACAGTGGCATCCATTATACGTTCACACATCACTAAGATTGTTCTTATGCTGCCATGCAATGTCATTACACCACTGCGCTTCTATATCTCTTAACTACGTATAAGCATAGTATCACGTCCCAGTACATGTAAGGGAATCTTCAACCGTGTCTTCAGTATGTGTGTACCCTTCTGGTTTTCCCATTTTTTGTCTTTTTTTTCTTTTTCTGAAGCACATGACATTTTATGATGCGCATTGTAATGCTAACCAGCACAGATGGCACTGACCTGTGATTGAAAGGAGCTTTTAAAGCCATGTAGGAACTCTTGGCACATTACTCGGATGAAGGCTTGTCCACAAGGGGAAAACGTTAGGTAAAGACGCTTCCGTGAAAGTCTCGTCGTCTCTTTCTTGCATATATATATATATATAGAGGTTGTATTTGATGGACTATTGGTCAGCTGCCAGCTTGTAATAAGTTCACGTGTGACGCCAAACAGGCCCATAAAGAGTGTGCCACACTTGCCGCCGTGGCTACTAGTGGCGCTGACTGACACTCCCACGTTTAAACTCACATATATACCCAATAAAGTGTCTGGGGGGATAGCCGCCATGGTAGCTCAGTGGTAGAGCATCGAACGCGTTATTCGAAGGTCGCAGCCTCGATTCCTGCCCTCGGCAAGTTATCTTTTAACAACTCACTTTTCTTTCTTCACATTTACATTTCAATTCAATAACTTTCCCTATTTTTCTTGGCATTAGTATTGTCTGTTAGATCTCATTATTATTGTGTCAAAACACGGAAAAACCAGCCCTTATATATACTCTTCTTTCCAATATATATATATATATATATATATATAATTCAAGAACAAGCTCTACGGGTCCGGTGCACACATAGTCATGAAATAAAGAAGCACAATTACATAAATTGGATACTCTCTTACTCATCACATACGTTTCCGCCGTGGCACGGCCTTAGTCAGAATGAACAGAAGTACGAGTGTGTGCCCGCTTTTATGGGCAGGCATGAACACGTGGGTACAAAACACGTGGGATCAACACATTAGTGTTCCAAGATTTTTAAATCAACCACGACAACAATAAAAAGCATTAGAAAATAGAGATGCAACACAGTAGACAAGATCATGGGCATGAAAAAAAGGCATTTGTAACACGGATCATTGACCACGATGATCACGCATGAAGAAAACTGTGATAACACCTAGGAAGTAGATAATACGTTAGGGATGCTTCTTTGGTGATTTCGCAAAAATTCAAACGTCAGGGCATCGTAGAAAGGCATGACACTTCGCCTACGCGTTCGTTATTGCCGGATAACACGCTATAGAATTTATGGATAACAAAGTATTCTCAAATTTCGCGATCATGGTGCAATTCGGAGCCTGATTCTAATAGCGTCACTATAATCCTGTCACGCGATTGACCTGGTAGATGAACATGCTTGGATAACAAGCTGTTAACGTGTGATTTGTGGTTGTTGAAACAGATACGAAAGAATGTTTCACTTTGACCGACTATCACATGTGGTAGATTAAGCATTCAAGTAAGTAAATGATGTTGCTTCTATCACAGTTCAAGTCCCCATTAATGTTAAGTGAAAAGTTCAATGCCGTGCTTTTAGCAACAGTCGCATTCGTCATGTGCGCTCAAAGTTTACATCGCGGTTTGTTACAGGTTCGAAACCAGCAGGAGTAATGAATTTAGTCTAGGAAGAGATTACTATATCGCGCAGGTTCCTTGATCTCCGATAAACAACTCCTGGTGATTCTGTGAAAATGTTCTTATGCCGATCGCTCTGTGTCAATAAATTGTAATGTTTTCTGAGAATATAGGAAAAGATGCAGAACGTGTTTAAACGAGGTCCATGGTTGAAGGTGGCGCTAATTTCATGTCCTTACTGATGAAATTCATGGGTTAGAAATCATGCAGTTCGATAGAAGGAACGAGCATTAGTATGTGATCTGCGCAGAGGTGAGCACACTTAGCGTTTGCATCCAATAGACTCGATGAAAAAAATCCGTGTTTAATTATATAGAGAAGCATTAAAACATGAAATCCAGTGAGCAAGCATAGTTACTTTCGGTACATAAAACTTCTCGCAATGTCCTGGGTCGGTGCGATTTAGCAATAAGCCAACATGTTTAACGCATTGAACACTATATACGCAGCATGTTCACTAACGAGTTAACTAGCCAATCTACACGCCGCCGCTGCGCGCACAAACGAGATTATTACATCTGTTGCAATCTGCTTTAGAATGCGATAGCAATTACCTGAAGCTATGAGTACCCTCGTTGCTGAGAAAGCCTAATAAAAAATACCAAGGAAGAACATTTTTATAACGAACCCCGCCGAAACGGAAAGCGAAATTAATAAAAGATTCTCATTGTCTAACCAACATTCGTGCTCAAGGCCCGAGTGGCAACTGTGAACTAAGCTATCATTCGGTTCTTCAAAAAAAAAAAAAGTAGGGAAGCGATTGCTGCGTTCAGGAAACGCCTTCACACTAGCGCAGAGAAAAGCGTGGCCACGTGATTGCCAAAGCAACAGCCTTCGATTAATGTGACGCTATAGCATCACGTTGGTCGGGCAGCGACAACACAAAAGCTCGCCGGAACAAGGCCTCGCCTTGACACCGCCTGTCGCGTCCCTTTCGAATCGCATAGAGTGCGCGCTCGGCAATACGTCGCGATTGTCTGGGCCAACTGGGTTGCCTGCCGACGAGCCGCGCAAGACCAATGTCGACGGTCTCGAATTAATGAGCGCTGCCGTCAGGCCTTGGCCCTCTGGCAAAAGAGCGCGGGACTCGGCCATTCATGGGCGCTCCCGTCCGGGCGACGATGCTCGGTCGCATATCCGCTGTGGAGCAATAACAACGCTTTAACCTCCGTTTTGTTTGTGCATTACATTACCCACTATCTACCATCTCTTTAGAGCACTACTCGAATGCGCTAATGTGTTCAGCTCGTATGCGACTACCAAGCTCGTTAAAGTACACGGAAGCCGATTTGCTGGCATCAGCTTTTAAGATATTTGTCATTATATTTTACACACTTTTGGCGCCATAGGCGATGGTAACTATGTTCCTTGATAAACATCTACAATGTTGCGAATGTCACAAAGTAATTGCATAAAACTGCTATGCACTCAAGGACAGAAATCTGGCTTTTCCATGTCGGGGGTTAGGCGTATCGAATTTTACAGCAGCGATAATAACGGAGGCAGGTATGTTGCCTATAGGCCTGTTGAACTACTGGATTTATTTTCTAACTGTATTAGTTTGACATAAAGAGCATATTTAAGTGCCTTAAAACGCCGTTTACTGATAAGAACAAATATGAAGGAAATCGTGTTACAGAGCTGTGTTGATAATAATGGCCCGCGCGTCTTGTAAAGCGGTAACTTGAAACGTTTACCACATTGTTTTGATATGGCGCTAGACGGTTTTCTGAGAATGGTGCGCACGTTATGCAATTTGAACGGCAAAACATCCGTATCTATGGTTTGCAGTCGAGCATTAATTGCATCAAAAGAGGAGCGGACGTGCGGGCAGAAATACTTATTAGGCTAACCACAATACACTGCCTCCTTTTCCTTGGGCTTACCGCGCTAGTAATTTCGTCATGGGAATTTTCTCAATATATGTCACTTGGTTAATAAAGCGTACTGCTACGTGGCTCTTAATATTGTATTCCCAAAGCAATAAAAAATACGAAGTTAAATAACAGTTTTCAATAGCTTTTGCTGCAATATAAGAGGTTTGGCGTAATGTTTGTGCCATAAATTGAACTAAGAAAACTGGGCGAGAAATTATCCTTCACGTGCGTGGGACGTGAACACATCCTTGGAATTACGCGACCCATACTCTGGCAAGTGAACCAATACGAAAGGCGCTGGCTGCCCTCTTGTGCACGTATTACTCGCCTCTTGATTCACTCGAACGAATGACGCTCTTTAGCATTGCAGTAAAAACGATGGGTGGGTGAGTCGCTTAATATTCGTCTAGAAATTTTAGTGCACACAAACGAAAGGCAAGGACTTAATGTGAGCATACGCAAAATGGACGTTTTTTGAGCATACGCGAAATGAGTGAATAATATTGGAAATTAAAGCATATCAACAAAGTGAATAAATTATGAGGGAGCTTGCTCCGGAGATTCAGCCAGGTAAACCATGAATCATCCGTATATCAAGTTGATAATTATACAAAGACGTGACACGATAGGTGTGGTGTGATTATATGTACGCATCGATTGGCACAATGTTTTATTACTTATATATTGATGCAGTATGTGGTCATTTTACCCATGAATGAAATTATTTCTATATGATTTGACGAACCACAAGATTTCCACTGATTGCTGTTACTTACGGGACCTGAAGCTCTGAGAAACGTTTCTCTTGAAGTATAACAGCCTTGTGGTTCGTGAGGTACAAAACCAAGGGATCTTGAGTTATTGGATGTAGTGGAAAGTTTGAGACAGCTATTTCAATAGAAATTCCCCTGACGGTCGGACGCTTGTATTGTTATGAACTGCACCGAGATCTTAAGGCGACCTTGTGTGTTGGACTAGCAAGTGATCGCGCTCTCAAAGCGCGCGTTATATATAGGCACGGCCCTCTAGTGGTCTGCTATCAAACTATATAGAACACGCGCCGTGAGTGGACAACCGCCTGAGCAGCGGCGCGCCATTTTGCGATCACTTTTGCAATCGACGTTGGGCACCGTTGCGCCTCTAGCGAGAGAATTGATAACTAGCGCTTGTGGTGATAGACATGCCCCGAGGATAAGGAGCAAGTTTTAAAAAAATACAAAAAACGCGAAAGAACATAGAATTCGTGTGCGTAATTCAAGCATGCAACTTTCTTGTCACTGAGTGCAAACGATACATGTATCGGCGCATTAGTTTCATTGAAACGTTTCTGTAACGTCACGTGGTAACGTACCTGTTGTTATCAGAAAACAAAGTAGAAGTGCCACAGGACACATGGTACAGTGATCATACAAGCATTAATAAATACACTTGCCTTGAGAATGTGTATATAGTTATCAATGAAGCGATCAATATGTCTCATGCATATTTTATAGCAAGTTAACGGAAGCATGCACACTGTACTGGTTCGGCATTTCATGATCTCAAAAGCCGCTTTTAGAAGGATAAGAACATTTTGTTGTTACCGCTACATCAAGCTTTCTTGCTACAGATTGGCAGATTGTTTGTATTTGTTGGTAGCGCTGAAAACTACGTCAATCAATACCGAATGGCAACATTCGTCCGTACATGGAAAAACTACGTACGTAAGGTACACCTGCAAGAAGGTAGGACGTTTGGACGTGTTAGTGGTTCATCACCCATCAGACAGCACAAAGCACCTAACGAGCGCGAGAGAATATTAACACAGGACACGCGATCGTCCTCCGTTTCTTATGTGACACATTTGTTTAGCGCGCTATGGTTTCTGAAGCACAACGGCTAGACACTTGCACATTGTGCCTTGAATGTTACTCAAGTATGATGATTGTATACCCTTCCTGGTCTCAATTACCTTATCAACAGCTGTGACGATTAAGTCCTCTGGAAACATAGCTGTGGTATCCTGATTACATGGTTCGAGAAGCTTTCATTTTGTAACGACAGTGTTCATTGTTTTTCTTATATTTTATCCTGTTCATCTCTGGAGGGGGTGCAATTTCGCGATGAAAAATGGTGTTCCGCACACGCCTATTTGACTGATAAGAGGGCTAGTGAACACTGCCAGAGATAACAGAAATATACGCAGCAAAATGAACGGGGAAGCGCCTTTCGTCGCAGCTCCATTGCTAGAGCATCGAATTTGTAATTCGAGGGATGTGGGTTTGGATCCCACCAACAGGAAGGCAGATTTTTAGTCTATTGTAACATACTTTAATTTAAGTCACAAACACTACTCAGCATTTAGAGGGAACAATTATTGTTTCCTATTCTTTCTCTGACATAAATGTACGTTGGGCTCATCTGTTTGTGTCCAAAAAATAAACTAACCCCTGGAAAAAAAGATCGCTTTTCTTCAAATATAAAATAAATGTCACCACTCAAGCTAATTGGTGCGTATATTTTGTTTCAGAGAAAGAATAATTCATTCTAGTCTCTGTCACTTTTTTGTCTATATACAAAATCTTGGTTTTAAACAGCTCGCAGAAAGCACGGTGTTCAAGCGATAGTGTTAAAGGGCTTGTTCCGTAGAAACACCGGTGTCGGCAGTGGTGTCACGTCGTTCACTGTGAGCGAAGCTTCGAAATCCTTTGTACTTTAGGAATAATCAGGGACACCACAACTTCTTATTTTTCGAGGCTTTTCACAATAAAGCATGAAGTTGTTATGTATCAGTAATAAATCAAATCAGTTTCACTCTTGTCAGCAAAAAATCTTTTTTTCTAAAGCTGGTCAAAACCAGGGTGTCGCCGGATCGAAATGTTTTCGGAATAGAGCCTCTTTCAGTCCTTGCTTGTTTCAGTGGTGAAGCTTCTTTAGCGGACACTGAAACACGTTATAGAGAAAACGAAATTATGGTGTCATGGTACTAAATTTCTTGCGGCGAACTCAAAAATTAAGTCAAAAATTTGCACAAACCAACGCAAATACCTTCATTTTGCCGAAAACAAGCAACAGGCGCTGCGGCCGCCATCGTTAATCTCACCGCCGCTGTGATCGGTCGAACCTTCATGACGTCACGGTCAGAAAGGTGAGGACAGCTGACTGTGCTCGCCGGCAGTCAATGTCGTGTTTGCCTGTTGGACTCATGTAGCTGCCATAAGTATGGCGAACTGCGAAAGTTGGACCGAGTTCACAGTACACATCCGTACATGTTCGAGCCGGTCACCACTGTAAGGGCGACGACTGAAGCGCCACAGAAACGCCAGTCTCAACCAGCCACCTTCACCCGTGTCGGAAACATAGACTGGTAGGTATAAGTTGCAGCCAGTGTTTAGTTTCGGTGTAGTAAACTGTTACAATTGATACGCTTATCATAGGATATCAAATTCGATAAAAAACAGCAGACAACAGCATCAGCATTCGCTTTTAGCCTCGTTTTGCCCGAGCGAGCGCGCGTACGGGAGGCTGTGAATCCATTGCCAGCATCGCTTCCAAGTAGAAGCTAAAGCGTTCGCGGCGAGTTTTACACGAATAACTGCTTTATTTGGCCTTTTGGGTAAAAAAAGCGAGCTGGTTTAAGTAAAGTATTGCACTTCAAAGCATTTAAAGATTCACGTGTAAGTATTTTCTTCCACGAAAGGGTCATAGATTGTACGCTACCGAACGTGTGGTCGATATTTGATGGACCAACAAATTGACAAAATAGAAACGGTAAATTTTATTCATTCTTATATTTATTTACACACGCATATACGCCCATACTATCTAGAGAGTACCGAGAAACTATTTTTAACTCATTTGCAAAGCTTCTGCAGTTTTATTTGTTTATTTGTACTCTTTCCAACATCTGTCTTCATAGACACGTAGTTATTGAGGACAGTGTGTGCTGCTGCCACAAGAATGGCATTCAGTACAATATCAGGGCGCCGACAATTACAAGAAAAAACAAAAAGTTTCGTTCCACAAAAATCTCTTGTGACCGACACAAGAAGCAGCATTTCTTCTTTTGCTCTGGCCTTTCTCGCAGTGGTGCGTAGTTGGTCACTTAACTTAGGGCCTGGGAAAACTGTTAGTACTGGGTCTCTATTAAACCATGTAGCCCCCGTGGGTTCTTCTACCGAACGGCTAGTTTTCGGATCGTTATAATTTTGGTAGAGCTTCTTAATTATTTTAGCTTGAAGTAGGGATCACACACTTCAAACCCAATTAGGGAAGCACTTTAGCGTGTCTACAGGCATATAAATTTCAAGGAAATATATTAAAATAAGGTGCTGACCTCAATACTACTTCAACAACATGATATGAACACTGGCAAGAAAGTACTATGCCCAAAACCGAGGCACTAGGTAAAGCAACAGCATTCCTTCCTTTTTTTTTCACCAAGCGAACAAAAGTAATACAAGTCCACGCCGCTAATCCCCAGTTGCAAAATGTTTACTGACCGTGAAGGAAAAACGCCCGTTCTAAAAATGTCCTGCTACGCGCGTTTATCAATTTATAGCCAGGGCCTAAGCCAACAAGTCAGGAGCACACATGACAGCTTTATTTTGGAGCACGAACGGAACATGGTGGAGATGGGGCCATTGGAACCAATGAGTAATATGTTGTACTGACACATGTACCTTCAGGTCACGAAAGAAACGAATGTCGACGTCAGCTTGACGAACGGCATGCTTCTAATTCTTTCTTCGGTTGGCCTTAGGAAACGAGAACACTTGCAACTTCGGTTCCTTTGCCACGAAGATTCGCCACGCAGCGTCGCCGAACCGTTCGGACTTGCAGCCGTACAGATTGCGAATATCTAGTGCACAAAACACATCTCATATTCACGCTGCAGGTGATGGACACAGAAAAATGATGATGATATTTGATGTTTTGTGGCGCAAAGGCCATTTCACGGCCAAAGAGTGCCAGTTCATCTTGCTAAAGATATGGACAATGATTGTGATAAGCGGCTGTATAAAGACCATAATGTTCCTCGCGGTAAGGCAGGTAAAAACATACAAGTAATAAAATTATGACCATGCCGTTAAAGATGTGTGTGGCGTGAATACATAACACAAGTTGGTGATAATAGAAAACGATGGTGGACATGTATGGCATTAGCACAAGTGCCTCACTCGTTCATACCCTTGCGTCCTAGGGCCATGAGGCAGGTACTTTCTTGAGTGTAGCCACCGCAGCGAAAACCTCTCTGGAGAGGTCGTGCTACGGAATGCCTGGGTATATGATATGAAAACTACGAATTTCTTTTAAAAACGCTAACAATGATTTATGACTAAAAAGTGGTTCCCTACGAACGAACATTGCAGGGTGTAAAGGCATATGTTGTCGGTAGGGTAATGGAAAGTGTTCTTTTCTTAATGTTTCTAACTGTTTGCACTGGATTTAAATGTGAAAAACTGTTAGTGCTTCACCACATCTGTTACACAATGGTGAATCGCCACGGGAAAAAAGATATGTGTGTGTTGTGTATGTGTCCTATCCTGAGCCTCGTTAGTAGTACCTCTGTATGACGTGATTTTGATATTGGCGGCCAATGGCCAACGTGTGGCTTAATAATGTGTAGTTTGTTTTGTGTGTGTCTATCCCACTTGCTCTGCCAGTCGTCCCTGAGCATTCGTTTGAGAGACTGCTTCAGATCAAGGGCCGGGATTGATATGGATGGAGTGGCAGTGCTTTCGTGGATGGATGCAGCAAGCTGATCTGCCATCACGTTGCCTTGAATCTCACGGTGCCCTGGCACCCAGCACACTACAACATGTTGTTTGAGTGGGTAGAGTGTGCATAAAATGAAGTAAAGTTAGACGAGGACAGGGTTTTTTTGTTTTCTAAGGGTTTGCAGAGCCGTTACCACACTGAGGGAGTCTGTATAAATTACTGCTTTTTGTATTTGTAATTGTTTGATGTGTTTAGCCGCCACGAGTATCGCGTAAGCTTCCGCTGTGAAGATGCATGTGTCTGGATGTAGAGGGCCAGCATCCAAAAAGGATGGGGCGGCAGCAGCGAAGGACAAAGTGGAGTTGGACTTGGAGGCATCTGTAAAGAGCTCAGGAAGTGTGTATTTGTGTTGAAGTTCCAGGAAGTATGTTCGGATATGGGCAATAAGCGCATGTTTAGTAACTTCTAGAAAAGACACATCGCAGTCTATAGTCTGCCACTGCCACGGTGGCGGGTATGCTACAGGAGCCATTAAACTGTGTTCAAGGGACACTCCAGTTTTCTCACCTAGACCCTTCAGGCGAACTGAGAAGGGCTGCCTCATCAAAGGCCTGTTTTGAAACAGAATGGAGCTCGACAAATCATTAATAGTTCAGTATGAAGGGTGCTTCTTGTCTGCTTTCACCTTAAGGAAATATACAAAGGACATGTAAATTCTCTGCAGATGAAGTGACCACTCATTTGACTCAACGTAAAGAAAGCCCCCGTAGAAAGGCAGATGCCCAAATGGTGCACGGGATCCAGCATCTTCAAAGCACTTTGAGTCGCAGACTGATAAACTACGGCCCCATATTCTAAGCGGGTGCGAATGAGGCTTCTATACAGATTCATGAGGCATTGCCTGTCACTACCCCACGTAGTACGTGACAACACTTTTAAAACATTCATGGCTTTTAAACATTTAGTTTTTAAATACTTGATGTGCGGTACGAAGGTCAACTTGTTTTCCAAGCTTAAGCCTAAGAATTTATGTTCCGCATTAATAGACAGACGTTGACCGTTCAGTTCAATGTCGGGTTCTGAGTGCATGCCTCTCTTTCGGGAGAACAAGACACACGTGCTTTTTTGTGGGTTCAGTCGGAATCAGTTTTCCTCTGCCCATTTGGAGACCTTGTTTAAACCTAACTGAACCTGCCATTCGCACGTTGCTAGATTGCAAGATCTAAAGCCAAGCTGGACGTCATCGACATATGTACAATAAGACATATTACGAGGGATGGACAAGCGCAAGGAATTCATTTTGATGAGAAAAAGTGCGCAGCTAAGTACACCACCTTGCGGCACGCCTGTTTCCTGGACAAATGTTTGGGAAAGAACACTGCCCACTCGGACACGGAATGTCCGGTTTGACAGGTAACTTTATATTGTGTGAAACATTCTTCCGCGCACGCCAAGGTGGGACAGGTCTCTTAGTATTCCAAAGCGCCAAGTTGTATCGTAAGCCTTTTCGATATCGAGGAACACAGCGAGAAAATATTGTTTATAGATGAACGCGTCTCTGATCTGTGCCTCGAAACGAGCAAGGTCGTCTGTGGTGGATCTACTCTCTCGAAACCCGCACTGAAATGGGTCGAGTAAATTGTTTGTTTCAAGGAAATGTACAAGTCGGCAGTTTATAATTTTTGAAGACTTTCCACAAGAAGCTTGTAAGTGCAATAGGCCTATAACTCGAAGCTGAAGAAGGGTCCTTGCCCTCTTTCAAAATGGAAATAATAATAGCCTCTTTCCATCAGGTAGGGATAGCGTCAGAAAACCAGATAGCACTGTACAAAGTAAGGTTTTTTTGTGTTTCGATTGGTGGGTTTTTTAACATTTCATACACTACACGGTCAAACCCTGGGGCAGGAGTATTGCAGGAGTTTAGAGATATTCGGAGATCAGCTGAACTGAAAGCTTGGTTATATGCCTCGTATCTAGTTCATTTGTGTTCGAGTTTCTGCTTTTCTATTCTTGTTCTGTATTTTTGGAAAGTGTCAGTATAGTGGGACGAGCTGGATACCTGTTCGAAGTGTGCACCGAGGAAGTTTGCCTGATCTTCCAAGGTATCACCCTGAGTGTATACGAGTGGAAGTGTGTGTACTTGTTTTCCTGCTATCCTACCAACCATGTTCCAGACTTTAGCCTCCTGTGTGTATGAATTGATCCCTGAGAAAAACTTCTGCCAGCTTTCTCTTCTGGCCTGCGGACGCGTTCTCCTGCCTTGAAACTTTATTTTCTTGAAGGTGTCACGATTTGCGGCTGTCGGTGAGTTCCGGAGCAACCTGCATGCTCTGTTTTGCTGTTTGCGCGCGTTTCGGCATTCAGAGTTCCATCATGGCACACGCCGTTTTCAAGGGTGTCCATTTGCTTGTGGGGTGCATTTTGTTGCAGCATAAATAAAAAACACTGTGAAGTAGTTGACAGCAACATCAATGCTCAAAGTACATATGTCACTCCAACCTAGACGAGCGATGGTATAAAACTGTTCCCAGTCGGTTATGTTTATGAGCCATTTGGGAACACGTGGTGGACACTCAGTTACTGTAGTTGTGCTCAAAACTACGGGGAAGTGGTCACCTCCGTAGAGATTACTGACGAATTTCCACTGGAGTAGAGGCACAATAGATGGAGATACTATGCTTAGGTCTACGGAGGAGTAGGGGTTATTAGCGAGATTATAATAGGTTGGTTCTTTTCGATTTAGGAGACACGCGCTCGACGAGAGAAGGAACTGTTCAATCAGTCGACCTCGCGCGTCGCAACAAGAGTCACCTCATAGCCTGCTCTGCGCATTAAAGTCTCCAAGGAGAACATAAGGCTCCGGAAGTTCATCAATTAAACAATGTAAATCACGTTTTTGCAGTTGATAGCTAGGAGAAGTGTATATAGTGCAGATTGTGATCAGTTTATCAAAAAGAACCGCTCGAACAGCCACTGCCTCAAGGGATGTTTGGAGTTGTAAGTGTGTGCATGCAATCCCTTGATTCACCATAATGGCAACACCTCCGGATGATGTCATAGCATCATCACGGTCCTTTCGGAAAATGACGTATTTACGAAGAAAATTTGCGTGTTTTGAATGAAGGTGTGTTTCTTGTACACACAGCACTTTTGGTGAGTGTTCATGTAAAAGTTCTTGGATGTCGTCAATGTTTCTGAGAAGGCCCCTGACGTTCCATTGTATAATTTGAGTGTTCATGGTGAATGTAAAATAGTGCTGTGTGTACGAAAAGAGAGTGCCTGTTTAGACAGGGAGTTTCAGTTCACGTAACAGGGCCGTCACCAGGCCCTGTTATCTGCTTTTTTGTTTTCTTGGCGCGCTCCAAGGAGCCACGCCGCTCTTCCAGCACCAAGGGTACCGACGTATCCACTGCATCCTCGGAGGCACTGGATGCCCGCACGTGCGGGCTGTTAGTTCGAATTTCGGGCCTCGCCTGGTTAGGTGAGGCCTTGAGACCTGAGGACTCTGGAGTCTCCGGTCTCTGTTTGGGAGTAGGTGGTGTAGCCTGAACTACAGCCGCCTTGGGGGCAGGAGCCACAACCGCCAGCTCGCTATGCACGGGCCGAAGGAGTGGCGAGGGCTAGTGCGGCGGTGCCCCCTCACGCGACGCATCAGCGTATGTAGGTCCATAGAATGGTGCTTCTCTTCACCGTGCTTCCTTAAATAGTATGTTCTCCTTCACCTTTAATGTAATTATTTCTTTTTTTCTTTTTTCCAGTATGTGCAGGAGCGTGAATATGTGGCATGGTTTCCTTCACAGTTTACGCAGTGTGGCGGCTGATTGCAGTTCTCAGACACGTGGCCTAGGACTCCACATTGTGCACAAGTCTGGCGGCCACGACAGGTTTTAGAGCCATGGCCATACCTCTGGAATTAGAAGCAACGACGATGGTTTGGTATGTACGGCCTGATAGATGTCGTCGTGTACCCTCTTTGAATAGATTCTGGTAGTTTACTGGATGCAAACGTGAGTAATAAGTGTATCGTTGGTGTTTCCTTATTATCTCTTCCGATGATAATTCTCTGTACATTAGTGACATTTTGGCTCTCCCACCCTTCCAAAAGTTCCGTTTCTGTCGGATCAAGTAAGTCTTCGTCAGATACCACTCCACAAGTGATGTTCATAGATCTGTGTGCTGTTACGGTGATCGGTACGTCACCAAACGTTGAGAGGCTGTCTAGCTTTACAAATTGTGCTTTGGTCTCGAATTTCAAGAAGGTCTCCGCTAGCCATTTTGGTTAATTTGTATCCAGCCCCGAGAGTTCCAGTAAGACACCTGGCAACTACGAAAGGAGATATGGTCCTTGCTTGCTTTCCGGTTTTCTCACAGTGAATGACGTGGAAGTGGGGAAATGTTTCTATTGGCTGGTTGAAGAAATGTATGTCATCGGTGCGTACCCGCTTTAGGAGGGAACGATCAGACAGTAGGAGGAATGCTCCATGCTTGCCGGTCTTATTTTTGTTCAGCAGCGTTGGCGGCTACCCACCACGGAGCCCAACAAGGGGACGCTGCAAGTTTGCAGGTGCTGAAAGCTTGCAGACGTCAGCCGTACAACACTGCCGCAACCCAATGCGCCTAGACCAAGGTAGGCTATTTGCACAGAGTTAACCCTTGCCCCCAGGAAAATTGGAAGTAAACAGAAGGGATAAGGAAACAGGACAGAATAAAAGTGAGAGATAAAGACGAAGTTGTAGGGGAGAGAGATAGTAAAAGGCGACTGCCGATTTCCCCTGGGTGAGTCAGCCTAGGGGTGCCATCTACGTGAAGCCGGGGCCAAAAGGGTGTGTTGCCTCTGCAGGGGGGCCTTAAAGGTCTGATCACCGAGCGTCAGCTCAACCCCCAGGATCCCCTTTTCCCCGGACACGGCAAATCCACGCACGACTAGGCGTGGGAGGGAGCCGACCCCCTCCCCCCCGTTAGCTCGGGTCCGTGATGGACACAGAAAAAAAGAGACAGTCTTCTCAAGTCGCCAACACGCACACCAGCATGCCAAGAAAACGTTCGTCGGGCTTGCCAATCCATGTCTGTCGAGCAACGAGAGTAAGCGTAGGCATGTCTGTACAGCGAAACACGCCAGTCACAACGGAGCGACGCCAGAAGCTGAGGCAAGCCCAGTGACCAGGCCTGAAATCTAGATGACATTGGGTAGGCGCGGGCAACGTGCAGAGACATCAGCTATTTGTGGATTTAACAGCTCCAAGTGCACCGTTGTTTCACTCGGAGCTGTCCCCGTCCAGCTGTTCTCGTCCTCGAACACCTGCTAGCCGATGTGGTCCTCGGAGCAGATTACCTCTCGGAGCAGGTTATCTCCCAGCTGGCAACGTGCAGCTTGTCATAAAGAGGGGCAGAGTTTTTTCTGTGTCCGTCGGTCTTGAGATCAGCAGTTACAGCAGTCACTACAGGCGAGGTTGATCAACCGGAGACCCTTTCCTTGGTGCTCGAACGACACAAACTACTTTTTGCGGTAAGTACATGACACTTACCAGGTACTGGCTTACTTAAACATCACATAACCACGGATAGCCATCCACCCACCTCTCTTCCCCTACGAAGTTACGCCGAACGCGAATGAGCTGTCATTACCAATAGTGAAGAAAACGCTGGCCGCTGGCGTAATAAAACCATCTTCTACTCACTAGGTCGTCCCCGTCGTTATAGTCCGGAAGAATAGTAGCCTCAGGTTTTGTGTCGATTGTTGGGAGTTAAGCAAGCACATCACCTCCGGTTCACACTGATTTACACTCATTTACACTCATTGACGACACCATTGACACTGTTCGGCACTCTAGATGAACTTGGATGAAGTCCTCCAAAAGGTTTTGGATGCCAATTCCTCTCGGCCACGATCTTACACTAGCGGCACGCTATTTCTGCAGATGGTGTGCAACCTCTGCCTGAAATAGCAGGAGCAGTGGCAAACTTCCCTATGCCAATGTGTTTGAAACAGTTGCAGGCATTTTTAGGTCTCGTTAAGTGTATTCCGAACTCCACTCACGAATAAGCTTAAGGGGTACTGACACAAAAACTTTCGCCTTGTATCGTGCAAGATACGCATGCGCTGTGCGTACTAGTGCTGTCTCCCACCAACTGCAGACGTCGCACCAGCCTCTATAAAACGTAACAGCAGCTATCAATAAACTTTCTTTCTGTTCCTGCTTTAGCTGACTGATACATGGTGTCAAAAGTGGGCCAACCGTTGGCCTACCGCGAAATGGCTTGAAGAAACGAAGAGGCGTTACGCTAGTAAGCTAAAAAAATGGAACTCCTCAAGCCACCCGATCAGCTGCTTCTGTCCGGGAACATAGCAAAGAAGTGAGCGTTGTTTAAGCAGAAGTTCAAGCTCTTCCTGAAAGCAACAACGTCAACCGAAGAACCATGGACGGAGGCTGCTAAGACGGCGCTGCTACTGAGTGTTGCTGGAGGTGACGCCCGTCCGTGCGTGCGTCTGTACGTGCGTCCGCACGTTCATCTGTACGTCCGTCCCTGCTTTCGTCCATGAATCCGCTCCTGCATCCGTCCATGCGTCCATCCGTCCATGCAGCCATTCGTGCGTCCGTCCATGCATCTGTCTGTGTGTCCGTTCGTCCACCTATTCAACACTCCAAGTACCACCATCTCGCATATTTTCATCATATATTCCTCATATAGAAGCACCGCCATCCAGCGGACATTCCAAGGACTGAACGAGAGGAGGCACACGCACACTTTCTCACGGCTTGCGCTTCGTGTCTACTTCCCACCTTTAACCACCTCGAGTTCATGGTATATGATAGATCACTGTATTCATGGCACTGCGGCCCAACGCTCGCTAAACCTTTCTAAAACCTAGGAGGTTACGCCCAGCGAGTATAACTGAGCTACCCTTTCTTGTCTTCTGTGCGTTGTTGAACAATAAAAAGTTGGCAGCGTGCGCGTTAACTAAAAGGCCAAATTCTCCTGTCTCTCATTCCCCCTTAGCAGCCATTGGCATGTACATTGAGCACTACCTTTTATTGTTCAACAATGCACAGAAGAAATCTCTCACTGGCACCACCTTGGAAGTCGAAATGTTATACTTGTGTCACGCTACTACAACGGCTACGAGGGACGAACGGGTACCGCTATAAGAAGCTTCGCCCGTAAACCTCTGCGCCATCGTCCTGGGCTATAGGGAGAAGCCGTTTACAGAACAATATCAAGTGTTCTGCCGTTTCCTCCTCCTCTCCGCACGCACTGAATACCGTTTCTACCCCTTTGTTGTTGGTTTTAGAACGTTAAACCCCCCATATCAACCACAACCCCTTCGTATCGGCCCGATAAGTCTTTGTTCGCAATACTCCCATCCTGGCCTCAAACAGTAGAGAACTACCCCGAGTATAATCATAGATTCCTTCTTTCGCAATTTCCTGCTTAAAAGTTTGATAGATCTTTAGTGCGGACTTATTAATAATGCCAAGTCTCCAAATGTCGGCCTCCGTTTCCTTCACCTTTCTCTTAACCGATACTTCTTTTTGGTTGGGCCCCCTGCTCTTTTTTAAGTACTTACCCATCAATTTTCTGGTTCGCTTCCTCCATTTTGTATCAACATTCTTCATGTACAAATAGCTGAAAACCTTTCTAGCTAACGTTCCTCCATATCTCTCAATCGCTTCTCAAATTTTATCTTGCTGCTAGCTTCCCTGTCCTCGAATGATGTCTATCCCATATCACATTGTACTCCCTGATTTGGTGTATTACCGTGAGCTCCTAAGGCAAGCCTACATATTCTACGTTGCTTAATTTCTATTCTTGCTGAACTTCTGATCTCGTGCACAAGACCGCATTGTCACATGTCATACCAGGAACCATAATTTGCTTGTTTATTTTTTTAGTTCTCTAAAGTACCACAGCACTAGGAACAGCACGCTATGGCGCTACAACTTACCCCTATCGCTGCAGCCGTCAAACTTCTTTTCCGCACGTGCGTGCCCGCATTCGCTCGGTGTTTTTTTTTTTTACTAAGGCGCTCGCGGAGATCGAGATCCGGTAGTGGAGACCTTGGAGCCAGCCACCGTGGTG
Organism: Rhipicephalus microplus; assembly: GCF_043290135.1. Taxonomy (NCBI): domain Eukaryota; kingdom Metazoa; phylum Arthropoda; class Arachnida; order Ixodida; family Ixodidae; genus Rhipicephalus; species Rhipicephalus microplus. The sequence goes on from NC_134703.1 coordinate 188,431,548, forward strand.
CTTCTGGCAGCTATTATGTTTCTTCGAGACGCTTACTCGGCGAATTGCTCGATCCACGCTTTAAAAACTGGAAAAAATTGGCAGATCCCACGCACAGCGGGAATAGATTATACGAGAAGCACGAATGAGAAATGTTGATTTGTCACTTTGAATTCAGCACAACGTTACGAGGCGGAGGTAAATGATGCCGTACATGACTTATTTCTGTGTCATGATTGTCATGTTTGGATGTGTCGTTTGCCTTCGTCATCTATTCACGTCACATGATATCAAAATTAGTATATGTGGAGCTAGCCAAACGGCTATGAGCGTGGTATGTTATCATGTTTTTACATTACACGCGTGTCAGGTTTATCACGCCTGCACCAGTCCTATGTTTCGTCATCCATTGACGTCACGTAACACCAAATTTGGTATATGTGGAGCTAGCTCAACGGCTACGAGCGCATCATGAAGGGCCCAATATACTACAATGTAGCGTTGACGCACACGCACGCAACACAGAGCGACACTACTTTAGCAATACGCGAGCACTCTATAGTCTGACGCAAAGCGCGACCAGCGTCCGTCGGCACGGCTCGACGGCAACCGGCGCGAAATGCGACATGCTGCTATTCGCGCAGATGTGTTACCCAGGCAACGCTTTGTCTCCCTTCTTTCGTGACGGAGGGATGCCGAACGCACTGAAACGCGCATGCGTCAAAGCAACGCAGCGTAACACGCGCCTGCGTGTATATGACTGGACCGTCGCCTGGCGTGGCAACGTCGGCGTGACGTGACGAAATGAACGCCGGCGAGCACACGCACCGCATCATGTCGTAATGCATTGGCACCTTGACTGTGGCATGTAGTCTTGTTCTCACATGACAAGCATCTCATGATTATCATGTTTGCACCAGTCACATGCCTTCATCATCTATTCACATGACGTAATACCAAATTTGGCATATGTCAGAGAAACGGCTGCGAGCGCATCATCAGTGTGGCATGTAGTCATGTTGCATGACACGCTCATCGTGATTATAATGTTTGGATGTGTCATTACCCTATGTCATCCGTTCACGTCACGTAATACCAAGTTCGGCACATGTGAAGCTAGCGATACGACCACGAGCACATCATAAGTGTGGCATGTAGTCATTACATGACACGCATGTCATGACTTTCATGTTAGAGTCTGTCGCTTGTGTTTGCCATGCAATCATGCCATAGAATACGAGATTTGCAACATGTCATGTGAACGAAGCCACCGCAAGAGCAAAAAAAAAAAAAAACGCTGCTCGCGTGCACGTGGTTGGGCTTTTACGGGCTCGTCATGCGCGCTAGACCTCTTCGTAGGATGCCGGAGAGGGTATGGAAGAGATTTGGCTTGCGAATGCTACACGGAAGAGCGGCAAGGGTTGAGAGCTCGCCTTCTCTCATCCTCATTTCACGCCACTTCAAAAAAAAAAAAGTTTTCTCAGCTCGTATACATATATAATAAACCAATTCAAAAACTTTTGTGGCAAAATGTTCCTCATCTGACACCAAACTTCCACGATCTAACTAAAATTTGGTATGGGGCCTGGTGAGTGGCCCTTTAAGACCAGCATGAATATTGACGCGATTTTCGCCCTCCAGGCTGTCCTCTACGACCTCCTGAGCTTTTACCAGTGCATCCAATATGCACTTTCCTTACTAGGCCTCCACCCACACTCTCCCATTTTTTTTTTTTTACTGTCGTGAAGACGCCACCCCTAACCCTGGCCACGTTAGAGTCTCCCACCACTAGGACCCTTCTACGCTGCAATCGCTGGCTTCCTATTTGCTATGTCACCCCTGTTTTTTCACCTGTTTCTCTCTCCCAGCATACCAGTCTTAATGACGTAATCTGGAAGCCAAGATCTGTCAGCTGGATTCACGGTCGCTTACGGCAGAGATCCTGGGACCTTGGCCGACGGCTTCCCATACACGCAAAGCCACGAAAGCCGTCTTGTACTTCTTAAGGGCCACCAGACTTCACGACCGCTTGTGAAAGAACAGTGTATGATCGTGCTGTGTAGTCTCGAGCTAACTATTCATCCTTCTCTTTTTTACTTCTCTTCTTTTCTATCTCTTTCCTTTCTAATATTCTCCCTTTCGTCCACACCAAGTGTAGGGTAGCCAACCGAGCCAAGCTCGGTTAACCTCCCCGCCTTTCCTCTCTATTTATCTCTCTCTCTCTCTCTTTCTGCCGTGTGTTGTGTTCTTGCACTGCTCGAAGACTGCCGTGACACAAAGCTGTATGTTCTCAGAGCACACTACTGCCCCCTGACCTCCCTTTTCACCTGTTGCCTTCCTGTCGCCTTCTCCGCCACCCCCGCCTTCCTTCCGTCTCATACCGCTCGGAGCCGGCGCGAAGCGTGATCACCTCCTTTACCCGCTACTCGAGCTCGGTACGCCCATCCCGTTCTTGTCTAAGGTCACCCTTAATTTGCTCTAATAGACTGGCGGTAGCCTACTCCCACTCAAGCAACGCTTCAAGCTGTTTCTGGAGTTCCCTCAGCTCCCGTTCCAGACTCAGCTAATATGCAGCCCCTCCATGCTAGCCTCCATGTGCCGCACTGCCGCCTTCAGTGCCTCGCACAGCCTACACAAGAAGCTCGCCTTCTCCGCGTCGGCCAAGCTCGTGAAGGCTGTCTCGTCCGATAGCACTAGCGCTTGCATTCTTCGCACTTCTCCAACTCACTCTCACCCGTGGTTTTCCTAGCCACCTTAGCCATCGCCCGCCCCACCATCGGACCGAGCGCCAGACAGCCCAAAGCTCAACCCCAATCCCGCTATCCAGCCACCTTCACTAAGTTTCCTACCTCAACAACTCTTTGAAGCTGCCACCTACCATACACACACGTGTTCAACTTCACTAATAGCATCTCACGAGGTCCACTTAATGTTCGGGTTTTAGTTAAACAAGTAACCGGGCGCACCGAAATTCTCCAAAACTACCGTCTACCCCTTTCACGTGATCAACGTCACTGCAACGTTGCCCGTGGCCGCCACCCACACTACCCGCTACGCAAGTTACCGAAGACTGATTATGGAAAAAATACCGGTGTTTCTTACAGTTATTTCAACCCCTCTAACAACAAAACAAGCGAAAACAAACCAAATAAAAGGAAAACCAAAAAAAGGAAAGGGTCAGTATGTACACCCATATCTTCTATGTGCACGTTCCTATCTCTTAATGTAATTACCTCGCACTCTTCTCCTAGTTCGTCAATGTCATTTTCTATGCACTGCGCGATTTGTTGGTTTTTCTCTGTGGCTTTTGCCCCTGTCCACAAGTATACAAAAACCAGGAGCGTCATCTGCCCCGCCCCTTTCCCTTTTAGCCATAAGTGTTCTGTTCACTCCTGCTTGACCCTTTGCCAGTCTGTACATTTATGAATGAATGCCCCAATACCAGCCCCCTTTCTGCTGCCGTCTGTTTTATTACAATATTCCCACGCATAGTCCGGTTTGTTAGGAGGTTGTTCCATGTCCCTAAGATGTATTTTTACAAAACCATATACCATCGACCTCTCCTCCCTTAGATTTTGTTCTATCTCTTCCAACTTGCGCCTATTCCTGCCACCCTGCATGTTATTATACCCTACATCTGAATTGGCTGGGCCCTCGTGGCTACGTCGATTTCTACGCCGACTCCACGTGCCTAAGATATTGGAGCAACTTCAGAATTGTATCTGCATATACCATTTGTCGAAAAGTCCCCCAGGTTGTTTTCCTCGTTATCAAGGTAGTTCGGTAACTACCCCGATACTTGCCACCACCTACGCACGCACACAGAGCAGGTGGCAGCCGATGACTACACCATGAAATTTTATGTGATCTCACAACAGCAGTAAAACAGCGCATGTTTAAAACAGTGCATGTTACCAGACTGACGGTCATTACTTACCGAAAACCTGTTTCTTGCAACCACCCTAGCAAGCTATGAAAAACAGCTGTGCATACTTCATCCGTAGCGTCGCGGACAATGTGCGGTAGGCGTGAATGCACAGGGCGTGGTCATACCGTGCGACGGATGCGAAATACATAGATTAAATTTGTGTGTATCAGCTATAAATGACCATGCTCACGCCTCCTTCCTACGATCTATATGAACATTGCGATTTTTTTTTTTTGAAGTCAATGGCTTTTTATAGCCACATGCAATAAATGTAACGAGATTCATCATTGGGAGCATAACTTTCTCTGCTAAAACAAAAATGACCTCGATGGAACTTCCTGTGAACAAATTAAGACGCTATGATTCTCAATCGTATGCACTTTTCTTCTCATTTTTTCTTGGACCACCTTGGAGTGCTACAGACGTCTCAACTTAGACCAAAGTGGCGTTTTTGCCAAGTTCCCAAGTTTATTTTAGAGCCTGTGCACCCCACACATGCCAAGCAAATATATTTGTAAGCAGAACATTTTATGGAGAGTTCGATAGAAGTAATTTGTGGATTCTATCAATGGTTGCATTTTGTAGAAAAATTCTCAAAACACTACAATTTGCTGAATTTGTCTACGATCTAGAGTGCAAAAAGTTTCAAGCTATCAAAACAACTGTATTTAAAGAAAGCAAATTGCTCTAAACAAGCAGAAAGTATGTATTTAAAGAATGCGCAAAACGGTCTATTTATAGGGAATTTTTTTTCGTGCCTGTGTTTCCAGCATTTCGTGAATTTCGAATGGTGCTCATGAGCGCAAAAAATTTTTGCCGCTCAAAATATATTAGGAAAATACTTTAAAACAGATGCCCATATATGTGTAATTTTCTTAAACACTTTGAATGAAACAGATTTTTGACAAGCGTATTGTTGGGACAGCTGGCGTGGATTGACCCTAATAGTAGACGATAAACGAGCTTTTGTAAATGTAGCGAGCCTGTTTGTGTGTGTAATTCAATCAGAATCAAGGCAAAGTTGCTCCGTGTTCAGCGTGGGCAAACTTTTTGTTCCGGAGCGTAAAGCGCCCCTCGGGTTACCCACCGGTGGAGAAAGTTGTCCCGACTATGCCATCGTCTGTACTTCGGAGCGCGGGAAAGTGCGTCATAGTAGTCATAGCCCGTGCCACGCCAACGCTCTTTTACGTTCGTAAACGGTTCCTTCCGTCGTATGAAGAACGACACGCACACACGGTGGAGAAAGTGGTCCGGACTATACCATCGTCTGTACAGTACTTCGGAGCGCGGGAAAGGGCGTCGCTTCTGTTCGTCGAGGCTGCCAGCGGCAGCTAGGACGAATTTGTCGGTGTTATCCAATTTTCAAGCGGATGACACATGGTAAGTGTACTCTTAATGAACTTTGAGTGTTATTTTTTTCGTGTGTGTGTGTGCTGCTGCAACCTAATCAGTTGTCAGAAGGCTCGCGCTGGGTTCAGTTTCGACACTTGTTCCCTCCCGGAGCGAAAGGGGCAAAACTCACCGGAAATTCACTCGCTTCGCCGCCTAATGCTGGAAAACCACGCCGCGAGGCCGGAACGATAAAATCGGTCCCATCTTCCCTTCAAGCGAAAGCGGATCCTCTTTCTGCTTCACGGCTGACTAGCTCGAAATCACGCGATCACCATCGGGCGCCAATGGTAACGTGTGATGGAGACGTCCGAAGCCGGCCGCAGATGCAACATGACGGCAAAAGCGTTGGCGGTGGTTCGCATAGGCTCTAATTGCAAAATACTTGTGCAGCTCGACAAAGCTCGATGGCCTCAACGAGGACGCGTACATCGGGAGCCTGGTTTGGATTACGATCGCCGAGAAGTAGACGGTGCAGCAGCAGCGAGTCGGCATGCCTAACGTGTCTTCTTTTTGTGCACAGCAGGCTGAATCCGGTGCCGCCGGTGCGTTCGCTCGTACCGTTTCCTGCTGGCGTATCTCCCCAAACAACGTTTGAAAAGGCGCGAGCTGTGTCTTTAGAATACTTTGTGTGAAAACTGATACTTACCGCTCAGAACGCAGGCAAAAAATAGGAGACCCTTAAGCTCCATTTTTAAGAGTTGAACGCGATAGCAAAATCCGGCCTATAGTGCGACCTTCAACCGCTATGTGCATACTTAATAATATGTTTTTTTACACGCACACATACGCACACGCACGCACACAGTAGATTGTTCCCGTGCGCGCGCCCAAATGGTACATTCAGGTTTTTAATCTAAAGCAAGAGTCGCATGGCCTCCAAGATACACGCCGCGCACTCGCAATCTCGGAGGCCAGAAAGAGCCTCACAATGTTTCATAGATGACAGCACATCTAACATTTGCTGTTTGCTTGATCAAAGCCTCCGGAAAGGCATTTTATGTTTTCCACTAGATGGAAATAGTTGCCTATTTTTAGAACTGTTTGAAAGTTCCTGTGTGTTTTTAGCGGCAATGGCTGCACTATCCCGGCCTTTTTTGACGTAGTTTGAGGCCTTCCGAATGCGCCTACAAATCGCCGAATTGGCTCGTTTTTGTCGTGACATTTGTCTAACAAAATGCGTTAAAGGGGCCCTGAAACACTTTTCCAAGTAACCATGGAATGAATTCACCAAAAGAGCTTATTGCCTAACAAATTGAACGCCGCAAAAATTTTAAGAATCCGTCCTGTGCGAGTAGGGTTACAAAGGTTTGTCGCATGCTGCAATTGCACATTCTCTTTTCTCGTGCCGACAGAAGCGCTGGAAGGTAAGCAGGGAAGGGTGGCAAGGGCAAATACTCACCCAAGCCTCGTGACCTTGAGCTTTTTTTTTCTCCGAATGCGCGGCTTTCTCAGTGTGATCGCGCGCGCACGCATGGACAAGTAGCGGCCTTCCACGGCGATCTCTGTAACGAGCTTTTTCGCTCACGGACGATTTTCGCTCACAACCAACGGGGCCGACAGCGATGGCGAAATTTCTGCGACACGAGCTCTCTAACGCTATCGCGTTGAAATCGAATTCGCGAAGCAGCGGCGGGCGCAGCATTCCGCAGGTGCATAACAAATGTGAACATTTCCGACGCGCGCGGACGTGGTTTTCCGGCCGCTCTGGCGTTTTCGCTTTCGCTTCACTTCTCAACAGGGGCGTAGCCAGGGGGGGAATCGTGACACACTGGGCCCGTGCGCCCCCCCCCCCCCCAATCCCACGAATTTTTTTCGCCATGGCATAGACAGACGTGCAGCAGCTGCGCCAATTGTACTATTTTGATACAACTTCCCATTTTCGCGCCGAGCTGCGCCAAAACCATGAAACTTGCTGAATTTGTGCCACACTGTGCCAAAATTCCCGACCAGCCTCAAAATTTCCTCAGTTACGCTAATTTCAGCGAGAACTGGAGGCCACGCGCGTTGCCCACCTGCAGTTTGAGCCATCAATCAATCTAAGCGCACATACCCTGACCTTAAACCACGGTAACCTAACCACGCTAACTTCGCGAGACGCGATCGACCAGATAAAGTAACAAAGCCGTGTGCCCATCGGTCCGCTGACAGCGACGGATACCGACCAGCGGGACGACGCATCTCCAAGTAAAAAATGCGTTGCCGTAGCCACGAATGCTTCGTGGGAAATAGGAACTTTTTGGTCAGCAAAAGCGGCTATGGCATGTTAGCAACTTAGATAGCTGGGAATGCATACCGCGTTTTCCGCGCGCAAGCAGAGTCTACATGCTGCGAACGCGGCCGTTGCCGGCGACCATATTGGTCGCCATAACAACGGCACCTAAAACATTTTTCTGTTTTATGTTGCGTTAGTTGCGTCGTCCCGGGGATAGATATATCCGGTGCTATCACCTGACCAACCGGCGTGCGCCACAGTTACTTTATCTGGTAGAACGTGCCTTGCAGGCGAGCTGCCGTTGTGCCCTAAACCTGGGCATGGGAGCAGCACCTTCGGAGCGGCTCCTAATCGGCAACTTTTCATCATGCAGATCCTGCCTGCTATGCTCGTTTCGTGGCTGTCGGCTGTGTTCAGCGCATCTCCTGGCATCAGTTGCACGCTGCCGATAGCGACCCCTTTGAATGACAAGCTGGATGCTGCGTCAACTGCGCGGACCTATTGCGTGTTCGTCCATGAACGACACGCACCAACCGAACTCGCCTTCCTCCGGGCAGGCCAATAGACGACTGCATCATGAGCTTGTGAGGATTTAAGCAGCTGGCACGCCAACACACTCTTCAGTGGGCATGGGAGCAGCGCCTTCGGAGCGGCTCCTAATCGCCAACTTTTCATCATGCAGGTGTGTAACCACTTTTCGCTGTATGTGAGAAAAACCGATGACCGTTGTACCCTGCTGTTCCCGTGCCCACAGGTGTTGCGTGAAACTTTGTCGGAGTGTTTTTCTATGGCGTTACTATTACTGTGCTGCGGTGACATTGAATCCAATCTCAAGCCCACTACTCGCTCAGAAGCACTTCTTGACATTGAAAGCTTGCCCGACAACCCTACCGAACAGATGGGCGTTCTCTTCCGGTTACTGAGGCATGTTCATGCCCGCTCACTCCAAAGTTCTAAATTTCAGGCTGAGGTTGTGGCAGACATCAAAAGTATTAAAACCGGACAAAAGACGATTGGAACGAATGTCTTGAACATTCAACAAAGACTGAATGCCCTGGAGGAAACATCTCGTGCTGTGGATGGCCTTGGTGCGCAAATTTCGGAATTGCAGTCCACTGCAGGTTCTTTAGCCACACAACATGCTCTTTTGCAGTCGCGCATCAATGAACTCGAAGACCGTTCACGCCGTGACAACTTGTTGTTTTATGGGTCGCCTGACTCAAAGGAAGCCTGGCAACAAACCGAAACAAAATTGACTACAATTCTAAACGAAGTGATACTCTCACTTCCCTCTGGTTCAATCGAACGGGCACATCGTATAGGCAGTCTTTCCCCAAACAAATGTCGTCTGGTCATCACAAAGTTTGTGAACTTTAAAGTGAAGGAACAAATACTTCCGGCACATAAGCTTTTCAAACAGAAAAACATTGCGCTATCCGAAAATTTTTGTCCAGCCACCCGCATTGCCTGGAAAAAGCTTACCGAATTCGCTAAAAATCAACCCGTTTCCCTCCCTTTTTCCTCAGTCACAACAAGCTCATCATAAACAAAAAACGCTACATTTACAATGCAAACACTGACCGTATTGAAGATTTTAAGAGCAATGAAAACCCTGTTTTACGACAACCCGTCACTGCGTCTGCGCCTGTTCTTGATACTGCGGGATAGGGAAGCGATAGGGGTAGTGGACGAACGGTAACACATATCTCTGTATTATTCACCAGTGCACGCAGCGTTGTTAATAAAAAAGATTTACTGTCATCTGCATTAGATTCTTGCTTTTCGGCTGTTGTCGAAATCACTGAAACTTGGCTGTGTAATAATATTCAAAACTCCGAAATTTTTCATGACGCCTCCAGATTCAACATCTACTGATGCAACCGCACCGAGTCTCGAGGCGGTGGCGTACATCTGGCCATTTCGATCGATTTTTTTTCCTCCAGCATTTCTATAAGCAGCAATCTTGAATTTTCTGGGCCTCGGTAACCACTGACCATCGAAAGTTCAGCCTAGGTGTTTGCTATAGACCCCCTCTTCGTTGCCTTGTCTTACAAATGAACTACATGACGTCCTCAATATTATTTGCACACAGTTTCCTTTTTGCTCCGTCATCCTTCTAGGAGATTTTAACTTCCCTTATATAACATGGTGTACCGCCCCTCCCACTGTAACCCCATACTCAACTGAAGCACAGGAATTTTTGGATTCCCTCACTCAACTGTTACCGAATTCACTAGGCTGTCCTCGACCGCATCTAATACACTTGACCTAATCCTAACTAATACACCTGATCGTATCTCTGCTGTTACTTGCTGTCCTGGAATTAGTGATCACTTGCTGCTCAATTTTCACATTAAAACTACTGCTTCAGCGCGCTTTAAAGAATGTCAAACCATTCTTGACTACAACAGAGCCAACTTCATGCACTCAATAACCAACTTCACAAGTTTACAGATGTATTCTTGAGTACATTTGACAACTCTGTAGAAGTTAACTGGAACAGGTTTGAAGCTAAAGCTCACAAACTCATATATAAATACATACCAAAGTGAGTCATGACCATGCATGCTCAAGCACCATGGTATAACATCCATATCAAGCGTCTGTCGAATAAGAAAAAACGTTTGTATCGCATCGCCAGACGCTCACCTTTTAACTCGCATTGGAATGCGTGCGAGACTGCTTCCAATGAATATATTTCGGCTATAAGAAAAGCTAAACAGAATTTTTTATCTAATGTGCTTCCGTCTATGCTTTCTTCAGACTTAAAAAAGTTTTGGCGTACCATAAACCCTCCTTCCAATGACACCATCACCATAAACGACACATCTGGTGAACCAGTTCCCAGCAATCTTTGTGCTATGCTTCTCAACGATACATTCGTAAAAAACTTTTCTGCGGCGTCTACCGTTGTGAAGCCTCCAACTCAAGCACTCAGTTGCACAGCTATGCCTTCAGCACAAATCGACGTTTCCGGTATCTTTAAACTTATCACTCACCTAAATAATTCCTTATCTCCTGGCTTTGATGACCTAAGCACAAAATTTTTGAAAAACACTGGTGTTTATTGTTCTATCATATTAACAAAAATATTTCAGCAATCATTGGCCACGGGTACGCTTCCTAAGAAATGGAAAATAGGAAAGCGGATTCCAGTTTATAAGTCTGGCAATAAAAATATTCCATGTAATTATCGCCCCATTTCTCAAACCAGTAACTGCTGCAACATACTAGAACATGTCATCTACAGTAATTTGGTTAATTATCTAGAATCCAACTCGTTTTTCGCAGCAGTCCAACACGGTTTTCGCAAGTCGTACTCCTGTGAAACCTAACTAATTTACTTTACTCACAAATTACATCAAATTTTAGATAGGTCTTCGCATGCTGACTGCATATTTTTCAAAGGCATTCAATAAGGTTTCACACGGGCTACTACTTCACAAACTAAATCAATTAAACATTGACAGAAGTTTGTTGACTTGGATTGAATATTTTTTGACTGACCGTTCGCAGTTTGTTGTCGCTAATCAATCTTGCTCTTCATTTAGCCATGTTTATTTAGGTGTGCCGCAGGGGTCCGTCCTTGGGCCCCTCTTATTTCTCATTTATATTAATGATTTGCCTTCTTTGTTGAAATCTAATGTCCTTTTGTTTGCTGATGACTGTGTTATTTTCCGTGAAATAACCTCTGATAACGACACTACTGTTTTGTAGTCTAATTTGAACTCTGTTGTTAATTGTTGAAAAACTTGGCTAATAAAACTCAAAACTAACAAATGCAAGACAATGCGTGTTTCTCGTACTAAAACCAACCCATCACAATATTCTCTTAACAATATCCAATTAGAATCAGTTGCTTCCTACAAATACTTTGGCATTCACATTACCACGAACTTAACCTGGAACTTCCATATTGAGCATATTGTTAAGCAAGCTAACCGCATGTTGGGTTACTTGCGCCGCAATTTTTGCACAGCTCTTGCATCACTCAAATTATTGCTCTACAAAACATTAGTTCATTCCAAACTGGAATAAGCATGCTCAGTATGAGACCCATGTCAGGGAAAACTTATAACTGCACTAGAACTTGTTCAAAATAATTCTGTTAGATTTGTGCTATACAATTACCATCGAACCGCGAGCATTACTAGAATGAAATCTGATTTAGCCCTCCCATCTCTCTCCATTAGGCGTCAAATTTCGTGCCAAACTATTTTTCATAAGCTGTATCACCACCATGTGCTGCGTGGCGAGCTTATACCTAGGCCACACTATCAATTAAGTCGTGTTGACCATGCGCGCAAAGTTGGAATTGATATGTGCAAAACAATGCATTGCTTTCATTTCTTCTTGCCCCGGACAAGTCGCGACTGGAATCGCCTTCCTTTTGACACTGCATCTATTAATGACGTCCAACAGTTTCGAAATGTTCTAGCTAACATTGTATAATCAGGAGTTCTTCTAATGTTTTTTAATTACATTGTGTTAATGATGTTATTGTATGTTGTATCTTAACGTCTTTGTGGTTTTTTTGTTGTTGTTCCGTGCTTTCACACCACTCCCCTTTGTAATGCCTTTGGCGCTGAGGGTATCATAAATAATTAAATAAATAAATAAATAAACCTAACTACCATTGTAAAAAAACAAAAAAAACAAACAAAAGGAGTATGTGGGGGGGGGGGGGGGGGCTTAGCGGTGTTTGAAAATTAATTGTGCTTGTTCTCGTGCAGAACACTGCCTAAACCACCTTTGCCGCAATGCAATGGTCTCCTGCGAAAAAAGCATATTATGATTTGGAAGGGGTTGTTAAGCATTACTCACCGGACAGTAAATTTCGTTGAATTAGTCATGCATGTATACTACCACATAATTGTGAGCACTAGTATAATTGCTGACGTCTGCAAAAGTTACTTGCAATCATTGGAAGCAGTGTACGACACTTCTGCCGCCCTTAATTCAAAAAACAAAAAAAAATCTGCACAAGCCTTTTTTTTATGCCATCCCTACTCATCAGTTTCACGAATACCTTGAATTTCAAGGTCCCCAGCTTGGCACATCCACATTTTAATTCGAGGATTCGGACAAGGATTTGACAGTTGCGGCAAGTGCTAATGTGGGCTTTAACATTGTTTGCTCAGTAGGGTAAATATAAATACTAGCTTTATTGAAACAGAAGTGCTCATGCATGATTTAGGTGATGTTGAACGGCTTGAACATGCATTTTTCGTTAAAATGTAAGCCTTCTTTGCTCCAAGTTTGGTCATTTGTGATAAAAAATAGATGTTTCATTTTCTGTAACCTGCTCCAAATTTCCATTTTAGTCTTCTAAAAGTAAGATTCTGTTGCTCCAAATTCTATTATGGTTGTTGCACCCCTGCATAGAGAGCAGAAAAGCACCATTTTAGTGGCGTGCTTCCCCCCCTCCACGGGAAAAAAAAATTCTAGCTACAGACCTGCTTCTGAAGTATCTCTTAATAACTTCGCTCGGGGGGTAAGGAAAATGAGGAATGTGCAGTACTACACCTCCGACCGTGTGACAGTACATCCAAAAGAGCGCTGTGTGTGACACAAATGTGCAGTTCTATTGCCAAGGCCACAGTGTCGTAATCGTAACGCCACTTGAGATCATTACAAACCTCACATTACTTTAGGGTGCTTTTATTTGGTTCTGTTAATGCACGATGTTTCGGGAGACTGCGTGTAGCATTTGGCCAGAACGTTTTTCAAGCAGAGCGAACTTGTTTGAGTTGCTGCAGCGTGCAATCACTCAGCATGCGTGCTTTTAGTAACTTTCATCTGATTGAAATTATTTATAAAGAATAAGTTTTTTTTTGCGATTTCAAGTTTAGTTTCTTTTTGCAAAAAGCGATGCAGAAAAATGGGCTAATTCTTAGCTACGATTTGAAACTTCCATTGTATGAGCATAGTGGGCAAACGGTTAAGACGTCGCTTTGTCTCTTTTTCCTTCACGTGTGTGCGCACACGTGAATGCAAAACAACTGAATGAGCAAGAATCAGCAAATATTAGTTGAATGCAATGGCTGCATGGTGCATGTTGCCTACTATAAGCCGTCACTGTGCTGCCGGGTTCCACTCCGCTTCTTGTTCAAACAGGGTACAGGCATGAGCAAAAGTGTGCGGACTATGTAATCGGGTGGCAAAATGCATCGATGCGCTGTCTACTTATTCAGCACGTGCTGCTGCATGCGTACCCATCCCGTCGTTATCAGGTGACCTCTTATGTTGCCTAACGTAATTGACATTGAATTCCCCATGAGCACAGAGAATTCAAGCTCAAAAAGATACTAATTGCTCCTGACTGAGGCTAGTCTCATTAAGCTAATATATGTGAATAACGGTGGCAATATTTACAATTATGACTGGATATAATGTTTCACATTGAACCAAGCTGATCTGCAGAGTCTTATAATTATGCAAATTACACCTAGTTAAGCTTAATAGAAATGTTTGCTGCTTAATGAGACATCCGTCAACACATGTGAAACCTAAATACGCTTATTTGGTTTCCAGTCACTAAGGGGTAGTTAGCCTCTTTATGTGCTAATCTTTTCTGGCTGATGGGGAACTCGATTTGAATTACCTGACTGCGATCAAGTTTGCCTTCTTCAGACTAAATATTCTTGGCTAAATGAAGTGATATGATCAATTATGCCTTAGTTAGACTTGGATATACTTAACTCGACTCACTTCGGCTCATTTAAGCTTTACATAACTTAACACAAGAACAGCGAATGTTTATTATGCACACTTAAAATTAGCCCAACTTAATCTGCTTATGCTCGGCTTTAATAGGTTAGAATATGCTATACTATGCTTGAGTAGTTTAGACTACGGTTTGGCTTAATGAGGAAAGTTTAACTTGGCTTAGGGTGACAAAGGCGAGCTGCGCAGAGAAAACTTATTTTTTTATGCTTGGCTTCATTTGGTTGTATGGTGCTAGCTATGCTTAGTTAGGCTAACTGGTGAAAAAAACTACGTGCTTGGCACTTCGATTGGCCCAGCCTAAGTGCTACGTAAAAGAGCAAGGAAAGCAACACTCAGTTGTCGTTTTGGCTTTGAGCGCTGTAACTATGTCAAACAAAGCTCTGTGTGAGGCCGCTAGATTACGACCGTACGGGCATGCACACTACAGCAGGCAATGTGCAAAGATGGCAGGTCGATGCATTCTGCCGCGCAACCCCGTAGTTAAGATAGTATTGCACAACCCTAGGGTTACCCCAGCACAACCCCAGGGTTAAGATAGTATTGCATGATTAACACTTTTAGACACTATGTACATACTCGTGTACACCACTTGTTTTTGTTATTTGCATCAAGTAGAAGCTAAGAAAGAGCAAGATATATCGTACATTAGATGAATTGAACTTCCTCCATGATTAATTTTTCTTCATTTAACCTCATTTTGGAGTGTACTGATACCTATGAAGACTTTTCTGAAGGCACTACTACGTTTTACGAGTCGTGCGACGTGCTTATTCCTGCAGGCAATGTGAAAAGAAGAAATTTTCCTTGCTCATAACCAACATAACCAAAAACAAATTTGCTATATATTTCTAGCTAGAAATAAGACTCTATCTATGCCGAAAATAAGCATCAATGACTTAAGGATAAAGCAATATTTAATTGCAACTTAATTAATATGAGTTACTATAACAAGCATAGATTCAACAATTGTCTCTATTTTTGTTGCAATAGAATATTAAGTGCTTTGAAGTAACATTGAAGTGATTTGACACATATACAGACAGTTCTTAAGAATTGGCATCTGATTAAAAATTGCCATATGAAAGAGTTAAAAGACATTAGGCTGCAAAGTGAACATTGCAAGGGCTTTCATTGGCTCCCTCATGGCCCTGCTTTTTCAAATAAATATGGTAGGCACAATATATAGCTTACAGGCAACTTGAATTCACTGTGCTAGGCGGGGAAGCAGCAGCAGAGTTGGCAAATTTTTCTGTAGTAGTGCCTGCCGTGTTGCTACCTCTGGCTTGATATTCTCAACACTGCTGCACTTCAATTTTGTTTTGATACGCTCATTACATATCTTTTCTGTGTTGTTTCAACACCAGTGAAATTTCATGAAATTCAATTTATTGCTGCAACTGCTATTCAACCTACTTCTTTCAAGGACTTCAGCACTTAGCAACAAGTGTTAAGCTTAGAGGTAGGCCTCGTTTGGGACCATTTTGAATAGGGCTCAATAGCACAAAAAATTATAGAAAAAAAGCATTAGTACACTAAAAGTCTTTGTACTTAAGTTGTACATCGAGTGTAGGTTTTTGGCACTATACAATGAATAGCAATTACTAAAGTCAAACTATTTGATATTTTGAAAAACTTAAATTCTCGCATCTTTATCAATGGCATTCCAAAATTGTCTGTACCCTCAAAACATAGGTCTAATGAAATTTTTACAGAATATATGTTTAGTAAAAAAAATATTGGAACCAGATATTGCTAACACTGCATGTAAAAACAGTTGGTAACATCTAATGAATGGACTTGGCAACACTCCAGCCATGGTCACGGCAACTCACCTGCGACACCTTTTCGTATTGAAGGAGCTGTTATGGTCCCGCGCTATTCTTTGCGACGACGTGCTACCTGGTCACCCGCCGGAAGCCCTCTTGCTCCCGGTACGGGTGCGTGCTACACATAGCCTGAACTCGCCTGTTGAACCGCACTGCCAGCGAACGCTGGATCCGTCATATTTTTGCAACGCCCCCTACTCGAGCCAGTGCACTGGACTTCGATACCAGCTCACGTGACCACGACAACTGTTCATCTCCAGACTACGTCCTCCTCGCCACCGAAGCGCATATATGCGTGGAGGCTCGGCGCGGCCCCCATTAGGCTTGGCAACATCGCAGTCATAGTCACGGCAATTCACCTGCAACACCTTTTTGTATTTCAGGTAAAAAATCGATATTGATTATACGCACGTCGCACTCGTTATGCGGCCCTCCTTTGTTGCTAAGCCTAAAGCGCTGTTTAGATATTGCAGTTGATTGTGCACATGTCATCAAATAGATATTGGCGTGTTCAGGTGACATAGAACTGAACCGAGACCCTAACACTCATTCTGGAAAGACGCAGACAGCTGTTGACTTACTTCCAGTCCTTAAAGAACTGCAATTTGGTCGAGCTTCCATGCTGCAAAAACTTAAATCCATTCAGTAGAACTTATCCCAGAATAACAGTGCTACCAGAGAAATCAACAAAAGACTCACTAAAACAGAAAGTGATTGTGAATCAATAATGGGTGTTAAGAAGCAAATCAATGATATCCGGATACTTTCTGATAAAAATGTGAAAGATATACAATCAGAGGGAGATTAGATGACTCGAAAAACCGAGTGCGTCGTTTCAACCTCGTATTGAAACGTGGACTAAATTCGAGGCTTCAGTGCTTCAATTCTGCAGCAAAGAGCTGAACATTTGTATTGAGCCTATGGAAGTCAAGAGAGACCACAGACTCGAAAAGTACAAATTGAACAATAACTGTCCAATCATCATTAAATTCACTCACATTTAAGACTAAAGATAAAGTTCTTTCAAGCACTTATAAACTAAAAGGTTCCACTTTCCCATTTTCTGAAGATTTCTTCCCCAACACACTACAAGCCAGGAAACATCTTGCTGAATTCGGAAGAGCCCAACAGCAATCATATAAATTGCAGCATGGCAAGCTCATCATTGGTAGCAATAACTACAGATATGATCACAGTGCTCAAAAGGTTGTACATCTCCATTTAAACGATTAAGCCCCAGCCATGCCAATCCGCAAAGAAAGCCGTTCTCGTTTCTGTACAGCAACATAAGAAGCATTCTTTCTAAAGCACATGGTCTTCAGAGCTTAATTACCACCATAGAATTAGATTTGTTTGCAATTACAAAGACATGGCTCAAAGTTTCTGTTACAGACACTAAGTTGCTACAACTTTTTCCAAATTTGCATGTATTTTGACGTGATTGTACTAATAAATGTGGTGGTGGCGTACTAGTAGGTAGCCATAAAGATCTTCTGTGTAGCAAAATTAAAACATCCTCATCCTTAGAAATATCATTTTTACTTTGTAATGTCACCTATCCTCCCACAATAATTGGTGTTTGCCATCGTCCTCCTGGTAGTGACCCCTTTTTTGTACCCGCATTCCACGAAACAATTGGCTCCATAACAGAATCTTACAAACATCTACCGATGCTGCTTTTTGGGGACTTCAATTTTCTAGCAATATGTTGGCATGTGTGTCCTGGAAAGATAGTATACAGAGAGATTTAGTCCATTCATGCGTAACTTCTGGGCTAACGCAATCGGTCAATAAACCTGTGCACAAAAGTGATAGCTCCCTTTATATTTTTGACCTTGTTCTCACTTCCGGGCCTGAAAAAGTGTCCCAAATGATGTTCCTGCCAGAGCTAAGTGACCACTTAGTAATTCGTGCAACTTATTCTTGTGAACTTCTTCATCCAACAAAAACAACAAAAAACATAACATTGTATGATAAAGGCAATTATTCTGCTATAAACTCGGAGCTCGAAAAATTTGCTTCTTTTTTTCTTACCGACCTTTCAAAATGTTCACTCGAAACAAATTGACTACAGTTCAAAAACAAGATGTTATTTTCTAAGCATGTGCCTAAATTTACTTTCACCGTGAAAAAGTCGTCCGCACAGTTTAACACCACACTGAAACGCTTAAATAATAAAAAGAAATGGCTATTTCGATCAGCAGTGGTCCAATTGGCCATGCGGATGAAACAGCTACTACACTGCAGAAAAAGAATTTGAAAGACTTGCTGACAAAGAAAAAAGAAAAAAAAATTTTTTCACAAACACTACCCGCTTTGTTGAGCAATCACCCTGAAAAATTTTCGAACACAATCAACCCCAGCAACTCCTAATCATTGGCACTGTACCACTATCGAAAGCATGCAATTCCTGGTCATGAGGCTGCTGAACAACTAAAGAATTTTTTCTTTTCCCTGTTTACCGTTGAATCTGTCGACAACTCTCCTTCATTTCTTAATTACAACCATAGTGTGATGCCTGACATCACATTCTGCCCAAACAGCATTGCAAAACTCATAAACTCAATAAAACTGTCATCTTCATGCGGCATCGATAGCATCGACGCAAAAATGCTGAAAAACACAAAATCAAATGTTAGTACACTACTTTGCCATATTTTTCAACAGTCACTATCATCAAGAGTGGTTCTGGAAAACTAGAAAGTGGGCAACATTGTTCCTTCATCTCTCTGCAGCAGCTACCGTCCCATTTCCTTTACTAGCGTTTGCTTCAAGCTAATGAAGCATGTTATATATTCTAACGTTGTCAAGTTCTTAATCAGCAATAACTTTTTTTTCATACTAGTCAGCATGGCTTTCGCTCAGGATTATTGTGCCAGACCCAACTAGCTCTATTTTATCATGATATCAGTTCTAACCTTGGTTTAAACATACCTGTTCATGCGCTTTTCTTAGACTTTGAAAAAACTTTCGAGAAGGTTCCACATAACTGGCTACTGATAAAGCTCTCTCATTTAAACATTATTACAGATGTAGTTAATTGGATTCGAAACTTTTATACCAATTGTCAGCAGTTTGTGCATGCTAAATTTGTATCATCAAGCCGTTCCTCTGTAATCTTTGGTCTGCCACAAGGTACAGTGGTCGGACCATTACTTTTTCTCATTTATATGAATGACCTTCCATCAAACAACCCTTATAGCATTCGTCTCTTTGCAGACGACTGCGTCGTATGCTGTCCCATAGCAAAGAGTGCAGATATTAAATTATTACAAAACGACCTCAACCTTGTATTATCATGGTGTGATAAGTGGTTAATGTCTTTAAACATAAAGAAAAGTTCATTGGTATCTTTTCATCACAGGGTCCAATACCAGTCAGCAGAATATACCATTTCCGGCTCCACAATCTCATCCGCTGAATGCTACAAGTATTTCGGCGTCACACTTTTTAGTAAGATTTTTTGGTCACCTCACGTCACTAATATAGTCAACTCCGCGAATGGCACTCTGGGTTTTCTGCGTATAACTTAAGAATTGCACCTCCATCAGTCAAATTAATATCGTATACTATGTTTGTTTGTCGGAATGTAGAATATGCATGTTCAATCTAGGACCCCCATCAATCTAACTGATCAAACGTTCTAGAATTGATTCAAAACTGCGTTGCACGCTTCATCTATTCTGAGTATTTTTATAACTCCAATGTTTCCAAACATAAAGCCCGGGCTCACCTATCTGATCTAGAGTCACCACGTTTCATATCTCGACTATGCCTGTTTCAAATGTTTTATCAAGCTCCCATTAAAATTCCAACCATCCTGCCAGTTCATCCCACATCCAATCGCACAACCATACAAAAGCAGTACGCCCTCCGCCAGCACAAACTACTACCCATTATCGCTCCTTTTTTGTCTTAACCGCACGAGACTGGAACCGTCTGACTGCATCTACCGTGCACCACTCCGACCCTCATCAATTCAAGATTGCATTTGAGTCACTTTTTTTTCTGTAATGAATAATACCCATTCCTCATGTAATACCCCAGTTGGGGCCTTTGAGGTATTCAAAATAAATAATAAATAAACAATGTGCCTGCTGTATGGAGTCTGTATGTCCCCCTCCAAAAAGCCATTGAAGACTTAATGCAGTCTTGCAATTATGAATAGCATTTTTCTTACCTAAGTCTCACATATATTTGTGTCACAGTGTGCATGAAATAAAGCTAATCAAAAAAATCTACTAAATTTGCTAACTTATTTGCTCGATAAAGTTAAAAAGAATCAAATTTAGCATGAGTGAACAAAAAGGAATAACAATTAATTATAAGCAAAGTGAAAGAGACAATGGCATCATGGTGCAAGCTTTTGTATGACATTATATTGCCCAGCAGTATAAGAATGTTGATAGGTGCGCATAGTCCTATGTGTGTCACAATATTGCCTCTAAATGAAAAACATTTCTGGTTTCATAAAGTATTTGCTCTTTCACTGCAGAGCTGTTGCTGCTAGTGTGCAGTAGTTCATCTGGCAATCAGATTGGGAGCTGTGTCACATAGCCTGCTGAAAAATATCCACAAGGATGTGGTGGCTTGATATGGCCACCAAATGTGCCATAACCACAAGGCCAGCTAGGCACCCGAAAGTTTGGCAAGTAGCGCTTTTGTTTCTTCTGCCAAGTCATGCCCATGTCTGCAGATCAGATGAATTGAACTCTGAAGTTGAGAGATTTCACTCTTATGTGGAGCATTTGGAGTTCCAGAGCTAATGACATAACTGAATAGAAAGAACTGCACCTATTTTTTACAATAATCGACACTGAAACATACGAATGATGGTGTTTAGTGTTTTGTGGTGCAAGGGCCATTTCATGGCCAAAGAGCACCAGTTCATCTTACTAGAGATATGAACGATGATTGTGATAAGAGGCTGTATAAGGGCCATAAAATTTCTCGCGCTAAGGCGGGCAAAATTGTAGAAGTAATAAAATTATGAGCATGCCGTGAAAGGTGTGGGGTGTTAATGGATGACAAAAGTTTGTGATAATAAAAACGATGGTGGACATGTATGGCACTAGCACAAGTGCCTCACTCGTTCCCACCATTGCGTCCAAGGGCCATGAGGCAAGCGCTTTGTTGAGTGTAGCCACTGCAGCAGAGACCTCTCTGGAGAGGTCGTGCTACGCAATGCTCGGGTATATGGTATGAAAAGTACAAACCTCTCCTAAAAAAGCTAACAATGATTTATGTGTAAAAAGTGGTTCGCTAGCGACGAACATTGCAGGATGATCTGCTGTCAGTAGGGTAATGGAAAGTGTTGTCTTCTTAGCATGTCGAACTCTTTACACTGGATTAGAATGTGAAGTACGGTGAGCGCTTCTCCAGATTTTTCACACAAATGTGGATCGCCACCGGACGAAAGAAATGAATGTGTAGTGTATGTATGCCCTGTTCTTAACCTTGTAAGTATTACTTCTGTGTGGCATGATTTTGATACTGGTAGCCAATGATTAAGTTGCGGCTTGATGACATGCAATTTATTACCTGTGTGTGTGTCTCATGTGCTCTGCCTATAACCCCTGAGCTTTCGTTTTAGAAAAGCTTTCAAGTCGAATACAGGAACTGGTATTGATGTATTGCCAGCCGTTTTGTTGGTGGATCCAGCTGACTGGTCCACCAGAACGTTGCCTTGTATTTCTCGGTGTCCTGGCACCCAGCAGACTACAACACGCTGCTTGGATGAGTACACTGTGCATAGCAGTGAATAAAGCGAGACGAGAACAGGGTTTTTGTGCTTTTTAGATGTTTTCAGAGCTTTTACTACGTTTAGGGAACCTGTATATATTATTGCCTTCTGTAGTTTTATTTGTTTATTGTGTTTAACAGCCCCAAGTATCGCATAAAATTCGCCGGTAAAAATGCTTGTATTAAAAAGAGTGCAGAACGCCGGATTCCGAAAAGGATGGGCCGAAGGCTGCGTACGAGACAGAATTGGTAGACTTTGACGCATCTTTGAAGAACTCAGGACATGTGTATTTATGTTGTTGTTCTAGGAAATATGTCTGGATATGTGCAATTGGTGCATGCTTCGTAACCTCCAAGAAAGACATGTCGCGATCTATCGCCTGCCACTGTGGCAGGTATATTGCGGCAGCCATCAAGCGGTCTTCGAGTGGCACACCGGTTTTTTTCGCTAGGCTCCTCACACGGAGTGAGTCGGGCTGTCCCGTAGAAGACAGTTTTTTAAACACAGCAAGTCTTGACATATCATTAATTGTGGAATGTGATGGGTGATTCTTGTCTGCGTTTACATTAAGATAATACTTAAAAGACATTAACACCTCTGTAGGTGGAGCGACCATTCGTTCGATTCCACGTAAAAGCTTTCCACGGGGCTAGTGAGAAAAGCATCCGTAGAGAGGCGAATGCCTAGATGATGAACAGGATCAAGCATTTTAAGGGAAGTAGGTGTCGCAAACTGATATGCTCTTGCCCCATAGTACAGGCGGTTACAAATGAGGCTTTTATACAAATTCATTAAACACTTGTCACTTCCCCATGTAGTGCATGACAACACTTTTAGAACATTTATTGCTTTTATGCTATTGTTTTTTAAATACTTGATGTGGGGTATGAAGCTTAGCTTAATGTCCAATATTAGGCCTAAGAATTTATGTTCAGTATTAACAGCAAGACGTTGCCCATGCAGTTCAATATCAGGTTCGGAATGAAGGCCTATCTTCCTAGAAAACAAGACACACGTGCTTTTTTGTGCATTCAGCCAGAACCAGCCGGAACGTTCTTCCACGCACGCCAAGACGCGACAGGTCTCTTAATATTCCAAAGCGCCATGTTGTATCGTAAGCCTTTTCGATATCGAAGA
Organism: Rhipicephalus microplus; assembly: GCF_043290135.1. Lineage (NCBI taxonomy): Eukaryota > Metazoa > Arthropoda > Arachnida > Ixodida > Ixodidae > Rhipicephalus > Rhipicephalus microplus. The sequence goes on from NC_134703.1 coordinate 188,454,494, forward strand.
ACACAGAGAAAATATTGTTTATAGACAAAAGCGTCTCTGATCTGTGCCTCAATATGAACAAGGTGGTTTGTGGTGGATCTACCCTCTCGGAATCAGAACATAAATGGGTCGAGTAAATTGTTTGTTTCAAGGAAATGTACAAGTCGGCAGTTTATCATTTTTTCGAAGACTTTGCACAAGCAGCTTGGAAGTGCAATGGACCTATAACTCGAAACTGAAGAAGGGTCCTTGCCCTTTTTCAAAATGGGCATAAATAATAGCGTCTCTCCAGGAAGTAGGGATAAAATCAGAAAACCAGATAGCATTGTACAAACAAAGTAAGATTTTTTTTTGTTTCGATTGGTAGGTTTTTAACATTTCATACACCACGCGGTCAGAACCTGGGGCAGAAGTACTGCAGGAAATTAGAGATGTTTGGAGCTCAGCTTGGTTATATGCCTCGTATCTAGTAGATCTGTGTTCGAGTTTCTGCATTTATATTCTTGTTCAGTTTTTTCGGAAAGCATCAGTATAGTGTGACGAGCTGGACACCCAATCGAATTGTGCACCAAGGAAATTCGCCTGATCTTCCAAGGTATCACCTTGTGTGCTTACGAGTGGGAGCATGTGTACTTGTCTTCCTCCTACCCTACCAACCATGTTCCAGACTTTAACCTCCTGTATGTATGAATTGATCCCCGACAAAAACTTCTGCCAGCTTTCTCTTCTAGCCTACCGACGCGTTCTCCTGCCTTGAGACTTTATTTTCTTAAAGCTGTCAAGATTTTCGGCTGACGGTGAGTTCTGAAGCAACCTCCATGCTCTGTTTTGCTGTTCGTGGGCGTTTCGGCATCCAGAGTTCCACTACGGCACACGTCATTTTTCAGGGTGTCTATTTGTTTGTGGGATGCATTTTGTTGCAACATCAATCAAAAACGCTGTGAAGTAGTTGACAGCAACGTCAATGCTCAAAGTACATATGTCACTCCAACATAAACAAGCGATGGTATAAAACTGTTCCCAGTCGGCTCTCTTTATGAGTCATTTGGGAACACATAATGGACACTCAGTTGCTGTAGTTGTGCTCAAAGCTAGGGGAAGTGGTCACTTCCGTACAGATTACTGATGACTTTCCACTAGAGTAGAGGCACAAGAGACGGCGATACTATGCATAGGTCTATGGAGAAATAAGTATTGTTCGAGAGATTAGAATAGGTTGTTTTTTTTATTTAGGAGACGCGCTCGACGAGAGAAGGAACTGTTCAATCAGTCGACCTCGCGCATCGCAATGCGGGTCACCCCATAGCCTGCTATGCGCATTAAAGTCTCAAAGGAGAACATAGGGCTCCGGAAGTTCATCAATTAAAGATTTTAAATCACGTTTTTGCAGCTGATAGCTAGAAGAAATGCAAATAGTGCAAATTGTGATCAGTTTATCAAAAAGAACAGCTCGAACAGCCACTGCCTCAAGGGATGTTTGGAGTTGTAAGTGTGTGCATTGTGCATGCAGTTCCTTAATGCACTATAATGGCAACACCCCCGGATGATGTCATGGCACCATCACGGCCCTTTCAGAAAATAACGTATTTATAAAGAAAATTGGCGTGTTTTGAGTTTAGGTGTGTTTCTTGCACACATCTCGTTTGGTGAGTGTTCGTTTAAAAGTTCTTGGATGTCGTCCAGGTTTCTTAGAAGGCCTCTGACGTTCCATTGTATCATTTGAGTGTTCATGGTGAATGTTAAGTAGTGCTGTGTGTACGAAAAATGAGTGGCTGTTTAGGCAGGGAGTTCGAGTTCATGTAACAGGGCCGTCACCAGGCCCTGTTATCTGCTTTTTTCTTTTTCTTGGGGCGCTCCAAGGAGCCATGCCGCTCTTTTGGCACCAAGGGTACCGACGTATTCATTGCCTCCTCGGAGGCACTGGATGCCCGCACGTGCGAGCTGTTAGTTCGAATTTTGGGCCTCGCCTGGTGAGGTGAGGCCTTCAGACCTGAGGACCTTGGAGTCCCCGGTCTCTGTTCAGGAGTAGGCAGTGTAGTCCGGACTACAGCCGCCTTGGGGGCAGGTGCCATAACCACCGGCTCGTTACGCGCGGGCCGAAGGAGTGGCGAGGGCTGGTGCAGCGGTGCACCCGGACGTGCTGCATCAGCATGTGTAGGTTCATACAATGGTGAAACTCTTCGCCGTGCTTCCTTGAATGAAATGTTTGCCTTCACCTTCAATGTAATTATCTCTTTTTCTTTCTTCCAGTATGCGCAGGAGCGTGAATATGCGGCATGGTTTCCTTCACAGTTTACACAGTGTGGTGGTTGTTTGCAGTTCTCAGACACGTGGCCTAGAACTCAACATTGTGCACAAGTCTGGTGACCACGACAGCTTTTAGAACCATGGCCATACCTCTGGCATTGGAAGCAACGACGAGGGTTAGGTATATATGGGCTGAGAGAGGTCTTCGTGTACCCTGTTTGAATACTTTCTGGCAGATTACTGAAAGCGAACGTGAGTAGTAAGTGTTTTGTTGGTGTTTCCTCGTTGTCTCTTCTGATGATGATCCTTTGTATATTGTTCACATTCTGATTTCTCCACCCCTCCATAAGTTCTTCTTCGGTCAGGCCAAGCAAATCAGCGTCAATACAACTCCACGGGTTGCGTTCATTGATCTGTGTGGTGTTACAGTGATCGGAGTGTCACAAAATGTTGAAAGATTGTGTAGCTTCTCAAACAGTTTTTTTTCTTGAATTTCGAGGAGGAGGTCTCTGCTGGCCATTTTCGTAACTTTGTACCTGGCCCCAAGAGTTTCTGTAAGACACCTGGCTACTACAAAAGGGGATACAGTTCTGGCTTGCTTGCCACTTTTCTCACTATGTATGACATAAAAATGGGGGAGGTTTTCTTTTGAACGGTTGAAAAAAAAGTCTTTGGTGGGTACACGCTTTAGGACGGTACGATCATTTAACAGAGGAAAAGCTCTATGCATGCCTGTTTCATTTTCTTCAGAAGCGTTGGCGGCCACCCACCACAAAGCCCAACGAGGGGACGCTACAAGTTTGCGGATGCTAGAACCTGCAGACACCAGTTGTGCAACGCAACTATAACCCGTTGCGCCTAGACCAAGGTAGGCTATTTGCTCAGTGTTAACCTTAGCCACCAGGAAGTTTGGAAGTAAACAGAAGAGAGTAGAAGACATGACAGTTGAAAAGTGAGAGATAAAGACAAAGATGTAGGGAGAGAGATATAGAAAAAGGCGACTGCCAATTTCCCCTGGGTGGGTCAGCCCAGGGGTGCCGTATATGTGAAGCTGGGGCCAAAGGGGTGTGTTGCCTCTGCAGGGGGCCTTAAAGGTCCGATCACCCATCGTGGGCTCAAACCCCAGGATCCCCTCTTCCCCGGACATGGTTCAGCCACGCAAGGCTAGGTGTGGGAGGAGACCGAAATCCCCCCGTTAGCTCGGGTCCGTGGTGTCGCTACACACCAAACGCCGGCTTGTGCAGACGCCCCTGAGAGGCTGAAACATACGAAATTCACAAGAATATGGTTTTATCATTGCCAGGATAAAAGCTCTTCATCAAAGTAAGGGAACTAATACAATGCCACTGCTGCCCAAAGATCGCGGTAATTATGGAAATGTGTGAATTCAGTCATAAAGTACAGCTTCACAAAGCAAATGACGTATTCGTTGTAGTAAATTCGAAGGACCAAACCCAAAAATCCAACTTTTCTGCTGGTTTATCTGCACGGCAGAAGGGTAGCTTGAATGGAACTCACATTTGAAATCAACTGCTCTTGACAAAAATCGGCCACATTACAAACTGCTAAAATAAAGGTCGGAAACCTGTAAAAGCGCTTAAAAGCAGTGAATATGAAAAAAAGCATTGCCGAATGTTCTGTGGCCCCTCAAAGGCACTGAAGCAAGAAGCTCATAGTGAATAAGACAAAGAAGGAGAACTGGTATAGTTGTCACAAGGTTTAAGTGTCATTGCTGTGACAAAAGGTATACATGCTGTCTATGCTCATCAACAGAGCATATATCAAATAAGAATAAATGAAGGCTAAGTGCATACAGTAATAAAACCACCCGAGGAACATGAATACACAACTATACAGTCAACACATAAGAAAAACGATATATGGGGTTACTCTTACTGGAAAGTGCGGCAACTCATAAATTCAGGTGGACACATGATTACAGCAGCCATGATATGTGGAAGTATGCTTCAAAATAGTGAATTATTGGGCTAGTTAGTTTACATTTTGGCCTAGAAGAGTGAAGGCTTGGAATTTAAAAAAAATACTTAGAAGACGCTCAACTTGCAGCTTAGTATATTTTGAAAAGCTCCTTACCATGAAAGCAAATGCGCAGGCATCGTCACATCAGATTGTCAGTGAACCAACACCAAATATCTGGGTAACAAAAAAAAAAACGTGTTAAAAATCTATGATACCATAAAGGAGGCATGCTTAGTCAGTTTTGAACTTGACTGCATTAAAGGAAGTTTATTTCCTTCATTGTCAGATGCACTCAAGGTGCACTGACACATGCTTCTGTGGCAATTTCGATATTTCCCGCATGTGAGATTTCACTCTCTCGCCTGCCCTTAGCCCTGCCCTTGATGCCTGCCTCCTCGAAAATAGCGGAAAGTATCTCTTTGATGGTATTGTAGGTTGTTAACATGTTTTTTTACTCAGATGTTTGTTGTTGGTTCAGTGACAATAGGGTGTGACTGTGCCTGCGTATTTGCTTTTATGTTGAGACGCTTTTCAAAATATACTCGTCAAAAGACATCGTTTCTGTTAAGCGTAGATGGCGTAGTCCTCATCGGGACAAAGTGCATTTCACAAATCAAGGATGGTTTTGCTTACAACGAGCAATGAGAGATATATGCAGCATGTTTTTGTACATTCATAATTTTCAGTTTTGCTTATTTTCCAAGTGTCAAAGCATGCTTGCGATACACAATAATTTTTATTGTAAGATATGCTGCACATTGGCAACACAATTTCGCATGCATTATTTTTTTGAGGCAGACTTCCTTGCAATCATGGTTAACATTACAGCTGCACTGTGACTTTTGATAGCAATGAAGTACTCCAATTGTTGAAGTTTTATCGTGCAATCTACGTGGGAAAGGTGATCATTGATGAGCAATGTTCACTTGGTGTCAATTGAAAGTGCACGTGTGACCGGACTATACCCACTCATATAAAACTAGCTTGTTCGCTTTGTATATGCGCTTAAAGCCTTAAACACGCGAGTGCTAGTGTTTAAATAAATATGAGTGCTAGTGTTTCATACGAGTGCTAGTGTTTAAGGCTGAGCTTTACTAGCCGACCCATATCCTCACGAAAGTTCTCATTTCTCACATTCAGGGTCACTGCATGAACTTTGCTGAGTGTGTTGCTTCCTAGCAAACTGAAGTCACTCCCTTGAAATATGCTGCCTATACGTGTTGCTGGGTAGTTTGTGTCCTGAGTAAATGCGAGCCCTTCTGTGAGACTTCATGGTCACACCGAAACGCCCTATGGTATAACATTTGACAATTATTTCTCGAAAGGCGACACTGTTCCCAGTGCACACTTGACAACTGGCGAAAATGACGATGCCGATTGTCACAGGTAGACAGCTTCATCGAAGTAACGTGCCAGGGCCTAGCGTTAAAGAGCGCTTTAGGCTTTCAGTATTTCTGGCTCTTTTCTGGACTATTTCATAGACCAGCTCAATGAGCGCTTTAAAAAGCACCGGTACACCTTGAAGATGCTTTCTCCCCTTCTGCCACAGAATATTTCCGAATCTGCCAATTCTTTCACTGCCGAGAAGTTTGCTGACATGTACTCAAATATTATCTGAACTTCAGCATTGCAAGAGGAGTTTGCAATGCCATTGCAAATGAAAGCGAGAGAAGCGAAAAACGCTGAGCATGTCTGAGATGAAAGGATGAAAGCAGTTCCCAATTGCCCAGAGGTATTCTTCCCAAACGTGCGCAGTCTTCTAAAGATTCTGGCAACTCTGCCTGAGAGCACAGCTGAAGCGGAACGCTCTTTTTCATTGCTGAGACGTTTAAAGATGTACTTGACAGCTACAACAACAAATGACAGATTGGTTGGCACCGCTCTTCTGAACATCGACCCTGAAATACAAGTCCGCCCGGAAAACTATAAGCACCTGCTAAAAATAAAGGAAGAAAGTTAGCTGAAGGTATTTTTGAATTGAGATTTGCCAAACAGCAGTAAAAACATAGTTGTTAATAATTAATTGATGGGGTTTGACATCCCAGCACCACAATATAATTACTAGACACACCGTAATGGGGAGCTTCAGAAATTTTACCACTTTGGTTCTTTAACATACATTTAAGTGAAAGTGCACGATCTTCAAAGATTTTTGCCTACATCAAAAATACGACAAGAATTCGATCCCGCTATCTGCAGGTCAGCAATAGAGCACCATAACCACTGGACCATCCTGGCGGGTAATAAAAAAGATGGTTTTGGTAAAATCAGTATGCACTACTTTTCGTCCAGCTGTAAGGAAGCAAGTTCATCTGTATAAGATATACATATTGCTGAAAATCACTTTGACAGCATGGAAGAATGATTCCGTTCTCTCCCGTTGCCTACTCCTTGCTTTTTCAGTGGAACCTTTCACTTGTAGATTTGGTTCGCGGATATTAAAGGTGTGAACGGCAATGCAACAACCCAAGTTTGCATGTAAGAATGGGTAACATATGTGGCATATAATATGACATTTAATGCGCAGGATAATTATCGTGTCAATTGAAAAAGATAATCAAGAATATTCTGCTATGTAATGTGTCTGTTTGCTGTGTGAGACAATGCTTGCACAGAGTTTCTTTCATTTCTTGTAAAGAAATTATGGTTACTATGTATATTACTTGTAATTTTATATGATACCATGCCCATTCACGTTTCTCCATTCTGTGCATTTTGTGTCGTGCTTCATGTCGCTAGTTGAAGAAATCGCTCCGTGTCCTTCTAGTCAAGTCAATGTAAAGAAACAAACAGATGAAGCGAATCAATAAATATATACGAACAATTTGTCATAAATTGTTTCAGCTTTTAGCTCCTTATCCTTGCGCTGTTTACCACACTTCTGAACAACAAAGCTTGTGCTCACTACAGCTGCCTACACTGCATTTCTCATTACGCTGCTTTAGGTTTATGACCCCAATCTTTTTATTTATTAACCCAAGTTACATGATGAATATTTTAGTAAGCCTTTCTAAGGCTGTGATTGGCCTGCACGTTTGCCTGTGTTGCACCTTCATCACTAGACAACACTTCGGAGTGCCTTTAGCCGCTAAAGCATAGGAAAGATATGTATAAATATATTGTACACTCGCATACAAGCGAAGTTAAGTGTATTAACTGAATATTCTGTCATGCGCATGTTTGTGTGTGAGTGTGTGTGCACGTGTGTGTCTTTCTTTAGATCTCAGCAGAACGAGTGAAGGTTCAATATAAATGTTAGCTGTGGCTTGAGTATATCTTGGACCGTGTTCAAAAAGCCACAATATAATATGCTTGAACGTGGCCTATCAGACTTTGGAACTGCGTCTGGCTTTTTTCATTGAAACGAACCTCTGCCTATTGAATATTATCGTAGTGATCGACTCCCGCGAGACCTGTTCCAGCGCGTGCAAGTATCACCTCAGTTGTAGCATTAATTCTGTCGCCGAGCCCACTTGAAACGCTCGCGGTCGAGATTCCCGCCCGAAATCTCACAGAGTGCCAAAGCCTTGAGAAACACCGCGACACGTTTTTCTGTGTGCAGACATTATTAATTTTAAAAGCGCCCAGGAGTTATATTGTGATAGTAGCAGTGCTTAGTTTCTAAATCACATCAGCGCGAAGTACGAAAAAAAAATTAGGTGGGTAAGTTTTGGGGAGGGGGGGGGTGTTGTTGGACGAAAAATTCGAGAAGTTAACCTCCCAACCTCCGCCCCCCCCCCCCCCCCTGGCTACGCCACTGTTTGCTACTGCAAAATTTCTGCCTTAAACAGCTTCATTGAAGTGAAGAATTGCTTTGCAGTGCATCAAGAATGGAGTAGATAATCTGCACGCGGAGCTTTCAAATGCCTTTTTTGAATTGCTTCGTGCTGTCAAAAACTTCAGAACACAAAAGCTTGTGCCACGACAGCATTGTTATCGGTGTAGTTCATATGGATCTATAGTGTCAAATGGTCCAGCAGGGACTGGAGATGAATGGCTGCATACGAGTTCATGTTTATTTTTTCACCTTCCGTACTGCTGTACAACCAAAAGATGTCCTGAATTTATCTTTGAATGCGAAAATGCCCTCCTCCTCAACTGCCGAGCTGCATGTTTTTGCAGCAGGAATAAGGAGTCAAACAGCAAATAAAGGTAGCAAGAATAACACAAATTTAAGCGGCGCAGATGCTGAACAAAAAAAATGTTAATCGAATGAAAGACCGCTCACTGCCATTGAGTCTTGCATATTTCTTGCGCATAAGGCATGTGCTGATCTACGCATTCAGTCATGGTGCTATCAGTCATTCTCTCCAGATTCTTTTGTATATCGTGTTATCCGGTATTTACTCGCATAATTTGCGCACTTTTTTGCGCGACTTTGGGGCCCTTAAGGGGGTGCACAGATTACGCGAGGATTTCGCGAATTCATACAAAATATTGTGTCACAGTCCTAACGTGCACTTAAATGCGTTTTGAAAAAGAAGAAATAAACTTTAGCACCAATGAAGTGTACTTGTTAATTTTGAAATATTTGGCGTGTATAACCAGTCAGATCCGGTCACGCGTAGTCTAGCAAACTGATCGCGAAGTCCGATTGAGAATTATTGTAGCGGCCATCGCCGCCGCCCTCCCGAAGCGCACCGTCCTCGGTTCTACCGAGCGCGTTCGAACGCTCCATATTCTTGAATCTCTTTCGACAATTCTGGGAGGAACTAGGTCCCACTACACGGTGGTACTGCAAGGACTAAGTATGCACACCTAATTGAAAAAGTCTTCTTCAATGGCAGGAAACTTGCATTAGCAAGCACGCACTCTTCCGTTTTCTCACGTGCCGGTCGCGCCGGGCGTCACGGGGTATATGTCCTCTCGAAGTGGGGACATATACCCCATTAGGCAGCACACTTCCCGTTTTCTTCGGCAAATTTTACAACAGCGAGCTTTGATTTCGCCATATACATATATAGTTTTTACCACATCCCAAAGAAAACGTCAAAATGCATCGGCCGGATAGCGAAACGTAAACTTATATAGTGATTGTTGGAGGAAGAATAAGGCACTTATTTTTGTACCCCAGTTGGGAACACGGCTCAGTGGCCCAAACCTAAAGTTTCTAAATCGACCAAACGCACGTTGCAGCACGGACGCGAAGAACGAGGGGAACAGTTGGCGCGTCAGGCCCTGCACGTCTCCGATGTAGAAAGTCGTTTGTGCCATGACGCATGCGTGCGTTCCCGACATTATCGCAAGGGTATATTGGGAAATAAAGAGAGGCAAACGCTCGAGCAGTTCCAGTAATCCATCAACAGGTTTGTGTTCGGGTGCGGTATTCTTCTAGAGACCCTAGTTGGGGGGAAGTCCTCGGAAGAAGGGACTTCGCGCTCGCAGCCTCTTTGACTCCACTCCTCTGCTCAGCAAGGCCCACACCCGGCAAAAACACCAAAATGTCCAAAGGTGCGCCATTAATTAATTTCTGCAGGCAAATTTTTGACCGCCACGTTTTTTACTGTAAATGCCACGATTTTACTGTAAATGCCTCTAGTAAAAATCATTAAACATTTGTACGTGAAATTTTTGCTGGCCTGTATTAAAGGTTTCTAAGTTTGTTTTTTTTTAGCTAGGAGACTGTCACATCTGTGAAGCATAATGTGGCAGCCTATTACCAGGATAAGCCTGGCAACCTGATTACACAGGTGAGTGAAAAAGTGTGCGAGTACAATATTTTTTAGAAGGCTGTTACTGTAATGCATTTAACAAAGAACTTTGGTCTGAAATACTGACAAACACTAACTGTTAACCCCATTCATAAAATAAGTTAAACATATTGACAAATACATATTGACGATATCACCGCTTCCGCCTTCCGTAAACTGTCTTTCTTACGACACAAATTAAAAAACGCTTCTCCTGATGTCAAACTCCTGGCCTACCAATCAATAATCCGACCAAAGTTAGAATATGCATGCATAATATGGGAGCCGTTCACACAGAAAAACGTCAACAAACTAGAAAGAATCCAAAGGAAAGCTGTAAGGTATATATACTCTAAGTTTCGTCACACTGATTCACCTTCTGAGTTAATTAGAGCTAATGGCATTGAACTCCTTGAGTCACGACGGAAGACATTTAGGCTTAATTTTCTTTCCCAACTTCTTCAAAGACAAACAGCACTAGACCCTACACAGTACCTGACACCCATATCGACAAGGCATACGAGACACCATCACCCCGGAACCCTAACACCTTATTTTGCACGGACAGAAGTATTTAAATTTTCTTTTTGTCCACGAACAGTGGAAGAATGGAACCTTCTAAAAAACTCTGTATAAAGATTCACTTTGGTTGATTTACTGTGTGTAAACTGTGTGTTGGGTGTGTAAACCTGTATTTGTATGTTGAATTCTTTTCTTTTTCCTTTTCTATGTGACTTGAGTGCCTAACATGTACTTACTACTTGTACCGTGCCCACCTGCTTGGACCTGTGAAGGTCTGCAGTATGCATTAAATAAATAAAATAAAAAAATAAATAAGTCATTTTAATCGTTGCTGTTAACAAATGGCAAACCACAATACATAAAATTGGAAAACTATAGCGCATTAGAACATGCAGCATTTAATCTGGGAACAAAATGCTAGACAGAATAAGAGCCTGAAGACATGGTTCTGGCAATATGACTTACCATCTACTCATCTGCTATTGATTAAACTTGTTGGGCTGAATTGGTATATAGCATTTAAGCCAAAGCCTCACCTTAAAATGTCGATAAAGAATAGATGACATAACCACTGGCATTAGCTCGCAATTGCTTTGTTCTTCTTGGAGCAATGCCATAGTCACATAACCTTGCATGTGCATGTATAACAAGATGTTTAGCATTGGTAACAACAGAGATATTGAACAACTATGCACACATATCAATTCAAATTCGGAGAGGTACAGAGGTGTAGAGGTACCACTGATACAGTTGTTTCTGTTTTTCTTGGTGGTGCCCTTCAGGATGAGCTGCCTGTGCTCATCCTTGCTTCTGTCAAAAATTCACATTTCAAAAAACTGAAGTGCGCAGCTGCAGCAGTTATTAGGATGAGCTTTTTTGGGAACAGTATTATTTATTTCTGTGCATAGTTCTTTACGTCTTTTATTTGTGCTGTGCCCACTTGATATCTTGCCTCATGACAGCAGTAAGGCATTTATTACACATTTGCTGCATAGAACATAGGAGACACTACGCTTGATTTGCCATCTATGCGTGTTATCACCGCTTGTGTGAAAACTGGGAGATCTGGCGCCGACATGGCTGCTGGTCCCTTACGCCTCGTACTTCTTCAGGTTCTGCAGCTGGTGTCGACTTTCCACGTATCCGGAGCGGGGCGGCTTTTCGACCGCGCAGACGATGCCGCCTGGGATGTATGCCCTGCCCTGCACTTTTTCACTGAAGCGCACTTTCCTTTGGATATGACGGCACTACCGTCGCTGTTCGACTGTCGCTACGCTGACTGGCAACCTGACACATCGGAACTCAACGTCACACTATATAAGCTACCGCCCCTGCATACCACCTTGGGATCTGGCGCCGACATGGCTGCTGGTCACTTACGCCTCGTATTTTTTCAGGTAGAATTTTTCTATCGCCCTGCTAACCGTAAACCATTTCGGAAATTGGCGCCTGATCCCAACTCCGCCTTGAACTTTTGTACGCGCAGCATTACTTTTGTGCGAATCAAGTGTTTGTTATGTGTACATTATCTGTGAAAACTGCTGCAGCTTGCAAGTGATGTAGAACTAAACCCTCTGACTTCTGAGAAAGAAGTACAAATGTTCACCGCTGTCATGGCAATTCCCACGGTACTGCAAAAGCAGACGGAAATTCTTGGGGAACTTCGTTCCGTAGCGTCACGGCAAGAAGCACTCGAGCAAAGGTTTTCGCAGATAGAGGACAAATTGAACGTCTTTCAGGACAAATTGCTATCGGTGCTTCCATTAAAAAACAAGGTGATGCAGTTAACTGCAGAGACCGACAATCTTGCTGCCACGTTTTCGAAGCTGCAAGAATTGGAAGATGATATGGAAAGTAGATCTCGAAGAAACAACCTCATCTTTTTTGGCTTTCAAGATGCAGCTGGTGAAATCTGGCAAGATTCGGAGACTAAGGTGATCATCTTTTGCGAGGAAAAGTTAAAAGTCGCTATTTCGGCTGATGCGTTGAGAGGGCCCACAATTAGGTCGCTTCACGGCAACTAAAAACAGGCCTGTTATAGTTCGGTTTCTGTCGTTTAAGGAAAAGCAGCGTGTTTTATCAGCTACTTCGAGGTTGAAAGGTACAAGCTTTGCTATTAGCGAAGACTATAGCAACAAAGTTCGACAAGAGAGGCAGAACTTAATTCAATTTGCGAAGAGTAAGGGAGGGGACTTCAGACTATCGTATAACAAACTAAAGATTGGCAAGGAAACTTGTCTATAATGCTGAAACAGACAGTGTGACTAAAACCAAGACATAGCAACTAAAAAAGGCCCTCGTAACTTCTAGACAACCATCCAGCCCGGATGACATCGTGTGTATTGTGGTAAATTGTCGTAGCGTAAAAAATAAAATTATAGAACTCGCCGCCCTCATTGAAACGACAAAGCCACATGTAGTACTTGGTTCTGAATCTTGGTTAGGCGACACAATAAATTACAATGAAATCTTTCCAACCTGCTACACAGACTACAGGAAGGACAAAAACGCGCATGGAGGAGGTGTTTTCATTTTGATTCACAATGCTATATCTAGCTTCCTCGTTGACGTTGAAACTGGCTCAACCGAAATTGTTTGCTGCAAAGTACTTTTGAACAACGACTCGTATGTGGCATTCGTTTCCTTCTACAAGTCACCCAGCACGAGAGTCCCTCAGCCCCTTTTCAATTTAAGCAATGTGCTGCTGACACTACAAACTACATATACTGTCTTGGCAGGTGATTTTAATTTACCAGATGTGATAAGGCAGTAGCTTACACCAGTGTTAGTCAATTCATCCCTTCTGTACACGACCTTCCGCGAAATGATAAATGCCCATTCGTTACTACAGTTTGTGCAAAAACCAACGCGAATTATGGCTAGTAGTGCAAATGTACTTGATTTATTTTTTTTTGCAATGTGCTTGATCTCGTGTCTTTGATTACCTTGATCCTGGTATTAGTGATCATGATGTTGCCGTCGCTAAGATGTCCTGTGCCACCAAGAATTGTCGTTCTGCGCAACCTCGCAAGGTCTTTTTTTATGAAAGAGGCGATTACGCAGCAATATTATGTGAACTAGACAATTTTTTAGCAGAGTTTAGGGCTCAATGTGTGTGTCTAGACATAAATGCATTGTGGGATCTTTTTAAGACTAGAATACTGTCCTTGACACAAACCTTCATTCTCTCGCATGTCATTACTTCCCAGCGTCGAAACGATAAACCATGGATTACTAAAGAGATTCGAACGATGTTAAACAGGAAAAATAGAGCCTTTCGTAAGCACTGCCACTCGCCGAATCCTACATTGTTCACAAAGATGAAGGTAATGAGCAAAACAATAGCGAGATTGATGCGCAATGCACATAAAAAGTTTCTTTTCACTTTAGAACACAAAGTGAAAACTAATTCAAAAGAAATGTGGAAATATGTCAAGAGCAAAAAGAACTCTGGTGACGCTATCCCTGACGTCATAGATGAAAAGCCTACGGCGCAGATATTTTGGCAAAAGCAGAGGCCTTCAATGCATATTTTCACTCCGTGTTTTCATGCTCAAAAGCCGCACTTTTGAAATCACATGACGTCAGAGAGCTTACTCAGATGAGGGAAATTGAGCTGTCTGAAGGTGGTATCGCATTATTACTACGGAAGATAAACATCCACTTGGCTACCGGTCCTGACTTTATTTCAAATTTTGTCCTAAAAAACTTTGCATTGTCTGTCACCCCTTTCTTAATACTTTTATTTAAGATATCTCTTCAAGTTGGTGCTCTACCTTCGGACTGGAAAACTGCAAATGTTATTCCAATTCACAAAAGTGGTTCAAAAACAAGAACGTGCAACTACAGGCCAATTTCACTCACAAGCGTTGCTTGTAAAACATTAGAACATGTTGTTTACACAAATTTAATGGCACACCTTCAAGAAAATAGCTTCATCATTCCAACGCAACATGGCTTCAGGGCTGGCTTTTCTTGCGACACTCAGGTTGTAGAATTTTGCCATGACATCGCAGCATTTATTAACTCAGGTTTGCAAGTTGACTGCATCTTTTTAGACTTTCGGAAAGCTTTCGATACCGTATCTCACACCCTGTTACTACTAAAGTTGTCCTACCTCAACTTGCCGAACACCCTCTTGAAGTGGTTGGAAGCGTATCTGTTAGATAGAAACCAACGCGTGATACTTCATGGTGTCCGCTCTTCTGATGTCTCTGTATTATCTGCAGTGCCACAGGAGTCCGTCTTAGGGCCCCTGCTTTTTCTTATATTTATCAATGACCTTACTGAACACATGTCTTGCCGTGTGAAATTATATGCTGCAGAGGATTGCTGTATTCAATGTGAAATTTCAAGTGAATCAGATAGTCACCTGCTACAGAATGATCTGAACAAAATCATGTCTTGGTGTGCAATTTGGAACATGACACTCAACCTGTCCAAATGCAACCTCTTAAGATTCACAAACAAAAGACACCCGCTGATGGCAAACTATGTCATGAACACAACACAACTGTCCCTTGTAGCAGAATATAAGTACTTAGGAGTCATTTTTTCCAGCAATTTGACTTGGAATGCCCACATAAATTACATCGTAACAAAGGCCAGCAACACATTAAACTTCTTAAGACGTAACTTTAAACAAGCACCGGCCGGCATGAAAGAAATCTTGTATATGTCGAATGTACGCCCACTTTTGGAATACGCGTGCAGCACGTGGGACCCTTTTACTAAGGTGAACATCGACGCTCTAGAACGCGTGCAGCTGAGAGCGGCCCATTTCGTCACGGGTGATTACAACTTTTCTAAAAGATCTTTCGAAATCAGGAGTACTTTAGGATGGCCTCCTTTTGAAGACAGGCGCAAATTCTTACGTTTATCTCCGTTTCACAAAATATTCCATGGTTTAACGGGTATTCACAAAGAAAATTACATATCGGAGCCTACGTATATATCTGCTCGTACTAATCACCCCCTTAAAGTGCGCGAGTTCGCTACCAGAATTAACCTTTTTAAATATTCATTTTTTCTGCGATCAATTAAGCAATGGAACAAACTACCTCATGAAATTGTAGCCGCGTCCAGGGAAACATTCGCCACTGCGCTGTAACATTATATTTTATCGTAGCCTGAGCACACAATAAAGTTGCGTACACTTTCGTTTCATCTCTCTAGCGATCTTCGCTTCAGTTTTTTTTTCGCCTGCTTTCATCTGTGTGTATATGTATATATATATATATATATATATGTGTGTGTGCGTATGCATTTTATATATATATATATATTTCTTTTTTTTCTTGCTGCTGTACCTTCACACACGTCAAGGTTTATTACGTGTCACCATTGGATGCTTTATTATGTATCTTTATTTCTTTTATATTCAACTCAGTGTTAATGGACTGTCGCCTTTCTGCATTTCGAAATCGTTATCTCCCCTCTACACTAATGCCCCTCGCAGGCGCTGTAGGTACTGTAAATAAATAAATAAATAAATAAATAAATAAATAAATAAATAAATAAATAAATAAATAAACTCGGCTGAGCAAGCCTGTTCAGTGTAAAAAAGTGTCAAGGGGGATATCCTGCCTTCTAGCAACTCTCTAGAGCTAATGTGTCACCTGATAAAGTCAAAGCGTGACACATGACTTGAATGGTTCTCGTTCACATGCCGCCCTTTCACTGTTTTTTGTTTTTTAATCAAGGCTTCAGCAACAGCTGTATTTTGGCATCATATTGTTGCCTGCAGCCAAAATGTGGTGTATTACCTAAATGCCAAAACTCGGAATTTTATGTTCACATGTACTTTTGAAAGCATATTTCATACATAAGACAATTCCTCTTTTCAGATATTTCCAATGGGCCGACTTAAATAACACAGGCATAGGCTTCCAGCGTTATCATGGTGTTGACTGCAGACTCATCATTACAGGGCAAGACGAAGAGAGACACACAGAGGCACTTGTGGGTGTGCAAGGTTCAAGGTGTTCTTCTTCCTCCTCTCTCACTTTGTTAAGTCTGCACTGAACACCAACAAGGCCACAAGTCAGCCTATGCAACAGCTTGTGTGATTTAAGCAAGCCCATTGGAAAGTTATTAAAAGAGAAATTGTGTCGTCATCTCGACTTGTGCACCGGTACCGATATTGCCGGCGGCGGCCCACCGGTGTTTCCACTTTCGGCGTCAGCATGTAAACGGCACGGGGTCTGTCGGATCGGCGGTGGCAAAGTGCGGGAGGGGGGTGGGGGTGGAATCAAGATTCAGGAGTTTGTGGGGATAAAAGCTTGTCCCTTGAATTTTGAGAAAAAAAAACTACTTATTCCTCGAAAGCGTGAAGCAGTTCATGTGATAGCAACATGTGGTAATGTATTTTATTAACAAATACTGCTGCCTCAGCTTCTCAGACATGGCAGGCGTAAATACAAATGTTTAGCACCTTAAAAAAATACAACTTAACAAAATACATGTTTATGCAATCCTTTTCTTCAACTGCTCAGCACCAAGTCTGCACAGATACCCATCAAGCTTATTCCAAAAATGCACATTCTGCAAAAGCAAGAAACAAACAAAAGAAAACAAAAGCAATTCTGATTTGATCTAACGGGCACAATCACCAGGCACAGTGTGCAAAGATGCAATAAAAGATATGGGTGCTACAACGCTGGAACAGCAGTGTGAAATATTTTATTTATGCCGGAGAATGACCCGATTGCAAGTGCACCGATGTTCAAGAGGGGCTGCAGCGATAAAACACGCGCATGCGAAGTACGCGAGTAACGCTGAATATAGCGAGGGAATACAAGCAGTATTGCTTTTTTTCTAAAACATATTCTAACATAGTCATGCCATGTTTGCAATGAGGTGACCAAACAACCAACGCATAATCGAATCTTACCATAGTCTTATGCCTGTCAGTCAGCATTCTTTTGTCGAGTTTCTTAATGTGCCTTGAACGTACCAAAGTTTTCGAAGAGCTTGTTGCAGATTGTTTTGACTTGCATGTGTCATTTTAATTTTGCTTTGAGATACATCAATGTATTTGAACCACATAACATCTACTAGACTTACACCGTTATCAGTATATGTAAAATGAAGACACTGTTTCTGATTTGAGAAGCTCGTGACTATAGTCTTTTTGAAGTTTGCCGTGTTTCACTCCAGTTACGAAATGACGAAAAAAAAATCAGTATTCAGCGCATCCTGGCTTTGAGTATTAGAAGAGAGAATTACTTCATTGGGTACCACACCGCCTCTACGCAAAGCTAGATGAGTATTAGAGATGAGATGAGTATTAGAGATGGTTATACAGATAATGCAGTCGTCTGCATATAATCTAAGTTTAGTTTGAGTACTACAGACAACTGGGGAATGGCGTCCTTAGTCCAATTTTCGTAAAGCCCTTTTAGATTTTCACGTCCAAAATGATTCATCACACTCATCGGCTCACAACACTTTCGACAGAGCAGCAGTGACGATGTATCCTTTTTGAAAAAAATTATTTTCCGGAAGCAGCAAATGCTTTGACCGGTCTTTAATAAGTTTGCTCGTTCCCATCCGTAACTTCATCAACAAGTCACAGGAAGTCACAGCAGAATAAAAGCATGAACAAGTGGTTTAATATTATAGGGCCTATGTTCAGCGCTTACCTGCTCTGCAATACTGCAGCACAAGTGGCAAAGACGGCGTCGTCTAGGCGATGTGCACCGCAAAGAGCGCGCAAGGAAAATCATTACAGAGGACATGTTGGCAAAATTTCACTATGTTGTAATATTGTCTCATAACATTTTCATTCTCCCGTAAGAACATAATTGAGTGATTACTGTTGTGACGGAAAACTTCACCTTATTTATTGGGTTCCCCAGCGGGCAGCAAGAGTGACTACTATCAAAAGTGGAAAAGAGGGGGGGCTCAGCCCCCCAAACTTTTATCAGTGGCGGGGCTGGCGCCTCTCTTGCCTTCCCGGCTGATACGCCTATGGTTCGTGTAGTGATATTATAGTGCGTAGATGGGTACGCGAGCCGTTGGCTGATGCCTGCTGAAATAGCATGCGCTAGCACTCGTGACCATGCCCATATAACACAAAGTTAAAAGTTGTGCATCGAGCCACGCAGCCTTCTACCTGAATATCTCTTCATACTCCTTCGTCCAGCAGTAGACTGGCAGGGTTTCTCTTCCGCTTGAGGAGCAATCGACGGCAGGCATCGTGCACAGAGTGATGTTATCGCACGGGCTCTCCGTGCGATGGAGATGAGCAGCTTGTGTTATCTATGCTTCAGCAGTATTCCTCGCTAGCGCTCGCGAGATTTTATCCACGGCAACAGCATACAGTGTGCATACAAAATTCATTGATTCGGACTTTATACAAAACATGAAAGCGGCAACCAAAGCCTGCAAAAAGCGTCACTATAATATTTTCTCGCAATTGGAAATTTTACAAAAACCTTCGAAGCAAGCTGGCCTTTTTTATAATGAGCTGCGTCATCTTCGCTGTGAATAATTCTTCCGTTGGTAGGATGAAATACTAATCCGGACCCTTTTCCTTTGGTTTTGTTATCCACTGCACTCCCTTCCCGATATTTCTTATAGCATAGATCTCTTCAAAATTTAGGTCTCCCTAAAGCATGTTTGTAATATGTGAATAGTAAGTGTCAGGCCTATCAAGATTTCCAGCTTGTGGGTTACAGTGTTATTTGCACTTTTGCAATCGCAAACTCACAAAATTCAGCGAAATCACAAGGCCATGGCGCGTGATCATCATGCGAGACGTGAGAAAGAGCAAGGAGGAGGGCAAATTCAGGGCAAAACAGGGTAGAAAAAGCAATTTAGGATTGATATTTCTCGTATACAGACCTTTCGAGAGTATGCGCACTAATCATGTCCCTCGAATCACCGTTCTGGCATCATGAAAAGTGCCAAAAGAATGACAAACGCCAAGAGAGAATTGTGTATTTCGGAAGCTTTTTAGGGCCCTTTTATTGACAGGGCATGCAAACACGAACACAAGGGAGCAGTCAAGACACCGCAAACGCCGCTCTGAAAAATCTTAAAGCTGCAGAAAAGAAAGTGAAGTGATGTATTTTATGCCCAGATTCCTCAACCGGGTTAAAATAAGACAAACAGCGGGGCGCCGATATTATTGAGCGGCGGCATTGTAATCTCCCTCGAAACTTGGGCAGCGGCCCGAACAGCATGACCGAAAACGGACGGTGGTGCACAGCTTTAGTCATGTACAAAATCTGCTTTCAAAAGCTTGTGGGAGTGTAAAATGCAGTAGAGCTTTAACATTCAGGTACTACATCATGTTCTGGCTGCAAGCTACCCTATGCTGCTCCTAACGACCATTACCGAAGCCATGATTAAAACAAAAATTAAGAGGTTGATGTGAGAATGGGAACTGACGGGACAGTTGTGGCGCCTTAATTTTATGCTGTCACACGTCAATCCAAGAAAGCTGTTTGCACCCACGATATTCCTATGACTTTTCTTGTATGAAACAAGCTTGCTAAGCAGTGCTGGTGTATTGGGCACAAGGCCCACCACTGGAGGAGCGAGCGCTGCAAGCGCTGTGACATGCAGGGTTGTATCACGTGATCTCTCCTCGCTCTGGCGAAGGAAACTGGCAGTTGAATGCATTGTTTTTACCGTGACTTTGCGGTGTTTTCATTTCTTCAACAGCGTTGTATTGCTCTGACTTAGTGTGTGCGAACTTCTACAAACTACACAATACGGATAGTTGCAGTAAAAGTTATAGGTGGCATGCCACAGTGCCCTACGTACGTGATGCCACTGTCGCAACCACTGGCAGTGCCATTGTCCCCCCGCTCTTTTTTTGTTGTTGTGGTTATTATTTCGAGCCAATGGAGTTAAGGTGAGGACAAACTATGAATGTTCACATAAAAGCAGAATGTTTCAGTTTTTGCATGGAAGCCTCGTTCACAACGAAAAATGAATGTGCAAACAGTCTGATTATGTTTCTTTTAAATAAAACTCTGAATTGTCAGAGAGTCAATATATAGCCCAGAAGTTCAGTTCCTTTCCCTTTATATTTACCCTATTCCGGTCTATTCCATGGCCAGTTGCTTCTACATGCTCGCATAGCACGTTTGACAAAACCTTGTTTCTTACATAATACATGTACGCTTGTCTGTGCTAAAGTTTACTTTTCTCGCCAAGGTAACTTTTACCGCAGTCTGTACCACCACCATCCTCCTCCCCGGGTTTCTTTCTCCATGTGTGTACCCAACCATGTGGGTTTCTATCCGGCAGTGGCGTAGCCAGGCGGGAGCACACCAAGCTCATGCCCTTCTTCCCCCTTCCCTCCCAAATTTTCTCATGGTATATAGCGTGCAAAATAATGGCTGCCTCACCTGTCTGTCTGGCCCCCACTTCTAATGAAGGTGGTGCCCCCTCCGAAAAAAATTTCTGCCGATGCCCCTGCCGTGCGCAACATCAGCTCACACGGTTCTTTGGTTATAGATTACGTCTGTAGAATGGGCCCATAGCACTTCCTCTCAATGTTGTTTTGATCTACAGGTGTATAAGTGGTTAGCTTTGAAAACTCATTTGTCTTCTAAAAGCTGCCGTGGAACATCAGCGAACTAGGAAATGACACTGCAAAAAAAAAAAAAAAACCCTGGGCACAGGCAATTTTACTGAAACATCAAATTGCCATTCAGATCACAGTACGCAAGACCTCCCAGCATGCTTAAGGGTGTAAAATGATATGGCTGGCTGATCGCATTTTTTCACATCACGATTTGTAGAAGCTCTAGAACTGAATCAATCACTCATAATTTTCACTTAAGTGTGGCTCGATGGCGATCGAATGTGCAACGTGTGACCATGCACCATAGAAATTTTGTGCAAAAATTATAGGAGTGTGTTACAGAGAAAAGTTACAACCCTGAACGAGGCACGCGCATGCTTGATTCTCACGTTTGTCCACGATCATAACAGAAAGGTTGCGGCTGCAAGAATCCAGTGCTGCTTCCCACAAAGCAGGAAATCTGCCTGCGCTGTACTTCGTAAGGTTATGTGTGCTAAACAAAAATGTAATATGCACATGCTTGTTATGTCAGCCGTGGCCCGTCTTTAGATGCAAACCTACATAAATTGAAGTAGCACGGTTGCGCACACTTCTTGCGCGAAGATAGGTTTCCTTACTGTTAATAACTATTTGATGCTTCAATTCAACACGAAATGAGCCATCACCTTTTACACAGGCGGCGCGTTTGGCCACCGTGATTTTTTCGTTTAGGTTGCCATAGCAGACGACGCTGGCAGTCACGCATTATCAAAAGCGTGAAACTTTTTCAGGGGCGGGCAGTTATTTAGCACTTCGTACAGTCAGGGAAGAAGCTGCAGCAGTATTTTACTGATTTCGTTGAGTGAAGTACGACAATAATAATAATAAAAGGAGACAAGAAAGCGTCCGTGGGCTGCGCGTGAGAGGGCGGCGGAGCAATCCAGCAATGTACGTCACAGGGATGGCTCCGGAAAGTGGCGCCACGGTATGTCCCCGCGCTCAATATGGGGAGGGGGTGTAGCAGGAACAAGTGTAGCATGAAGTCTGCTATATCCCGCACAGCACTTTTGATACACACGATACCTCATTCTAGAGGCAAGACCTGCATCGGGCAAACTGGGTGTTGAGTAATTGAGCAACTTAAGGAATATGCACAATGCGTAAATGATATTGGAATAAAAGGCCATCTTGTTGCTTATCTGAACCCTACTGCTGCGGCTGTGCCTCGTGATTTTGTAAGACACTGATTTTTGGCAGAAGAAAGAATAAATAAATTGCTTGCATTTAAGCTCACTGCATAAGAAAATGTGAAAGCTCTGTGTTATAGTTATAGCTACATTTCTTTGTAAACCTGTTAATTCTAATTTTGTGCATTCACTTCTTTATTAACTGTGTATTGGTATGCAATGTGTTTTGCTGCATATGCAATGTTATGTATCTATGGCATTTACAAGTCGCCGACTGTTTATTCACACTAGGCAACAACTGTTCAAAATCTGAATTATCAAAAGTCTGAAAAAAAGAACTCACCAGAAAAAAAAAGCACTTTTATTGGCCCAGTGGCCGGAAGAAATAGTCAGCGCACCTCCGCACACAAACACAATTACAGGTGACTGAGTGTGCCTTTATTTTAGCCAGTGTTTAGCCATGACTGTAGGTCACAGCACTGTTGAGGCCCTACTCTAAATATGCATACCATTGGTGTGGGTGGCACTTCAGTGGAGTCATCATAAGCCGCTGTTCACCTATCGTTGTCCAACTCTGCGAAAACTCCTAGGCAGCATCAGATTGAAGTCTACCTACTTCGATCTTGCAAATTATTACTACAGCTTCTTTTGCCACCGTCTCTGTCTTTTAATGTTGAATTCTCTTGTTAGTGCCAATGGCACAAATAGAACTGGTCCGTGGAGCCATTTTATCAGGCCTTGCCTGTGAAGCAACAAACAAGAGAGCGAGATGCAAAACACGCTTGACCACAGAAATGATTGGCAAGCAGACTCTCAAATGCGGAAAGGAAAATGAGTCCTGTGAAGCTAGTTCATGCTGGAGCACTCAAGTTTCTTCACTGTGTACGTGCAGCCATTTCGAGCGATCACGAAGCTGATTCTGAGTATCGCTTGGCTTGGCTTGCAGTTTGGTTGTGGTTGTCATTCAATGAATACACCGCGAAAAATGGCCATAACAAAGCCGCCCAAAAACACTTGGCCTTCGAAATCGACAATTGTAATTTCTGCATTGACTTATACCCTGACCAGCGCCTCAAACGTTTTTCAGTGCCTGGGCAAACACTCTCTTCAGGCCGTCGAGTGCACGCTTCTCCTCCGCTCGCTATACATAGCAGCACTGCACCAGTAGACAACGAAAAGCTGGTGCTGAATGGCCACACGTATTAGGCAACTCGAGAATTTATGTCTTCATGCCAGCTAATTTGAATCGTGCTTCTTGTCCGCTTTTATGGCACGCTATTTTCACAGGGCTCTGATCGCTGTGGCAACAAAAAAAAAGCTACATGATGTTTGTCGCATGTATGCCTCTGTATATTTATCATCGGGACTACGCCCACTAATAAATAACTGCGAAACAGGAAACGAAGTATGTACAGCATCTCCGCCCTTCTTTCCATGCCAACTTTTCATATTCCGCAAGCTGTATGGAATAAGTTGTGAGCATGTCGCCCCATTGTATACATCAGCGTACACACCTGGGCCTCCCCAGTTCGCTCACTAAGGACGGAAGCAAATCGATAATCATCGAAGTCTTGCACCCACGCCGGCTACTCTAACACCTTGGCAAAGTTGAAGCTTGTTGGCGGTTGTACCGAGAAGGGCTGGCAGAAACCCGTATTTTCTGCACTCACCACAGCTCGAAAAGCAGCGCACTACACTTCTGACACCATGTTGGGTTTCTGTGATGAACGACATCGTGTTGAACACGGTGTCGTTTCCCGTACTCTTTATTTACTGTGAATATATACATGTGTCTGTATGGCACGCATGCGCAGGGCGTTGCCACGGTAGGGGCGGCATGGCACAACGTAAACATGATAACATCTGAACGATTACGCCACACTCTCGATCAGCCAGTCAAAGCCAAAAAAATCTGAAGGGAGACAGTGGGGCATCCAAATTTTCGATCCCGAGTATACACTGCTTTAATGAAATGAGTGACGGTGCCGCATAGGTGTCCAATTGAATGGGCATGTCCGAGTTTTCAGCGTTTGAAGAAACGATGGGCGAATGTACACTGTCGCTATTTATAAAAGAAAACACGCGAAGCGTGACCTGCACTCTGCGGCGGCTGCCTACAGCACCATCAACCGACAAGTGAAGAAAGCATGTTTGCTTTTCACGTCATGTATGGCCAAGCAAAATAACAAGTCATGGCGGGTAGACAAGCGCTGCCAGATTACGTTCCCTGATTTCTCGCGCGACGAGCGATATCAGGCAATTACTGCAGCTTGTGCCGTGATCATGAACAACGTTTGATATGTTGGCAGTGGACTATGCACTGCAGGCGTGAGCAGAGAGAGAGTGCAATGTAGTAGCGCTTGTCTACCAGCCATAGCTCGTTATTTTTTTTTTCAGCAACAGATGACCCTGAAAGCGAACGTGTTTTCTTTTGCTGTCATTTCATAGTGCTGTAGGCAGCCGCCGCATAGCACAGGCCACGCGTTTGTGCACGTTCCCTTTATTAAAGGATGGCAGTGTACATGTTGTTGCACAAATAACAAAGCTGTTAGGGCCAGTGCTCATCTCTTTTATTCTTTGGGGTCTACCTGGCTGGCACCTCAAGACTTTTCCATAAAAAAGATGTGCTTTTGTATATATATATACAGAGTGTGCATAAAAAGTATAACAAACAAGTTTGTTTTCTGGCATGATTACATCGAAGGCACACTTGCAACACGCATGTGCTGTGGTGACGGATGTAACGTCCCTGATGCACCAAATACCAGTCGTCTTGAGTGTTTTGTCAGGCTATATCAAGTTTTAGTGGACTCATGTTGAGTGACTGTGCTAGTGCATAATGCTGTGACTGATTTAACAGCAACATGACTGAACATCAACATTTCAGTTCACCTCACAATGCAGTCGACTCTCGTTAATTCAAACTCGAAGAGACCTCTGAATTTTAGTTGTATTAACAAGAAGTTTGAATAATCAGAAGCTCTCAAATAGATGACTCTGGTTCAGGTGACACCACACATTATGACTAAGCATAGATTTTATCACAGTTAAAAAATGTGTGTTTTTAAACCATAACTCCACGTAATGAAGAGAAAGCAGAGTAACATCAACAAGTTTATTGGCCATTTACTGCTGATCAGACGTTTTAAAGAAATCATGAATTGCCAACTGCTTCTTTGCTACAGGACTTCAGCAAAAGCTCTCTATACCAGTTGAGAAGCATCACGGTGTATTATATGTGTGCATTGTTTCAAGCATTTGTTTAGTAGCGAAGCCTTTCTTCTTGAAAGCCTGAGGTGCTTATTTTTTTTTTCAGACTGTTAGGATTATATAAGCATGCAAATTTTTTAATAGCAGTTATAAGGCAGCACATATTTTCTGGTACGAAATTGCAAAAAGTATGAATTAACTAAATGATGGAGCTTAAATTAAGAGGTCTTTAAATACATTGAAAGATAACAGGGCCAATTAAGAAGTTGAATTTTGTTTGAAGTAACCAAAAGTTTAAATTATCAGAGGTGAGTTGGCTGTACATGGCCACCTGACCTTAAACGAAGTCTCAACGATTCCCCAATTTCCTTGCTGCACTGACTTAGCACCAGCAGACTCTTTTATATTCCCCAAAGTGAAATATACCTGCAATGGGCACCACCACATCCCTTCAGAAAAACTTGTGTGCGTGCCGTTTAAGGTCTTATGATAGCGAAAGATTTGTTTACAACTTTTTTACCAGAAATTGTACCTTTGCTTGTGGTAATATGAACAATAAAACACAAGTGCTACAGTGCATTGTGTAATCAATACTAGGGCAATCATTTCGATTTTGTGTTGATTAAAAATGCCCACCCAAGTACCCTAGGAGACAAACACCACACAGTGTGAAAGTGTCTGAGACTGCATGCGCTGAAGCATCGGTCACATTGAACGTGCTGTTTTGAAATTGTGAGACCTGTGGGCGGGGAAGAATGAAAGAATGTGATGCCTGTGATCGTGTCCCGAGATAGAAAGAGGACCACTACTGCCGTAAGCAGCCTAAACCAATGCGAGAGCAGCCAGGCAAGAGAGTGAGAGGGGAGATGAATGATACTCCTCACCGGGTGCCAGCTGGGGTAGTGTGAGTACCCCACAAATGTTCTCTGACGTCGAGAATACTCCCCTTACTCATGGAACGACACACACGACCTCTGTTCACATCAAACCAGAGATGTTCATTGGTGCTAATAACTCGGATGAGCACTTACCCTTACTTTAAAACCAAATTAAAATATTTCATAGGCAACGCTTGGTCAAAAGTGCCTCCACGTGCTGAACTGTCAAACAACATAAGCATCTCGATTTTACAAATTTGGTGTCAAGGGTCTTTTAAAAACCTTCCAGATTTCACCTACAAGGACGCATTTCAGTATAGAGAGTAGAGAGAGAGAATAAACTTCTCTTTCAGCAAACACATTGTGCGCGCAAGGTGGGAGGCCGTGAGCCTCTTCGCCATCTCCCGCGCCTGTTGAACCATGCTGGGCCCATTCTTCAAGTCCAGGTCTGATAACTGGGCCTCCCACTGCTCTTTGGTTAGTGCAGTGGCTCCAGGGCTTTGTCTGCATCCCCATCCTATATGGAATAGGGTTTCTGGGACATCACAGTGCTTGCAGTTGTACAAGTACTCGGTTGGTGACATGCCGTGAACGAGCGTATCGTGAACGTACGTGTTAGTTTGCAGCTTCCTGAAGGTTACAGCCTCTTCCCGAGTCAGGCTGGGGTGAGCTGGCCGATAAAATTCTTCTGTATAGCCTGTAGTGTTGCAAAGTATCCTTGTACTTTTTAGGTACATCTTCTTTCCTCCTTAGCGCGTCCTGTGAGATGGCCCGGCAAACATGAGCTCGGGCGAAAGCATTGGCTGCCTCGTCTCCCATCAGGGACTCGTGACCTGGAGTCCAAACGATGTACGTGTCTGGTAGATGCGTCTTTGCTCCAGTGGCAAGAATTTTTAAGGCTTGCTTGAAAATTCTTCCTTTCTGAAAATTTCAAAAAGCTGCTTACGAATTGGTTAGTATTACTAATTCAGTCAGTACAGGTTGAGACTGCTATCGCTATTGTTGTTTCTTCTGCAGTGTCAATTTATGTAGTTATTTAGTAGTGCTAAAGCCATTGACAAAACTGTGTTGGTGCCCAATACTTCGAAGACTTCAGAATAAGTATAGCAGCATCTTGTTTTTCAAAAACTTTTTAATATACAAAAGACTTATCAAGGTAAGCTTGAATTTTCAGGCAAAGAATACACACACACACACACACACAGCGGTACAGGCTGCACGACCCAAGATAAATATATGGCTGCACGACCCAAGTATGTGGTGGGAGTGTTAACACTGCTAGTAGCCATGACAGCGAGTATGGAACACTTTTTCTGGCTGCTGGAGTAATGAACACGTAATCTTTTACGAGTTGGAAGCCAACTAATAATCTTTGAACACTATTCGAGGCCATCCAGTCTCATAGAACGAGACCCTCATTATGAATGAGCAGAATAAGGGCTTGTAAACTTCGTTAGATACATTGGTTAGAACTAATGAATAAGTTGGTGGAGCATGGGACGCTTTGCAAGTTGGCAGGTTTGGTCCCTGCCAAAAGAAAACTGTCGTTTCATTCACTTTTCTCACAATTACACTATAATTACTTGAAATAACACCCTTTATACTTTCATTGGTTTTCTTGCAATTTTGGACATTTTGTTAAGGCAGGAAAACGAGCCCTTAGTATTCCCTAGACGAAACCAAGGTCTAGAATGCATTTTCTCACAGGCATTTAGGTTTCACCTCCCAGATTTAGACATAAACATTAGGAGGGGTTGAGAAAACAGTGAGTCTGTTGACCTCTGTCTACTTTATTTTCAAATTCTGCTCGACGTTATGGTAAGGCAGTACCTACAACTTTCTTGTTGGACACTTTGGCAACAAGCTTTGTTTTTTTTTGAAAAGTTTGTTTTCGTTTTCGAAACTAGCATTTTAACTTGCCTTAGGAGTCCATATGAATTAATGTCCATAGTCAGTAATGAACCAATTGAAAAAATCCTTTCGGCACAATCCCCCTTCTGAATGCCGGTTCTTTTAAAACTCTGCTGTGCCCCATTCTATGCAAACTTGGCTCACCAAGCACTTGACATATTTTTCATGCAAAAGAGGTCCGTGACAACACCAAATAAGACATCGTTGTGAGACATGCCTTGTTAACCTTAATTGGACAAACCATAAAGAAGATTTTTTTATGGGTTCAACAGCATCCGCACTGAATGTTACAAGTTTGCTCAGTTTTGTTTAGTGTTGCAATACCAGCGTTGCACCTGTGTTAGTTCGTTTCTAACCGATTTCCCCTCTAGCTGCACTACTTGCAATGCCTTTTATGTCGAAACACGAACTAACCCAATCATCAACTCTTTTAAAGTGTTGCTTTCTTACTTCTATCGCAGGAACAAGCGCTGTTTTCCCCTTACCTGGTGCGAAGGACATATTGGCCCTGCGCTTCACCTTGACAGACAGCTTGTTTTTCAAGTGTAATCACCATTTTCCGAAATAACCTACCTAGTGCCTCGTGTGGAATACACATGAAAGGTTCACAGAGAATTGTTGATAACAGAGTATGCATTATTCAACTTTCAAGCAAACAACTACATTTCAAAGCTCTTGCCATGATTTTTTTGTAATGACTGGTGATTATTTTGCCGTGCTGCTCTTTTTTTTTCACAAAAGTGCTTCTCTCCTAGCATTATTTTAATAAGTTTGATTGCTGTTAATGCTAGTTTTTTTATTGACATTACCTTAGCCTTAAGAGTGGTGGCAGTGTATTAAAACCACCACATTTGTGTTGTATAAACACTGACTCAATATAATTTTTTATGGTGTCATGGTTCCTGAATATTCTCCTGGTTCTGTGACTGGGCTTAGATACGTCATTGACCCGTGCATACATGTTTAGTATATTGTGCCTTGCAAACCAGTGTAAGGAAGCGCAATGTGAAATTTGGTACATGTAAAAGCTTGGTTGGTGTTACATTCAGTGAAGCACTGATTTTTCACCTGCTATGACCTCTTTAGTTGACACAATAGTGCACTATCAGGGTGCCTACCAATCTGATATTTCTAATTCTCTGACCTCTCCAGGTTTTTCATGATGATTAACCGCAAAATCCACGACTGCCACGTCTGCATGTAAAACTCTGTGCACTGGAAACAAACCCGGCAGTGGTAAAAAAATCAGACGCTCCATATAACAAGAAATATTTACTTCATGCACTCAGAATGTTCTGAGCACGTGTGGTAAATGTAAAAAAAATATGTATATCTGGCCAAAATAAAAACCCTGAGCCAGGCAGTGAGCAAGTCAGCTGTTTCATATTCGAAAGAGCCAAGAAGCAAACACACAAGTTGAAAGTAACCACAGAATAAAGTTTGAAGAAGCCTGCGATAGTCTGACATTGCAGTCAAAGCAGGGGGCGAAACTTCTCTATACCTCCCACGCATTCCCTCTCGGCAGCGCCTTTTACCACTGGCAGTTGCTGGGCAACCTACTAGAAATAAATAACAAAAAAATTCAATAATGACGTAACTGGTGAGGTCCCCAAATAGAGAGAAAGGATGAAAAATTTAGAGGAGGAGGGTTGCCACGGAAGCCCTCCTTTCCAACTTTGTATGCAAGCGGAATGCGCTCTTGCGTTCTTTAAAGTCCACTGACCACTTGGACAATGCGACCATAAAATTTTACTCGTCTTTCTTTTAACTTTGTTCGTGTTTTATGAGGAGGTGAAAGTTAAATTGACTGATTTTCCAGTAGGACAGATGAACTCAATCGACACAAATGATGATTGATTCATATGTGGGGTTTAACGTCCCAAAACCACCACTTGATTATGAGAGGCGCCGTAGTGGAGGGCTCCGGAAATTTCAACCACCTGGGGTTCTTTAACGTGCACCCAAATCTGAGCACACTGGCCTACAAGATTACCGCTTCTATCGGAAATGCAGCCACCACAGCCGGAATTCGATTCCGCGACATGCGGGTCAGCGCCTGAGTACCTTAGCCACTAGACCACCGCGGCGGGCCCAATCGACGCAAATGAAATGCACTTCTTATTCCATGTTCTGTATGAAAAACAAATACATACACACAGTGTAAAAGTGCCAATCTATATACGCAGCTTTAATTTACAACTGACATTGGAACATTAGGAGCATACAGTGAACCCAGAATACCTGACCTAATGCGAAAATTATCAACAATCGCGAGTAGGGCGCGTGATATTTGACTCAATCGTGTTTGTTATGACGGCACACATAATTTTCACACAGAACTTGTGTAACAAACGATACTGAAGTTCAGAGGCACGGAGGGACTAGAAAGGATCAAAAGTTTGTCGAGAAACGTCGTCAGTGGAAACTTAATTTTGTCAAGTTGACTTGTCTTGATCAGGGCACCAGCATTGCCTTGACGCAAAAGTTGATTTGTCAAAACGTTCGCTCCGTCGACACTATCTGCATTAATTTTTAGAAGCATTCAGTCCATCATGTGTATTTGAGTGACACCATTAGAAGTAAAGACTCACAAATTTTGAAACTACAGCTACGAGAATTTCATAACCAGCAAGCAGCCTGTAATTACTTGACATCATTTGACCTACATACCAGAAGTAAAATAAACTAAAACTATGTAGCCAAGTCAGCTTATATTCAAGCCATATATATATATATATATATATATATATATATATATATATATATATATATATATATATATATATATATATATATAAATATATATAATTTCAGTCTGTAGTTACTTTTTGTTTGTAAAACCATAAGCCTTTAACTTCCTGTCGATCCTGCTACCCGGTTCTTGACCGATCCCTTTTTGTGAGTGTGCGCCAGTATTATAAGGATTATCATCATCATCAGCCGTACTGCAAAATTTTCTTTCTCATGTTGAAACTTGCATTTCAAGCACCTAAAAAGACTGGCATATTCCCGCAAGCAATCTGAATACCTCTTCCATTTAGAAGTAGATGATGATCTTTGAGCAGACGATACAATTTTTTTATGTGAAATTTTTTTTATGAGTTAGAGTACCAAGGCTTGCTTGTGTCACCTCGAATATGTGTCAGAGGGACATGAACATCAATTAAACTTTGAACTTCCTGTTTGAACAGCAACCATTTGTCGACTGAGCTTGACGAAGCAGATAGATGAAACATATCAAAGAAGAATTCTAATTTGCAGATAACCGCAGAAAAGTTCACTTTCTTATAGCTTCTAATGTATTATAAAGGGTATTTATTAATCAGAAAGGTTGATGCTTGGAAGGCTTGGAAGGCGATGCACCAGCCGCAATTTCCGAGCTCGAGCCGCTGCTGCTGCACACTCGATGCTGCTGCCTCTGCGCCGGAGTACTTCCTCTTCTTTACAAAGGCCCCACGGAGAAAAAAGGAGCCATTATGGCGACTTAGTCCTGTGCAGGCGGCGTTGAACCGTGGTACTGCTTGAGCCTCTGGACGTGTACAACCTCGCGGTTGCGACGTCGCAAGTCTGATGGTGGCGTAAGAGGCTCAATGAGGTAGTTTACTGGCGAAGTTTGTTCGACAATACGCTATGGCCCATCGTACTTTGGCAGAAGTTTGGAAGAGAGTCCAGGTGTGCGATGCAGCACTGACAGCCATACAAGAGCACCCGGAAGAAAAATGGGAGTTGAGGTCTGGGCATCATGAATTGCTTTTTGCCTGTTTTGGTCATCGCAGGTAAAGCGACAAGCTAACTGGCGGCATTCTTCTGTGTGTCTGGTGGCGTCCAAGATCGGTAGGCACTCGGACGCGTCCGGTCGATAGGGCAAAATGGTGTCAATTGTGTGGGAGGGGTGACGGCCGTAGAGGAGGTAAAAAGGGGAGAAGCCTGTTGTCGCTTGCGTTGCCGTATTATAGGCGTATGTAATGAATGGGAGGACTAAGTCCAAGTTAGAGTGGTCAGGCGTCACATACATAGATAGCATGTCACTGAGAGTACGATTAAAGCGCTCGGTAGCCCCATTGGTTTGAGGGTGGTACGCGGTACATGTGCGATGTACAATAGCACACTCAGCCAGCAATTTTTCAATGACCCCGGACAAGAAGGCGAGGCCACGGTCACTGAGGAGTTCTTGAGGGCATTCATGACGCAACACAAAATGACGCAGTAGGAAAGTGGCAACCTCCTGTGCTGTAGCCGTTTTAAGAGCAGCGGTCTCAGCATAGCGCGTTAGGTGGTCGATAGCAACTATTATCCACCTGTTGCCAGTCGGAGTCAATGGAAGTGGCCCATAAATATCTATTCCAACCCGTTCCAAGGGTCGGGAAGGACATGGTAAAGGCTGCAGTTCACCGGCGGAGGCGTGTGGTGGAGATTTTCGGCGCTGACATTCGGCACAAGAGCGGACGAAGTTGCGGACGAAGGTATACATGCCACGCCAGTAGTAGCGATGTCGAAGCCTTTCGTAGGTCTTGAAGACTCCTGCGTGGCCACATTGTGGGTCAGCGTGAAAAGAGGAACAAATCTGCGACCTCAGGGTTCGTGGAACGACGAGTAGCCACTTGCGTCCCTCTGGTGCGTAGTTGCGTCGATAGAGAAGCGTGTCACGTATCGAGAAGTGTGGAACTTGGCGCCGAAGCATTCGCGTCTTTGGGAGTTCAGAAGTGTCGGAGAGATGATTGAGGAGAGACGCAGTCCACGGGTCATTGCGTTGTTCGATAGCAATGGTGTCAAAGTCAAGCGATGACAATGTGGAATCGCAAGTGGAGTCAGCTGTGGCCTTCTGGGACAGGGGGGATCGGGAAAGCGCGTCGGCGTCAGCATGCTTCCGTGCTGACCGATAAACCACGCGTATGTCGTAATCTTGAATTTTCAACGCCCAGCGAGCGAGGCGGCCAGATGGGTCTTTTAACGTCGAAAGCCAGCACAGCGCGCGGTGGTCGGTCACGACGTCAAAAGAACGACCATATAGATATGGGCGAAACTTTCCAAGGGCCCACACAATGGCCAAGCACTCCTTTTCGGTGACGCTGTAGTTGCTCTCAGCCTTGGTAAGTGTGCGACTAGCGTACGCGACGACGTATTCTTGATGTTCCGGTTTACGCTGTGCGAGCACAGCACCCAGGCCTACACCACTGGCGTCGGTGTGGATTTCAGTTGGAGCTTGAGGATCGAAATGGCGTAGAATGGGTGGCGTCGTGAGAAGCCGTCGCAAGGTGGTGAAAGCCTCGTCACAGGGAGGGGACCACGATAAGAGGACTTTACAGCTGCTGAGAAGTTGCGTGAGAGGTGATATAATAGACGCGTAGTTTCGGACGAATCACCGGAAATACGAACACAAGCCGATGAAACTTCGAAGTTCCTTGATGGTGGCAGGTTTAGGAAACGCCGTAACAGCTCGCAATTTCTCGGGATCCGGAAGGATGCCTTCCTTGGAAACAACGTGGCCCAAAATGTTCAGTTGACGCATGACAAATCGACATTTTTTGAGGTTTAATTGCAAACCGGCGTTAGTTAAGCAAGTAAGGACGTGCTGAAGGCGACGTAAGTGTGTGTCAAAGTTAGGAGCGAATATCACGATATCATCGAGGTAACACAAGCATATCTTTCATTTTAGTCCACGCAGGACGTTGTCCATCATTCGTTCGAACGTTGCAGGTGCATTGCAAAGTCCGAAGGGCATGACGGTGAATTCATATAAGCCGTCTGGCGTGACAAAAGCGGTTTTAGGGCGATCGGCCTCCGCCATAGGCACCTGCCAGTAGCCTGACCACAAGTCTAACGAGGAAAAGAACTCGGCACCCTGCAAACTGTCCAAAGCATGGTCAATGCGCGGTAGTGGATAGACATCCTTCAGCGTGATTTTGTTCAATCGCCGGAAATCGACACAGAAACGAATAGAACCGTCTTTCTTTTTCACGAGAACCACCGGAGGCGCCTCTGCGAAGCATGTCGTCTACTTGGTCAGCAATGACGCACGTTCTGTAGCGGACACGCGATATGGTCGTTGTCGCAGCGGTGAGTGGGACCCAGTGTCGATGTGGTGTTCTACTGCTAAAGCACGGCCGAGAGATGTTTGTTCAACGTCGAAAGAATGGCGGTAGCTTTCAAGAATGGTGAGGAGTAGTGAACGCTGCGAAGATGTCAAATCTGCAGCAATGAATGGTTGAAATATGTTTGCCGACGTTGAGTCAGGCGCTGAGACGACAGCCAGCTCACAGACGGAGGTAGATGGCACCTCATCGGGGACGGATATAATTCTGGAAGAACTGATTGTCTCTACGGGGCCAAGGCACTCGTGACAAAGTAGGGATAAAGACGACGACTCAAGATTATAAATTGGCATTGTGGTTGAGCCTTCTACAAGATAGAGAGCAGCAAAAGGCAGGGGGAGGGCTCTTCGGGCGACGAATATTGGAGATGGTGTGAAGAAGACCGTGCCGTCGGATATGGCGCTGCATGAAACTGGCACGAACGCAAAAGAGCATGGAGGGATGTAGGTGTCATCGCTAATGACAAGTTTAGCGGCAGACTGGGTGTCGACGGAGGCTTGGTCATCCAGTGAGCAAAATTCAACCTCAGCCCTAGCACAGTCGATTACGGCGTTATGACGCGACAAAAAGTCCCATCCCAAAATAATATTATGGGAGCATGATGAAAGAGCCATGAACTCTATCGTATACAGAACGTCCTGAATTGTCACGCGGGCTGTACATACTGCGGTCGGTTGAACAGGTTGAGCACTGGCTGTGCGAGGCGATAATCCGGAGAAAGGCGTCGTAACCTTACGAATTGAGCGACAAAATCCAGCATCTATAACCGAAACAGCTGCACCGGTATCTACAAGAGGGACAGTAGGGATATTTTCGACGAACACATCAATAACATTGGTAGGTGACAAATGAGGACTTGGGCAAACCGAAACTTGCGCAGTTCTTGCCTCAGGAACTGCGTCGTCTTGTTTTCCTCCTCGTTAGGTGCGGGCCGTCGACGCATAGGAGAAGGCGAGCGGCGGCGTGGAGAGGGCGAGCGAAGACGTCCCGACCGAGGGCGGTGGTCGTCCTGGTAGCGGGCTGGCATTGGAGTGGAGGAACCGTATCGCGCGTTGGAGTCAAGCGGGAAGAAAGGCTCACGGCGGTTTTCATTGGTGATATGCGTCCGGCGGCGACAATACCTTGCGACGTGTCCGGGGTATCGACAAGCGTAACATATCGGGCGATTATCGAGGGTGCGCCACGGGTTGGCGGTGTTAGTGCTGGTCCAGTGAACTGGAGCTGGGGGATAGCTCGCGCGAGGCTGGAACGGAGGCGCAGGCGCCTTGGGAGTTGGCATGGCTGCAGCCGCGGCGTAGGTGAGAGGAGCAGCCACAAGATTAGGCTCGCGAGCAGCTAGTAAGGCCTCGGCGACCTCTCCTTGAATGACGTCACGTAGAGACGATGGTAAAGTTGTGGTAGCTTCTGGTGTGAAGGCACCAAGGAAAGCTGTCGTGCAACTTCTTCGCGGACAAATGCTTTTATTTCGGTTATTAGTGACGCGTGGTCATGACCACTGATCACACTAGACAGCGATGCCAAATCGTGCGCTGGAGGACGTCTTGTCAGAGCTCGCTGCTTCCGCAATTCATCGTAGCTTTGGCAGAGGCTAATTACGTCGTTAACAGTGGTCGGGCTTTTCGCCAAGAGCATTTGAAAAGCGTCGTCGTCAATCCCTTTGAGGATGTGCTTACATTTTTCAGCTTCCGTCATTTCGGCGTTAACGCGTCTGCACAAATCGACGACGTCTTCTATGTAACTTGTGAAGGTTTCACCCGTTTCTTGTGCGCGTGTGCGTAAACGTTGCTCCGCACGAAGTTTTCGGACGGCAGGACGATCGAAGACTGCTACAATCGACGTTTTAAATTGCGGCCACGTTCGGACGTCTGCCTCGTGTTTTCTAAGCCAAAGGCTGGCTACACCCGCGAGGTAGAACGACACGCGTGTCAACTTGTCCGCGTCCGTCCATCTGTTTAAAGCACTCACCCGTTCGAAAGTCGAGAGCCAATCTTCAACGTCGTTGTCATCTGTTCCACTGAAGATTGGATGCTCCCGCTGAGGAACACTGCCTGGACAGGTGGCCAGAAGAGATGGAAGCGTCTGCTGATTGGCGTCCGGCATAGCAGAAGGCAGCCGTCGAGAACGGAGTTCCAGGATGGTAGCGGGAAGGTGTAAGGGATGGTATCCGGCACGGCTCCACCAATTATAAAGGATATTTATTAAGCAGAAAGGTTGATGCTTGGAAGGCTTGGGAGACGATGCACCAGCCGCAATTTCCGAGCTCGAGCCGCTGCTGCTGCACACTCGATGCTGCTGTCTCTGCGCCGGAGTACTTCCTCTTCTTTACAGTATTTATTTATTGGCTGTTTTTTTAATAGAAATAGGTTAAATGTCACAGCTTTATGATCGCTTAGTTCCATGGCAACTGACACCAAAAAAAAAACTAAGTGAAAATTTGAGACCAGAACAAGATTTAGAATGTTATTTCTGCAAGTGGGCGAATGTGTGGTCTGAGTAAGGTTGAGCAAAAGGGAAAAGGGCTAACTTAACGAAGTTTTCAGATAATTGTAAGGATGCAGTTAAGGTGTTCCACTCTAGGTCAGGAAAGTTGAAATCGCTGCACAGTATGTAATTGGCATCACGGAACTGCAAGGTCAAATTAAGTAGAACCAAGCGCAGTTCACTTGTGAAAGAGTGCTCACAGTTCGGAGGGCTGCATTATGTAATAAGTATGCTCATACAAGTTTTGAGGGACATCCTAACACAGATAATTTCTAGGTTACAGTTTAGTATGACACTGCATGAGGTGATATTTGAACGAACAAAGACCGATACACCACCACACTTTCGTGTAGTTTTATTGTACCTATAAGTAGACAAAGGGGTAGTATCTTGCAGTAGTTCATCATTCTCAAGGTCCGGGGTTAGCCCCGATTTCATAAAGATAGCAACATTAGTATTGTTGTCATCACGAAGAGCCTCCACAATAACTTTTTTTGGTAAATAACTACGAATATTGAAAAGTAAGACTCGCAAGTGGTGATAAGTGGTTACAAAGACGGGAGAGACATGCAAGAGCATAAGCACAAGCTCAGTGTGATGAACACGTACATATTAGTGGCTATGATTTGAATTCAATAACAGAGTCATTTGGGCATCATAAACAAAACGCTTACCGCCAGTAAAAAGTTTGTTGAATCTTCTCTTGAAAGGAAGCTTGTGCTCCTGTGCATAAAGATGAAGCCGGGCATACTCATGCAGAAAAATCTTCTCGTAGAGAAAACGATGTGCCCTTAATCTTTCCACCACAGGAAAGAATTTGAGATCTGACTAAACTGTGAAAACTTCACGATGATAGAGCAGTGCTTATTTACCTAGAATCTGCCCATTCTATGGGGCCATTTTATGTTGTTAGGATCAAGTTATATGTCTAGCTTATCACTGCAGAAGGAAATAATCTGTGCCTCGGACTGCTCCCAGGACTCGCCAGCCACATCGCTGATATCAAAGAAGACCAAGTCGCAATGTCGTATTCTATTTTCCAAGATGTCACATTTTTCAGTTAGGGCTTGTACTTTTGATGAGAGCTTGTAGATAACAGAAAAGGCTTCGGTGTCATGAATGGGATTTGTCACTGCAGTTTGCTCTAGCTTGTCGACACGGGTGGCAAGGCGGCCAACTAAGCAATCGGTGTTTGGCTGGGCAGTGCGTGTTAAGGCGAGTTCACTCAACATGGCACTCCGGGCAGTTTCAAGGCGGGAAATAGCGTGTCATGAATAAAGGAGAGGCACGAGTCGTGTGCCGAACGTAGAAGCACTGCAACAGTGTGAGAGAAGAAAAAAAAAGTCACCTGAGAGCACGTGCACCAGTCACGTAGAGGCAAGAAATTGGTTGCAGAAAGACTCGTGGCAGCGACCAGGTCTGGGAGGAAATCCGTGGAGGATGAGCTGGTACTGTGTGGTTAGGACGCCGAGCAGCAAGGACGTGGGGAACAAGCGTCGCTACCGCAATGGGAGCAGCATGACTGCTCGGTTCTGAGGATGTCGGTGTGAGAGGCCCGGGGAGTGGTCGTTGACCTCGGAGGCTCCGAGTGAGGTAGCCCGGACTTGCCGCATCATTGCCTAGCAGTTCCTGGTCGAGTTGTAACTCGCCCACTTCTCAGCAGGACGGTGACTGTCCACACCAGTCAGCAGAGTGGACTTGCCATCAGGAGAGCTTATGACCAAAAAGGACACGGAGGCCGAAAAAGACACGGAGTCCAAGACACCGACTCGCCTGGCAAGACCGACCGACGGTAGCAGCGAAGAGGTTGAGGAGACAGGCAAGCATGTTGGGAGGGCACGACACCGCAAGCAGTAATCGATCACCAGAGCGATAGCAAGATGCCTGTGGCAAGTAACTAACCTGCACAAAAAAGGGCATTTGTGGGACCAAGTTCTTTGCGTTGAGGTGCCCTAAACTGGTGTCCAGCGAAGGCGGCATATGTTGATGTATTTGATCGGCAGCCAAGTGGCATTAAGATGCTGAGGTTGGGCAACCAGCATAGGTTGGCAAATAGTTCGGAGCTCGCTTAGGCTTACTAATCAAATATATTTTGCTACTAGGACTCACCCATACCCGTTACCACAATTTTCTCAGACTCGCTAAACTTTTTGTCTGTCGAACTCACTCGGACTTGAACTTGCTATAACCTTACTTACTCGGACTCATTCAGACTAACGCCTTGCTCATAGCAAGTGAGTCAACTCATTGGTTCGTTAGGTCATAATTTAACTTTTTAGACCACGTTTTGATTTATCTTTGAACAGTAATATTACTCATAATAGGTGCTTCATTAGATAACTTTTAATCGCATACACTTAAACATAAGTTATCAGCAGTTGCAATCTCGTAGGGACAATTTTATTGAGAGATGACTTGCAAGATAATTTCATCAAATGTTTCCATGAAAAAGCTTGCTGTAGGAAGTTGAGGCACATCACCTGCCCTTGACTCGAGCAGACTCAAGACTCACTGAAGTTTATAAGCCATGCTCAATCGGACTCAAACTATTGGAGCAAATGGAGCATTTATTACTCAACCGGATTCGCAGTCTCGTCAGTCGATCTGAGTATGAGCGAGTCTGAGCAAGTTGACTCAATAGTGAGTTTGCCGACCTATGGCAACTGTCACAGAAATGAGACGAGACAAGCTTGGACTGCATTCAGTGCGAGCGAATAGCAAGAATCTTCCTTTTTTTTTGCTTATTCACGTACTGGCTCTTCCGTGCCCCTTGTCTTCCTCTTTTTCTCCTTGTCTTCGGCGAGTTTCAATAGCTTTCGGCCCGCAAGAAGTTTTCTTTGTCCTCATTGGAAACAACCTTCAAGTTGGTAGATGCGTTGTACAGGTCTCCAAACGAGTTTTCCATTGGTTTTCAAAAGGCAGGAGCGTATCTTCCTGTCGACTCCGAAATAAACTTCCATGACTTAGGCCAAGTTTCAAGTGATCTAGGAGAGCGTGAACTAAGCAATACCATGTCTCCTTGGTTGACTCTCGTTTATAGTTTACTTGCGTAAGCTTGATTTCTTAATTCCTTCAGATA
The DNA here is from genome assembly GCF_043290135.1 of Rhipicephalus microplus. Taxonomy (NCBI): domain Eukaryota; kingdom Metazoa; phylum Arthropoda; class Arachnida; order Ixodida; family Ixodidae; genus Rhipicephalus; species Rhipicephalus microplus. Next base: position 188,494,272 of record NC_134703.1, read on the forward strand.
TTCCTTGTTCCATCTATTCTACCAATCTTTCATGACATTTTGCCGCTTTCTCCAGAATTCTTCAAGTTTGAGTTCATGTTGATCTTCGTCATTGCCTGGAAGTCTGTATTTTCCACCTATTATGTCAGCCGGCAACATAGATAACAGCTCATTCTGTTCGCTTTATACATAAGTTAACGGCCTGTTGTTAACTTCAGTGGTTATTGTTTCCATCTCTTCCATGGTTAGCAGTCGCTTTCCAATGACTTTCCTCATTGATAATTTCATGTTTTGTATTATCCTTTCATAGAAGCCTCCCCGCCAAAGGCGTTTGTTCGACGATAAACTTCCACTTTATTTTATCTCCTTGGTTAGCTCTTTTAGAGACTTCTTCTTGTTATGCCTTCAGCATACGATTGATTTCTTTGTTGACTTTGTTGAATGTCCTTGCGTTGTCACTTTATATTGTGCGACATAAGCCTCTTCTTGCTGCATGTAAGAATGCTTCTGTTTTACAGCTGTCGACAACTTCGAGATGTACAGCTCTTGTTGTTGCACACACAAATACTGCGATGTACAGTTTTGTCATGCCTTTCACGGCGTCTATTATAAGCAATGGGCCTGCAAAATCTACATCAGTCACTTAAAATGGTTGTTGGTCGTTTACTCTGTCAGCAGGCAGTGTTGCTGTGTCTTGCTTAATTGGTTTAGCGTCAAATCGTTGACACTTTTAACATCCATGAATAACGTTCTTCACCAGCTGCTTTCCTTGGATTATCAAATATTTCATTCTAAGCTGCGACAGTGTTGCACTGACTCCTCCATGTAAAACGAGTTGATGCACATGTCGCACTAGCAACTTTGTAGCAGTCGTCCACTTTGGTAGCACAATTGGATGTTTTTCGCTGTATGTCAGTCCACTTTCAGACAGACGACCCTTGTGCCTTATTAGCCCTTGTTCATCTTGAAAGACTTCCCTACCACAAAGAAACATCCTTGTTGTCTTAGCCGTATTGCTCTTGTTGAGTATAATATGTTCCCGTATATTTTGTTGCTCCAGTTTTATTATCGCCGTCTCTGCATTCTTCAGTTCCTCAAAACTCACATATTGCCAATTATCTTTTTTTATAATCTGTATGTATCTCAGAACGCAAGCTGTTACTCTGAGCAATCTTATGTAGGTTCCATACTTCTCTGCGTCAATCACGACGGGAATTCGCATGTAAGTGTTAGTTACATAACATTCACTACTCTCAGTGTCTTCTTCCGCTTCCGTCTGCCCTGTGGTCTTGTTTTCCATAACAAGCCACTTTGGACCATGCCACCATAGGTTCGACTGCATCAAAGCCTTTGCGCTTACACCTTTGGTCATGAGATCAACTGGGTTCTCTTCACTTGCAATGTATTCCCACTCTGATAGCTTCGTTTTCTCTTTTATTATCTCCTTCACCTTATTCTCTACAAATATGTCTCGTTTTTTCTTTCCGTGTAGCCAACTAAGAATGGTCTGTCCAGTATTTTAAAGCATTTATATTCCTTACAAATCCGCTTCTAATGCATTCAGAAATACGTGCAGACAGCAAGGCAGCCATCAATTTAAGCCGTAACGAGATTTGCTTCATTGGTGCTATTCTTCCTTTTGCAATTAGTATTTCAGCCTCCTTTTCCATCTCGTAGTTATTTATCAAATAGGCTGCTGTTCCGTATGCATAAGGACTTGTATCTGAAAACAAGTGAAGTACCGTGTGGATAGGTTTCCTCCTTTGTCTTACATCAAGCCATTGTGGTACACTGAACTCTTGAATCGATTCCAGCTCTTCAATCCATCTCCTTCAAGTCTCCGTTTCATCATCTGGCAGTGGGTCAGCCGGAGACGTCACTTTCCTCCACATGTTTTGTATTTCTCGCTTGGCTATCACTGTAAATGGAGTAAAGAGTCCCAGAGGATTTTATACTCTACCAGTGAGCTGTAACATTTGGTGGTTCGTTAGCGCACCGCTGGTATCGATGTCCTTTATGTCAAACAGTGGTAGGTACAGCCTATCTTCCTTGAAGTTCCATCTGATGCCAAGGACCTTTATTTCGGTGGAAGCCCCGAAGCTTGCGTTTTCCTCTTTCTTTATATTTTGTTGTAATCCAGGCTCGTTCGTATTGAACTTTTTGAGAGTCACTGACGCCTCTTGAAAAATCTCCATTGACTCCCAGTAATGTTTTTTGGCTTCCTTGGGTGATTCGGCTCCCATTATGATGTCATCGACTCCGGAAATTTCTACTCTAACTTGCTGAGGTGGTGCTGTACTGGTGCTGCAAGAAATTACTGGGGGCAGTGCCAAAGGTCACTCTTGACATTCTCCATGTTACAACCTTCGCATCGCTTCCACTTGAGATTCTACCCACCAAAGAAAATGCAGCACGTCTCTGTCTTCTTCATGTATTGAATTCTCTAAGAATGACTTCTCAATATCGGCTGTCACGGCAATGCGATGGTGTCGGAAGTTCATCAGCGTATGCACAAGATCACAATTGAGATTCGCTCCAGTTTTAAGTTTTGTAATTTAGAGATGATCCTTTTGTGGACGATGATGGTGCATCAAATACTATTCTTATCTTTGTTGTTTGACAATCTTCCTTGATGACGGCTTGATGCGGCATGTAGTGGCAGTGTGTCATTGGTGCCCTTTGTTCCTCGGCCACTTCTGCCACTCCACTAATCAAGTACTCTCTGATGGCATTGTAACGTCGCAATACACTTTCGTCCTTCTGTAACCTTCGAGTGAGTTGCTTCAATCTGGTCGAGGCGGAAATGTTGTAGGCCCGTGTGCTCAGATTTGGGTGCACGTTAAAGAACCCCAGGTGGTCTAAATTTCCAGAGCCCTCCACTACGGCGTCTCTCATAATCATATAGTGGTTTTGGGACGTTAAACCTCACATATCAATCATTATCAATCTGGTCATTGTGACACCCATGTTTTCGTCACGCTCCACAGTATCTATCCATAGAAGTCGTACTATGTACCTTTTCTTTTCACACTTTAAGTTATTGCTAAAATACGCCATCACACTCACTTCTTTCTTTGCGTCTTGCTCGATTCCCTTTATGCCGATGGTTTCTATGTCCCAGAAATGCTTTAGCTCTGTCTCTATGTCAGACTTGTCCACTTGAACGTGAAGTACCATAACGGTTGACTGTTTCATTATGTTACAGCTGACTTAGTTTTGCCCTGCACCATTTAACCGAGTATGGTCTCTGTCGCTGTCAGCTTCTCTTCCAGTTTTCGGATGCCTCCGGTCATTATTTGCCAGTTCTGGTCTGATCCAACAAAGATTCAGATTTCTCTGTAGTCTGTGCTTGTACATAATATCAGCCAGCTTTAATCCGTCGTCTTCGTACTTCTTGTTCAGTGAAACTGGCTGGAAGAGTATTCTTTTTCTTGATATAAAGTCAACCTCGAGTGCGTCCAAGAAAACCTCTTCGCCACTATATGCGTTTCTAAGTTTGACTTCAACTGAATGCATAGTCTTTTTCTCTTGTCCTCCTCCGAAAGAGCCTATGGTTAGTCTTTCTTTTCCTTTGACTGGGCAACCAAACTTTTTTGACAAGCTTTTAACGATGAATGTTCTTTCGCTACCAGTGTCCAACAGTACCCGACAATAGCACGGCTTGTTTCTACCTTCTGCTATTGCCATTGCAGTCTGCGAAAAAAATGCTTGACGATATATTTGTGTATTGGCAGGTTGACCCTTGCTCTTCCCGATTTGCATTTTTACCTTGAATGGCCGCTGTGTTTGCCCGGCACATAGGCCTCGCGTGCCTTTTCCCGCATATCTTGCATCTTACGCTTGCCTTGCATATTTTGGCGGTATGGCGAGGCCTCGTGCAACGGAAGCATCTATGAGACGCTTTTAACTTCATTTTTCTCTTCATATGGCATATTCTTTCTGCAGTCATCAGAATAGTGGGTATTAGTCTCACAGAATATGCAAAACTTTGCCGTAGTGCTCTGAAAATCAACCGTTATTTTCTGTTGCCTACTGTCAAATTTGTTGCTGTGGCTTTCCTTCCACTCTACTGATTTCTCTCTGCACTCAACTTGGTTCTCTATATACCTCATCAAGCGCTTCAGAGTTTCTTCATGATGTTCAGTTGCATTCTGATCTTGCTCTGAAGACCTACTGGCCAATTCTCTTCGTTTCAGTTGGAACTCCATGTGGATCTCCACAGGTGAAGATTTTTTCAATACTGGCAGTAGCATCGATGCATAGGACTTCACTTTCACGCCTAAGGATTCCAGCCCACATGTGTGCACTTGCACCTTGTCTCACAGTATTCTCCATCGTTCATAGTCACTGCAGCTTGCTACTGTAGTCAAGTTTGTAAGCTCTTCCATGTGCATTTCTATAAGCGCTTTGTCTTTCCTATATTGCTGCTTGAGCATGCCGATAGCTTTCACATAATTTCTGTCTGAATATTGAAGTTCCTTCACGGTAGCTGCCACTCTCCCGGTTAGTGATGACAGAAGGTACGTGAGCTTTCGATTCTCATTTAATTCTATTCTCAAGTGAACAGCAGATTCAAACTGATGCCAGAATCTTTGCCACTTCCTCCTGTCGCCATCAAACTTCATAATTCTACCTTGGGTAGCTTTACTGCATTTGCTTGCGGCGCTTCCCTGGCATTATTATTTGAAGTGACTTGTTCCCTTACTGGCTCGCGCTGTTCTTGTCGACAAAGTAGGCATGGATGTTATGCAGAATGCTAAACATCTTTAGCTCGTACTCAGTGGTCCTCGCAAACTTAGCTTTGGCTGTTTCCAGCGTTATGAACTGTTCCATCTGTTCATCAACTTTCTTTAACCTGTTGGCGATGCCTCTAATCTGGCTGGCTATCAGCAATATTGCCATAGCGTCTTCATTCTCATGAAGCTCATTTTCTTCTTCGCTCACTAGGTGGGTTATTTGCACCCCAGCGTTTTTCTTTTCTTCGAAATTACTTCCCTGTTAATTTTGAATAATTGAGGAAACGGCTGGTCACTTACAGGTTTCAGCAGCGAATCTTCATCCGTGACTGTGTCGACCTCCGTGTCTTTGCCACTCTCTCAGATGGTGATGTACAGTATCGCTGCTGTCAGTTCGCGCTGGGCCTCCTCTTCGTCCGTCATCTGTGGCCTGTCCTTCGTTCTGGTATTTCGTGGCCAGTGGGAAGAGGGGAAGCCGCTATCCTGGTCATGGCACCATGTCGCAGAAATGAGACGAGACAACCTTGGACGGCGTTCAATGCGAACTAATAGCAAGAATCTTTTTTTTTGCTTATTCATGTGTGCGCTCTTCCGTGCTCCTTGTCTTCTTTTTCTTCTCCTTATCTTCGGCAAGTTTCAATAGCAATCAGTTAGGATATTTTACTTTAATGTCGCAAAACTGACTATATGTGAGTAAAGTTACTCTCTGTTCAATAAATACTGAGTGGGGGTATGATCGCCAGTTACTTTTATGTATGCGCGAGTAGACAAGAGTAAAAACGTGAGCCAACTTATAGCTGGTAATGATGTTGAATTTGATAAGTTGTCACTATATAGGTCGACAGAAAAATATGGCCCTCGCTCAGAATTACTCATTAAATAATCTTGCCCCTAGGACTCACTCACTTAAACTCCCACAGTTATCCTTAAGTAAACTCATTAGGACTCGCTGAAGTTTACAAGCCAGACTCAATCGGACACAAACTGAACCGAACTCACGGGTCGATCTAAGTATTGAGCGAGTCTGAGCAGTTGACTTGAAAGCGAGTTTGCCGACATATGGCAACCAGTTTGGCTAACTTACTTTAACATTGCAAAACTGATTATGTGTAGCTAAAGTTACTGTGTTTCCTCATTGTACTATGTGCTTCAATTGATGAGAAAATCTTACGTCGTGAGGCACTTCAGAAGATTTCGCATAATGATTTTGCTTTCTGCACTTTAACTGCCTTGATGGGCAGTTATCATGCCTTACAAAAGGCATATAGGCAAAGTTGAAGGGTGTTGGGGTGTTAATTTTATGATTTGCTAACTTACTAAATGTCCGAGATCTCATAATCTTGCTTCCTTGCTTTTTATAATTAAAACACATTTACCCTATTCTGGCTGTTAGAAGGTTTGTACGCTGTTGAATATTTCAAATATTAATTGCAAACTGGTTAGTGTCTTTCAACAATGAAACCATTGTTATGTGGCTGAGTATCAATACAGTCTTTTTCCAAGTTTCCGCTAATGTGTAGCTTATTCACTTTTATATAAGTTAGGCAGCTTGTGAAGTTTTCTTTTAACCTCATGTATGATATTTTTCCCAGGTGCAACCGTAGTTTGATCTCTTTTTCAAGGGGAGCCTGTTGACTAACCCTGGATAGAGGCTGTAAGCAGCTTGAATGCGCTCCTTCAAGCTTAGGAGAGAAACAGGATGCAGAATTTGTGGCAGTTAGATCCCGTGAATACACGTTTTTAAACGAAGTTCTTGGGGAGTACAGACTTCTTTTTTTTTTGACGGTCACTGGTGGCTGAAGCATAGTGATGTTTCACTGAGACGGTCAACAACACTTCCTTTGTTTGACGCTTAAACTTTTCTGAAACCGAAATCACGATAGTTTGGTGTGTGCAGATAAGAACGAACAAATAATTCCAGAGATCATTCCCTGTTTTGATGCAATATACTCTAGGCATGGGTTTCAGACCCAGAACATTAATTTTGAGGTTAGTCATGAGCAGAAAAAAGTTTGTCTAACGACAACACAGAAATTTCGCATAAGAACTTTTCTTCCAATTACAGAAATTCGGAAAATGAAGCACATCCTGCAAAAAAGAAAACTGAACGTCTTGGTCACAAGATTTATTCTAATCAAAGAATTAGCGAAATTCAAAATTCTCAGTATTTTCTTTTTCTTTTAGGTTGAACAGTAGGCTTGTGCGAATAGTGAATTCGAAGCGAATGGTCATTTTGGTCAAATAGTTTTGAATCAAACTCGTTTAATATGTATGTGACATACTATAAAGAAAAAGGGGCATATTTGTGGTGACCAAACTAACCTGCACAACATTTTTCTAAAGCTGAAACAAGGCCTGTACAAATGTCATTTTTTTGCATGAAAAGAAGTGGAAGCAACTTTGAATAGTAGCAGGATTTGACTTTCGGCTTAATGCAAGAAATAGCCTGTAAAATATGTTACATTTTAAAGTTTTCTATACCTAGAGCATATGAGGTGATATAGCAAGCCTTTATAAACTTAAAAAATGATCAATCTAATTGAGGGTAACAAGATCATTTAACCTTGAGAAGGAACTTCACGGCAACGTTAATTTTCCTTGGAAAGGTGCTTTCATAGTTCAGCACCAATTTGCTGCAGTGAAACCATTTTTACAATTTGTTACATGCGATATATACATCTAGATAGGAGCTTTCACGGTTTATCAATCCTCCGTTGCAGAAAAACCACCTTGACAGTGTGTACATGCAGACTAAAATGCCTGTCTTAAATCAATTCAAAGTTTTCAATAATTTAAATTCGATTCAAAGCAAATTCGAATAACGTTTATTCAGTCGAATATTCTAAGCATTCGGATATTTGCACAAGGCTATTGAACAGTGTTTGAGGGAAAGAAATGACCACCGGTGAATAGCATAAAATACCTGATTTCAGAAATGTAGGGTTGTATTCAAGTTAATGCAACCGACAACTGCCCAGATAGAATGAGATGGCTTTACTCATGGAGATTGTGCAGTGTGTTTAGTCAAACCAATGCTTTTTTTTTGTAAGAGGCGGATTTATATTTTTGTTTGTTCTCTGAAAAGGGCAAAAGATAACCTCTGGTGCAACTGGCTGCAAAAACATAAAACATTAGACATATCTGGCCATGTGGACATCGATTACTATACACGATCAATATTTACGTCAGAATTAAAATATTGTTTGTTTCCTTTATTAAAATATCTTACTCTTTACAACGTAAATATATGCCCGAGTTCATATTGGTCGATGATGTTGTGCTACCTCCATGTGACAAAGCATCTCATCCTCATCAGTGCGTCTTGAGCAACTTTCCAGTTTCCTTTCGCAACTGAACACGCAGTTTCTAGCTCATTGAAATTTCCGAGTGAAATAGTATTGCTACACACCCTTTTCGGTAATGACACGCACAGCTACTCGGCATGACCGTGCGCATGTGTAGTGATGTTTTCGGTGACTTGGCTGGGCTCGTATATTAAGAGAGCAACGATGTCGGCACAAGTCACCCGTAACACAGGCACAGGCAACCCTGAACACAAGTGCACACAAAACGGTACAGATACAGGGAAGTTGGGCAATAGCACAACATCTCATTATAACAGCTGGTCATTTAAAAAAAATTGTTGAAAGGCTAAAAAAAAAAGTGGTTAATCATAGTTGCAGGAACTCCTGCAAAAGCAGACCAATGACAGCTTTCACAAATGGCATGAAGGGCTGGTAGCATAGCTATCAATTCTCAGCGATAGTAAAACTTGTTGTTGGGCTAGTTGGTGCATGTTACAAGAAAATTAGAAGACGTAAACCACCAGGCAAGAGTAGGCAAAAAAAAGTCGAAGAACCCTTTCCTTCCACTTATTCTTGCCAGGTGATTTTGTCATCTAATTTTCTTGTAAAACACTCAGTGTTGCTGGAGGCGAGGTACATTCCTGCTTAAAACCTTTGAGGTAGAAAAATACTGCTTGTAGAGCACCTACATGCATTAGGCACCAACTACTGTGCCTACAGAAACCTCAAAGGCTGAGCGTTTTGTCGTGCTATAAAAACATGGGTAAGTAAAAAAAAATTGTTGTCAGTTCCTTTAACCTGAAGGTAATAAATATCAGTACATAATTATTTTCGGATTTGCACTTTCTTTTTATGTAGTTTGCGGGGTTTCTGCATTAGCCACTATTCTACTTGTTAAACTTGCGCACTTTACAAAAAAACAGAAAACACTGAAGTTTAAAGATACTCTCTCAAAGAGTTTAGATATTTTTCCTTTTAAGAATGTGTTATTTACATCACAGCCATTCTCTAGCATTATCTGTAAACAATACATTATTCGAGTTGCTAAACAGATATAATGAATAACTTATCATCGACTAAGCCTAGCTACGTTACCATTACTTATTCTCTAGCTGCAAAGTGGATGTCAGTTACTGAAAATAATTGTGCATGATGTACTAGGAAGGCGCTGTTGCTAAACAACAAATATGTAGCCAGGCTGCATAGTGTGGCACGCTTTGTCTGGTGATCAGCCGCATGAAAAACTTTAGTCAACCTATAATAACCGCCAATCAAGGTTGGAGGCGCACAATACATCACTGCCGCTCCATTTGTAGACAACCTCTACTCATGGGTGAGAACAGTGGAGGGATGAGATAAGGCATTCATTAGTGTGGATAAAAAAAACTGTTCATTGCCAAGATTTGTTCGTATCATGCAACCAAAATTTTGCTGGTACAATGAAAGAACATAGCAACATAAGAACATGGCAGGCAATGCCTCCATAGTTGCACTCTACTGGTTCTTCCTCTCAATTGATGACCTAAAGATAATTATATGCCCTCATCGACAGCAGATGGTACAAGAAGCAAGCCTGCAACTTCCATAAGAAGCGCTTCCACATGCATACATGGGTTAGAGAACTGAAGCTGATATTCTGGTTGTTGGGCCCAGACCATGGTTTATGCCAGGTGTTAACCGAGATGAGTTTATTTCATTTTTCTAATACAACTATTACTTATATAGGGATGGTTTTTTGTGTGCTTGCAGACATAATTTATACAAATTCAACATTTATGACGCTATTTTGCGCGTTGCGACATGAAAGCACAGGAAGAAATACATGCGCGCTGTGCTGAATGCACTCGGCATTGAGTTACTGACCCGGTTTTAGTGGCCTAATATTGACCTTGTTGACAACTCAGAACGTTACTTTTGACAGTGATACATTTCCCATCTCATATGCTCTCTGAGCGTTCTTTCGATGCCCTAGTGACAGCATCTGCAGTCTAGGTGGTGCTGATGAGTTATTTTTTTTTACATTCACGAAATGGCTGATCAGATGACAAAGCTTGCTCCACCATGCAACCTAGCTGCGCGCGCATTCGGTGCTTTGGAATTGCCATTTAGTGAATAATAATAAGAACTAGCAGTAACCCAGATGACACCCCACCAGTAATGATAGAAGAAGTCAGAAAAGCTTTGGAGAGCATGCAAAGAGGCAAAGTTGCTGGTGAGAATCAGGTAACATCAGATCTGCTTAAAGATAGAGGACAGATTGTGTTAGAAAAACTAGCCACCTTGTTTACGAGGTGTCTCCATACGGGAAGAGTACCAGAGTCTTGGAAGAACGCTAACATCATCTTAATACATAAGAAAGAAGATGACAAGGACCTGAAAAACTACAGGCCGATTAGCTTGCTCTCTGTAGTACACAAGCTATTTACAAAGGTAATTGCTAACAGGGTAAAGAAAATATTAGAATTCAATCAACCAAAGGAACAAGCAGGATTTGGAACAGGCTACTCAACAATCGACCACATTCATGCTCTCAATCAAGTAATAGAGAAATGCTCAGAATATAACCAACCACTATACATAGCCTTCATAGATTTCGAGAAGGCGTTTGATTCAGTAGAAATATCAGCCGTCATGCAGACACTGCGGAATCAGGGCGTCGATGAGGTATATATAAACATCCTGGAAGAAATCTACAGGGGATCAACTGCTACCATAGTGATTCATAAAGAAAGCAACAGAATACCAATCAAGAAGGGTGTAAGGCAGGGGGACACAATGTACCCAATGCTATTTACCGCGTGCGCCCAGGAGGTTTTCAGAAGCCTGGAATGGGAACAGTTAGGAATAAGAGTTAATGAAGAGTATCTTGGTAACCTGCACTTTGCCGATGACATTGCAGTGCTGAGTAACTCAGGGGACGAATTGCAACTCATGATTTCGGAGTTAGACAAGGAGAGCAGAAAGGTGGGTCTTAAAATGAATCTGCAGAAAACGAAAGTAATGTACAACAACCTCGGAAAAGAGCAGCACTTTGAGATAGGTAATAGTGCACTTCAAGTTGTAAAAGACTATGTCTACTTAGGGCAGGTAATAACTGTGGAGCCGAACCACGAGATTGAAGTAAGTAGAAGAATAAGAATGGGGTGGAGCACATTTGGCAAGCACTCTCAAACTATGACAAGTAGATTGCCACTATCCCTCAAGAGGAAGGTATACAACAGCTGTATCTTGCCGGTACTTAGCTACGAAGCAGAAAGCTGGAGACTTACAAAGAGGGTTCAGCTTAAATTGAGGACGACGCAGCGAGCAATGGAAAGAAAAATGGTAGGTGTAACCTTAAGAGACAAGAAAAGAGCAGAGTGTATTAGGGAACAAACGGGGGTTAAGCATATTATAGCTGAAATCAAGAAGAAGAAATGGACATGGGCCAGGCATGTAGCACATAGACAAGATAACCGCTCGTCGTAAGGGTGACTGATTGGATTCCCAGAGAAGGCAAGCGGGTTAGGGGGAGACAGAAGGTTAGGCGGGCAGATGAGCTTAAGAAGTTTGCGGGTATAAATTGGCAGCAGCAAGCACAGGACCGGGTTAACTGGCGGAACATGGGAATGGCCTTTGTCCTGCAGTGGACGTAGTCAGGCTGATGATGATGAAGATGATGATGATGAATAATGTTGAACTTTCACCCAATTTTATTGAAAACAGACATTAATACCAAAGCAAGTGTTAAGGATGTTATTTGTAGTAATCATGACACAGATGTTAAGAAAGAGGACGATAAGGTAAATTGCGGTTCACCGAGACCAAACCTGCCAATTGTCGCAATATTAAAGCTTGTAGTAATGTTGGTAGAAATGTGAATAAAGCAATGCTGACAGGGACTGAATCTGCAGCCTCATATTACCCGCTGTATTTTTCGGCACTTTTGTCTGTTGATTCTCATGAATATTGTGTTACAAAAGCAAGATGGAAATTTATCTTCTTTAGCATCCAATTTGTCACACATACCTAATGGCATAGCTACCAGGCTGAGTTGGTCACATTTGGTGCGTTATGCCTTTTTTGCAAACCAAATGTTAAATGATCTTTTATGCAGAACAGTACACAGCTTTCCCAACTTAAACCGGATATGTAAAATTAAAAAGCTTTATGGCCTCTTGGAAAAACTGAAATATTCTGAAAGTACGATGTTGTAGTAAACAAAGTAAGTCTTAGCACAACTAGGATGCACGTAGGTGTACGGCAAAACCACAAGACTTGTTTAAGATAAAAAAAGTGTCAATATGTACTCTGTTTTATTATGCTATTTTATTTGTCTACGGCAATAAATCATCCATGGCGTCCAGACTTCAATTCAGGCAAAATGCTTGTGTCCAGTGTACCTAGATATAGGTGCACATTGAAGAACACCATGCAGTTAAAATTTGCAGGCCCCTCCACTAAGGCATCCTTTAAATTGTGGTTTTGGGACTATGAAGCCCAATAACTGTTATTGCAGCAAGAAAATCAGAGGTATTGGTATTTTTCACCAGTTATGATGTTTTTAGGGGCGAAGCTCCTTAGGGCGTGGGCTGTGCGTCCCCTGTAGCCTTATGTAGCCACCTCTAGTTTAGTTCTTTCAGTGTTCACTAGATGGCGGTACCGTCCCCTGTATGTAGCCACCTCTAGTTTAGTTCTTGCAGTGTTCACTAGATGGCGGTACCGTCTCCTGTATGTAGCCACCTCTCGTTTAGTTCTTGTAGTGTTTACTAGATGGTGGTACTTGTAGCTGATGATGAAAAGATGCAAGATGTTATAAACTAGAAAGCGGTACTTGTAGTTGATGAAAGACGCGAGATCTTATAAAATAGGAATGATGTCACATATGGCGCGTGTTATTGGTTGAAGGCAATCGTTCGATTTAGTGCGGCGACGTACGCTAGGGGGAGCGTTGTAATAAAATCCGTTCGCTGTTGGCGCGCGCTCGGAGTCGCCGGATGGATGGCTGCACAGCGGAGAGAGCGCAAGGCGGCAGCAGCGCGCGCTCGCAGACAGAGTCCCGATGTGCGAGCGCGCGAGGCAAGGGACATCGCAAGCCATCCATCGTCTGAGAACAAATAAAAGTTGATTTGTGTATATACACACACAGCGTTTCTCACGTCTTTACATGATGATCGACTGGGAGAATTACACGGAAGATTCACAGTTTACCGATTAATCCTTCCGGAGCTTCGCCAATTCATCATCATTCACCCCGTGAATATGCCGTAATTTTTTTTCTCAGCTGCCTGCTAACAGAAAAAAGTTAATAATGTACTGATAAGATACAATTTCAGTTGTTCTTTGAAACCGCTATGTGAATAAGAAAATGACCATCTTTTTGCTTGCAAGGTGTGCGAAAATGGTGAAATTCTGTCTCTTAACACCCCTCCCGAATTTCGCTTCTCGAAGCTACTTCGTAAAAGCGATTCATTGATTGATTTGTGGGATTTAACGTCCCAAAACCACCAAATGATTATGAGAGACGCCGTAGTGGAGGGCTCCGGAAATTTCGACCACCTGGGGTTCTTTAACGTGCACCCAAATCTGAGTACACGGGCCTACAATACTTCGTAAAAGCGAGAAAGTTTATTTTTAAAGCCAGAATTTAAAATAAAAATAATGATTGTTCGAATTTAATGTCCCGAAACCACCATATGATTATGATAGACGTCGTAGTGGAGAGCTCCAGAAATTTAGACCACGTGTGGTTTTTCAACGTTCACCTACATTAACACACAGGATTCAAGAATTTTCGCCTCCATCGAAAATGCGCCCGCTGCGGCCAAGGTTCCATTCCGCGATCTGCGAGTCACCAGCCGAGTGCTTTAGCCACTAGACTACCATAACGGGTGGCCAGAATTTTTATGTTTATATGTTAGGGGCACCGTACATTTTCTGCAAGGCTTATCTCGAATTGATAGCTTTGGGTCCGAAAGCTGCTAGCTTTGGGTCCGAATAGATAGCTTTGGGTCCGAAAGCGCGGCCTTCTGTGGCGGCGCCAGTAAAGACCGGGTGCGCCATGCTCAATTCATCCAATGGCTGAACAGTGGCCGTGACAAGTGATTTTTGAGCTTTTATCAACCTTTATCAAGAAATTGAACATCAATTTTTAGCCTTTTTTGAGAAGTTATTGTTAATTTCAGGTCGCATGCAGGGCTGTAAGATTTGGCTCACGTGTTCTTGGAAGCCTGGACTACCAATCGGCAGCGTTTTCTTATCATGCTCAACAAGTGTCAGGGCCCCTTTAAATCACACTCTTCTGATTGAATAGTGCTCCATACTTACGTATATGGTGTCAAACTTCACTCAGAACTATTCACCGCGGCATGCTTCCTTGCCAAGCCATTGCGGCACTTCATGGAGGATTGGAGGAAGCAGTCTTTGCTGTAATATTTTAGGTTCCCGTTCACTGAACAAAACACACGTATCACGTACACACTTATCAGCTTCGTGTTTTGAGTTTATTTGTCCTTAAAGGCCCCGTTGCATAAGGGGTGGGGTTATATTACAATGAATACAATACTAGAATAATCATACTAGAAACAAAAACACATGGTAAGTGATCAGATCGTACAAAAAACGATTACTAATTTGGTGAAACAGAGGACATTGCGGCTGAGTATATGGCAGTTATTTGTAGATACAACGTGGTGGGGAAGAGCATTCCAATCTGACGCTGTTCGAGAGAAAAATGAGGTGAAGAAGGTAGTTGTGTGTCAACGTGGTAACAAAACCTGTAACGAATGGCCAGTGCGCTGCCATATCCCTGCAGTTGGGGTGATATGCAGCATGCTAATTAGCGAACTTTAAAAAAATTTATGGAAAATACCAAGGCTGGACAACGTACGACAGTGCGCGAGTGATTGCAATTCAGATTTTTCTTTTAAGGCGGATATGCTTATGTCATATGAGTACGATGAATGAATGTATCTTGCTGCACGATTTTGGAAAGATTCAATTGCGTTGACGAGGTACGTTTGATGTGGGTGTGAGATTGATGAAGCATATTTAACTTTTGACCCGAGTTGTTCTGTGGGGCATGAATGTAAGTGGCGCCTCAAAGAGCCGAGTGAACGATTAGCAGATAATAATATGTGGTTGATGCGTGTGCCCCAGAGTGAATGAAATAAGGCCGGAGAAGTGTCTGAACAAACAGTGCAACTAAATGACGGCCAACACGAGCTTTCTTCAAAGTTGGTAAGTGTACGAGTACACATCTCATTCATAACAGCGAGCTCATGTTCGCAGATCGTATCAGTGATTTATGTGCCTCCACTTGATAAATTACTTGGGCTTTGCCGCAGATCAGATTACCGCAGTCAATGCCGTGTCCACCATTATCATTTTACAGTGCGACTTGCTGTAGTGCGACTTCCATTTCTCAGCCAGAAGTTCAGCCAAATAAAGCTTCATTTTGGACACACCACCTGCTGCCTTTGTCAACATCGCAACTACGTGACAATATCTACAATGGCACACATGGATGGCTAACACAATAAAGATTTCTCAACAGGCACAACGGGTAACTGAAAAACACCTTATGGATCCACCCATGGGGATTCATAACGCATGCTTGGATTCAACACTAGGACCTCATGTTTCAGTTTAGCTGTTGCTATTGGGTGAATTTTTTTCGAATATTGTGATTAATCTTTACTCTACCTAATGTTTTGTGATCACACAAAAGTACGTAGTCAGCGAAACATGGCGACAAAAAGTTGCCAGATGCCGCTGTCACTTCTTTGTGGTATGACCAAATAGGTTAATCAAGGATGCAGAATGATAATTAGATGCGTTTATTAGAAGGACACAAAATCACAACCAAGTCGAAGTGGCGGTTCTGAATTGACTGAGTGGTGATTGCATTTTGCATGCTCGACATGCACAGTTGTTTGTTTTATTGGACCGCGAAGACACGATTATAAGTCAATGGGCTTCACAATATAGGCCTAAACAAAGTTCACAGACTCGCATTTGCCGCTGTGCCACAGCCCCTTGACAAGTAGATTTCCCGAAACATGTGTGTCAAATGGTACAAGTTATGGCTAGCAGATGACGCGGCATGGGAATCACTGTGGCCTCCTCGATTCATGCTGCTGAAGTGAATAGCGGAGGCCGCAACACACGTATTGTAGCTTACTCAGTCTCCTAAGACCACGCATTTCTCCTCTCTAGTGCGCGGGGGACGGCTTGGAGTGTGTGTGTTGATGCTGGTATGTGCGGCATCAGTATTATCGAGCAATTTGTCGTGTATTAAGCCAACCTGCGTATTTTGTTTTTCTTCATTGCTATGACAGTCAAGAATTGGTCATGGGGACATCACTGCGCTGTTTCTGGGTGCAGTAACAACTACAGAAAAAGGAAACTGCTGTCTGATGATATATACCATATGCATCACCAGACGCAGAGTTCTTGTGGATGTGGTCTCTTCAAGTTGCATTGTTTTCCTGTTGATGCAAAGCAGCGGCTTCTACGGCTTGCAAACTTAAATGGGAAGAAACTTTGTACCTACCGCGGGTACTCGGCTATGTTTAGAGCACTTCTCATGCGATCAAACCACAACGACTTCGACAGCGATGCTCAACCTCGACTATTATTGAAAGGTACACAGCCTACAGCTATTCCAACGATGACAATATTTCCCCGATAAATAGTCCCACGTAACGTTTCGGTCTATCGCAGGTCAAAGTACCACAGAACCAAGAGTCACTCAAATATCGCGATTTAAAAAAAAGATAAAAGGGGGACGCGCAGGCACGTCAGTGTCGTTTGATGTAAGAGCTGTATTCAAGTGCACACCTGTAAAAACAAACGAACAAGATACGGTCACTCCTTCAGAGCTGAGAAACAACTTAGACAACAGTTCGTGCGAAGTTAACAAAAACTGTCAGTGCCACGAAATAAAGACGAACCACTACACTCCAACACACGGCTTCATGCAAGAGCGGTAGCCGATGCGACGGCGGAAAGGTTCCTTTTGGCGTTGCATAAGTCAGTTGCCAGACTTGGGGGTAGTTTTTGCCAGGCTGCCGCTATATTTGGCAAAAAAAATTTTTCCTGCAGTTGTGGCTTTTTCGTAAGAGTTAGGTGCCATCCGCGGTGCATTAGGTGAGTGCATGAGCGACGCTGGCCGTTTTAATTAACGGAACGAACCGAGCCTAGCAGAAGTCGAGCGTAGTGCTGCCGTGCAATTAAGAGGCCGTTTTAATTAACGGAATGAACCGCGCATTACAAAATTCGTTTTAATTAACGGAATGAACCGAGCCTAGCGGAAGTCGAGCACGGCGCTGTCGTGCAATTAGGAGGCCAATTTCATTAACGCAATGAACCGCGCGTTACAGAATTCGTTTTATTTACGGAATAAACCGCGCGTTACAGAAGTCGAGCGTGGCGCTGCCGTGCAATTAGGAGGCCAATTTAAATACCGGAATAAACCGCGCGTTACAGAAGTCGAGCGTGGCGCTGCCGTGCAATTAGGAGGCCAATTTAATTACCGGAATAAACCGCGCCTAGCAGAAGTCGAGCGCGGCGCTGCTGTGCAATTAAGAGGCCGTTTTAATTAACGGAATGAACCGAGCCTAGCAGAAGTCGAGCGTAGTGCTGCCGTGCAATTAAGAGGCCGTTTTAATTAACGGAATGAACCGCGCATTACAAAATTCGTTTTAATTAACGGAATGAACCGAACCTAGCGGAAGTCGAGCGCGGCGCTGTCGTGCAATTAGGAGGCCAATTTCATTAACGCAATGAACCGCGCGTTACAGAATTCGTTTTATTTACGGAATAAACCGCGCGTTACAGAAGCCGAGCGTGGCGCTGCCGTGCAATTAGGAGGCCAATTTAGTTACCGGAATAAACCGCGCCTAGCAGAAGTCGAGCGCGGCGCTGCTGTGCAATTAAGAGGCCGTTTTAATTAACGGAATGAACCGCGCCTAGCAGAAGTCGGGGCGTGTTCTCTTGCTGTGTGCGCAGCTGAGCAATTAGGATATCGCGTCTCAGTATTATGGATGACGGGGAAAACTGGATAGAGTCGCAGGAGGTGATGCGCTGCCCCCCTCCCCCCTTACTTCTTTTTCTGTCAGCTGATCATGTCGCGACGACCGCGCGCTACGACGGGGGACGCTACGCTTTCCCTAGCTGTGTCAGCACAAGACATATCGTTCGGACTCGTATATACATGTGATGAATAAGCGTCCCGAGGCTGGTTAATCGGGGTACGTCGGATATGCTACAGCTATGTACGCCTGGAAGGCTGCTTTATCGAAGCAGATGGAGCGAATTAAGCGCGACTTGGGCGTACCTGTAAGTGGGACCCGGCCGACGAGCTGCCGTCGCTTATAGGGCCCCACTCACAATAAGCACAAATTGTCTCTCAGCTCAAGAGCGCAGTATAAAACAATAGGGTGGGTACATAAGAATAAAATGGCATAATATGTCTCACTACACGCTCATCATTCACGATATGGCAGGGATCCCTAAACGGGATATCGGCGAGCGATCCCCTCCATTAGTCGAAAGAAAGGGTCTTTCACGTTGAGACGTGCAACGACCAAGTACGTCTCGAGAGGCAAAAAAAAAGGAGCCTTGCCCCTGCCTACCCTGCATCGTGAGTGTCTCGCGGAGCTGGGACAGCTAGCTGTTTCCTGCAACCATTGTACCTGAAGTGTGGGTCTGCTCGTTTTTTTGCTGGGGCGATTGTACGTGACGACTTACGGCATCCTGGGTCACCATAATTAAGCCAAGGTCCTTGCGAATTCCCCATCACTCGGATGTCGGCGGCCGCTTCTGTGCTGTTTCCGACTGTCTGCAGGTCGAACTGCCGCTCGAAGCGATGGCGTCTTCGACAGTCCAATAAGGCGACAGCTCCTGAAATGGTGACAATGTACTTTGCACAACTAACGTTACGGCATTTCATAAGGATCACGATCCTAAAGCTTAGGGATTGTGACCGAGATAGGGAGCACCAAATAAGAAAATTTAAGAGGTTTACGTGAGCAAGTTTGTCCATGTCTCGACGCCCAATGCACCGAGGTGGAGTACGTGCCCTGGGTGGTGTACTGTTTAAGTGATACGTGGGTTACATCACGTAGCATCACGTAACGTCGTTCGCACTCCCGCTCAAGTCACGGTTGCTGTGGAGAAGGAGGGGCACCACAGTGGAGTATGTGACCTAGGTGTTGTACGATTCGAGGCGTCTTCGCCTATCCCGTATTTTCACACATATGCTCGCGTCGCGTCGGCGTCGTGACCCACCCCCTCTTTCTCCGCAGACATTCGCGTCGCGTCGGGTCGGCGCCATGTCAACCAAAGTTAGAGGTACAAAAAAGTTTTTTTTATGTTTTTTTTATTCCAGGCGTCTTTGCCCACCCCCTCTTTCTCCGCAGACACTCGCGTCGGGTCGGCGCCATGTCAACCAACGTTAGAGGTCCAAAAAGGTTTTTTATGTTTTTTTATTCTAGGCGTCTTTGCCCATCCCGTCTTTCTCCGCAGGTGCTCGCGTAACGTTAGGGCCGTGGCCCATCCACTCTTTCTCCGCAGGTGCTGGTGCCATGTCGGCGCCGTGACCCCCCCCCTCTTTCCCCGTTGATGCTGCATCACGTAGGCACCCTATCAACGTTAGAGCGCTCTATCCCCCTTTCACCTCATGACCCTTGTAAAATGCCGTAACGTTAGCCATGCAAGCCACACTGTTATCACTTCAGGAAGCGTCTCGTCATGGCCACGTCACGGATAGACCCCAGCATTGTCGAAATCGCCGACATCATAAGGTACCCTGCCGCGCAAGAGGCCTTCCTTCGTGAAATCGGACTGTCGCCTGCGCCATCACTTCGACCGGCAGCAAATTCTTCCCGGGACGACAGTGTACAGCGACGAGTGGGCCGCGTACCAGTGCATACCCAGACTTGTGAATGCCAACGGAACACCGCTAAACTTGGGCTGGCACACCGTGAACCACAGTGTCAACTTCGTTGATCCTACGACAGACGCCAACACGCAAAGGATTGAAAGTGAATGACA
This sequence comes from Rhipicephalus microplus, assembly GCF_043290135.1. NCBI lineage: Eukaryota > Metazoa > Arthropoda > Arachnida > Ixodida > Ixodidae > Rhipicephalus > Rhipicephalus microplus. Next base: position 188,514,328 of record NC_134703.1, read on the forward strand.
AAAGGGCAAGCGCCGTCTCGTTCGCAACAGCAACAAGACGACTACCTCACTTATGCCGTCTCACCTCGCCTGGCTTTGGTGGAGATCAATTAACGCACGTCCCAACGTGAAAGACCCTTTTCTTCGATTAATGGAGGTAATTGCTCACCGGTATCCAGTTTAATTGTGATTATCGCGTAGTGAGACATATTGTCATTTTATTCTTATATATATGTTGTCATTATGTTGTATTATAATATTGTCATTATTTTGTTTATTATGTCATTTTATTCTTATTGTTGTATACTAAGCTCTTGAGCTGAGAAACAATACACAATCATTATTTGGAATTTTGGTAGTTTGTGTTTATTGTAGGTGGGGCCCTGTAAGCGACGGTGGCTTGTCAGCCGGGTCTTATTTACAAGTACGCGCCAGTCGCGCTTAATTCGCTCCATCTGCTTCGATAAAGCAGCCTTCCAGGCGTACATAGCTGTAGCATATCCGACGTACCCCGATTAGCCAGCCTTGGAACGCTTATTCATCACATGTATATACGAGTGCGAACGATATGTCTTGGGCTGACACAGCTAGGGGAAGCGTAGCGTCCCCCGTCGTAGCGCGCGGTCGACGCGACACGATCAGCTGAGAGAAGAAAAAAAAAATGTAAGGGGGGAGGGGGGCAGCGCATCACCTCCTGCGACTCTATTCAGTTTTCCCCGTCACCCCTAATACTGAGACGCGATATCTTAATCGCACAACTGCGCACACAGCAAGATAACGCGCCTAGACTTCTGCTAGGCTCGGTTCATTCCGTTAATTAAAACGAATTCTGTAATGCACGGTTCATTCCGTTAATTAAATTGGCCTCTTAATTGCGCAGCAGCGCCGCGCTCGACTTCTGATAGGCGCGGTTCATTCCGTAAATAAAACGAATTCTGTAATGCGCGGTTCATTCCGTTAATTAAAATGTCCTCTTAATTGCACGGCAGCACCACGCTCGACTTCTGCTAGGCGCGGTTCATTCTGTAAATAAAACGAAATCTGTAATACGTGGTTCATTTCATTAATTAAAACGGAATTAAAACGGCCTCTTAATTGCATGGCAGTACCCCGCTCGACTTCTGCTAGGCGCGGTTCATTGCGTAAATAAAACGAATTCTGTAATGCGCGGTTCATTCCGTTATTTAAAACTCTTTCTTAATTGCGCAGCAGCGCTGCGCTCGACTTCTGCTAGGCTAGGTTCATTCCGCTAAATAAAACGGGATTAAAACGGCCTCTTAATTGCACGGCAGCACCACGCTCGACTTCTGCTAGGCTCTGTTCATTCCGTTAATAAAAACGCCCAGCGTCGCCCATCCACTCGCGAAATGCACCGCGGATAGCACTAAACTCTTACGGAGAAGCCACAACTACAAAAAAAAAAAACAGCCAGGAAATGCCCCGTGGAGAGCACCAAACTCTTGCGGAGAAGCCACAATTACGGAAAAAAACTTTTCAGCCGAATTTAGTGGCAGTCTGGCAACAACAACCCCAAAGTCTGTCAACAGATTTATGCAACGTCAAAAGGAGCCTTGCCGAACCTTTATCACTTCAATCGAAATTCACCGAGTAAAAACAAAAAAAAGACCGATAACACCGCGGCCACACGCTTACCTTCTATGCAAAGAACGAGCTTCCCACATGTTAGACGCGGTTGCCAGACCAGAAAAAGGGCGTCGCTAGCAAGATTGTGGCGCCCACGAAAAAAAGTTCTGCAGGCAGTGATAGTTGTCACAAAATTCCCACAGCAGCGTAAGCAATGTAATTAGGAATAAGGCGTACTACGCAGAAAGAGAAAGAAGTGATAGAGCTTGCACGTGAAGCCAACTTATCCACGATGGTTGATCCCCCTATGCAAGTGACAGCCACAGCCAAAAGTGTGAGAGAAACACCATCGTCATCGTCACCGGTCGACCAAACAGTAAGCAGGCCAATTGTGCCTTCAGCGTAGTTTTAAGCTCCCGATTTTGAACGCCCGATGTCCTTGTCTTACGTCGACATGACACTACAACAGAGCAAGATGTGGCCTTACAATGTGGCTTCAACGACGGGCCTTATCGACTCGCACTGCCACTTGGACTACTTGTTCAGCAAGGCGCATCACTTCGGCAGCTACGGTGACTACCGACGCGCCAACCAGCTCACCTTTCCGGACTGCTACGAGGGCTGCGTGGCAAACTTTTGCAACCCGGTTACCTTCAAGCTGGAATACATGTGGAACGCGTTGCTCTCCGAGGACATGGTGTGGGGCGCGTTCGGCGTTCATCCCAAGATGGCAGACGAATACAACGACCAAATAGAACAGCAGCTGCTGCACGCGCTTCAGCACCCGAGCGTAGTAGCGTTCGGCGAGATCGGCCTTGACTACTCTAACAAGAACCGCGACGAACAGCAGCAGGTGTTTCGCACGCAGCTGCTACTGGCCACAAGCCGTAGCCTGCCACTAGTCATTCATTCGCGTAACGCCACTAGAGACACCGTCCGCATCATGCGCGAAATGGTGCCCGCGAACTACATGATCCACGTGCATTGCTTCAAGGGCAACTGGAAGGAGGCACGCCAGTGGCTCGACCCCTTTCCACATCTCTGTCTCGGGCTGACACCCAATCTGGAGCAGTCAGCGGAGCTTGCCGAGGCCGCGCGCCGCATCCCATTAGACCGTCTGCTTTTGGAGACTGATGCACCCTTCTTTTTGCCCAAGAATGAGAGAGGAAAAAGCAACGTCGCCCATCCCAGAATGGTCATCCACGTGGCTACACAGCTGGCTAATCTCCGAAAGGTCACCATCGGCGAGGTCCTGGAAGCAGTGCGTCAAAACACGACACGCGTGTACGGCATCTGAAGGCACTGCTGTGTCGTGGGCCTCAGGATAGGGCTGATGCTGCAACTGTGTACGCTGCTGACGGCATACCACGAATGGCCAGCCTCCCGAGGAGAATGCGATGCGAGTAAAATTGTTTCGAAAGCGATAAGCTGCTGTAACTTGATTTGTGTGTGTGTGTTTTAAATACCACACTATCATGCTTGCGTACATATGCAACAATAAGGATATGAAGTATAGCAGTGAACGCACGTGTGGTACCGAACAGAAGTGTGGCAGCTTGGGCTAGTTTAGTTGGTATGAAATGACGATAATTGTAGCGCGAGAACAGAACGATAACCATCTCGTTTCATTTCAGATAGTGTTACATGAAGCTAAAAAAATGCATTGATGCAGGTATTTTGGCATATATTAGAACTTGAAGGAAGTGCTAAGGCAGCACACAGAAGCGGCAACGCCTGGCGTTGATGCAGAAAATTTTGAATTCTGCGTGGTTTGGTTACAAATCATCATATCAGCGTTCTTTGCATCCTGAAAAAGGAACAGGAAATAACTTGTCTAATGAAATCAACTGAACGTCAAACAAAGTACCAGAGCCTTCCAATGCATTCCCTCTCGTGCCTCCGTAGTCCCTAGTTGGTGTTTCCATAATGACACAGTGCAGAAAACCGACAAAAATGCAAGGACGTAGACACGCGCAACACAGACGCTCGTGTTCTGAATTTTTGTGTTTGTTACTATCCTCTACATATACGTTAACCTGAAATGAAATCTTTGTTATGACAACTTGTACAGACGTCAAACGCGGAATACGACTTTAGCCACGTTGTGCCATCAACACATATTGCGTATTCTTCGGCCGTAAGAATCGCCGATCACGAGGGATCAGTATTCCGCAATTTCCTGTTCAAAAAAAAAGAAAAAAAACGAAATAAGTGAATAAAGGGAGGATACTTAGGTTCGGCTTTGAAAGCAAAGAGGGATACACACATACTGCCGCTATTGCGTACTTCAACGATCGGCAAGCTGTGCACGGCCGATTTCAGCATCCGGGAGCTTCGCGATGTGCTCGACTCTCGGGGGCGTCGCTCGGCGCCAGGGGGTGATGGCGTCACGTATCAGATGCTCCGAAACTTAAATGCCAGCCAGTTTCGGAATCTGCTTGATGCTTACAACGTCATCTGGCGCACGGGGCGCTACCATCCTCGTGGGGAGAGGCCTTAGTGATTCGCATCCACAGGAAGGGGAGGCCGGAGTCCAAGCCTTCATCGTACCGACCAATTTCGCTCACTTTGGCCGTGGGGAAAACGTTCGAAGTTGTGGCACTCCGGCGCCTTCAATGGATCGCTTCTGCTCTAGATTTCCTCGCGGCTAAACAGTCCGGTTTCAGAGCACATCGAGCGACAGCGGACTCGATCTCGAACGTCGTGAGCCTTCTTGAGGAAGCCAAGCACCGCGGAGAGGCGGGATACCTCGTGCTTTTCGGCGTCAAGAGTGCGTTTTACTCGCTCCCACACAACACCATCCTCGACGCCCTTCGTGAGATGCGTGTGTGCAGGAACATGATCCAATACGTCGAGGCTTTCCTCAGTGGCCGGTCTTTTCGTGTGCGCGTCACCGACGAACTCAGTCGTCCTCGGGTGGTGTCAGCGGGTGTGCCGCAGGGCAGTGTGTTGAGCCCTTTTCTCTTCAATGTAGCTCTCGCACGCCTCATCGACCACATCCCGCGAGACACTGCTTACGAGGTGCGTGCTGCTGTTTACGCTGACGACATCGTGCTCTTCTCCAGTGGCCCCACCCTTCGTGGTCAACAAGTCTGCGAGGGACTCCAAGCTGTCATTGATGCAGTGGACGGTTTCATCACAGGCATCGGTCTCCAGCTCTCAGCCGCCAAGACGGAGGCCATGCACGTCCACCCGAAGCGCACGAGGTGCTTCGTCGGTCCGCAGCTCGTCCTTCGCGGCCACCGGCTGCCGTGGAAGCGCAAAGTGCGCTATCTTGGTTTTACAATCGACCACCGGCTTAGCTGGAGGCCCGCGCGGGCGTCCATTCGCAGCGACACACGTAGGATCGGTGGCATGGCCTCCTGCATCCTCACCAGTGGCAGGGGCTGCTCCCCGGACATTGCGCTGCGTTTCGTCAACACGGTAGCGTCGGCCAGGGTCCTCTATGCCGTCCCGCTCGTCGCGCTACGACCCGCGCATAGGGACGCGCTGGACACCCTCCACCGTGGCGTCGTATGCCGCTTGCATGGCCTGCCGCGCTCGTCACCGATCGGCCCCTCCCTGGCGGAGGCTGGCGAGACGTCCCTCTCACATCGCGTGAGAGGCAGTGCGTTGCGCCACATTCATCGCATGTACCTCACGTCCGAGGGACGACGCCTGGCTGGACGACTCCTTAATCTCCGCACTCGGGCATGGGTCAGCGCGCTTTGTAGTACACTGCGCTCGTGCCCGACCCGCCTTACTGCGGCTTCCTCCTGATCCCGCCGCACCAGGATTCCGGCCTCGAGATCAAGACCACCATCCCCGGCATCAGATCGAAAAAGCACACACCCCAATCTGCCCTCCATCAGGAGACTGTCGCGATGATAGCGGCTCGCCGGCCGAGTTCTACTGTACACTGGCGGCTCAGTCACAGCGGACAGTTCGGCGGCAGCCGCTTGTTTCACCTCATCCCTCGGCCTCCGTGAGAAGTGCCGGCTTCCCATAAGTGCCTCCTCCACTGCTGCCGAACTTGCCGCGATTGATCTCGCGGCAAATCAACTCGTTGACTTTCTTCCCCAGCCAGCAGAAGTGGTGTGTGACTCTCGTGCCGCCCTCCTCACACTTGCCCGCGGAGAGTGCGGCGCCCACGTTGCGCAACGGCTCGCGCGGAAGTTCGCAGTTATCGTGCGGAATGGTTGTGATGTTGTGTTCCAGTGGGTGCCGTCTCATGTTGGACTACTCAGAAACGAGACAGCGGACGCGCTCGCCAAGGAGGCTCACCACCCCAGCGCACCCATTTCATCGTTCATCCGCGCGAGCGATGTTGCGCACCTTTGTATTGCGCGCCATGTGCGTGCTTTGCACCCGGACTCACGTGTGGCTACAGGAAACCCCCCGCGACCGCTGCCGAGGACCGGCATCAGCAGGCGTGCGCGGGCCTTCCTGCTTCGCCTTCGCACCGACTGTTCCCGCACCGCTGCGAGGCGGTTTCGCTTCACCAACTGCGGGAGCCCTTCGTGTGCCGAATGCCCGGCAGAGGAGACCACCGAGCACATCCTGCTTCAGTGCCCCGGCTACACTGAACTACGCCGGCGGCTCTTCGACGCCTACGGTCGTCTGGGACTACCGCGTGTGAGCCTCGACCACCTCCGGTTTCCCCAGGCCCACCACTCGAGGCTCATGCGGGCCTTCGAGGCCCTACTCGAGTTTTTCGGCGACGCTGCTATCATCGCGCGCCTTTAGCGCGGCCCGCATCCGCGTGTCCCTGTTTGTTTACGTGCCGGGCCGCGCACACCTCTTCTGACGCTCGCCATGTGGTGGTCCTGTTCTCTTCCCATGCCGGCTCGCCTGACTGCTTTCCCTTCTTCGGTGGCAGCGCGGGCTGCGTCCGAGACAGTCGTCTGTGTCCTTTCCCTCCTATACTTTCCTCCTCAATTTTTACCTCCCACTCTCCCTTCCCCCGCGCGGAGCCGTGTCTGTAACTTCGTATTGAAAGACAATAACAGCTCCGCGCTTTTCTCTTCACTTTCCTCATTTAAGAACCTCTACCTCAACCGATTACTGCCTAGTTTTTCAATGGTAGAGGCCCGTGTACTGTGCAATATCAGTGCACGTTAAAGAACACTAGATGATCGAAATTTCCGGAGTCCACCACGGCGTCTCTCGTAATGATATCGAGGTTTCGGCACGTAAAACCCCTGGTTTCATTATTATTAGTATTAAAATTATTATTATTTTGTTGTTATTGTGCCTACTAATTACTATATGATGCTACACTGGTAGTTAAACTGTGAAAAATTGGCAGATCCCACGTACAATTGGAACCGATGATATGCGAAGCAAAAATGAGGACGGCTGCTATGTCACTTGAAAATCAGCATGACGTTACGAGGCAGACGTAAATGATGCCGTACATTACTTCCTTGTCATAATTATAATGTTTAGGCGTGTCATTTACATTCCTCGGCTACTCACGTCACGTGATACAAAAAGACCTTCTAGCAACCATATTTTTACAAAGCAGGACGTGTGTTTTTGTGCTCCCGTCCTTACGTCTATCGTTCGTCGGCGCTCTTCACGCGCAGCTCTTCCAAGGGCTACAAATGGCACCTCAGAGAGGCAACCGGAAGAAAACACCGAAGCAGGGCGCCGTCTTATGTGGTTCTTAAAGGGAAAAGAAGAGAAAAGTGAGCCCCGTAACTGTCTGCATCAGAGTGCGACACCTCAACAGTAGCTCATAAGGGATGGGGTAAGGAGGGATTAAAAAGTATATATAGAGAGAGGAAGAAGAGAGCGAGGCGCAGGGACAGCGAGTGATGGAAGAGAAGATAGGAAAGATAGACACGGTCGCAGGATTCCGAGGACGGGGCACCACCCGACGAGAGCTCTTGTCGGCGTCAGGAGATGGCGTAGGGCGACTCCAGTCGGCCAGAGCTGCGTTGTCGTCGGAGATCGGCGTCAGGAGATGGCTAGGGCGAGCTCAGTCAGCCAGAGCTGCGCTGTCGTCGGAGATCGCGAGAGCACAACCTGTCGGCACGAAATCCAGTGAGCAGGACGCCGTCGTGGCCAATGTTACTAGAATAAACTGAGTTTCAAAGCTCCGTATCTACGCCAGCGGAGGAGGATGGGCCTAACGGCGGTCGCGAGAACTAGCGGCGCTGCAGTCTGATCTTGCCTAGAGTTACTGTGTATCATCCCTACTCGAAGGTAGCATATACAGTATATCTAATCTTGCGCTACACTCGGTGCATAATCTGCTATGGCGGCGTACCGTGGCGGTGCGCTGCGCTGTTCATCGCACCGGCTTTCTTGTTGTAGTGTTATCGAACTTAACCATTAATCATGCCCTTCCAGTTGACATTCTCGCGTGCGTTTGTGGACTGCTTATTTAGATACACGTAAGGTCTCCTGTATAGATGTGTTCCTCCTTTCAATTTGGCTAAGAATCATTGTCTCGCCTATATTTGCATGGTCTGCATTCAACTTATCCTTCATGTACGGGAAATTCTTCGTGAATGAGCATTCTCAGCGTAAAATTTTTATGACGACCGCTACCATTTTAACCACTGTCATGTTTCCAAGACGAAAAGTGGCCACAATACGTCTGTAAAAGATCTAACAAATACAAATGTCCTAGAAAAACAGTACTTAAGCTTTCCAGTAGTTACCAAAAAAAAAGACTTTCTTGAAGAAACGGTACCCACGCTTTACGCTGTTTATCAGACAAGTCTTCGCTATGGCTACCAATCGAGAGCAGAGTGCAAAATATCACTGCAGTTCCACCTCCTTTCGCGCATTTTCCACCTCTTCAGAAAACTCCTGATCAATTTTCTTACAAAAAAAAGAAAAACGGACATTCTCATCACAATGTAAGACATAATCATCACGTTCTCATGATGAGCGGTATAACTGAAAATATACAGTGGCAACTATTCCAACTTTCAAGCACAATCTAAAGCAGCTTTTGAACCAGGGGGTATTCGAGAAACACTCTCGAGAGTTTCCTCAATTACTTTTAATGCAGAAAGAAGGTCGCGTAAGGGAAGATCTAAGCAGCCCTTTTGAAAACACCTAATCTGAATGAGTGCACTTTCATGTGGTGTGGGCGCGCGTGCTTTAGGGGTACTTGTGAGAGATGCTACAGGCCCTCTTTGCAAGATGTCACTTATTCAAATTTTTTAAAGTACTCACATATGCAGTGCACTCATGATGTGCTACTTCCTAGTGCACTTCACTGCACCGAGAATTGATACCGATATGTGCCACCGTTACCTGCTCTAAGGTTCAGAAATGAGAATACTGCGATTGAGAAAATTATCTATTGCTGTAATATGAGTGAAATGTAACAAAACGTGGTCACTGGCAAAACACGGCAACCTACGTATACGTTTGTGTTGGTTAATAAGAGGAACAGATATTGAAGCTTTTAACGCAGGGGGGGGGGGGAGTGTTTATGTTTAGAAGAAGGAAAAGAAAAGAGAGCCCCGCTACTGTCTGCATCAGGGTGCGAAACCTCAGCAGATCTCACAAGGGATGGGGGTGAGGAGGGATTAAAAGGATAGGAATAAAGTTGTAGATAAAGAGAGATGAGGGAAGCCAGAGAGAGCGAGAACAAATCGAGGGGATAGGAGAGATAGGAAAGATGGAAACACGGTCACAGGAGTCCGAAGACGGGGCACCACTTGCGAGAGCTCTTGTCGACGTCAGGAGATGGCGTAGAGCAAGTCCAGGCGGCCAGAGCTACACTGTCGTCGGAGGTCGGCGTCGGGAGATGACGTAGGGCGAGCCCAGTCGGCCAGAGCTACGCTGATGCCGGAGATCGCGAGGACACAACCGGTCGGCACGGAATCCAGCGAGCGAGCCCGCTTTTAACGCAGCGAGAGAGGTGACAATTGATCGAATGTCATTGTGATACAACTATATGTATCGACAGCGTTGCTCATCGCGTGTCTTTCATCTTGCTGTTCTACTTCTGGTGGCTCCTCCAAACTGGGCAATGAGCATTTGAGGGGTGCTACGCGTTTAAGGGGGGGGGGGGGGGACTTGGCGCCTTGGTTATGAACATTTCGGCTTCGATTAATGGGCGGAATGGCCGAGAACACGCACGGATGGATACCGGGTCCGAGCTTCCACTTTCCGTGTGAGGTCGAAACTTCTTTTCCGGTGAAACATTACGGTAGTGCGGTACGATGCCATCATTCTCACATTTAACGCATAGACAGCGTTTGGCAGTGAGCTTTCTATCTTCGAGACTAAAAGTTTGGTACCACCTTTTGAATTGCGCCAGATTTCTTCGGAGGTCTGTAACGATCAACATAATTGGTTTATAACCCAGTCAAGACTAAATGATGGCATACAAATGATTTAATTTACTACGCTGATTTAACAGTTATACTATAGTAACATGGTCTCAAATTGTTTCGATCGTCTGGTCACTTTCCCGGGTTATTTTTGTTGGAGGTCAGAACTACCTTTCAGTGTGTGCTTTGATAATGCTCTCCAACTAAGTTGTAGAAGGAACGACTGTATTTTCACCTATACTTATACTTACAATGTTTATTCGCTGTATAATATTAGAACGTGGTAGCTTTAACACGCTCGCTTCACAGAAATTCCTGTCAGAGTCTCCGGCTGTGAGGGAGAAAATATCATCTTGTCTGTGACAAAATAAATAAATAAAGAAACCTGCCAATAAAATAAATAAAAAAAATTCAGTAGGACTGAGAATTGAACCCAAGCTCTCTGCATGGCAATTAGGTGTTGTACCACAGATCGAAGTTGATTCGAAAGAAAGGAAACAATATAAACTTCATGTAGAAGTTCTCATTCAGTAAGACTGAGAATCGAACCCAGGCTCTCTGCGTGGCAATTAGGTGTTATACCACAGAGACACGCTAATGATCGAAGTTGATTCGAAAGAAAGAAAACAATATAAATTTCATGTAGAAGTTCTCACTATTATTGTGTCGAGCCAAAAAAAAGCAAGGCCTAACGTTTAAACTTCTTTTGTTCATGTAGTAGAAAGAATTTCTTGAATCCACGCAATATTAAATGGTTAAAGCGTACAATCGCGCCAGGCGTCTAAACATGTGAAATGTGCGACGTGTGGGTTTCAGAAAGGCCCAGCCATTACAGGGCGTTCAAACTTATGTTAAGCGTATGGCCTTACGCACGTGTAAAGGCCGCTTGGCTGATTAGGAAAGGAACAATTTTGGCGCTGTGGGCACTTCGCAACTGTACTTGCAGTAGACATTCTACGATGGCCTGATACAGCCAGTGTTACACGCACAGTCGTTTGTTCCCTTACGGCATGGTTGAAGCATACACCGAGATCGAAGCTAGGTTAGTAATTAAAAAGGAAATTTGCACAGGGCCCAGTTACGCTATTGCAGTCTACTCTTCAAAACGAAGCTCTAGCGTCCTCCAGTTTTGCAATTGTTGTGTTTGTAATTGTTGTCACACAATACACATAATACTCAATGGCATCACCTCTGCTATATTCGTTAATTGCTACCGCATGTAATAATAATAATAATAATAATAATAATAATAATAATAATAATAATAATAATAATAATAATAATAATAATAATAATAATAATAACAATAATACAATTATAATTTTTATTTGCACTACAATATGCAAGGCTGGACAGCCAATTTGCTTATGATCGTTCGTCTGCTAGCCCGTCACTGCTGGGCGAGAAATATCGCAGCCATACGAGGTTCTCAAGCTGCTTTTAGCAGCTTTTATGTTGGCCACCGCCACTGTGTAGCCATATTTACAAAGAAAAATAATTAACAAATAAACAAACACGAACGAAAAGTTGCGTGAAGCGGAGTCGTCATTCCGGTCGCTGCTGTTGGAGCCTGGCGCAAAGCTAGACCACGTACCTCAATGTAGATTAATCTGCTCCCCCTCGCTATGCCTCATACATGACATGACAAACGCGTTTTTGTACAAGATACAACGCAGTGCCTAAAACAGTCCGAGAACTGACGTGTGAATACAGCGCACCATTCGCGGTAACCGCTTGCACGTCGCCGCCACCGATCACAACACGCGTGCCTCGGGCCGCTGGAGCAAGATCGTACTGCAGCGCCACTAGTTCTCGTCACCGGGACGCGGGCTGCCTCGCCAGCGGAGCTTTCAAACCGCGGAGGAAGGAAAAAGGTAAGGAGAGGGCATGCCCAGCCGGCGCAGGGCGTAAAAAGTGTGGAGGAAATGACATCATGGCGGCCATATTCACTAGGCACAATGGCGGCGTTGTTAAGGTTACGTGTTGCGCAGTGGAGCTGGTCTAGCAGTGAGCGGCCGCGGCTGGCGGCGGAATGTGTGCCTCCCCAGGTCTCGTGCTGAGCCGTGGCGGACAATATCTGTGCTCTGCGCCGCGTTATTGGTTACGCAGCGTTCTCCGGGCTGTACATTACTCATAGCAACGTTTACAAATCCCTTTGTCCATCACGGGGTTTCAACAGTGCGTAGAACAAGTGCATATCCATGTGTCGTGCGGCGGATGACGCGGATGAAGCAGTTAGTGTTCAGCAAAATTGCGTTGGGCACCATGACAAAGCTGAATGACGACGAACGCCTTGCAAGTCAGTGACGGTTGGGCAGTGCTCCTGCTTGCGACAACGGACGACGCTGTTGAGCCCAGCAAGACGCCGTGAGGACCATGTGCACATACGAAGTTTCGTGTTGTGTGTGTACAGTAACAACTTGCATGTGCGTAGTAAAACACCTTTTTTGTTCCGCTTGGTACACTCTCCACCAGCATTGCATGTAATCTCAACGTAACAGCAACCACGTTCAACTGTCACTAGCACCGTGCTCAGTCACCACGGTTGCAGAATACTGACGCCGGTGATTTTCACGCAGAACACGGACACAGTGGCAGGACGCTGCGTCGGCCGTGTGGCGGAATGCAACCGTAGAAGGCGCACGACCGATCGTGTTGTCTGTACAGTAGCTGAATTAATGACGTGAAAGCACTCGCCGTTGTCAGTGCATCTAGCGCGCGTTCTCTCGTAGTTGCTTCGTTGTCGGCGAGCTGTTACTCCCTGTTATTACTCGGACGAAGCGATTTCGCTGAAGGTGTCCCGCTGATTCAGAGTGATGAGCCCAGTTCCATTAGTTTCGGATCGTCACGACACATGCGCTGCGCAGCCCACGTGCTTTCCGAGCCAGAGAGGGAGTCGCGCCTTCTGCTTCGCATTCACATGTAAACAAGAGAGGAGAATTTGCCTAGTCAATATGGCCGACTTTCGGCTTCATCGCGGCTTCACAACGAGTGACGTCAGGGCCTTTCCTTACCTTTCCTTCCTCCGTGTTTCAAACGGAGTTTACTCTAGCACGGCCGCCTCGATCGGGGCGCGCGGCGGTGTTGCTCCGGCCGTCCCGTTCGGACGGAGGAGGCCTATTGCAGAAAGGGGCACGGCCGCTGCTTTTGCCGCACCGCGGCGCGCGCCTATTTCCCCTCCTTTTCTTTGCTATCTATGCGGGAAGGTTTGCGGCGCCTTGAAAATATCGCTGTATAGTAACCGTGGGTTAGCATAACACCTCCCCCACCCTCACAAGACGCACATAAAAATGAACGGTGGCTATCGCTATATTCTTTATTTTTGTGCGTGTGTGTGCCATTCCCTGTCGTGATAATGGTGCTCGAGTGCGCTATGGCACGTAAAGCTCGCGCATTGGCATTCCTTCTATAGAAGAAATGTTATGATGATTGTTTTATTTTGTACTTGCCATGTTTGTGTTCAAGCGGATTTGCAAGCATTACACGTTCACGATGCATAGAATAGTTTATTTAAAATAGAATAGTTTATAGTATAGCATAGAATAGTTTAGCTTATTTATTTATTTTCCGCACGTCGGAAAGCCGACATGGGATGATTTCGTCTGTAGTTTGAGTTGCGCATCCTGTTTAATTCACTGGGTGCCTATTCTCAATATTTCGGGGGATAGCCTGTATGTCATCAGTAGTTTCAGACTCCGGCAAGGTTTCAGAACTCGTGGGTAGGCAGATCACAGACGTTAGAACCAGCTGGTGGCTTTCTTCACGGCCACTTGGTGTGCAATCTTCGACACTGTCACTGTTCACTGTGCAAAGGACGACCTTCTTTGCAGGGACTGTGCACGGTGGTTGTTCCCGCTCTAACTTTCGTCGCTTCTGTGGAATTTAAGGCTGCGTATGGGTGGGGTAACCAGGAAAGACACTGGGAACAGCAGTCCTCTTCCGACGCCATCTCTTGGGTCAATCAGAAGAGTAGTCATCGCCCACAAAATGCAATGAGCAGACGACACTATTGGCAGACTTGTCGTTTGGAATGAAATCTTTCTTTACTATGGCTTTAGCCACTTTTGCTGGATAGCCTGATCTTCAGGAAACTCATGGAAGCTTACACAAAGCTTTTTCTGGGAGCTTAACTTGCAGTACGGCACGCAGCAGTACGGCATGTTTCGGAAAAAGACAGGTAAATAACACACAGAATCTCAAAGCAGACCAAAAAACAAATTATTTGCCTGAAGTCATTGTAGTATAACAACGTGAAAATGCCTATGAAAACATGTATGCAAGTCGCAGAAAGCCATATCAGCAGCCGTTCAGCCAAAGAACCGGTAGATTAGTTCGAATCAGACGATTAGATCGAAGCGTCGCTCATCGCTTCCGCGTTCAGATTCGCCTACATGCGGCCTGCGCTTAAATAGAAACGTCGCATTCGCATCACTGTAGTATCGTGGGAACTTCAGAATGCAAAGAGACGTGTCCACACGCACAAAAAAAAAATGTTGCCTATCATCGGCAAGGTGAAAACGACTACAACATTAGCATTACCGTATTTAGTTTTCGAGCAACGTGTTGCTCTTAAGACAGCGCTCGGCCGCAGAACATAGCTATTCGGTGTCAACGACGACAAAATGAATTTCCATTAAAAAAAAAGAAGAATGACGCGCGCCGATACAGGCCGCCATGCGAAAAACGAGCGCCAAAACAAAGAATGAGAAGCACGGCGAATCGCCCACTCGGCACAACAATGTGTCATGGCATATGAACGCGCAATGCAAACGAAGTCGCCTAAGCACGCTGCTTGGCTCTATCTCGAGCGTAATAAGCTACAGTGAGCGGCACTCACTGTGTAAAGACCGATTAAGAAAATATAACAGCGTACCTTGATTTCAGTCCCCACGTGCACGATGTCCAATGCGCATTTCTCCAAGCACGTCTGCGGCTGTCCACGGCGCCGCCAGCGCAGCGTCGTCCGCAACATGGAAGGATGGATGGATGGATGGATATGGCTTTACTCTTTAGATCGGGCGGTGGCTAGCACGACCAAGCCGTAATACTTAATGAACCAAAAACTATATTTTTTTTCCTTTAAATAGTGAGGTTGAGGATTCGTACTTCGCAGTGAAGGGTTTAATTTTCACTCGTGACTTGACTTTAGCCAACAATCAGATAACGTCCTCCTAGTTAATTCTACCCGCTTAAAGTCTATTTTGCCCTCCCTGTCCCTAAACTCCAGTGCTTTGAAAAACTCTGCACCATCATCCTAAACTATAGGGTGAAGCCCTTTACAGAAAATTATCAAATGTTCGGCAGTTTCTTCTTCCTGTCTTGACGCACTGCATACCGTGTCTACGCCTTGCTATTAGGCCCGATATGTCTTGGTTCGCAATACTACCGTCCTGGTCTCAAACAGTCGAGAACTACCCCGAGTATTATCATAGATCCTTTCCATGGCAATTTCCAGCTTAAACGTTGCATAGATCTCTTGTGTGGACTTCTTAATCATGCCAATTCTCCACACATCGGTCTCAGCTTCCTTCATCTTCTTCTTAACAAACAATTCTTTATGGTTTGGCCCCCTGCTGTTTTCTAAGTAATTACCGGTCAATTTTCTGGTTCGCTTCCTCCAATTTGTATCGACATTCTTCATGTAAAAGTAGCTGAATACCTTTTTAGCCCAACGCTCCTCCCCCATTTCTCTCAATCGCTTCTCAAATTTTATCTTGCTGCTAGCTTCCCTGCCCTCAAATGATGTCCGTCCCATATCACCTTGTACTCCCTGATTTGGTGTATTTCCGTAAGCTCCTAAGGCAAGCCTACCTATTCCACGTTGCTTAATTTCTAATCTTGCTTCAACTTCTGATCTCATGCACAAGACCGCATTGCCGAACGTCAGACCAGGAACCATGACCCCTTTCTATATTGCTCTCACAACATCATAGCTATTATATTTCCACAGTACCCTATTTTTCATTATCGCTGAATGCCTGTTACCTTTAGTCGTCACGTATATTTCGTGTTCCCTTAGGTACTCGGCCCCATTGCTTATCCATACGCCCAGATATATGCATTTATCTGTTATCTGTAGCGTGACCTCCTGTATTTCAAGCTCACTACCTTAATTGTCATTGAAAATCATGACTGCTGATTTTTTCTTACTGAATCTGCAATCTAACCTATCTCCCTCATTACCGCAGATGTCCACCAATCTCTGCTGATCTTCCTTGTAGTCGGCCATTAGTAGTATATCTTCTGCGTACATCAATGCTGGTAAGGTGATAGGGCCTGTTCAATGAGTTTTCTCTGTTTGACAAAAGAGAGGTTGAAGCCCAGTCCACTTCCCTCTAATTTGGCCTCTAATCCTTGTAGGTACATCATGAATAATAAGGCTGGCAGGGGACTCCCCTGCCTAAGCCAACGTTTTACCTCTGCAGGCTTGGATACCTGTTTTTTCCACTTTATTGCTACCTTGATACCTTTATAGATATCCTTGAAAAGATTAGTTACTACATCTTCCACGCTTAGTGTGTCCAGTATTCTCCACAATTCCTCCTGAACCACGCTATCGTACGCTCCCTTGGTATAAAAAAAAATGCTAGCCACAGGGGCCTGTGATCCTTTTTCTGCTACATCGATGCACTGCGTCAGTGAGAACAAATTGTCTTCCAAGCTCCTGTGTTTCCGAAAGCTGTTCTGCAGTTCCCCCAGCAACCCCTTATCCTCTATCCATGCCTGCAGTCTTTCCTTTAAAATCTGCATCGCCAGCCTGTAGACCACTGATGTTACTGTTAGAGGACGGTGGTTGTTTATGTCGTCTTTCTCCCTCTTTCCGTTATAGATGATGCTCATCCTGCTAAGTTTCCATCCATCGTGAACTTCACCATCGATTATTATCTTGCTCCCTGCCTCTCTGAAAGCCAGCTTAGACTTCGAACCTAATATCTTTATCAGCATAATTAGAATGCCATCTGGGCATGTTGATGTACTACTAGGAACCCTTTTCTCAGCCCTTTCCCACTGCCGTTGTGAAAATGGAGTCATTGCGCCACTTAATTCATCCTTGTCAATTGTGGTGCATAAAGTACTTCTTTGTTAAAATTTTTCTGTCACCCTTGCTATTATATATTCGATAGCTTCGTCCGCTTCTAGACTAGCATCTTGAGCTGTAGTTATAAAGCTCTGCTCTAGGCTCGTCCGATTTCTTAGGGAGTTTGGATGGTTCCAAAATTTCGCAGCTGCCTTTCTATCTTTTTCATGTACTTCTGTCAGCCACTGAGCTCCCTTTCTTCTAATCTTTCCATTGATCAGAAGGGATTCATCCCTTCTACAGCTCAGAAAGATTTCCCATTTTCTTTCAACATCATCTGTCGGTTCATCCCGCTGCTTAGCACGTCTGTGTTCCCTAAAGGCTTCCTGACGTTTTGCTGTGGCTCTCTTAACTTCCTCATCCCAACAACTTTTGGGTTTGTGTCTTCTTTTCTGGGCTGACTTGTCACGTGCATTAGCAAGCTCTAGCTCAAACAGTCTATTTACATTCGTGGATGCTCACATGGTTTCGTTATCCTCAGTGATTACTTTCTTAATTTGTTTAGTGGCTATTTAAATTTGTCTTTCTGAATAAACATTTTCCGGTAGTTGCTCATCTTGTCTCCCTCCCACCTAAACTGCTCTTCCAAAACTTAGCTTGATACGTTTGTTATCACTACCCAGACTTCTGGAGCCACCTTCATCTATGTGCATTCCCTTGAGCTTATCATACATCCTATGTGACATCAGTGCGTAATCTATCGTCGACTGCAGCCTTCCTACCTCCCATGTTATTTGCCCTTCACACTTCTCGGTACTGTTTCAAATGATCAAATCAAGCCTTTCACACATATCCATGATCATTTCCTGTCGGGGCCATATACCCATGTATATCTTCTATGCGCATTCATATCTCCTAGTATAATTATCTCGCACTCTCCTCCTAACTCCTGAATGTCATCTGATATACACTCTACCATTGCCTGGTTTTGCTCTCTGGCCTTTGCTCCCGTCCACAAGTACAGAAAACCAAGCAGTCTCATTTGACCTATCACTTTCCCTTTTAGCCATAAATGTTCGTTGCACTCCTGTTTGTACCTTTGCCAGTCTGTACTTTTATGAATGAATGCCCCAACACCGCCCCCTTTCTGCTGCCTTCTGTTCTATTACAACATTCCCACGGGTACCCCGGATGGTTAGGAGGTTGTTCCATGTCCCTGAGATGTGTTTCTACAAAACCGTATACCATCGGCCTCTCCCCCTTTAGCTGTTCTTCTATCTCTTTCCACTTCAGCCTGTTCCTACCACCCTGCATGTTAATATACCCCAATGTCTGAATTGGCTCGGCGCTCGTGGCTACGTCTATTTCTGCACCGGACTCTACCTATCTTAGATACTTGTGCCACTTTGGAATCATATCTGTTCATACCACCTGTCTAAGAGTCTCCCTTGTTGTTTTCCTCGTGACTAGCTAACCTGCAGCCCGAAGGGCCCGCATGCCCCCCAAAAACCTACTGAGCGTTCTGTAAGTCGCCAACCCACCTCATGACCTAGCTGCCCATCGAAGTGAATTCTGTCTCGTTGAAAACCACCCCGCCGATGCACCTCTCTGTTTATTTCCACTACGTCAAAGCCTTTCTCTCGACTCATCCGCCATATCTCTTCATTCGGGTTGACAACCGCTCTTTGTAGGTTGTTATCACGCACCGGTATCTCTGGTATCGTGCGTATCACTATCTGTACCTGAAGAGAAACGGCGCGCATGTCATCGACGCCTTTCGCCAGTGTGGTTGCTAGTCCTGCTGTATCGCCCCGCCGCGGTGGTTTAGTGGCTAAGGTACTCGGCTGCTGACCCGCAGGTCGCGGGATCAAATCCCGGCTGCGGCGGCTGTATTTCCGATGGAGGCGGAAATGTTGTAGGCCCATGTGCTCAGATTTGGGTGCACGTTAAAGAACCCCAGGTGGTCAAAACTTTCGGAGCCCTCCACTACGGCGTCTCTCATAATCATATGGTGGTTTTGGTACGTTGAAACCCACAAATCAATCATTCCTGCTGTATCTTCATTTAAGACATCGTTTAGAGCGCCTGAAAACATCACCAGGTTTCGTCTATCAGCTGTAGTTTTGAGTTTTGTGCTCGCTTGCCTCATGACTTGCCTCGTCCAACAGTCATTGGTGCTGGCGAGCCGAAGCAGCAGCAATCGATTCACCAGCACGCTGCCCGCTTCACTTCCGGAGTTACAGCAGCCCTATCTCCGCTATCACTCAATCCGTACTTCGCATGTTGCCGCTAGATGTCCTCCGCTGCATTTCTCATAGTTTTATCGTTGCCATGGAGGAATGGGTGCTTTCAGACCCCATTGTAGGTTGTGGTGGCGGCGCTGGCTGACAACACAAAGTCCGCGAGAGCCATTCGGCGCATTTTGGCGCAATTTCCGAGATTTTTATCAGAATCGCGCAAACCTTCTCGTTTGTATCAGTTTGGCGCATTTGGCGCAGGAATGGAATCACTGCCCTCGTTGTCTCTTGCTCTGTCGCCAACGCAGTCTCGAGTTGGTGATTCTCATCAGCAGGTCACTCTGGGCAACCATCATTTTCTCCATTTTTTCCTCGACTTCACATTGCCTACACTTCACGTCAGCCTCTTCTCCATCCGCTTCTACACTTGGGTCTACTTTTAAACCCACCCCACACCCTGATCACTTTACAGTCTCTTTAACAATGTCTTTCTGACATCAATTGTCCCCTTGACTTGTCTCACTCGATAATTACAAAACTCGAGCCCTGACCTACGAAAAAAAGAAAGTCTAAGCTTTACTACAAAATTTACGTGTTCAATGTACGTGCACTTCCGCCACGAGTGGCAAAAAAAACAAAAAAATCAAACACACGTACAAGCACAAACTAACAAATACCTGGTGACTGACACCCGAAAAAGTCTTACAATAAAATAAGTGCTACAGAGATTTTAACTGCTGCCTCATAATTATAAAAACAAGCTCAAAATATGCAAAACCACTTATCTGTGCAGTCGATCGGGAGTGCTCAAAAAACACATCTACCACCATGACAGTTCGAACTGTGGGAGAAGGGACTGGGGAGAAAGGAGAAGGGAGCGGTACTGTGAGAGAAGGATGGATATGGCTGGGCCCTTTAAATCGGGCCCCCTTTAGAAGAATGGATGGATGGACATGGCTGTACCCTTTAGATCGGGCGGTAGTTAGCACCACCAAGCCGTAATACTTAATGAACCAAAAAATAGAATTTGTTCCTTTAAATAGGGAGGTTGAGGATTCGTACCTTGCAGTGAAGGGTTCAATTTTCACTCGCGCCTTCACGTTAGCCACCAATCAGATAACCTCCTCATAGTTAATTCTACCCGCTTAAAGTCTATTTTGCCCTCCCTGTCCCTAACCTCCAGTGCTTTGAAAAACTCTGCGCCATCATCCTGAACTATAGGGTGAAGCCCTTTACAGAACATTATCAAGTGTTCGGCAGTTTTTTCTTCCTCTCCACATGCACTGCATACCGTGTCTACCCCTTCGTACTTGGCCCGATATGTCTCGGTTCACAATACTCCCCTCCTGGCCTCAAACAGTAGAGAAATACCCCGAGTTTTATCATAGATCCTTTGCTTGACAATTTCCTGCCTAAACGTTGCATAGATGTCTAGTGCGGACTTCTTAATCATGCCAGTTCTCCACATATCGGTCTCAGCTTCCTTTACCTTCTTCTTAAGCGATATTTTTTTTGGTTTGGCTCCCTGCTCTTTTCCAAGTATTTACCAGTCAATTTTCTGGTTCGCTTCCTCTATTTTGTATCGACATTCTTCATGCACAAGTAGCTGAATACCTTCCTAGTCCAACGCTCCTCCCCCATTTCTCTCAATCGCTTCTCAAGTTTTATCTTCTGCTAGCTTCCCTGCCCGCAAATGATGTCCATCCCATATGACCTTTTACTCCCTGATTTGGCGTATTTCCGTGAGCTCCTAAGGCAAGCCTACCTATTCCACGTTGCTTAATTTCTAATCTTGCTTGAACTTCAGATCTCATGCCCAAGACCGCATTGCCGAACATCAGACCAGGAACCAAGACCCCTTTCCATATTCCTCTCACAACATCATACCTATTGTAATTCCATAGTTCCCTGTTTTTCATTACCGCTGCATTCCTGTTACATTTATTTGTCACATGTGTTTCTTGTTCCCTTAGGTACTCGGCCCCATTGCTTATCCATACGCCCAGATATTTGTATTTATCTGTTATCTCTAGAGTGACCTCCTGTATTCTAAGCTAACTACCTTCATTGTCATTAAAAATCATGACTGCTGATTTCCTTCACTGAATCTGAAATATAACCTATCTCCTTCATTACCACCGATGTCCATCAATCTCTGCAAATCTTCCTTGTTGTCGGCCCTTAGTAGTATATCATCTGCGTACATCAATGCTGGTAGGGTGATAGGGCCTGTTCACTGAGTTTTCTTTGTTTGACGAAAGAGAGGTTGAAGCCCAGTCCACTTCCCTATAACTTGGCCTCTAATTTTTGTAGGTACATCATGAATAATAAGGCTGACAGGGGACACCCCTGCCTAAGCCAACGTTTTAACTCTGCAGGTTTGGATACCTGTTTTTCCCACTTTATATTTGCCTTGCTACCTTTATGGATATCCTTTAAAAATTAGTGACTTCATCTTCCACGCCTAGTGGGCCCAGTATTCGCCACATTTCCTTTTGAACCACGCTATCGTACGCTGCCTTGATATCCAAAAATGCTAGCCACAGGGGCCTGTGTTCCTTTTCTGCTATTTCAATGCACTGCGTCAGTGAGAACAGATTGTCTTCCAACCTCCTGTGTATCCGAAACCCATTCCGCAGTTCTCCCCGCACCCCCTAATCCCCTATCCATGCCTACAGTCTTTCCTTTATAATCTGCATCGCCAGCCTGTAGACCACTGATGTCACTGTTACAGGACGGTAGTTGTTTATGTCAGCTTTGTCCCTCTTTCCTTCAGAGATCATGCTCATCCTGCTAAGTTTCCATCCCTCGGGAACTTCTCCATCGATTACTATTTTGGTCGCTGCCTCTTTCAAAGCCTGCTTAGACTTCGGACCTAATGTCTTTATAATCATATTTTGAATGCCATCTGGGCCTATTGATGTACTACTAGGAACCCTTTTCTCAACCCTTTCCCACTTTCGTTGTGAAAATGGAGTCATTGCGCCACTTGATTCATCCTTGTATATTGTGGTGCATAAAGCATAACTTTGTTGGAAATTTTCTGTCACCCTTGTTCTTATAATTTCAATAGCTTCGTCCCCTTCTAGCCTAGCACCTTTAGCTGTGGGTATAAACCTCTGCTCTAGGCTCGTCTCATTTTTAGGGAGTTTAGATGGTTCCAAAATTTCACAGCTGCCTTTCTACCTTTCTTTGTGTACTTCTGCTAGCCACTCAGCTTCCTTTCTTCTAATTTTTTCTTTGATCAGAAGGAATGCATCCCTTCTACAGCTTAGAAAGATTTCCAATTTTCTTTCAACATCATATGTCGCTTCACCCCGCTGCTTTGCATGTCTGTGTTCCTTAGAGGCTTCCTGACGTTTTGCTATGGCTCTCCTAACTTCCTCATCCCACCAACTTTTGGGTTTGTGTCTTCTTTTTTTATGGGGTGAATTGTCACGCGTCTTAGCAAGCTCTAGCTCAAAGAGTCTAACTAGATTAGTGTATGTCCACACTGTTTCATTATCCTCAGTGATTACTTTCTGAATTTGTTTAGTGGCTCTTTCCATTTGCCTTTCTAAATAAAAATTTTTCTTTAGTTGCTTATTTTGCCTCCTTCCCACTTTTACTGCTCTTCCAAAACTTCGCTTGATACGTTTGTGATCACTGCCCAGACTTCTGGAGCCACCTTCACCTATGTGCATTCCTCTGAGCTTATCATACAACCTATCTGACATCAGTGCGTAATCTATCGTCGACTGCAGCCATCCTACTTCCCATGTTATTTGCGCTTCACACTTCTCGATACTGTTGCAAATGATCAAATTATACCTTTCACACATATCCGTGATCATTTTGCTTGTCGGTTCGGTATACTCATATATATCTTCTATGTGCGCATTCACATCTCCTAGTATAATTATCTCGCACTCTCCTCATAACTCCTGAATGTCATTTGATATACACTCTACCATTGCCTGGTTTTCCTCTCTGGCCTTTGCTCCCGTCCACAAGTACACGAAACCAAGGAGTGTCATTTGCCCTGCCACTTTCCCTTTCAGCCATAAGTGTTCCTTGCACTCCGGCTTGACCCTTTGCCAGTCTGTACTTTTATGAATGAATGCCCCAATACTACCCCCCTTTCTGCTGCCTTCTGTTCTAATACAATAATCCTATGCGTTGTCTGCATTGTTAGTAGGTTGTTTCATGTCCCAGAGATGTGTTTCTACAAAACCGTATACCATCGGCCTCTCCTCCCTTAGCTGTTCTTCTATCTCTTCCCACTTCAGCCTGTTCCTACCACCCTGCATGTCAATATACTCTATGTCTGAATTGTCTCGGCGCTCGTGGCTACGTCTATTTCTGCCCCGGACTCTACCTATCTTAGATACTGGCGCCACTTTGGAATCCTATCTGTCCATAGCACCTGTCAAGAGTCTGCCTGGTTGTTTTTTTTATTACTAGCTATTGTACCCTGAAGGGCGCGCTCTCCCCTAAAAAAGCTACTGCGCGTCCTGCAAGTCGCCAACCCACCTCATGACCTAGTCGCCCATCGAAGTGAATTCTGTCTTGTTGAAAACCACCCCATCTATGCACCTCTCTGTTTATTTCTACCACCTCAAAGCTTTTCTCTCGACGTATCCGCCATATCTCTTGGTTTGCGGTGACAACCGCTCTTTCCAGGTTGGCATCAAGCACCGGTACCTCCGGTACCGTGCATATCACTATCTGTACCTGAGGAGAAGTGGCGTGCATGTCATCGACGCCTTTAGCCAGTGTGGTTGCTAGTCCTGCTGTATCGCCCCGCCGCGGTGGTTTAGTGGCTAAGGTACTCGTCTGCTGACCCGCCGGTCACGGGATATAAATCCCGGCTGCGGCGACTGTATTTCTGATGGAGGCGGAAATGTTGTAGGCCCATGTGCTCAGATTTGGGTGCACGTTAAAGAACCCCAGGTGGTCAAAACTTTCGGAGCCCTCCACTACGGCGTCTCTTATAATCATATGGTGGTTTTGGTACGTTAAACCCCACAAATCAATCATTCCTGCTGTATCTTCATTTAAGACATCGTTTAAAGCGCCTGAAATCATCACCAGGTTTCGTCTATCAGCTGTAGTTTTGAGTTTTTGCTCGCTTGCCTCATGACTGCTTCCAGCTTGCGTCCTGCGAACGCCTCTACTGCAATTATCACATGCTGTGACTTTTCAGCTGGAGCGTCTTGCTCCTGGGGGTTACTTGCACCTGTGACGCCGGCTGCTTTGTCCCCTCCCAGCCCCACCACTACTTCGCTGAAGCTGGGCCTTGCGACTATTGAACCGGCTGATCCTGTTTTTTCCAAACTTGCTTGCTCTTTCTTCTTCGCCGTTCTGGTTGCCGGTTCCATACTGTTCTTTCCATAGGCCGCTCCTCCGTTCACCTTGGGTAGTGCTTCCTCGGCGGACTTCAGCCTTTCTTCCTTAGCCCTCCGAGGGCTATGCCACTTAAGAACCAGTGATGCCAGTTAGGAACCACAATTCGGAGCATTTTGGAGCCCCAAAAAGTCTATTTTGGAGCAGTTTGGAGGAACCGGAATCAGTTTTCAAGGTTGTCCAATACGGCGAGAAAGGCATAGCAAAACCAGTTTTCACAATATTATGAGAAACGTTGTTTGGAACTCATTTTGAAATTTGTGTTATCTTTTTATGTTATGTTTTATATTACTTTTGCAGTTTGTTATCCAGAGGATGCCGCTTGATTAGATGTCTCGCAGTAGAAATGCAAAGTGTCTGTGGACTTGTCCTGAAGCTCTTCTCTTCTTGGGGATCCCGGTTACGCATTTCGTTTTCAGCGTCGGATCCGATTTCCAAAACTTGTTTTAGCTCTTCTGGTGACCCGACATCAAGTTGTTACAACTCACTGCCAGACAAGTTGCAGTAGGCCTCATGCCTCATAAAGCGGCTCAGCAGCTTTTTTACTAGCCCAATACACTCCGAGTGTACAATGTGAACAAGGGGCTCTTCTTTTTGGAAAACGGTTTAAAATTCATTGCTATCAACATCTTCCAGCACCGATGAATTAAAGCTGGTAGTTCAAGCTGTGGAAAAGAGAGAAGATATGAAAGATCAAAAAACAAAATCCGACGGCAAAACAAGAAACGCTCACTTGAAAAATTAAGGCCCTGTCATTCGCACCATGGACAAATCTATGTCCGGCAGGAGCCAATCATGTAACAAAAGTACAGGCGCCCCACGTGTCAGCTGTCCAACATCTAACAGCATTTATCAAGCACAGACAGCCGGCTTGTCGGCGCATTATCACGGCGCGGAGAAGGCGAAACTATAGCGACAATTGCCACATGCGGGCGAAGTTGCCGTCACCACGAGCACAGCGGGAGCGCGCACTATCTCTGCTCTGCGCAACAATGACGCGCAACTCCATAGATAGAATTGCTACAAAATGTATATCTTTACGCGAAGCTGCCTGATCAAGGTCAGTCGTGCAAGCCTAGAATGCAACTACGCGTGTCATCGGGCATATCGCATTGCCGCTCAGTGCTTCTGAATACAATTAGAACATAAATGCGTCGTTCCCACGAAGCAGCCTTTTCCCACGAAACCGGACTTTTATGGTTAACGATGGCCGCAAAAATATTAGCGGCAGTCGCTAGAGCATAAATGGAGGAATATCTGCGCCATACAATTGCATCTCTTCACAGATAAGATACAGATGAAGATCTGAAAGCGAAAAGGCTTTACCGTTTCTGGCGCGCAAATAGACGGTGCTTTTTGCGCGCGGCAGTCCAATCAGTACCAACTTGGCCTTGCTCACATGCCACACTTAAGAGAAAATGTCAATACCAGATACTTACTTTTCTTCATCGCATCATATCCCACCGCTGACGGCACACGCACGTAGTAGTAATGAAAAGTCGTCCAACAGTCGTTGGTGCTGGCGAGCCGAAGCAGCAGCAATTGATTCACCAGCACGCTGCCCGCTTCACTTCCGGAGTTACAGCAGCCCTATCTCCGCTATCACTCAATTCGTACTTCGCATGTTGCCGCTAGATGTCCTCCGCTGCATTTCTCATAGTTTTATTGTTGCCAAGAAGGAATGGGTGCCCTCAGACCCCATTGTAGGTTGTGGTGGCGGCGCTGGCTGACAACACCAAGGCCCGCGAGAGCCATTCGGCGCATTTTGGCGCAATTTTCGAGATTTTTATCAGAATCGCGAGAGCCTTCTCGTTTGTATCAGTTTGGCGCATTTGGCACAGGAATGGAATCACTGCCCTCGTTTTCTCTTGCTCTGTCGCCAACGCAGTCTCGAGTTGGTGATTCTCATCAGCAGGTCCCTCTAGGCAACCATCATTTTCTCCATTCTTTCCTCGACTTCACATTGCCTACACTTCGCGTCAGCCTCTTCTCCATCCGCTTCTACACTTGGGTCCACTTTCAAACCCACCCCACACCCTGAACACTTTACAGTCTTTTTAACGATGTCTTTCTGACATCAATTGTCCCCTTGACTTGTCTCACTCGATAATTACAAAACTCGAGCCCTGACCTACAAAAAAAGAAAGTCTAAGCTTTACTACAAAATTTACGTGTTCAATGTACGTGCACTTCCACCACGAGTGGCAAAAAAAACAACAAAAAAAATCAAACACACGTACACGCACAAACTAATAAATACCTGGTGACTGACCCCCGAAAAATCCGTACTATAAAATGAGTGCTACATCGATTTTAACGGCTGCCTTATAGTTATAAAAACAAGCTCAAAACATGCAAAACAACTTATCTGCGCAGTCGATTGCGAGCGCTAAAAAACACGTCCATCCACCATGACAGTCCGAACCGAACTCCAAACCAAAAAGATGGATGGATGGATATAGCTGTACCCTTTAGATCGGGCGGTGGCTAGAGCCACCAAGCCGTAATACCTATAGAACCAAAATATATATATTTTTTCCTTAAAAGTGAGTTTGAGGTTTCGTACTTTGCAGTGAAGAGTTTAATTTTCACTCGTGCCTTGACTTTAGCCACCAATCAGATAACCTCCTTCTAGTTAAGTCTACCCGCTTAAAGTTTATTTTGCCCTCCCGGTCCCTAAACCCCAGTGCTTTGAAAAACTCCGCGCCATCATCGTGAACTATAGGGTGAAGCCCTTTACAGAACATTATCAAGTGTTCTGCAGTTTCTTTTTCCTCTCCACACGCACTGCATACTGTGTCTACCCCTTCGTATTTGTCCCGATATGTCTTGGTTCGCAGTACTCCCGTCCTGACCTCAAACCGTAGAGAACTACCCCGAGTATTATCATAGATCCTTTCATTGGCAATTTCCTGCTTAAAAGTTCGATAGATCTCTAGTGCGGACTTCTTAATCATGCCCATTCTCCACATGTCAGTCTCTGTTTCCTTCACTTTCTTCTTAACCGATAGTTCTTTTTGGCTTGGCCACCTGCTGTTTTCGAAGTATTTTCCAGTCAACTTCCTGGTTCGCTTCCTCCATTTTGTATCGACATTCTTCATGTACAAGTAGCTGAAAACCTTCCTAGCCCAACGCTCTTCCCCCATTTCTCTCAATCGCTTCTCAAATTTTATCTTGCTGCTAGCTTCCCTGCCCTCAAATGATGCCCATGTCATATCACCTTGTACTCCCTGATTTGGTGTATTCCCGTGAACTCCTAAAGCAAGTCTACCTATTCCACGTTGCTTAATTTCTAATCTTGCTTGAACTTCTGATCTCATGCACAAGACCGCATTGCCGAACGTCAGCCCAGGAACCATGACCCCTTTCCATATTCCTCTCACAACATCATACCTATTGTAATTCCACAGTGCCCTATTTTTCATGACTGCTGCATTCCTGTTACCTTTAGTCGTCACGTAAATTTCGTGTTCCCTCAGATACTCGGTCCCATTGCTTATCCATACGCCCAGATATTTGTATTTATCTGTCATCTCTAGCGTGACCTCCTGTATTCTAAGCTCACTACCTTCGTTGTCATTGAAAATCATGACTGCTGATTTTTTCTTACTGAATCTAAAATCTAACCTATCTCCCTCATTACCACAGATGTCCATCAATCTCTGCAAATCTTCCTTGTTGTTGGCCATTAGCACTATATCATCTGCGTACATTAATGCTGGTAGTGCCTGATCAATAAGTTTTCCTTGTTTGACTAAAGAGAGGTTGATGCCCAGTCCACTTCCCTATAATTTTGCCTCTAATCCTTGTAGGTACATCACGAATAATAAGGGTGACAGGGGGCACCCCTGCCTAAGCCCCTGTTTTACCTTTGCAGGCTTGGATACCTGTTTTTCCCACTTTATAACTACCTTGTTACCTTTATAGATACCCTTTAAAAGATTAGTGACTACATGTTCCACGCCTAGTGTGTTCAGTATTCTCCACCATTCCTCTTGAACGACGCTATCGTATGCTCCCTTGATATCCAAGAATGCTAGCCACAGGGGCCTGTGTTCCTTTTCTGCTATTTCGATGCACTGCGTCAGTGAGAACAGATTGTCTTCCAACCTCCTGTAATTCCGAAACCCATTCTGCAGTTCCCCCAGCACCCCCTTATCTTCTATCCATGCCTGCAGTTTTTTCTTTATAATCTGCATCGCCAGCCTGCAGACCACTGACGTCACTGTTATAGGACGGTAGTTGTTTATGTCAGCTTAGTCCCCCTTTCCTTTATAGATCATGCTTATCCTGCTAACTTTCCATCGATCGGGAACTTCACCATCGATTATTATTTTGTTCACTGCTTTTTTCAAAGCCTGCTTAGACTTCGGACCTAATGTCTTTATCAGCCTAATTGGAATGCCATCTGGGCCTGTTGATGTACTACTAGGAACCCTTTTCTCAGCCCTTTCCCACTCTGGTTGTGAAAATGAAGCCATTGCACCACTTGATTCGTCCTTGTCTATTGTGGTGCATAAAGTACTTCTTTGTTGAAATTTTTCTGTCACCCTTGCTCTTATATATTCAATAGCTTCGTCCCCTTCTAGCCCGGCACCTTGGGCTGTAGTTATAAAACTCTGCTCTAGGCTCGTCTCATTTCTTAGGGAGTTTAGATGGTTCCAAAATTTCGCAGCTGCCTTTGTATCTTTTTCGTGTACTTCTGCCAGCCACTGAGCTCCTTTTCTTCTAATCTTTTCATTGATCAGAAGGAATGCAGCTCTTCTACAGCTTAGAAAGGTTTCCCATTTTCTTTCAACATCATCTGTCGGTTAACCCCGCTGCCTAACATGTCTGTGTTCCCTAGAGGCTTCCTGACGTTTTGCTATGGCTCTCTTAACCTTCTCATCCCACCAACTTTTGGGTTTGTGTCTTCTTTTCCGGGGTGACTTGTTACGCGTCTTAGCAAGCTGTAGCTCAAAGAGTCTAATTAGATTCATGTATGTCCACACTGTCTTATTATCCTCCGTGATTACTTTCTCAATTTGTTTAGTGGCTATTTCAAATTGCCTTTCTGAATAAAAATTTTGCCGTAGTTGCTCATCTTGTCTCCTTCCCACTTTCACTGCTCTTCCAAAACTTCGCTTGATACGTTTGTGATTACTACCCAGACTTCTGGAGCCACCTTCATCTATGTGCATTCCCCTGAGCTTATCATACATCCTATGTGACATCAGTGCATAATCTATCGTCGACTGCAGCCTTCCTACCTCCCATGTTAGTTGCCCTTCACACTTCTCGGTACTGTTGCAAATGATCAAATCAAGCCTTTCACACATATCCGTGTTCATTTTGCCTGTCGAATCAGTATACCCATGTATATCTTCTATGCGCATTCATATCTCCTAGTATAATTATCTCGCACTCTCCTCCTAACTCCTGAATGTCATTTGATATACACTCTACCTTTGCCTGGTTTTCCTCTCTGGCCTTTGCTCCCGTCCACAAGTACACAAAACCAAGGAGTGTCATTTGACCTGCCACTTTCTCTTTTAGCCGTAAATGTTCCTTGCACTCCTGCTTGACCCTTTGCCAGTCTGTACTTTTATGAATGAATGCCCCAATACCACCCCCCTTTCTGCTGCCTTTTGTTCTATTACAATATTCCCACGCGTAGTCCGGATTGTTAGGAGGTTGTCCCATGTCCCTCAAATGTGTTTCTACAAAACCGTATACCATCGGCCTCTTTTTCCTTAGCTGTTCTTCTATCTCTTCCCACTTCAGCCTGTTCCTACCATCCTGCATGTTAATATACCCTATGTCTGAATGGGCTCGGCGCTCGTGGCTACGTCTATTTGTGCCCCGGACTCTACCTATCTTAGACATTGGTGCCACTTTGGAATCGTATCTGTCCATAACACCTGTCGAAGAGTCTCCCTGGTTGTATTCCTCGTTACTAGCTATCCTGCACCCCGAAGGGCTCGCTTGCCCCCCAAAAAAGCTACTGCGCGTCCTGCAAGTCGCCAACCCACCTCATGACCTAGTCGCCCATCGAAGTGAATTCTGTCTCGTTGAATACCACCCCACCTGTGCACCTCTCTGTTTATTTCCACCACCTCAAAGCCTTTCTCTCAACTCATCCGCCATATCTCTTGGTTTGCGTTGACAACCGCTCTTTGCAGGTTGCTATCACGGATAGGTACCTCCGGTATCGTGCATATCACTACCTGTACCTTAGTAAAAGTGGCGCGCATGTCATCAACGCCTTTCGCCAGTGTGGCTGCTAGTCCTGATGTATCTTCATTTAATACATCGTTTAAACCGCCTGAAATTATCACGAGGTTTCGTCTATCAGCTGTAGTTTTGAGTTTTGCGCCCGTTTGCCTCATCACTGCTTCAAGCTTGCGTCCTGGGAACGGCCCTATTGCAACCCTCTTGCCACCTCTTAGCCTCTCTTTGATGGCTTCTGTGCATCAATTTAAATTCGAGTCCCCGGTGATTATCACATGCTGTGGCTTTTCAGCTGGAGCGTCCTGCACCTGGGGGCTACTTGCACCTGTGACGCCGGCTGCTTTGTCCCCTCCCAGCTGCACCACTACCTCGCTGAAGCTGGGCCTTGCGACAGTTGAACCGGCTAAACCTGTTTTTTCCAAACTTGCTTGTGCTTCCTTCTCCACCGTTCTGGTTGCCGGTTCTCTACTGTTTTTTCCGTAGGCCGCTTCTTTGTTCAGCTTCGCTAGTGCTTCCTCGGTAGACTTCAGTCTTTCTCCCATTGCCCTAGTTTTCTCTTGCTCTGTCGCCAACGCAGTCTCGAGCTCATCGATTCTCACCAGCAGTTCACTTTGAGCAACCATCATTTTCTCCATTTTTTCCTCGACCTCACATTGCCTACACTTCGCGTCAGCCTCTTCTCCATCCGCTTCTACGCTTGAGTCCACTTTCAAACCCCCTCCACATCCTGAACATTTTACAGTCTTTTTAACCATGTCTTTCTGACACCAATTGTCCCTATACTCGATAATTACTAAACTAGAGCCGTGCACTACGAAAAAAAAGAAAGTCTAAGCTCTACTACAAAAATTTGCGTGTTCAATGTACGCGCACCTCCCCCACGGGGTGGCAAAAGAAAAAAAAAACAACAAAAAAATTTCAACACACACACCCGCTCTAACTAATAAATACCTGGTGACTGGCCCCCAAAAAAGCCGTACCATAAACTTAGTGCTACGAAGATTTCAACCGCTGCCTTATAATTATAAAGACAAGCTCAAAACATGCAAAAACACTTATCTGCGCTGTCGATCCGGAGTGCTCGAAAAACATGTCCATCCACCGTGATAGCCCGAACAGCATCGAAAAGTTGAAGCGGCGCTGCCTGGCGGATGACGTCACGGCACGAACACTCTGATGCCAGTCGCGGCGCTCCTATGCTCGCGTCGTGTGCTGTTCCGCGGGTTGCGACCACTTTTTGCTTGTCTCATGGTATGAAGGAAACAGAATGAATAATGTTTCAGGTAAAACAGTGAAAATTTTACTTTTGCTTCTGCACAATCACGCGCTAGGTCGTGTACGTAGCAATGCCAAATGAGTGAAAAGGTCTGTTTCGTGCTGCTAACCCCGAAAATGGATTCAATTCGTGGCCAACAGCGGCATTCAGACGGGGGTGAAAATTAACAACACGCTGTTTAGATACAACAAATTCATTGGCGCATAATCATGTGATTTGATGGGGAATGAAAACATCATATCTACATTATTAGGTGTAAATGTGCATGGGTGATTCGTTTTGGAGTCGGTAATATCGTCAGAGGCAATATCAGGGCTTCCCCTCCACTAGAATAATTTGTACCGGAGGAATCCGCGTATATACGGACAGCACTTTCACAGGCCTGTACGTCAAGCCCCACGCTCACGTTCAGTATCGAGTCTCACAACATATATCGGAACACGGTCGCCTTAGAATACAACCACCGCTGTTATGTGTTTTTCTCGCGTACTTGCTCACTTAGCACTTCGTTTAGTGTCGCGTTTCTCTCACAATACTTTTGAAGCTTTACTTGACCGAAATTATTCAGGTTAGGTGCGGTTGAGGTTAGGTACAGAAATTTCTGTTGCAGTGAGATTCTGTTTTCATGCAGAATCGTAGCAGCGGTGAGGTGGTCCTCTGAACTACCAGTTTAGATAGCCACTTCATATGTTGAATTTCCCTGCAGTTGATTACCTATTAGTGGACACGACGTGTAAGACCAGTCGTCACCTCATCGAGGTGAAGGTTGTTTATTTATTACATGGGACCAGAAGCCTATAAGCTTGATTTTTTTTCTGGGGAAGGGCACCCCCTTGAAATGGTCAGTTTTCTCTTTGCATGGGGAAGTATTTTGGGGTAGAAGTCAGGCCCGGTGCGCCATTCCCTGGTTACACCACTGCATGAGCCATGTCAGTGAGTGCGCCATCGAAAAAAAAAAAAGTTCGGCAGCAGCGTACATAACAGGGCGAGTTGGTTAAGCTCCATGATGTAAAAAAAAACTTAGCGGGAAAGGCGACACAGAAAATAAAGAGGACACGGGAGAACCTGAGTTCATTTAGACTTTCTGACGTTTGTGTTGAAAGTGTTGCTATCAGTGGTGCTCCCATGTGAAGCTCCCATTAGGGTTTGTGACGCGGTGGTTGAACACTCCAGTAGTTCACACTAATCAGGGCATACGACTACAGACCCTCTGGCGACTGTTGAGAAGAAACCAGTTCATATGATCCCAGTAAATTGACAATATCTCATTATTTCTGAAATCATTGTGTGTGTGGCAGTATTGGTTTGTTTATTTGACGATTATGTCAAGCGAATGCTTATGACAGTCATATTCATGTAATGTCTTCTGCTGGAGCAAGTGCAGTTCTGTAAAATAATTAGATTATTCCCAGATGCGGCGTAGCTTGCACGCTAAAGCGCAATGTATTTAGTGAATTGAAAACGTCTCGATTTTATTTCTGATACTTTGGCACAGATATGTTCTAATGCCGGAGTCTATACCGAGTTGTAATGACGTTAGTACCAATTAATATACTTTCTTAGCACCCATTCCATGGTGTACGCGATAAATACAAGAAACTTACGTCTTTTCCTGTATCCCCATTTTCACAGTAAATCTTTCGTTCGGACAGTAGTCTGCCGATCCTAAGGTAAATTATGAAACTTCCTACAGCTTCAAAAAGTTTCACTAGTTGTGAAACCTTGCATTTTGCATCTTGAGAAATTTAGGTCGTGAAATTGACGAGTAATCACAACGTATCGCTAAAGAGCGTGTACACGACGGGCGCAGAAAAAGGCAACAAGTGCCGGCGGAGCAGGCGAGTCTTTGCCTTGACGTCACATCGCCGCGACCGCAGCGATGGCAGATTCGTTTTCGGGGCTAATAGCAGCAGCAGGCACAATCAAAGCCTGCATGCTCTAAAGAGAAAACCCAGCCCCAGGAGGACAGCAGCCATCTCACTTCCACCCCTGCCTTGCTCCGAGCGAATGGAAAATGCAAACTTGAACTCCCTCCTCTCCTGCCCTGGCTTCCTGTAAGAAATACCCCCCTCGCAGCAACATCACCTTCTCTCTTCTCTCAACCACTAGGGCTGCCGTGCAAACAGCGCCTACCCCGCCGCGGTGGTCACGTGGCTAAGGTACTCGGCTGCTGACCCGCAGGTCGTGGGATCAAATCCCGGCTGCGGCGGCTGCATTTCCGATGGAGGCGGAAATGTTGTAGGCCCGTGTGCTCAGATTTGGGTGCACGTCAACGAACCCCAGGGGGTCAAAATTTCCGGAGCCCTCCACTACGGCGTCTCACATAATCATATGTTGGTTTTGGGACGTTAAACCCCACATATCAATCAATCAATCATCATCAAGCAAACAGCGCCTGCCCCAAGTGCACGAGCGCAACCACGCACATATCCATGCCCCGAAGGTCCCCACCGTCCCTACTTTGTTGGCGACTTACCTCCGAATGACCACGTGACCACCATCATCCATCGGCCTGTCAGGAAGAACACAAACTTCCTGGCTGCGTCGAGGGACGCGATTGCCGCCTTCCTCTCGGAGTTGTCGGCCACCCAGCGTGTATGCGTGTATTTCAGGCGGGACCTGGTTGCAGCTGACACCCACCCCACTACCAATCTGACCACCCTACTTCAGGTTGAGACAATCTGCGAGATCCAGGTTCAGGCCAAGCAACTGGAGCCGAGCACCTGTGTTGGCATGGTCTTTGGAATAAACAAGACGATTTTTTTCGAGGACCTCACCGATAACATTGCGTCACCCATGCCACTTGTGTCGGGTGTGCGCAAAGACACCTGCCTCATTCTCACCTTCGCGGTGATCACCGTCACCCCGGATATACTGCTGTACAATGAACGGTGCCCTGTTCCTTCTAGCCAGCCCTGGCCCGCGCAGTATTCCCGTTGCGGCTTCTACGAGCACAAAACCACCACCTTCTCGCGATATGAATAGTGCCTGCGTTGCCGTGTTAAGCACGCCCCAGGGCCGTGTACAGCACGACATCCTCGCTGCATAAATTGTTGCGAAGAACATTTCGCAACAGAGCCATGCTGCCCCTCCTGGCAACTCCAGCGCAAGACTTTGGTCATCATACCCTCGTCTGACGGCATCATGACTTACCGCCAAGCCTTGGAACACGCCAGGACCCTTGGTAGCAGCGCGACTGTCGTCAAGGGCCGCCCTTTTGCGGAATGCCCTCGGCGGTTCCAATGCCACGACTTTGAAGCTACCCATCAACCTGCAACAAGTGCGCCTGTAGTCCCCACGAACACGACTAGGGCTTCGCCTCCTTCCACAACTCAGCTGGCCTCTACCGTCGTCACCAAGCGCTCGATGGAGACTCGGCCACCGCGCGCGTTTTCGCAACCACCGGCCACTGCCGCCATCCTCAAAGAGTGAACGACGACAAAATCCGCTTCCTCGATGACGCCGGCCCCTGCCAGCCCCTCGTCGGCCACAAAGATAGACACGCTACTTGCGGCATTTCGTGGTGTGCTCTCGATGCTCCCGGTCGACCGTGCTGAGCGGCAATTTCGTGCAGCGGCCTTAGGATTTGCCCTGAGAAGCGGCGCAACCTTCAGGGACTACTGGGATTACTGAGTTAGTTTGGAAGATGCCACTCTTCTTTTGCACTCTACCCCCGGCTTTCTAGGCGGTCTTCTCGGTCGACTGCGTGTGGCGTGCGTGTGTGCGCACGAATACGTGGGGTAGATCGAACGTGACTTTTCATTCTTCACTTGTTTTTTTCTTACCTATCCCATTTTATTTCACTACTATACCTGTGCTGACCTGTTGAGGTGTCATCGTAAAGATAGACAGTTACGGGTGGCACTTTTGTCTTCTTTTCCTTTTCATAAATACTTAGAGAACAGCCGTGGCCATGGTATCCGTCTTGCAGAACTTCGAAGTAGGGGCCTTACACCTTACACTTATTGATTTTTTCCCCCTCGATGGCGCCTAAGCCACTTGCTCTCTCTCTATCTATCACTTGGTTGTTGCTTTTGCCGCCATTGGTGACTCGGACGCATATTCGAAAAAGTGCTTTGCTAACGGTTATGATGCGTTCTGACACTGGCGCGATGGTTGTATGCACTGCAAGCTTTCGTATACCAGCTTGCGTGCAGTATCGCCACATACATATTACCACCCGCCTATTTTTTGCAATACTGTCCCCCCTGTCTACATACATGGGTGCCTTTGCCTGAAACACTATCGCAGAGGCATGTAGGTCAGCGCAGCGCATATTTGCGCACGATGAACGGTGTGCTGTGTGAACTGCGTGTGCGACAAACTGTTGTGCATGATGAACCGTAGAGAGAGGAATAGGATAGACTTTTTAAAGCACTGGTTTGGGTAGTTCGCGTAGCCAGCCAAAGCAGGTGATCCCACGTAACTATGGCAGTGCCTCCACGCAACCTTACATGACTATTCCCTAAATAGTCATTTTACCAATAACGCATTTATCCGTAAACAATATTAAAACACCACTATTCATTCAAACATACACTCTTAGAAAAAAATGTCTCAATATTCACCAACTAAATACTAACCATTTACTTGTGACAAAAAGCACCAACTTTCTACTAAGTGAAGGTAGTGAAATGCTGATTAATGAAACTTGACGTCTGCAAAGTAGTTCGTGAATAGTGCTGGCACGAGTAATAATTACATTATTGAATTTTTAGTTAACGGGCGTTGATATGTGCATGCACACTGCCACATCAAGATAGTTCAATTACACATGCATACTTAGGATAATAATTGAAGTGAGACCGTCGACGTAAATTCATGGTCACTAATTACTTCACGTGTACAGCATGGCACTTGCGTATCACAGCAACATACATAGAGGCACGAACGAATCACAGACGAGGTCATGCATGCAAACGTGCAGAGAAAATATCAAGACTTAGCCAGTATGTTATACTGCACATAGCAGCTGGTAGAAGGCTATTTATGGTCCTACTTTAAATCAGTACCCTGTGTACTGGTTGGCCGCCATAGAATTAGCCATAGAAAATAATAGGAGTGTCGTACACGCCTGTCCTTTATATATGTGTGCCATCACTTAGCAGGAAATGTTTATTCCAATGTAATCGACAAAAAGTAAGAGTGGTCTAAATTTTTCTTAAGAATGTCAATATTACTGCAATACATACGGTGTTTACAAGAGATCTGGCAACGTTTGTAGCTTAGTAGTTACCTATAGTTAAAAGGAAAGAAAATAGTAAAAAAAGAACGGCAGGGAGGTTAACCAGCCTATAGGCAGCCTGTTTGCTACCCTCCGCATGGGAGGGGGATAGGGAAGATTGAAGATGAAGAGCAGAGAGGGAAGAGAGATAAACACAGCACATTCGGCAGCACACGCGCGCACACGCAGTCATAACCTATAGTTAGAAAGACCAAGAAAGCATTCCTGGTTAGTAACCTATAGTTAAAAAGACCAAGAAAGCATTCCTGGTCAGTAGGGGCAAAAGTTTCAAGCTTTACTGTCTTCTGGCTATATATAGTAAATAGATGCCGCAAGGGTAGTAAAATACGCCCGAAACAAGTGAATGCTTGCCTTGCGAACTGTTTTACCAGCTTCTTTTTTAAAGATTGTGCTGACCATGCAAACACCACCTGTAGTGGGAGAACTGCCCGTATGGGAACTATATTAGTGTAGTGGTACTTCACGAAATCAGTATCCAAGCTAACATGCCTCCATCATGGGGGCGTGTTGAGCGAAGTTTTGTAGTGCATATCTATTTGGTGACGTCAGCTTTATATTGTTACAATCATTATTAGCTTAATAAAGCTATCAAGATATGCCGTTTTTACGTTGAGGAATAGTAAGGAAGGATTTTACTTACCTGGCCATTCCCGGAGTGGGAATGGGCTCAGTTTTTTTCATTCTGAGGAATCAAAAAGAATGTAATTACGGCAGGTTGCAATGCCCCGGAATAGAATTGGAATGAAATGTAAGGACACATCCCGAAACACTGGTGCGTATGTTCTATTCTTAATCCTGTGTTACTTCTGTGGAGCACGACTATGATTTTGGCGGCCAATTCGCGACACGTGGCTTTATGAGGCGAAGCTTTTTTTTTCATATCTCATAAATGCCGCCAATAATTCTTGAGCTTTCCTTTAATGAAGCGTTTAAAGTCCAGTGCTGGGACAGCTATATATGAATTGACGGTGGTATTCTCATGGGCGGAAACAGCTAGCTGATCTGACAACACGTTTACATGAATTTCGCAATGTCCTTGCACACAGCAGACTACAACAGACTGTTGCTGTGCATAGAGAGCGCATAGAATTGAGTAGACAGAGACAATGATAGAATTCGTGTGTTTTGTTTTAAAAGAATTTCAGAGCTGTTGCCACGCTAAGAGGATCCGTATATGTAACATCTTTTGAGAGTTTCAATTCTTTGATATGTTTCATGGCAGATAATATCGCGTATGCCTCTGCAGTGAAGATTCTCGTATCGGGGTGCGAAAAACCTACATCGGAAAAAGACCGACCAACCAAGACATAGGACACAGATGTTCGAGTCTTTGAGGCATCGGTGCGAAACTCCGGACATTAATATTATTGCGAGGGCAATTATATGGACACTTTAGGCTATATTTTGCCGCCAGCGTCGGCGTCACTCACCATATGTGTATACGTATATATATTTACAAAAACGCAATAGAGAGAAAACATAAAAGAAAACTCTGGCGCACGGCATTGAACTTGGAGCCTCTACGTCGCGAGTTCAAGGCGTTAATACCTGGGCCACCAACAACCACGTTCTTGGACGGGCAAACGGCAAGCTATTTATATCTACCATTCACCGTTCGCTAATGATGGGCATCTCGTAAGTAACTACCATGCTTTCAGCCTTAACAGCAAGATGGCACAATGAGCGCGCAGCAGCGCGCGCCTCATCTCCCACGCGCGATTTGCCTCGCGAAGAGGAGTGGGTAGTCGTAAATCCCCTGAACGCACATTTGCGTGCCCTTATTTCGCGGTTGGGAGCATCTTATGTGTTGGCTGTCGTTAAGCTTTCACCGGAACGATTCTGTTGTATTTACCGGGTGCTCAAAGGTGACTGCAATCGCTGCACAGTCTCCGCTTGCAAACAGAGCGCGCTTTTCCGGCACAGCAAACTAACAACTGAGAAGCTTATTCGCATTCATCTGTAACTGTGAGTACGTTTCGTGCGTTAGTTGTGCGTGAAAAACGTGGTGTACATTTCGATCTGCTTTTCATTCTGCGTGTGACCTTCGAATTTGTTGCTATCGCGTTCATTGCTTCGCCTTTGCGGCAAAGCTGCGACTTTTTTTATGTTGGAATTCAAGGAAATGTGTATAAATATGTGCAAGAGGCTCACTTTTAGTAGCTTCAACGAATGATTTGTCACAATCTATGAGCTGTTACTGCCATGGCGGGACGTACACAGTGGGAGCAGCGAAACGGTGTTCCCAAATCGGCATACCTATTTCTTCAACTAGACTCTTCACATGAAGTGCGTAGGGCTGCCTCATGGCAGGCAGGTTTTGAAATAGAACAGAACTAGACAAGTCATTGATGGTGGAGTGTATGGGGTGTTCGTTCTTTGAGATTATTTTAAGAAAGTATAGAAAGGAGATGTAGGACCTTCGGAGATGTAGTGACCACTCGTTCGATTCAACGTACAGGTCTTCTACAGGGCTAGTTCGAAAAGCACCTGTAGAAGGACGAATTCCAAGAAGTTGCACAGGGTTGAGCATTTTCAGGGCAGTTGGTGTTGCAGGCTGGTATATTAGAGCATCGTAATCTAGGCGGGTACGTGTCAAGCTTTTGTATAGATTCATAAGACACTTCTTCTCACTACCCCAGAAGTGCGTGAAAATATAACTTAGTGTGGCAGCTTGGGCTAGTTTGTATGGCATGACTATAGTTATAGCGCGAGAACAAAACGACGACACAGAGACAAGAATCGTGTCCTTCTTGTCTCTGTGTCATCGTTTTGTGCTCGCGCTATAACTATAGTCATGCGTGACAATACTTTTAGAATATTCGTGCTTCTCAAGCACTTGTTTTTTAGGTACTAAATATGTTGTATGATTGTTAGTTTGTTGTCTAATATTAGGCCTAGGAACGTATGCTCACTTTTAACAGACAAACATTGACCAGCCAGGTGACCATTCGAATCAGGATAAAGGTCTCTCTTTCTGGAGAATACCATACAAGTGCTACTTTGTGGGTTCAGTTTAAACCCGTTTTCATCTGCCCAAATCGAAAGCTTGTTCAAGCCCAACGGAACCTGCCGTTCACGTATTAAAAGGCTGCACGATGTAAAGCCAATTTGCACGTCATCGACATATCTGCAATGAAACACATTTCGTGGAATGGACATGCGCAAGATATTCATTTTTACTTATAAAAAGTGTACAACTCAATACACTTTCTTGCGGCACTCATGCACAAATGTTTGTGACAGCGCAGTGCCCACTCTAACAAAGAATGTCCGATTATACAGGTAACTTTCAATTATACCAAACATGCTGCCGCACACACCTTCATATGAGTGGTCGTTGAGTATGCCGAAGCGCCACGTAGTGTCGTAGGCCTTCTCCATTTCGTGGAACACATAAAGGAAAAAAAATTGCTTATCGACGAAAACGTCAGTGATTTGTGTCCCGATACGGTTAATGTGCTCCGTGGTGAATTTTCCTTCTCTAAACCCGCACTGTTGTGACTCAAGTAGACTGTCTCAAGCAAGTGTATCAGTCGTCTGTTTATCATCTTTTGGAAGACCTTGCATTGACAACTGGTAAGGGCAATAGGCTTGTAATTGGACACTAAGGATGGTTCTTGACCCTGCTTTAGGATCGGGAATATAACGGCCTCTTTCTAGGAAGTGGGGATCTCATCGGAAAACCAAACAGCGTTATACTGAGAAAGAAGGGCATTTTGAATTTCAGAGGGCAGATGCTTTGGGATTTCGTATAAGACTCGCATGGAACCTGGAACGGATTTATTACAGCAACTTAGTGATGCCAGGAGCTCTGCTAAGTGAAAGGGTTCATTGTATGCCTCGTGGTTTGCAGATTTCCGCTCCAGTTTATGTATTTATATTATCGTTTTGTATCGTTGGAAGGCTTCAGAATTATGCGACGAGCCCGACACGATTTCGAAATAGGCGCCTAGAAAGTTCGCCTGGTCTTCCAAGCTGTCGCTTTGTGTGTTTGTCAGAGGGAGTGAATGTGGTTCTTTTCCTGTTACCCTGCTAACCATGTTCCAGCCTTCAACCTCGTGGGTATAGGAATAGATGCCTGATAAAAACTTTTGCAAACTTTCTCTCCTGGCCTGCCCGCGCGTCCTCCTTACTCCAGAATTTATTTTTATTAGAGCTTTCAAAATGATCAGCTGTC
Source organism: Rhipicephalus microplus (assembly GCF_043290135.1). Classification (NCBI taxonomy): domain Eukaryota; kingdom Metazoa; phylum Arthropoda; class Arachnida; order Ixodida; family Ixodidae; genus Rhipicephalus; species Rhipicephalus microplus. Next base: position 188,555,721 of record NC_134703.1, read on the forward strand.
GGAGACGCCCGAAGCAGCCTCCATGCTTTTTTTTTGCTGTTTGCGCGCGTTTCAACTCTCAGAGTACCACCATAATAAACGTCGTTTTTTAGTGTGTTCATTCGTTTGTGGGAATCACTTTGCTGCAGCATCAATAAAAAAAAACTGTGAAACATTCGACAGCAGCATCTCTTCCTAAAGTGCTTATGACAGTCCACCTTAAACGAGTGATGGTATGAAATTGTTCCCAGTCAGCTGTGTTTATGAGTCATTTGGGAACCTGCGGTGGACATTCAGTCGCTGTAGGTGTATGTGCTTAAAACTATGAGAAAGTGGTCACCTCCGTAGGGATTACCGACGGTTTTCATTGAAGTAGACGCACAAGCGACGGAGATATTATGCTTAGGTCTATGGCTGAATAAGTATTGTGAGCGAGATTATATAAGGTTGGTTCTTTTCGATTCAGCAGACACGCGCTTGACGAGAGGAAGAACTGTTCAATCAGTCAACCTCGCGCGTCACAATGAGAGTCACCCTATAGATTGCTATTTGCATTCAAGTTTCCAAAGAGAAAGTAAGGCTCTGGAAGTTCATCCAATAAAGATTAGAAATAATGTTTTCGCAGCTGATATTTGGGAGCAATGTAAATAGTACAAATTGTGATCAGCTTGTCGAAAAGAACAGCTCGAACAGCAACTGCATCAAGGGACGTTTGGTGTTGTAAGTGTGTACATGCGATCCCTTGATTGACTATAATGGCTACACCTCCGGATGATGTCATTGTATCATGATGGGCCTTTCGCAAAATATTGTAGGTATGTAGAAAGTTAGTGTCTTGATTTTAAGTGTGTTTCTTGTACATAGAGCACTTTTTGTGAGCGTTTGTGTAAAAGTTCTTGGATATAGTCAAGAGAGAGAGAGAGAGAAAGGAAAGGCCGGGAGGTTAACCAGATATTGGCATCTGGTTTTCTACCCAGCGCTGGGGGCGGGGAAGTAGGAGCAAGAAAGAGGGGGTAGATAGAGAAAAAGAAATGCACGTGCACTCATGTGAAAACGAAAACACACACAGGAAGGTTGTCCTAGCTACAACTGTTCAGTAAGGCCGGTCGATCGCAAAAAGTGTAGTAGCACTTTCAGGGCTTTCTTCTGTGAAGTTGCATATTGTCGATATTGTAGAATTCCTTGCTCCAACAGAGGTTGATTATCTAATTTGCTGAGTTCCTTGCGAAGGCATAGTCATTGTTTACTATACGCTAGGCAGTAACAAAGAATATGTTGGATCGTTTCTTCTTTGCCACAGTGGCCACAGGATGCGGTGTCGGCCATCCTATTGCGGAAAGCGTAGGCGTTGGTAAACGCAACGCCCAACCACAGTTTACATAACAGGGTCTGTTCTGCTCGGCAAAGCCTCGACGGGACTTGAAGACTCAGCGTAGGGTCAAGCGAGTACAGTCGGACATGCTTGAAGTGTGGCTGATTCCATTGTGATGTGGTTTGCTGGTGAGTAAGCCTGCGGAGCTTTCGTACAGCATCTGTCCTAGAAAGTGGTAGTCGTAGTTTATGAGCTTCTGTGTGGGCTGAGCGGGCAGCTTAATTCGCCCGTTCATTGCAGATGATTCCGCAGTGACTGGGCAACCACTGAAATGTAATTTGGTGCCTGTTCTTAGTCAGGTGGTGTATAACCTCTGCTATCTCTAGTACCAGCTGCTCGTGTGGTCCACGGCGTAAGGCTGATAGTAGAGACTGCAGTGCCGCCTTCGTGTCGCAGAAAATAGTCCACTTGCGTGTAGGCTGATCAACTACAAATTGCAACGCGGCACGAAGTGCTGCCCATTGTGCTGCCGTTGATGTTGTTGCGCGAGATGTCTTGAATTTAATTGTCGTGGCCAACCTTGGTATCACTACTGCTCCTGTAGAGCTGTCCGGCTGAACCGATCCGTCAGTGTATATATGTGCGGAGTCTTGGTATTTCTCATACAAGAGAAGCAGTGTGAGCTAGTTAAGAGCCGGTGACGACAAATAGACCTTTTCTAGACGCCAGGTATGTTAATATTAATCATTGGTTGAGCGAGGCACCATGGCGGAGTCACAAGTCTAGCGGCAGGAGAAAACGAAGTTGGGATCGACTCACCATGTGCGGTCACTGTTTTGCAGTAAGATGTGCATGGTCGGACCACTGGTAGAGAGGCTAGGTGATGTCGAGGAGTTCGAGCAAGGTGTCGTATATGTGTCCTCGGCACTTCCACATTAATGTGGGTCTTGACGAGGTGGTTCCTTGTGATGGCTATAGTTGCCGCTGTTGATGCACTTTGGGGAAAGCCTAAACATATCCGAAGTGCTTGAGCCTGGACACTTTGAAGCATTCGTATGCTTGTTTTACTTGCGTTGGTTAACACAGGTAGGCTGTACCGAAGGAATCGAAGGAAAAGAATCCTGTATAGTCGCAACATAGCAGCTGTGGACATTCCCCAGTTCTTTCCAGCGAAGAACTTGAACAAATGACAGATACCTGTCAATCGCCTTTTCATGCATGATACGTGTGGGCTCAATGACAGGTCTCTGTCAATAATACCACCTAGGAACTTGTATGATCGGAGGTGACCTATGCTTTCGCTGTTTATCAGAACGCTGTAGTTCTGCATTGGTTTGCGCGTAAATGCCACAAGTGCACATTTCTCAAAGAAAATTTCCAGACTTCGTTGACGGAGGTAAATAGCAACTTGAGTGGCAGCTCTCTGAATTCGCGCTCGCAGCTGTAGACGTGTTACTGCAGACGTCCAAACGCAGATGTCGTCCGCGTACATTGACAATCTGACAGTACTTGGCAGATGCTCATTGCGAGCTATTAGCGTCAGGTTGAATAGTACAGGGCTAAGTATGCCACCCTGGGGAACACCACGGTGGCTGTAATGTAGCGAAGTGTCACCAATCTCGGTTCTCACGAGAAAGGATCGCTCAGAGAGATAGCTGCGTAGCCACTGAAACGTCCGACCGCCCTCTTCTACCTCCTTGAGAGCGGTGAGGACAGCTTCATGTGTGACGTTATCGTACGCCCCTTTAACACCAAGAAATAAATAAGCGCAGAGACGCTTACGGCCTTTTTTGTGTTGCACGCGGCTGACCAGGTCTATGACGCTATCAATTGATGACCGGCCACGGCAAAATCCCGTCATAGCGTCCGGGTAGATGTGATGCTCCAGGAACGATTCTAGCCGTCCTAGTACCATCCTCTCTATCACTTTGCCCAAGTGACTAGCCAGTGCAATGGGGCGGTGGGATGTGAGCACCAATAGTGACTTGCCAGGCTTCAGTAATGGAACCAAACGGCTGGTCTTCCAGTTAACTGGGAGAGTGCCCTCTCGCCACGAATCATTGTATATCTCGAGGTGGGCACTCCTCGCACACTTATCAAGGTGACACAGTGCTCTCTATGATATTCCATCATGCCCGGGTGCTGATGCCCATCTACACAAAGCCAGTGGTGCTTTAGGCTCATGAATAGAAAAAAAATTGGTCCATGTGGTGATCGCGTGATGTCGTGCCACCACGTGAGAGCATGGACATGTTGGGATCTGCAAGCTGACCAAATAAGTTGGCACAGAACTCTTCTGCCAAGTCGACCTCCGATCTCTGTTGAGAGAGGGCTGGAACCTTGAATGGAGACCGCTGAATGAGAGCTGTCCGGAGCCCTCTAATTGTCCTCCACAAGTCTGATAAATGCTTGCGGGGATCTAACGACGCGCAGGAGGCTGCCCAACGTTGTGACTCTAGCTTGTCTATGCGGCATTGTATCTTCTTCTGATGACGTCTAGCGATTCGTAAATCGTCGATTGCTTTCGTGCGTCGGTACCTTCGTTCCGCACGCCGTCGGAGAGCCCGAAGTTGTTCTAATTCCACATCAAATTCGGCTACTCTCGAAGAGCATGTGAGGGTGCACACTGTGTCTTGCACTGTGGCATTGATCACCTCTTCTAAGTCAAATGAGGTGTTCTCTTGACAGCGTTCTTCCATGAGAGATTCGAACTTGGTCCAGTGCACTCTTTGGATAGTTTCGCGTACCTTGCAAGGTGATAATCCTCTGATCTTGACATATGTGGGAATGTGGTTGCTCCCATGTGTTTCTATGTCCGCAAACCATCCGGCACATCTGACGAGACCTCGAGAAACAAAAGCCAAGTCAAGGCAACCGCCTAATCTAGGGCCACGTAAAAATGTTGGGCTGCCATCATTCAACAAGCACAGCTCGTTGTCTGAAGCAAACGTTATCAGACTTCTACCCTTTGCGCTGATCTTCAGGCTCCCCCATAGCGTATGGTGGGCGTTGAAGCCTCCGATGATGATCCAATGGCCAGGAGTGGATGATAGGATGTTTCCTAGTCTTCTGTGGTCAAATTTACTTGATGGCGACAGGCATGCATCGGCAACAGTGACAATAAGACCCTTTTTCTTCACTGGTAAGCATATATATTGGTTATTGTTGTCAGGTGGTACAGACCGAAAAATGTAAGTCAGGTCACGGCGAATAAACAGCAGGACCTTGCTGTTTCCACTATAACAAGCCGACATAAATGATTCGTATTCGGAGAGTCTGATAGCGCTCGATAAATTTGGCTCGCAGATGACGATGATGGGAAACATATTGGTGAAAACGAACCGACGGAAATCTGCAATGCGTGATTTCAGTCCCCGTGCATTCCACTGAAAAATTGTTACTTTTTTGACCTCTTCCCTGAAATACAGTGGCTTGTGGGCCATTATCTACTCAAGAGCCGCCAGTACTGGACTCAGAGCGTCCAGTACTTGAAGTGCACTTCTGGCTGAAGTTGTGCTTATGTTGTTTAACACCGTGCGAATGGCATTAATTATGGGTCGTAGAAGAGCAATCACTTGCTTATCCAAGTTCCGCTGCTCCTCTGTTGTCACAGCTTGCTCTGATGAAGGCGGCTTCTGATGCGGTTCTTTCACAAGTTGCGTGCGCGTAAGTGGCGGCCACTTTTCAGTAGAGAGAGATCTACTTGTTTTCTCTCTTCCATCGTCTGCGTTCACCGCGGTTTACCCTGCAGTGGGCACCGTTCCCAGATGCGTTGAAATACTTCTTGTAGTTGACTGTGTTCTTCGCGAAGATCTTCGACGGTGACGTCGTCGTCTTCACCGGAATTTTTCCGCGGCCTCTTTGTGGGTAGAGCGGTCTCGCACCATTTGTCTAAAAATCATAAACTCCTTCTTTATGCGTGGACAGACTTTGGAAGATGCACTGTGGGCACCTTGACATAAAGGCACTTTAGTATGGTTGCTCGGCAAAGCATCTACGGGACTTGAAGACTTAGCGTAGGGTCAATCGAGTACAGTCGAGCACGCTTGAAGTGTGGCTGATTCCATTGTGATGTTGTTTACTGGCGAGCAAGCCTGTGGAGCTGTGGTTGGGTTGGGTTGGGCTGTGGTTGGACGTTGCGTTTACCAACGCCTACGCTTTCCGCATTGGGACGGCCGACACCGCATCCTGTGGCCACTGTGGCAAAGAAGAAACGATCCAACATATTCTTTGTGACTGCCTAGCGCATAATAAACGATTACTCTGCCTTCGCAAGGAATTCAACAAATTAGGTGATCAACCTCTGTCGGAGCAGGGAATTCTGCAGTATCGACAGGATGCGACTTCACAGAAGAGGGCCCTGAAAGCGGTACTAGACTTTTTGCGATTGACCGGCCTTACTGAACGGTTGTAGCTAGAGCGCCGTTCCTGTGTGTGTTTTCGTTTTCTTATGAGTGCGCGTGCGTTTTTTTCTTTATCTACCCCCTCTTTCTTGCCCCTACTTCCCCACCCCCAGCGCTGGGTAGCAAATCAGATGCCAATATCTGGTTAACCTCCCAGCCTTTCCTTTCTCTCTCTCTCTCTCTCTAGTATGGTTGCGCTGAATTCGTCCTCGGTGTGTGGTTCTGAGCATCGGGGGCACACTTCGGAGTTCCTGCACGCTCCCTGCACATGGCCGATCTTCTGGCACTTATGACATTGCATAGGTTTTGGAATAAACGGTCAGACCTGGTGACGAAAGTGGCAAACCTTCACATGGAAGGGGAGACAGTCCGCTTTGAACGTAATCCTCACACAATGTGTGTTAGCAAGGCGGCTGATATTCACAATGACGTTATCTTCATTTGGCGGTTTTATCAGCACTGAGAGATCCGAGTTTGGAATTCAGGGGGCGATGGCATAAATGACTCCTGTTGAAGTGGTGCTATCGGCTGGTATTATAGACTTGACATTGATGTTACTCAGTTGCGTTACTTTCTGAAGCGCGTTTAGCGCACGTGGGTTCAGCACATCGATTGCCAAGATGTTCCTTCTTGCGTTTAGACGTACTTATTTGATCTGATTTGGCGTAATATTCTCGAGATACACAGAGAGCGCTTGCCTGTTCAGCCCGCGTAGACTGTCGTAGCCTTCAGCGGCACAAACAGGATAGAGTGAGGCCATCGCTGAGGGGCAGTTTCACGGTGGTCGTGCTTGATGCCGGAGATGCATTGACGATCCATTGTTTAGCCTTGCGGTACAGGACGGGTTGGAAGCCGCCGTCTGAGGACTCGTCGCTTGATGCAGAGTACAGCTCAGTGTTCTAACTCTCACTAGACGCGATTCCTCGCTTCCTCAAAGCAGTTCCCGCGGTCGAAGCGGACTCGGACGGTGCCCCGTGAGCTTGAACATCCATCCTCGCGATGTATAGGGCGATAGACCCCACAACTGCAGCGAAAAATCCAGAAAAGCACAAAGACGAGCAAGGTGTGTTCCGTAAACGAATCACTTCGTCTTCCTCACTGGGAATTCAACTCTTGGATATTGTCAAGGTTCTTTAGAAGACCCCTCACGTTCCATTGTATAATTTGAGTGTTCATGGTGAAAGTAAAGTAGTGCTGTGTGTACGAAAATTTAGTGGTTGTTTAGGCGGGAAGTTTGAAGTCAAGTAACGGCTGTCACCAGGCCCCGTTATTTGCTTTTTTGTTTTTTTTTGGCACGCTCCCAGGAGCCACGCTGCTTGTTCGGCACCAAGGGTACAATGTACATTGCCTTTTCGGAGGCATTGGATGCTCGCACATGCGAGCTGGTGGTTTGAATTCTGGGCCTCACTTGGTGAGGCGAGGCCTTGAGACCCGAGGAACTTGAAGTCTCCGGCCTCGGCTCACGAGTAGACGGAGTAGCCTAGACTACAGCCGTCTTTGGGGCAGGTGCCACAACCACCGCATCGGTATGCGCGGGTCAAAGGAGTGACGAGGGCTGGTGCGGCGGTGGCCCCTCACACGCTTTAGAAGCGTATGTTTGGCCATAGAATGGCGAGATTATTTTTCTTGCTTCTTTAAAAGAAATGTTTTCTTTCCCCTTCAACGTTATTATCTCTTTTTATTTCTTCCAATATGGACAGGAACGTGAATACTCGGCATGGATTTCATCACTGTTTATGCAGTGCGGCCGTTCTTTGCAGTTCTTTAACACGTGGCCCAGGACTCCACATTGTGCACAAGTCCGGCGACCACGCCAACTCTTAGAGCTGTGGCCATACCTTTGACATTAGAAGCAACGACGGAGGTTTGGTATGTATTGCTTGAAAGAGGTCTTCATGTGCCCTGTTTGGATAGCTTCTGGCAGTTGACGGGAAGCAAATATGAGTATCAAGTGTTTTGTTGGTATTTCTGTCTTGTCTCTACTAATGATACTCCTCTGTACGTTGGTCACATTGTGGCTCTTCCACCCCTCCAAAAGTTCAGTTTTGGTCAGGGCAAGTAAGTCTGCGTCAGATACCACTCCACGAGTTGTGTTTATTGATCCTTGTGGTGTTAAGGTGATCGGTACGCCACCGAAAATTGAGAGGCCATCTAGCTTTTCCGATTGTTCTTTGTCTCCCAACATCGAGGAGGAGGTCTCCGCTAGCCATGTTGGTTAGGTTGTATAGAGCCCCGAGAGTTTCTGTAGGACACCTGGCAACTACGAAAGGAGATACGGTCCTGACTTGCTTTCCAGTTTTTTTACAGTGAATGACGAGAAAGTTAGGAAATGTTTCAATTGACTGCTTGAAAAAAGGTTATGTCATCGATGCGTGCCCGCTCCAATTCGGTACGATTGGTAAGTAGGGGCAATGCTCTATGCATGCCGGTCTTATTTTTATTCAGCAGCGTTGGCGACCACCTGCCATGGAGCCCAACGATTGGACGCTACAAGTTTGTTAATATTAAAAACTTGCAGACACTCTTCCTACAACGCTACCATTACCCAGTGCGCCTGGACTAATGTACGCTACTCACGCATGGTTAATCGGCGCCACCAGAAAAGTGGAAGCAAAAAAACAAGAAGGCAGGAAAGATAAAAAGTGATGAAAAAGACGATGTATAGAGAGAGAGAGTTAGGAAAAGGCGACTGCCGATTTCCCCTGGGTGGGTTAGCTCAGGGGTGCCGTCTACGGGAAGCCGGGGCCAAATGCGTGTGTTGCCTATGCAGGGGGAAAGGGGGGGGGCTTAAAATTTTAATCACCTAGCATCGGCTCAACCTCCAGCATCCCCTTTTCCCCAGACATGGCTAAGCCACGCATGGTGAGGTGTGGCTTAGCCATACGTGCCCCCCCCCCCTTATTGCTCAGGTCCGTGGTGTTGCCGCACACCAAACACCTGCTTGCACAGATGCCGCTGTGGTGTATCATGTCCATAGCTCTTACTTCAAACACTCAGTGAATGAAATCTTTTCGAATTTGCTAAGTACTCACTACGTTGCCTTAAGAGAATAGTCAATGTAACGTGTGTCCCTTTTGTAGTGGGTGACCGGCTTTAAACCATGAAAGCAAAAGGATAATCACATGTTTTGTTTGATAGATATGTACTTGTCCTCCAGTGCACATTATGCTGTGAAAAACATTTCACCCATAAACGGCATCGCTGTTGGTTGCCGTGATAGGCTGGTGCGCCTTATATGAACACGAGTCTAGTGACGGCTAAAACCTCTTCAAGATAACACATGTTAAGTGCCACGATTTGCGACAAAAGACATGCTTGCAAAAAGTCAGAAGTGAGAACTTCAAGCCGATGTTTTTTACTCAACATTGCGCAGTAAATTGCGTACCTTTTGCTGTGAGTATGTGTCCACGGTTGCTCAATGCGATGCCCGTTCTAACTCCGTAGATAATGCCGCAGTGTAGCGAGAACAAAGAACAGAAACAACTTGCGACAGTGAAGTAGTGTGTTTCAGCATTAACTGTAGACACAAGTCCTTCTTCGTCTTACTTTTTCAATTTTCCTGTCCCGCTATCCGGAGTCTGCAAAGACCTCCATCGTAGTTCTCTTCTACGTATATACACGTGTCACGGGCCCCACCTTATAGAAGCATCACCACGATGCTACATCCAAGCGACCGTTGTGGGAAAATGCAGTCAATCACTGACATTTGGCTTCATGCGTACCACATGTACAAGCTCAGACCGTTGCTGTGGAACCCTCGCGCAAGAGGGACTGTTGGTGACGACCTCGTAGGTGACGTCACTTAACTTTTGCAATACTTTATACGGTATGAAGTATCGCCCTAATAGTTTCTCGGACAGTCCACGTCTTCGCATGGGTGTCAAAACTCCCACTCGGTCACCGGCTCCGTAGGGCACCGCTCTCCGGTGGGCATTGTAGTGACCTGCGTCGTAATTTTGTTGCTGTCGGATTCTCAAGCGTGCGAGCTGCCTGGCTTCTTCCGCGCGTTCGGTATACATATCGGCGCCTGTGTCATTGTCGTCCCATTCAGGTGGTAACATGGCATCTAGCATCGTCCGTACCTCCCGTCCGTGAACTAGGCTGAATGGAGTCATGCGAGTCGTTTCTTGCTTGGCTGTATTGTACGCAAATGTGATTTAGCGCAAGATCTCGTCGCAATTTTTATGTCGAACGTCTACGTACATCGACACCATACGTTCAATCGTCTTGTTCAGGCGCTCTGACAATCCGTTTGTCTGCGGGTGGTAGGCCCTGGTCTTTCGATGACTCGTTCCACTTAAGATCAAAACGTGCTCAAGAAGAGCCACCGTGAATGCAAGCCCATGGTGTATTATCATGACGAATGGTGCACCATGTCACAGTACAACCTTTTCTATAAAAAATTTGGCTACCATCGCTGCTGCGCTTCGTTGGATAGCCTTCGTTTCGGCGTACCGGGTAAGGTAATTCGTTGCGACGATAACCCAGCGCTTCCCTGCAACAGAAGTAGGAAGTGGACCTAAGATATATATTCTAATCTGGTCGAATGGTGTACTTGGGACCTTAACAGGTTGCAGCAGGCCGGCTGGTTTCGTCGGAGGGGACTTACGTCGCAGGCAGTCCAAGCAAGTGCAAATGTGTTGCTACAGGGCAGCGGTGAGCCTTGGCCAGTAATATCTTTGCTGAACACTCGCCAATGTGCGCGTGTAGCCTAAGTGACCAGAAGTCAAGTCAATGTGACAAGCTTGAAGCACTTCAGTGCGGAGAGTTGCCGGGATGACAAGCAAGTACGAAGATCCGATCGACGAAAAATTCATTTAGTATAGGACGTTGTTTCGTAAGGAAAACGATGACAATACTCTTGTAAAAACTCTGAATGTGCTCTGAGATCGCCCTTCCAAGTAAATAATCAAACCAAGCAACTAAGGATCGTCCCGTTGTTGTTGGACGATGGTAGAGGCATTGAGGACCCCAATAAATGCAGTTTCACCCTCATCAGATATGGAAGCTGACTGTATTGGTGATCGGGACAGGCAGTCAGCGTCCATGTGTCGCTTCCCCGATTTGTGTACGACCGTGATGTCAAACTCTTGCAGCCTTATGCGACAGCGCGCTAATCGGCCGGTGGGATCTTTTAGATTAGTTAACCAGCAAAGGGAGCGATGGTCGCTAATAACTTTGAAGTGCCGGCCATACAAGTACGGGCGGAATTTCATTACTGCCTATCCTACGGCGAGGCATTCTTTCTCTGTTGTTGAATAGTTAGCCTCTGCGTGTATTAGCGTTCGGCTTGCGTAGGCGGTCACTCTTTCTGTGTTCTCTTGCCGTTGCACAAGCACAGCCTCCAGACCTACATTGCTAGCGTCTGTGTGAAGCATCGTCGGGGCTTCTTCGTCGAAGTGGGCAAGCATAGGGGGCGTCTGAAGACATTGATGCAGGTCATTAAAGGGAGCATCCTGTACTTCGTTCCACTCAAAAGCAACGTCGTCTCTTGTAAGACGAGTTAGTGGTGACGCGATGTGGGCGAAGTCTGCGATAAACCAGCAATATTAGGCACAAAGGCCCAGGAAGAGGCTGACAGCCTTCTTATTGGAGGGTACTGGGAACTGTGCGACGGCGGCAATTTTTCCAGGATCGAGCCGGACACCTGCGTTGTCTACATGGCCGAGAAACTGTAGTTAAAACAGAAATGACACTTTTCTGGTTTCAAGTTTAGGCCCGCGGACCGTATGGCACGTAAAACAACTTCCAGCCTTTTGAGATGTTCGTCAAAAGTGGTCGAACACACCATGACGTCGTTCAGATAGACTAGGCACGTCTTCCACTTCAATCTCGAATGTATGGTGTCCATGAGCTTCTGAAAAGTCGCGGGCACGGAGCACAAACCGAAAGGCAATACTTTAAATTCATATAAACCATCTGGCGTCACAAAAGTGGTTTTCTCTCGGTCTTTTGGGTCTACCTCGATCTGCGAGTATCCACTCCTGAAGTCCATGAAAGGAAAGTAGCGAGCATGCCGAAGTCTGTCAAGGGAGTCATCGATACGTAGGAGCGGGTACGAATCTTTCTTAGTCACCCAATTCAGCTTCCTTTAGTCCACGCAAAAACGCAGAGTGTCACCTGTTTTCTTTACTAGCACTACAGGTGATGCCCAGGGGCTCCGTGACAGTTGAATAACGACATCCTCAAGCAATTTCGCAACTTTTTTGTTGTATGGCTTCACGTTCCGTTAGAGCTACACAATAAGGGTTCGGGTGGATAGGTCTTGCCGTGTCCTCGGTAATTATTTGATGCTTTGTCAACGATGTTCGATCAATCGTGGTGCCGTTGAAAAACAGTCTCGGAATTTGGCTAGCAGCTGAAGATGTCTCTTTCGGTCCTACTTTGACAGAGTGGTGCCAACGTCGAGAACGGGCTCTGGTTCTTCATTAGGCGCTCCGTCCAATACCGACAAACACAAACTGCCCCAAATTTCTACGATATTGTCGTACGAAGCGATAGCAGTGCCCTTCGGAAGGTGCAGGCGCTCAGCACTAAAGTTGGTCAGAAGTAAATTCGTGCGTCCATCAGTGAGACGGATGATACCTCGTGCGACCAAAATGCCATGGCTAAGCAGCAGCGAGCCATTTTGGTCGTCAATGCCTTCGCCATCAAATGCTTTGTGCCTTTCCACCAAAACAAGAGTGCATGACCGTGGCGGGACGACCACGTCATCATTAAATATACGTAAAGTTTCACGTGTCCGTCTGAACAATCAACTAAACTAGGGCTGTTGCGGAACGTAATTGAAGGGTCCGGGATGTTGATGACGGCACCATATTTTCTTAAGAAGTCCATCCCTGAGATCGGGTCTTCAACATGAGGTGATGATGATGAACGCCGCCACGAAAGAAGAGCCACCGATGTCGATTCTTGCTGTACACCTTCCGACAGGCATCAACAGATGGCCGCCTGCTGTACTCAAATGAGGTCCCGCCCTCGTAGCCTTCACTTTCTTGAGACGTACAGCAAGGTTTTCACTTATGATAGAAAAGTCGGCACCGGTGTCAACTAAGTCTGCTAGTTGCTATCTGTCTACAAATACGGTATCTGTGGTCACAGTTTCGTCGGTGTTACAACTAGTCGGCTTGACGGCGTCTGATGGTAAGAGTAACGGGGGCCTGTTTTCATCGCCTTGATGGCCTGCAACCTCACCCCGAAGGTCGCCGCCTTCAGTTTCCCCGGCGTGGACTTGGTGACCTCCTTCTACTGACGTCGGTTGTAGTGCGTTGGCGCGATAAAGGCGAATAGGCCGGAGATGGAGAGCGTGGTCGACGTCCCAAACCTGTCTGGTAATCAGGCACACTGTCGTCATTGTTGGCATGGTGGTTGTCAAAATGGGACCGAGACAAGGGGGGTCCTTGAGAATCAGCGTCCCAGCGTTGTGCGTAGTCGTCGTTGGCGTGTGGATTGTCAGACCATTGCTGAAGAGGTCGAAACGTATAGACGCGGTGCCAGCAATGACGGGAATTGTGGCCCACGCCTCCAACGGTAAAACAAAGAAGACGCCTATCTACAGTGCGCCAAGCATCTGTTCTGCGAAGCTATGGACGCCGCAACGACTCGTAGTGTGGCAAATGCCGTGTCTCGTTGCGAGACGGCTTTTCGTGCGGTGGCACGACGGCAGGGCGCCGCGGTGTCTGTTCTTGCGGTGGCGACCAAGGAATGGCTGCCGATGTTTGGCTGTACGAGGCCCAGCGGGCGGTGGGCGGCAAAGCGCGGCTGCGTAGCTCATGTGTCACTGATCGTGAGTAGGATAAGCTGTTGAAACACGCTTGGCGTGTTTCTTCGTGGACGACTTCAGCGACAGACGCCGTGGGTGGGTCCGTGACCAGAGTCCGCAGATTGAGCAGCTCTTCGCGAACAATTTCTCGTAGCAAATCACCCAACAAGCTTTGATTGTCAGATGTCGTAGTGGTGACGAATGTGAGCGCTTCTGGACAAGCGATTGTACTCTCGGCATCGTAGGTGAAGCGCCCGCTCGATAGCCGTAGCTTCTTTGATGAAGTTCGTCACGGTGCTTGGCGGGTTACGCAAAAGTCCGGCGAACAATAGCTCTTTAACGCCGGGCATGAAGTAGAGTAACTTTTTGTTGTCGGCCATGTCCTCAGCGAACATTGCGACCGCTTCATTGGGTTTCTGAACCCGTAGCTCGAGTAAATGCTGCGCACGGTCTCGCCGGTCGCCATTGGCAAGTGTGTCAATCATCCCCCTTTTAAAATCACTCCATGTTGACAAACTGCCTTCTCTGTTCTCGTACCAAGTACGAGCGCTGTCGTCAAGATAGAAATAGACGCGGGAGAGTCTTTGTTCATGAGACCACTGGTTGATGTTGGCAACACGTTCACAGTGATCAAGCCAGTCTTCGACGTCTTCACGTGCGCCACTGCCAAAGTGATCAGGCACCAGTGATGAAAAAAGGGTTACCTGAGATGGGGTTGGAGGACTACTGTCTCGTAGTACCTGTTGTGGACTGGCGGGGGCCATTGGTAGATGTGAGTGGTGCCTTGTAGAGTGTTCCTGCGTGGGGTGAACTCTGAAGGAAGGACTCGCAAGCGACGACTGAAGCGATGCACGAGAGTGTCGACAAGTGCGTCCGGGCTGGATGAACGGCTCCCCGTGGGAGTGTGGAAAATCAGGCGGGGTCGCGGACTAGCCCCTCCCCAGTGTCAATATGTCGCAGTTAATTTGCTGTACGTCACCATCTCTCACTCAGGTTTCATCAACGCTTGTGCGGGGGCTGCTTTTTTTTGTCAACAATACATGCTTACGTTTCCTACATTACGATATGCGGTGACTGGCTTGATTTCTCAGTACTGGTCTATGCGCTTAGCATGCAAGTGGAAGAACAATCAATAATATGATTGCAAGACTTTAGTGACTCCACACTGCTGTTTCCAACAAACAAATTGGAAGTGCACAAACTCCCTGTTGTACTCTCTGTTGGTTTTTGTTGCGTCTTCATACATTTTAGAGCAAATGACTTTCCCTGGCTTTTTTACGTTGACTGATCTACCGGGGGACTTGCGATGCGAGCAAAGCGATGCAATGCTTGCATGCCTGCGACTCGTTGGGTACGTGCATAGTTTACGAACTCGACGCATACGTGCCATTTCACGTGATATTTCATGCAATGATTTATATGCGCGACTCAAACTTTCACGAAATAATCGTGTATGGTGACACGCTAGTTCATTATTTCGCTTGCTCGTATAGTTTGTATGCCAAATACGCCCACCGAAATATAATTGATGCGTCTAACAACTTCAAGAAACAATTACGGCTGTTCGAATGTATCAACTATAAATTTCTGGTACATCATTAAGGTGAAAACTTCGGATGCCTCACCAAACGCTGATATTGGTAGTCGGCGACAATAGATAGTTATAGTTTACCGTTAATGTGACAGCAATGGTACAGTGTAATAAATGGGGCAGTGTATAGTGAACTACTAGTTATAGTTCACTGTAGGGGTGGCCGTGGATGGATGGATGGATGGATATGACTGTACCCTTTAGATCTGGCGGTGGGTAGCGCCACCAAGCCGTAATACTTAATGAACCAAAAACTAGATTTATTTTTTTAAAAGTGAGTTTGAGGATTCGTACTTTGCACTGAAGAGTTTAATTTTCACTCGTGCCTTGACTTTAGCTACCAATCAGATAACCTCCTTCTAGTTAAGTCTACTTGCTTAAAGTCTACTTTGCCCTCCCGGTCCCTAAACCCCAGTGCTTTGTAAAACTCTGCGCCATCATCCTGAACTATAGGGTGAAGCCCTTTACAGAACATTATCAAGTTCTCGGCAGTTTCTTCTTCCTCTCCACACGCACTGCATACTGTGTCTACCCCTTCGTATTTGGCCCGATATGTCTTGGTTCGCAGTACTCCCGTCCTTGCCTCAAACAGTAGAAAACTACCCCGAGTATTATCATAGATACCTTCCTTGGCAATTTCCTGCTTAAAAGTTCAATAGATCTCTAGTGCGGACTTCTTAATCATGCCCATTCTCCACATGCCAGTCTCCGTTTCCTTCACTTTCTTCTTAACCGATAGTTCTTTTTGGTTTGGCCACCTGCTGTTTTCCAAGTATTTACCAGTCAATTTCCTGGTTCGCTTCCTTCCTTTCGTATCGACATTCTTCATGTACAAGTAGCTGAAAACCTTCCTAGCCCAACGCTCTTCCCCCATTTCTCTCAATCGCTTCTCAAATTTTATCTTGCTGTTAGCTTCCCTGCCCTCAAATGATGTCCATCACATATCACCTTGTACTCCCTGATTTGGTGTATTCCTGTGAGCTCCTAAAGCAAGCCTACCTATTCCACGTTGCTTAATTTCTAATCTAGATATATATATGGTGTTTTTTTGGCGCAAGGGCCATTTGATGGCCAAAGAGCGCCAGTTCATGGATAAGGAATGTGCACAATGATTGTGATTAGCGGTTGTATAAGGGCCATAAAATTCCTCGCGGTAAGGCGGGTAAAAACATACAAGTAATAAAATCATGACCATGCCGTGAAAGGTGTATGTGGTGCGAAAAGATGACAAAAGTTGGTGATAATAAAAACGATGGTGGACATGTATGGCATTAGCACAAGTGCCTCACTCGTTCGTACCCTTGCGCCCAAGGGTCGTGAGGCAAGTGCTTTGTTGTGTAGCCACCGCAGCGAAAACCTATCTGGGGAGGTCATGCTACGGAATGCCCAGGTATATGATATGAAAATTATGAATTTCTTTTAAAAACGCTAACAATGATTTATAACTAAAAAGCGCTTCCCTACCAACGAACATTGCAGGTTGTAAAGGTATATGTTGTCGGTAGGGTAACGGAAAATGCTGTTTTCTTAGAGATTCTAAGTGTTTGCATTGAATTAACGCGTGAAGGACTGTCAATGCTTCACCACATCTGTCACACAATGGTGGATCGCCACCAGACAAAAGATATGTGTGTGTCCTGTATGTGTGTCCTTTCCTGAGTCTCGTTAGTATTACCTCTGTATAACGCGATTTTGATACTGGCAGCCAATGACCAAGGTGTGGCTTAATAATGTGTAGTTTGTTTTGTGTGTGTGTATCCCACTTGCTCTGCCAGTATACCCTGAGGTTTCGTTTGAGAGACGGCTTAAGATCAAGGGCCGGGATTGATATGGGTGTAGGGGCAGTGCTTTTGTGGGCGGATGCAGCGAGCTGATCCGCCCTCACGTTGCCTTGAATCTCTCGGTGCCCTGGCATCCAGCACACTACAACATGTTGGTTGAGTGTGTAGAGTGTGCATAAAATGGAGTAAAGTGAGACGAAGACCGGGTTTTTTTGTTTTTTAAGACTGTGCAGAGCCGTTACCACACTGAGGGAGTCTGTATAAATTAATGCTTTTTGTATTTGTAATTGTTTGATGTGTTTAGCTGCCACAAGTATCGCGTAAGCTTCCGCTGTGAAGATATTTGTGCCTGGATGTAGAGGGCCAGCATCCGAAAAGGATGGGCCGACAACAGCGTAGGACACAGAGGAGTTGGACTTGGAGGCATCTGTGAAGAACTCAGGACGTGTGTATTTGTGTTGAAGTTCCAGGAAGTATGTTCGGATATGGGCAATAGGCGCATGTTTTATAACTTCAAGAAAGGACACATCGCAGTCTATAGTCTGCCATTGGCACGGTGGCGGATATGCTACAGGAGCCATTAAACTGTGTTCAATTGAGACTCCAGTTTCCTCAGCTAGACTTTTCAGGTGAACTGAATAGGGCTGCCTTATCGAAGGCCTGTTTTGAAACAGAATGGAGCTCGACAAATCAATAATAGTAGAGTATGAGGGGTGCTTCTTATCTGCTTTCACCTTAAGGAAATAAACAAACGACATGTATGTTCTCTGCAGATAAAGCGACCACTCACTTGACTCAACATAAAGGCTTTCTACGGGGCTGGTGCGAAAAGCACCCGTAGAAAGGCGGATGCCCAAACGGTGCACGGGGTCCAGCATCTTCAAAGCACTTTGAGTTGCAGACTGATAAACAACGGCCCCATAATCTAAGCGGGAGCGAATGAGGCTTCGATACAGATTCATGAGACATTTCCTGTCACTACCCCACGTAGTACGTGACAACACTTTTAAAACATTCATGGCTTTTAAGCATTTTGTTTTTAAATACTTGATGTACGGTACGAAGGTCAACTTGTTGTCCAAGATTAATCCTAAGAATTTATGCTCCGTATTAACAGACAGACGTTGACCGTTCAGTTCAATGTCGGGTTCTTAGTGCATGCCTCTCTTTCTGGAGAACAAGACACACGTGCTTTTTTGTGGGTTCAGTCGGAATTCGTTTTCCTCTGCCCATTTGGAGACCTTGTTTAAACCTAACTGAACCTGCCGCTCACACAATGCCAGATTGCAAGACCTAAAGCCAAGCTGGACGTCATCGACATATGTACAATAAAACATATTGCGAGGGATGGTCAAACGCAAGGAATTCATTTTTATGAGAAAAAGTGTGCAGCTAAGTACACCACCTTGTGGCACGCCTGTTTCCTGGACAAATGTTTGGGAAAGAACCGTGCCCACTCGGACACGGAATGTCCGGTTTGACAGGTAACTTTTGATTATGTGAAACATTCTTCCGCGCACGCCAAGGTGGGATAGGTCTCTTAGAATTCCAAAACGCCATGTTGTATCATAAGCCTTTTCGATATCGAGGAACACAGAGAGAAAATATTATTTATTGACGAAGGCGTCTCTGATCTGTGCCTCGATACGAACAAGGTGGTCTGTCGTGGATCTACTCTCTCGAAATCCGCACTGAAATGGGTCGAGCAAATTGTTTGTTTCAAGAAAGCGGACAAGTCGGCAGTTTATCATTTTTTCAAAGACTTTGCACAAGCAGCTTGTAAGTGCAATAGGCCTATAACTCGAAGCTAAAGAAGGGTCCTTGCCTTCTTTCAAAATGGGAATAACAATAGCCTCTTTCCAGAAGGTATGAATAGTGCCAGAAGACCAAATAGCATTGTACAAACAAAGTAAGGTTTATCGGGTTTCGTTTGGTAGGTTTTTAACATTTCATACATCACACGGTCAGAACCTGGGGCAGAAGTACTGCAGGAGTTTAGAGATGTTCGGAGCTCAGCTAGACTGAAAGCTTGGTTATATGCCTTGTATCTAGTGGATTTGTGTTCGAGTTTCTGCTTTTCTATTCTTGTTCTGTATTTTTGGAAAGTGTCAGTATAGTGGGACGAGCTGGATACCTGTTCGAAGTGTGCACCGAGGAAGTTTGTTTGATCTTCCAAGGTATCACCCTGAGTGTTTACGAGTGGAAGTGTGTGTACTTGTTTTCCTGCTATCCTACCGACCATGTTCCAGACTTTAGCCTCCTGTGTGTATGAATTAACCCCTAATAAAAACTTCTGCCAGCTTTCTCTTCTGGCCTGCCGACGCGTTTTCCTGCCTTGAGACTTTATTTTCTTGAAGGTTTCAAGATTTTCGGCTGTCGGTGAGTTCCGAAGCAGCCTCCAAGCTCTGTTTTGCTGTTTGCGCGCGTTTCGGCATTCAGAGTTCCACCATGGCACATGTCGTTTTTCAGGGTGTCCATTTGTTTGTGGGATGCATTTTGTTGCAGCATCAATCAAAAACGCTGTGAAGTAGTTCACAGCAACATCAATGTTCAAAGTACAGATGTCATTCCAACCTAGACAAGCGATAGTATAAAACTGTTCCCAGTCGGCTCTGTTTATGAGCCACTTGGGAACACGTGGTGGACACTCAATCACTGTCGTTGTGCTCAAAACTACGGGGAAGTGGTCACTTCCGTACAGATTACTGACGACTTTCCACTGGAGTAGAGGCACAAGAGATGGAGATACTATGGTCAGGTCCATGGAGGAGTAGGTGTTATTAGCGAGGTTAGATTAGGTTGGTTCTTTTCGATTTAGGAGACACGCGCTCGGCGAGATAAGGAACTGTTTGATCAGTCGACCTCGCGCGTCATACCGAGAGTCACCCCATAGCCTGCTATGCGCATTTAAGTCTCCAAGGAGAACATAAGGCTCCGGAAGTTCATCAATTAGAGAGTGTAAATCGCGTTTTTGCAGCTCATAGCTAGGAGGAATGTAAATAGTACAGATTGTGACCAGTTTATCGAAAAGAACCGCTCGAACAGCCACTGCCTCAAAGGATGTTTGGAGTTGTAAGTGTGTGCATGCTATTCCTTGATTCACTATGATGGCAACACCTCCGGATGATGTCATGGCAGCAACACGGTCTTTTCGGAAAATAACGTAGTTATGAAGAAAATTCGTGTGTTTTAAATTAAGGTGTGTTTCTTGTACACACAGCAGTTTTGGTGAGTGTTCATGTAAGAGTTCTTGGATGTCGTCAAGGTTTCTGAGAAGGCCCCTGACGTTCCATTGTATAATTTGAGTGTTCATGGTGAATGTGAAATAGTGCTGTGTGTACGAAAAGCGAGTGGCTGTTTAGACAGGGAGTTTGAGTTCACTTAACAGGGCCATCACCAGGCCCTGTTATTTGCTTTTTTGTTTTCTTGACGTGCTCCAGGGAGCCACGCCACTCTTTCGGCAACAAGGGTGCTGACGTATCCATTGCCTCCTCGGAGGCACTGGATTCCCGCGCGTTCGGGCTGTTAATTCGAATTTCGGGCCTCGCTGGTGAGGTGAGGCCTTGAGACCGGAGGACTCTGGAGTCTCCGGTCTGTGTTTGGGAGTAGGCGGTGTAGCCTGGGCTACAGCCGCCTTGGGTGCAGGTGCCACAACCACCGGCTCGGTATGCGCGGGCCGAAGGAGTGGCGAGGGCTGGTGCGGCGGTGCCCCCTGACGCACCGCATCAGCGTATGTAGGTTCATAGAATGGTGAAACTCTTTTCCGTGCTACCTTAAATGTAATGTTCTCCTTCACGTTCAACGTAATTATTTCTTTTTTTTTCTAGTATGTGCAGGAGCGTGAATATGCGGAATGGTTTCCTTCGCAGTTTACGCAGTGTGGCTGTTGTTTGCAGTTCTCAGACACGTGGCCTAGGACTCCACATTGTGCACAAGTCTGGCGACCACGACAGGTTTTAGAGCCATGGCCGTACCTCTGGCATTGGAAGCAACGACGAGGGTTTGGTATGTACGGCCTGATAGATGTCTTTGTGTACCCTGTTTGAATAGATTCCGGTAGTTTACTGGATGCAAATGTGAGTAATAAGTGTTTCGTCGGTGTTTCCTTATTATCTCTTCTAATGATGATTCTCTGTACATTAGTGACATTTTGGCTCTTCCACCCCTCCAAAAATTTTGTCTCAGTCAAGTCAAGTAAGTCCATGTCAGATACCACTCCGCTAGTTGTGTTCATTGATCTATGTGGTGTTATGGTTATTGGTATGCCACCGAAATCTGAAAGACGGTCTATCTTTTCGAATTGTTCTTTGTCACGGATTTCGAGGAGAAAGTCTCCACTAGCCATTTTGGTTACCTTGTATCCTGTGCCAAGAGTTTTTGTAAGACATCTAGAAACCAGGAAAGGAGAGATGGTTCTGGCTTGTTTTTCAGTTTTTTCACAGTGGATAACATGATAGTGAGGTTATGTTTCTTTGGGCTGGTTAAAAAAGTTTATATCATCGGTGCGTACCCGCTTTAAGCCGGTACGATCAGACAGTAAGGGGAATGCTCTGTGCATGCCTGTCTTATTTTTGTTCAGCAGCGTTGGCGGCCACCCACCACGGAGCCGAACGAGGGGACGCTACAAGTTTGCGGATGCTGAAACCTGCAGACGCCAGCCGTACAACGCCACTATAACCCAATGCGCCTAGACCAAGGTAGGCTATTTGCACAGGGTTAACCCTAGCCGCCAGGAAGTTATGAAGTAAACGGAAGAGAATAGAAGACAGGACAGATAAACAGTAAGAGATAAAGACGAAGATGTAGGGAGAGAGAGATAGGAAAAGGCGACTGCCGATTTCCTCTGGGTGGGTCAGCCCAGGGGTGCCGTCTACGTGAAGCCGGCGCCAAAGGGGTGTGTTGCCTCTGCCGGGGGCCTTAAAGGTCCGATCACCCATCGTGGGCTCAAACCCCAGGATCCCCTCTTCCCCGGACATGGTTCAGCCACGCAAGGCTAGGTGTGGGAGGAGACCAAAATCCCCCTGTTAGCTCGGGTCCGTGGTGTCGCTACACACCAAACGCCGGCTTGTGCAGACGCCCCTGCGGGTTAATTTCTAATCTTGCTTTGAACTTCTGATCTCATGCACAAGACCGCATTGCCGAACGTCAGCTCAGGAACCATGACCCTTTTCCTTATTCCTCGCACAACATCATACCTATTGTAATTCCACAGTGCCCTATTTTTCATCACTGCTGCATTCCTGTTACCTTTAGTCTTCACGTATATTTTGTGTTCCCTCAGGTACTCGGTCACATTGGTTATCCATACGCCCAGACATTTGTATTTATCTGTTAACTCTAGTGTGACCTCCTGTATTCTAAGCTCACTACCTTCGTTGTCATTGAAAAATATGACTGCTGATTTGTCTTTACTGAATCTGAAATCTAACCTATCTCCCTCATTACCACCGAGATCCATCAATCTCTGCAAATCTTCCTTGTTGTCGGCCATTAGTAGTATATCATCTGCGTACATCAATGCTGGTAGGGTGGTAGGGCCTGTTCAATGAGTTTTCCTTGTTTGACGAACGAGACGTTGAAGCCCAGTTCACTTCTCTATAATTTGGCCTCTAATCCGTGTAAGTACAACATGAATATTAAGGCTGACAGGGGACACCCCTGCCTAAGCCCACGTTTTACCTCTGCAGGCTTGGATACCTGTTTTCCCCCCTTTATAACTACCTTGTTACCTTTATAGATACCCTTTAAAAGATTAGTGACTACATGTTTCACGCCTAGTGTGTCCAGTATTCCCCACAATCCCTCTTGAACCACGCTATCGTACGCTTCCTTCATTACCAAAAATGCTAGCTACAGGGGCCTGTGTTCCTTCTCTGCTAATTTGATGCACTGCGTCAGTTAGAACAGATTGTCTTCCAACCTCCTGTGTTTCCGAAACCCATCATGCAGTTCCCCCAGCACCCCCTCATCCTCTATCATCCTCTAACCATGCCTGCAGTCTTTCTTTTATAATCTCCATCGTCAGCCTGTAGACCAGTGATGTCTCTGTTATAGGATGGTAGTTGTTTATGTCAGCTTTGTCCCTCTTTCCTTTAGAAGTCATGCTCATCGTGCTAAGTTTCCATCCATCGGGGGCTTCACCATCGATTATTATCCTGCTCACTGCCTCTCTCAAAGCCTGCTTAGACTTCGGACCTAATGTCTTTACCAGCATACTTGTAATGCCATCTGGGCCTTTTGATGTACTACTACGAACCCTTTTCTCAGCCCTTTCCCACTCTCGTTGTGGAAATGGAGCCATTGCACCACTTGTCTCGTCCTTGTCCATTGTGGTGCATAAAGTACTTCTTTGTTGAAATTTTTATGTCACCCTCGTTTTCATTTATTCAATAGCTTCGTCCCCTTCTAGCCTAGCACCTTGGGCTGTAGTTATAAAACTCTGCTCTAGGCTCGTCTCATTTCTTAGGGAGTTTAGATGGTTCCAAAATTTCGCAGCTGCCTTTTCATCTTTTTTATGTACTTCTGCCAGCCACTGAGCTCCCTTTCTTCTAATCTTTTCATTGTTCAGAAGGGATGCATCCCTTCTACAGCTTAGAAATGTTTTCCATTTTCTTTCAACATCATCTGTCGGTTCACCCTGCTGCTTAGCATGTCTGTGCTCCCTAGAGGCTTCCTGACGTTTTGCTATGGCTCTCTTAACTTCCTCATCCCACCAACTTTTGGGTTTGTGTCTTCTTTTTTGGGGTGACTTGTCACGCGTCTTAGCAAGCTCTAGCTCAAAGAGTCTAATTAGATTCGTGTATGTCCACACTGTCTTATCCTCCGTGGTCACTTCCTCAATTTGTTTCGTGGCTATTTCAATTTGCCTTTCTGGATAAAAATTTTCCTGTAGTTGCTCATCTTGTCTCCTTGCCACTTTCACTGTTCTTCCAAAACATACCTTGATACGTTTGTGATCACTAACCAGACTTCTGGAGCCAAATTCATCTATGTGCATTCCCCTGAGCTTATCATACATCCTATGTGACATCAGTGCATAATCTATCGTCGACTGCAGCCTTCCTACCTCCCATGTTATTTGCCCTTCACACTTCTCGGTACTGTTGCAAATGATCAAATCAAGCCTTTCACACATATCCATGTTCATTTTGCCTGTCGAATCAGTATACCTATCTATATCTTCTATGTGCGCATTCATATCTCCTAGTATAATTATCTCGCACTCTCTTCCTAACTCCTGAATGTCCTTTCATATACACTCTACCATTGCCTGGTTTTCCTCTCTGGCCTTTGCTCCTGTCCACAAGTACACGAAACCAAGGAGTGTCATTTGACCTGCCACTTTCCCTTCTAGCCATAAATGTTCTTTGCACTCCTGCTTGACCCTTTGCCAGTCTGTACTTTTATGAATGAATGCCCCAATACCACCCCCCTTTCTGCTGCCTTCTGTTCTATTACAATATTCCTACGCGTAGTCCGGATTGTTCGGAGGTTGTTCCATGTCCCTGAGATGTGTTTCTACAAAACCGTATACCATCGGCCTCTCTTCCCTTAGCTGTTGTTCTATCCCTTCCCACTTCAGCCTGTTCCTACCATCCTGCATGTTAATATACCCTATGTCTGAATGGGCTCGACGCTCGTGGCTACGTCTATTTATGCCCCGGACTCTACCTATCTTAGACATTGGTGCCACTTCGGAATCGTATCTGTCCATAACACCTGTCGAAGAGTCTCCCTGGTTGTTTCCTCGTTACTAGCTATCCTGCACCCCGAAGGGCTCGCTTGCCTCCCCCAAAAAGCTACTGCGCGTCCTGCAAGTCGCCAAGCCACCTCATGACCTAGCCGCTTGATTTCAGTGGTGTCTCAACAGAGAGGCCAACTATTATTTCACATAATAAACGTGTAGCCTTCTGAATCCCTGCAGCACTCGGGCAGAAACACCACGCTAGCTCCGCCCTTCTCTGCATGCCTATCAGGGCACTACAGGTCAACTCGCATGAGAGTTGTGCGACCGATACATCTGTCGTACAACTGACCCCTTAGGCCCCGAATATACGTATTTCGGCACCCCTAATGCCGAGCTTGATGCTCCATACATGCTTTCAGATTTACCGGCTGCACTAGCGAAAATGCGACGGGGCACAAACCATGGGCGGGGTGGCATCGCAGTGTCGCTTCTGGCCAATCTTCCCGACGAGGCACACCGCTCGCTACTCCACCTGCTAAACGTGATAAGCGATGGCTCCCCGCTCCCATCAAAATGGACGACATCACTCGTCACATTCATACACAAATCGGGCAAACCGGTCAAGATTCAGACACTGAGACGAATCTCACTAACACCCTGCACCGGGAAGCTCTTGAAAACCATGGTCTGTGAACGCCTTTCTGTCTACCTGAAGGCCAGGGAGACCTTTGCTGACACGATGTTTGGCTTTCACCCACATCTGTCGGTGCAGGACATCCTGCTCCAGCTTCAAAACGACGCCATAGAACCGACCACTATGCGCTGTAACGATAAAGCCGTGCTCGCACTCGATTTAGAGGAGCGTTCAATAACGTCAAACACAGTAGTATTCTTTCTAGCCTCTCTACCATAAACTGCGGCCAAAAGACTTTCCATTACATTCAAACAATTCTATCTCATCGTGCCGCTTTTATCCGCCTCGACTCTATCGAACATGGCCCGTACCTATTAGGCACAAGGGTTACACCCCAAGGTGCAGTCCTCTCACCCCTACTGTTTAACCTGGCCATGAGGAACCTCCCTTCTTAGCGAGGTCGAGGAAATACACCACGCACTTTTCGCCGACGATATTACAATTGGGACTAACACCGGCTCCACAGCAGAAATCGAAGAGTGCCTACGAAAGGCTGCCTTTCTGGTGAACACCTACGCTGCTTCGTGTGGCCTAGAGTCCTCTCCAGCTAAATCGGCTATTCTCTCGGTATACGACTTACCTCCGCTCCAGGTTCTGCTTCCGTCTGGTCCCATTCCATCAGTCAAGAAAATTCAAGTCCTTGAGCTCCACATCACTTGATCTTTGGATCCTGAGGACACAATATCAAGCCTCCGACGCACCAGCGAACAGGTGAGCCGTATGATACGGCGGGTATCTAAAAAGCGCGGTGACCACCGTGGAAACCAGTTCATGCGGTTGACCCATGCGTTTGTGACCAGTCGCGTCCTGTACGCCTCAACTTACCTTCGCCTGCGCCGTCACCGCGAGCACCAGCTAAACGTCCGCCTTCGTTCAGTATACAAACGTGCACTCGACCTTCCCATTTCCACCTCCAACAGCAGATTCGTGGCACTGGGGGTACATAACTGCTTTGCAGAGCTGCGGGAAGCTCATCGTGTTAGCCAATTGAGTCGTCTGTCGCAGACGCCCTCAGAGCGACGTCTACTACACAGGCTCGGCATCAATGCGATCTCTGATATAGACACTCCAACACCCATACCGAAACTTTGGCGACAAAAACGATGGGTGGAACCACTACCCTGCAACAAGAACCCCGAGCTGCATCCCGGCCGCGGGCTAGCACGTTCCGTGGCACTTCAGGCGCGACACTCCTACCACCCTGGCGTTTTCTACGTAGACGTCTCGCGCCCCTTCCCCTCAGGTCACTTCGCGGCCGCTGTGATCACAGAGGGAAAACACGTTGATGGCCTCTCCTTTAGAGCCAACACTGTGATGCAAGCTGAGGGATTTGTAATTGCTTTGGCCGTCTCGCATCCCACCTTACGCACAATCCTGACGGACTCACGCTCAGCCTGTTTCCAATACCGTCCTGGTTACATCGCCCCGCTGGCAGCTGAGCTACTTCGGGCAGCCTCTTGGCGCTTTAACCCTCACCCTATTCGCATAGTATGGACCCCAGTTCACTCGCGCCTGCCCGGCAACGAGGCGGTGAACGCCGTGGCCCACGCTTCTCTCATCCAGGCCGTTCCACCTCCATGCCCCGAGTCGCAATCTGGCAATACGAATCTGACGTGCTTTGGCGAAATTCTTGCCTATTACCGGGCTTCGCACCGCCTGTACCCGGGCCCCGCAAGTGGTCTGGAGAAAGCGGACGAGCGATTACGACGCCGCCTCCAAACGAACACCTACCTCAGTCCGGTGGACGCCAGGCGTTTTTGCCGGAAATCAGTGGCACCTGCTCGACCTACCAGGTCCTGGCCGACACCTACCACGCCGTCGCTTCGTGCCCTACTAGCCCCCTCCCTTTTCACCCCCTTTCCCTATCCCAACGAGAGGGGCTTGGGAGGAGTACCTGCTTGGCTGCTTGACCTTGGATGCTTAACGCTCCTTGGTGAGGCGCGCTCGAGCAGCAGCCAACTCCATTGGTATCCCGGAATAGGGTCTTGCCACTCAATCATGCAATATGCCGTAACTCTTTGGTACATTCTCTGTAATAAAATGTTTCTACCACCACTACAAGAATTCCTGTTACGCATGTTCATATTGCCTGCCGAAAGTTGATGTACGGTAAAAGCGCTATCTCTTCAGATATCATCAGTATTGTTAAGTGACAACCTGACCTCAGATGAGGCCCCACTTTTCAATGTTTGATGATGATTATGATGTGTGGTGTTTTATTAGGCAAGAGTCAATGATGGCTAAAGAGTGCCATTTCAGTAGACTAGAGACGTGAACAATGATACGTTGGGTGGCTGTATAGGGGCAGTTTATGTTCTTTTCCTCCCGCGATGTCGACGCGAAAGATCGTTGGTGATGTAGGGTGGGAGAGAGAAAATGACCTGAGGGACAAAGAGGACAGTTTGTCCCAGCACGAATGGCGTTGCTATTTCTCGCACTGCTGACACCGGTCTCCAACTCGTCCCTGACCCCCACCCTGCTCGTATTCCAAAGCGCATGCGCTGGCCGGCTCGAGTCTCTCTATTTCTTGCACGTGCACTCAGATTCTTAAGTGCGCTTATACTTGGTGGGGGAGGGGGCAGTCGATTCTGCGATTTGTATATGGGCAAGGCCTCTGTTACCGGAGACGAGTTTTGGGCCAGCACACATTTTATGGGGCCGACACTCAGGGGTACGTTAGTTCTCGTCAGCGCCATCCATTCGTGGTCCGAAGACCATGACGCTCTGCGATGAAACTCAAGCCCGACCCTACACGTTACCCTTAAGAGGATAACTGAGCTCTGCGTCCATTCGTTAGCCCAAACATAACAGGGCGAGATATTGCAACTGTAAAACCTACGCTTGCACACTCCTCGTTCCAAGACGATAGCGCTCCGTGACATAACTCATTCCCGGACTTACAGAGACCTTAAGATTCCTCGCGCTAATGCGGGTAAAACTTAGAAGTGTTGAAATCATGACAGTGACGTGAAGTATGTGCAGTGAAAAAGCACGGGGAAAGCTCGTGATAATAAATTCATGGCAGAGATATAGTCACTGTAGCCACGACCTCAGTACAGAGGTCGTGCTACGAATCGCCTCGGAATAGAAAAGAAAATCCATGTAGATCATTGAAAAACGTAAACAGTAATTCAAGTTCAAAAAGTGGATCCCTAACAATGAGCATCGCAGGGCGTAGTTGAAGCCACTAACGTTAGGGCAATAAAAAGTGATTTTTTTTGGAGCATCTAGCTCGTTGTACTGAACAAGGATGTGGAGAAACGTAAGTGGTTTTGCCCATCTTTTACACAATGGTGGATCGCCAGCGGATAAACTCTGTGAATGTGCACATCATGTTTGTAAGTGTTACTTCTGGGTGTCGTGGTTTTGATAGTGGTGGCCAATGATGAAGTTGCGCCCTAATGAAATTGACTTTATTATCTGTGTGTTTAACCCCCGTGTTCTGCCAATAACTCAGCACCTTTCGTCTTAAAAGAAGTTTCAAGTCGCGTGGAGGGATTGGTATCGACAGATTACCAGCGGCGTCACTGGCGGATGCAGCCAACTGGCCTGCCAAAACATATCCTTGTATCTCCCGGTGCCCCGGAGCCCAGAAGACAACGATATACTGCTTGGATATATACAGTGTGCATAAAAGTGAGTAAAGTGAGACTTGGATGGGGTTTTTATCTTTTTTAGGATTTTTAGGATTTAATACAGTGGCGATGAGGCGAACTGGCCTAGCGAGGCCGCCGTTGAAAAAGGCGCAATGGATGTCGGCAAGATTGGCGAGTATCATCTTCGCATGGACGCGTCTTTAGATGAGTACATCGAGCGGCCAGAAACGTTTTTCGTCGGGAACAAGATAACAACAGATGAGCAGAAAAGAGCAGTTCTACTGAGCTGTTCCGGCCAAGCAGCGTACAGGCTCGTCGTAACAATGTTGAAGCCAATAAGACCGACCATGGTAAGCTACGACGAAATCAAGAAGGCCGTTCGCAAGCACCTGCACTTGAGTCTTTTCGCGTGGCACGCAAGGTTCTTGTTCTACAGAAGAAACTAGGCTACTGATGAATCGGTGGAAGACAACGTCACTGCTCTGGGGAAGCTAACCGAAGACTGTGATTCAGTGACAAGCAGTTACCATTGAACATCATGATGTGGGATTGTTTAAAGTGTAGCATCAAGGATGAAGCAGTTCAGCGGAGTCTTTTCAACGAGCAGAACCTTACGTTCCAGGTTGCGTATGACATGGGCGTGACAGATGAAGCTACTATGCAACAGCAGCGAGACATACACAACCAGGAACGAGACCAGACAAAAGACAGTGAGTGCCTGATTCAAGCCACACGCATGTAACCATGGCGGAATGTTCGATGGCGGAATGTTCCAATTGATAGGGCTCGGAATAGGAAGCACGCTCCGCATTTATTCAGTTTTAGAAATGTGGCATCTTTCAAGTGCAAAAAAAAATTGGACACACGCGAAATCCTGTCGCTCGAATGACGAGGTTAGGAAGCTTCAAGGAAAGACTGCACAATAGCAGAAGTAAAAAAGAGTAAAATCAAGGGCACTTACAGAATGACCGAAGTATTTTCCGCCTGCGAAGTAGATGACCAATGGAAAATCATGGTAGAAGTACAACTTGAAGGACAGAATGAGCTCATGAAAAGTGATTCCGGAGCATCATGCTCAATTATGGGAGAAGAGATTTCGATTAATTGCGGGAAACCGAAGTAAAATACCCCTCCACGATTCTAGCACAACACTCGTAACATGGTCAAAGGAGGCGTTGCCAGTAGTTGGCGGCGCAAGTGTTGTGGTGAAATTCAGGGGCCGGCGGCCCAGCTGTCTTCGATGGTACTGAGGAGAAGAGGTAACAGTTTGCTTGGGCGCAACTTGTTTAGGCTATGGAGCATTGGGCTGCATGCAATTCAGCAGAAGAATGTTGAAGACCTGATTTCACAATTTTCTTAGGCATTTCCCAATGATCTTTCTGGTTTTAATGAACCACCAGTTCACATTGAACTGAAAAACGACGC
The DNA here is from genome assembly GCF_043290135.1 of Rhipicephalus microplus. NCBI lineage: Eukaryota > Metazoa > Arthropoda > Arachnida > Ixodida > Ixodidae > Rhipicephalus > Rhipicephalus microplus. The sequence goes on from NC_134703.1 coordinate 188,585,951, forward strand.
AAGACCAATGTTCCTGAAAGGCCGTCCAGTCCCGCAAGCACTGAAGGGCGATTTGGCCGAAGGAGTAAACCGCTTGGTGCAACAAGGTGTCTTGGAACAGGTCGAGGACTCCTTACTACCACTCGCTGAGTTGCCCACTAGTGATGGTAAGGAGGTACGCCCCGTGCCACTTTCACCCTATGAGCTCTTGATCGTCGAATGAGTGTATATTGGACCGAAGTACTTTCCCAAATTATCATCATCATCATCATCATCATCATCATCATCATCAGCCTGCTACATCTAGTGCAGGGCAAAGGCCTGTTCCATGTTCCGCCAGTCAACTCAATCCTGCGTTTGCTGCCACCACTTTATACCCACAAACTTCGTAATTTCATCTGCCCACTTAACTTTCTGTCTCCCCCTAACCCACTTGCCTTCTCTGGAAATCCAGTCAGTTACGCTTCATGACCAGCGCTTATCCACCAACGCCCTACATGCCCAGCCCATGTCCATTTCGTCTTCTTGATTTCAACTATGGTATCTTTAACCCCGGTTTGTTCCGTGATACAGTACGCTCTCTTCTTGTCTTAAGGTTACACCTATCATTTTCCTTTCCATCGCTCGCTGCCTCACCCTCAATTTAGCTCGACACTCTTTGTAAGCCTCCAGGTTTATGCTTCCAGGTTTACGGTACCTTACGTCTCTATAGTGACTACCGTAGCATGGTAAACAAGGTACTTAAAACAGTGGGTATCCTTTGCCTACTGCAGCGGAAATACTGTCGACTCTCGGGTCAAGCAAGATATTCGCTAAGCTCGACCTAGCTCTAGCCTATCTACAGCTTAGGCTCGATGATTTGCCAGCCGGAATACTGACAGTTAACACAATTAAGTAGCTGCCTGAGCTCAGACGGCTGCCGTTTCGAGTTTCTGTCATACCAAGGGTGTTTCAACGAGTCATCGACACATTGTTGGCAGTTAGTCCTTGTGTGAAGACTCATCTTGATGGTATCGCAATTTTCAGCCGTAACGCAGCAGAGCACGCACAGAACCTAAATACTCTATTGGCGCGTTGACAAAGAGCGCAGTTAAGAGTTAACAAAAAAGTTTGAATTCAGAACAAAAAAACAAAAAAAAACGAGCACCAATTACTGAGGCGCCAGATTGAAAACACAGGGGCCCACCTTAGCAAAAACAAGACTGACTCCATGTAGCAAGCGCCAGCAGCCACTAGCAAGAAGGAGCTGCAATCTTTTTGGGGGCTACTGAGCTTCTCAGCAGTTTCCTCAAGAGTCGAACCGATGTGGTGGAGCCAGTATACCAGCTCTTAGATGAATGAAAAGGTGAACACCAACGAGCTTTTCAAAAATCTGAAGAAGCTACTTAGCGCCGATGCTATGCTTGGTTCTGAAGGCCCCAAAGTGTCTCTCGATAATGTGCCATGACGCATTGGCTAGAAGAGGGAGGGGGCTGGTTCCTGAAGCTGCTGATGGCAGGGAGCAACCCATATCTTATGTTTTACGAACTTTCAGCGCAATTGAGTGTAACTGAGCTGAAATTTACAAAGAGGGCCTAGCCATTCTCTTTGTTGTTGAAAGATTTCATCAGTATCTTGCTATGCGAGAAACCACGGTGATAACAGATCACAAACAGCTTTTGGCTGTATTTACCACAGACTAACGAGTACCGAAGTACTGTCGCCCAATATTCTGCGCTGGATGTGGTTGATGCCTACTCATTCAGTATTATATAACTATCTCACTCAGTACAGCCCAGGCAAGGACAACTTTAACGCTTATGGAATCAGTCAACTGCCAGCCTCCGGAGAGGAGGATGAACGCCAACCACCTGGAGATGTGCTTTTACTGCAAGCTGTTGAATGTCTACCGTTATAGGCACCGGACATTCTCAAGCCAATCAAAACAGACAGTGTCTTGGCCAAGGTAATGGACTGGATCCTGAGTGGTTGGCCTTCCACACAACTAGACAACAAGGTTACGCCATACGAGGGGAGGAAGACTGAATTGCCGTTGCAGCAGGATTGCCTACTCTTGAGAAATCGAGTGATAATTCCGGAACCTGTAAAGAAACTAGTGGTCCAGCTCCTGCATGCAAATCACCCGGAGATGAGCGCTATGAAAGCAGAAGCTAGAGGGCTCATATAGAGGCTGAGAATGGATTACCAAATTGAAGATTGTGTACGGAAGTTCCAGCTATGTTGGAGAAATGACCCCGAGGCTTCCGTTCCCTTTAGGGTCAAACCGGGCCAGCTTTGGAGTCGTATGTACAGATTTTGTCAGACAATTAAGGGAGATGTTGTCTTTATTGTAGTAGATGCATGAAGCAACTGGGCCTGGGTTGAAATCATGCCAATAAAGAAGGCTGCGGCCGTTGTGACAAGCTCAAGAAAAATGGCGTTATCCAGACGTTATCAATTCTGATAATAAAGTGGCCTTCACAAGCGTAAAGTTGGAAGCTTTTTTGAAGTGTAATGGTGTGCGTAATATTTTTAAAGCACCTTATTACGCCGAGAGTTATGGTAGAACAGAGAGGATGGTAAGAAAAGCCAAAGAAGCATTAAAAGTGCAACAGGAAGGATCAACACAAAGCGAGATTTCGTGGTCCCTGTTTAAACAGCACACGACGCCACATTCTGTCAAACGGAAATCTCCAGCAGAATATATTGAGGCAAGGCTGAGAATGGCTTTGGAACGCTTTCATCTGCACCGACAGCATGCGCCTGAAGTTCACCTTCCAGAGACAAAGAGGTAGTGTGCCAGTGACACTGTCTACTCTAAAAGCTTCATTTCAGGTCCCAGGTGGAAAGCTGCCAGAGTGGCGGGGATCAAAGATCCGGTATACTGGATAATGGTGAGTGCCATCACCGACATCGGAACAAACTGAGAACTGCCTGGATGAGGTGCAATAAAGACAAGAGTACCAGGGTGGGATTCCACACCAAGCATTTCCCAAGGAAGCACGGCTCCAACCGCAGCCGACGAACCCAGAAGCAACCATAGCGGTGAGCCCATGTCAAGCTGTTCAAGAGCCTAGTGCAAGACTCCCACAGTGGCAGCTGACGAGTGAAGAGGCACCAAACGCAAGCTCGGAGCATGCCAACCGAGATTACATTGCGTTGTGAAGGTAAACGCGGGTACGAAGGTCTATTACACGTTATGACTAGAGGCTGGATTTTTAGGCACTAAAAAGTGTGCTTTAGGCACCAAAAAAGGCAGGTAAACACCGTTTTAGGCCTTCGAAATTCTAGATATAGAACAACAAAGTTCATCAAAAATGATTTAAAACAAAGACTTCAGTAATTTGTATGTACGACAAGAAGCAAAAAAAGTTGTTTAAGTTAGCACAAAGGCACCTATGGTTCAACACAGGCATGCATTTCCCACGCAAGTCGCAGATACAGAGGGAAAAGAAAGACAGCGTTCTTTCTATGTCTTTCTTTTCCCTGAATCTTTACTGTGCCCTTTCACAATGAGTGTCACGAATGAAAGCTGACAAATATATTAAAAAGTGCAAAAGAAATGTCAGCTCGCCATTATTTTTACTCTTGTTTCCAATGGCCGCAAATTGCTATAAATTATTCAGCCCTCGTTTCACGTCCAGCTCAATGAAGCAGTGGCTATAGAGTGCTCCGCTGATGACCCGAATGTCACGAGTTCTATTCCGATCGCTGTGGACGCACTCAGATGGATGCCCGCATACTGCGCAATGTCAATGCACGTTAAAGAACACCAGATGGCTCAAATGTCCGGAGACCTCTACCACGGTATCCCTCTTATTCATATAGTGTTTTTTTTTCGTAAAACTACACACACTATCAATACTAGTTCTAGCACTATATACAACTTCTCTTTCCCCATTTCTCTTGCGTTCGTCTTCTCGCCATTCCACGCCGTGTCTTCGCCAACTCTGACAGCACTTTGCTTGTGTTTGGTGCGTCGTCTCGGACCACAGTTTCAGCAGAGCACCGTCGTGTATCGCGGTTACAATACATGATTCATCCCAGCCTCTCCAAAAGTACGTCTACTGACTGACTCATCCCATAAAGATTTTTAATACACAACAGAGAACGCTGAAGTGACCCAACATCGATGGCGTACGTGCACGAGTAGGCTGGTGCATGCCATGTGCGCGTGGCCTTGCTTGCACATGATGTTCTTGGGGCGTTTGCATAATGTGATCCTCCAGCCCTGATACTGAAGATAGCAGGGAAAGAATGAGGCTCACCATGGCTACACGGAGCGAGAGCCAAGAGAGTAAAGCTTGCCTCTTCGCGTGATGTTGTTGTGGCTAGTAGCGAATCAATTAGCAAAATCACTGTGGTAGAACGCTTTTATTGGGCAAGCAAGAATTTCTAATGTCTAAACTACCACTTTTTATGCCATCTAGAGAGGGTTGCTTAAAATTAAATTACAAACGAAGCAAAGGCCGCGTGCACATAACACTTTTTCCCAAAGGCACTGCAGCAGATGGGTTACAATGTCAAATAAAACAGGCCTTCACTGATACAGCCCACTTCTTCACTCTATAGGCCATTTCATTCAGTTATGAAAGAACAAAGAACGAATTAGTATAAAAATTAGATGTGATACCACATTCAAATATTTTGAAACAATTACCACTGCGCGAAAATAACTGTTTAGGTACAATCATTTCCTAATACAAGTTTTACCATGAAATGTTAGGCATGTAAGCTTTAACAACAGAATAATTCAACGCGATTATAGTACTTCCCATCGTAGCTTTTTTTTCATATTTTGGTACAGCTGTCAATTTTGGAGTAATGCCTTAGGACGAACTTTGCAGCCCTGTTCTGTATTCTATCACGTTTGTCAGTTAAAGATATGTGCCAAGGGATCTTATATGACAGAAGCGTATTCAGTCATATATGGTGAACGTATGCTAAATACACCGTTGATAGCCAGCATGCCTGTGCCTGCCTCAGGCTCCGCTGTATAAAGTATAACGATTTGGCGGCCTTCGCTACCACTGAATCAACACGAGCATTCCATGAGTGGCCCCCCCATGGTTTTTCATTCGTTCACCACCTACCCGCGGCTGCACAGAAAAACCCGCTGTTCATCAGTTTTTTAACGACACATCATGACACATCAGTTTCACGACACATCAGTTTTTTCACGACACGACAGAGAGTAACATTTTATTGTGGTTAGCGGTTCTTTTGCGGAAGTTGCTAGAAATAGAGGACTTCATTGCACCTCATAGTGTTGGGTTGTTGCCTTTTCTACATAAATAACAGTTTCAAACCACGCTCGAAAACAAAATTTAGGCTTAAGTAGCGCTCATGGGAGCTTCTTCGAAAAAGAGGAATTTATGGGCACTTAAAGACATTTAGGCAAAAAACACCTAAAATAGGCATTTATAGGCATGATAAAAACACCACAAAAGCTCTTCTTAACCTCTTATTCACGCTCATATATTAAAATGGCACAATAGGAAGGCAAGGAACAAGTAGGCGTTTGCCTATAATCCAGTCTCCAGTTATGACATTATAAATAGACTATTGTAGTTTTGTATTCTCTGTCTAAATAATCTCTGAAGGAAAGACTGTTATAAACTAACGTCACATGTTCATTTTATCGCTTATCACCCACGCAAGCAGTGGTGACTTGATCGTGAGTTAACAGCCATCATAGAAACGTACTGAGCGTCAATAAACCTACGTATATTTTTCAGCTATGATTCAAACTGGTTTACTACAAAGTGAAAATAACAGCCTGGCGCCCCGAAACGCGAAATTCGTAATCAATTGTCCAACAATACGAAGTCAGTAACGAATGAATCATTGGATGCTTGCGACCTATTACAAAAAGATATGCCACATTTCTTGATAGTGATCAACCACCGCATCAACGAAGTGTCCATTATGCTTTATAAATCTATCGGTGCACCTGACATCTTTGAAAATTGATGAACATTGGTGTAGTGGGTGCTTCTAAACTTGACAAAAATTGTGATTTGAGGCGTATACCTTCCAGGTGTTTTTTGTACTAGTAACTCAGGAGAGTGTACAACAGGTTTTAAAATTGTCGCTTCTCCAGAATTCACTCTGCACTGCGCTTTGCGTGCTGGCATAAAATAATTAGGGGCGAAGCTCCTTACGCCGTGGGTCGTACGTCCCGTCCTTGTATTAGTAGCCACCTCTCATGCAGTCCTTGAAATGTCCGCGGGAAGGCGGTACTTGTATATGATGAATATATGATGAAAAGATGCGTGATGGCGGTACTTAGAGTGTTCACTAGATGGACGAATGGATGGACGAATGGACGGATAGTCAAACAGACAGATGAACGGACACAAGAGCACATGAACGCTTCACCCCGCTCATCATCATTCACTTCGTGGATATGCTGCCATTTTGAATGAGCATACATTTCTTAGTCAGGCTATGTCAGGCGTCCTTCGGTATCCATTCACCACCCTCTCCCTTAGTAACAGCTATGAGAGAGCGGTGCATGTAGAGTTTGATATATTGGAGGTTGTGTCCTGTTACATTAAAATGCTTTGCTACTGCTTTTGGCAATTTCTTCGCATCGTCCGCTCCATGAACGTTTAATCCAACATTAACAGGCTGTGCTGTTTCGCCAATGTATTGTTAATGACAATATGAATATATATGTAAATAATGTTTTCGCTAGTACAGGTAAAACTAGGTTTGGTATGATAGACACAAACACTCCTAGTGCTTTTGACTATCATGTCAGCTCTTGAACGTGTTTGAAAGTCTTGATACTTTGACTGGAGCAAGGTGTTATTTGGGCAGTAGAATGCCAGTTGACTTTCGCATGTACCAACATGTTCGAAAATTCCTAATTCGGTGATATACGACCTAGAGGAAACATATTTGGAGCAAACTACTTTGAAGACACCCTAAAGAAGGTCCACAACAAAGCGTGTAAACTAGATAGAAAAAACAGTTCCAGATAAAAAAAAAACTCGTAGCACAACTCAACCATCCGCCAGCATTTACGAACAACTACTCAAACGCACTCCGAAACATAAATAAGTATTACCATTAGTCTTATCCAATACTGGTAAGCAACGAGTGCCCTATAAAAGCTTTTTCCAATAAACTAAAGGTTGTGTATCAACGCACTTGGAATTTTAAGGGCATGTTTGTGCATTGAAAAGTAAACTCTCATTCTACTGCCCAAATAACACCTTGCTCCTGTCCTAGATGCAAGACTTTTGAACACCCTCAAGATAACATAATAAAAAAGCACTGGATATGATTATGTCCATCCTATAAAATCTAGTTTTACCTGCACTAGTGAAAGCGCTATCTACATGATCGAATGTTCATAATGCCATTACCAATACATTGGCGAAACAGGACAGCCTCTTGATGTTAGATAGCCATCGCGCGGACACGGCAAGAAATTATTGAAAACAGCGGCATAGTATTTTTTGTAGCTGGACACAACCTCGACGATCTCAAACTGTACATACTCCAGTGAAACTCCTGGTCAGCAACCGAGAGAAGATATTTAGAGTCGTAACCTATTCTCAAGTTCAATACACTCCAGCCAGCAGGTATAAAAATTTCTAAAAAGGCTCTTAAATTCATTTTGTATAGTACACGCCCAAAAACAAGCACTGCAAGTTAGTTGTTTCATCTAGAATTTAAATCCGGCCATAGTTAATTTCTGACCACCGGTTCGACAACAGGAACTTCGTGACACGCCTACAAGCTTCCTTATTTCTTTTTATTCATGAAATGCTTGCTCCTTCTTCACTCCTACAATTCTTCCCCCCTCGCCTGCTTCTCCGCTCTCTCACATCCACGAATGCAATGTTGCCCCTTCCCCCCTCCTACGCTAGGATGGAGTAGCCGGTACAGAGCGTAGACAGGCTAGCGCTGAAGAAATCAGTTCTGTTCCGGCCTTGAGGAAGACAAGTCCACTTGTCGAAGCGTCGTCTCAACACCACCTCTGTTTATGAACTTTTCATCGCAAACTTACATGTTCCCATTTCTAACGTTTTAATTTCGTCTTATAGGGACTGCTATGAAAGAAGGTCCAACCAACTTATTTTTTTTCTGCAATATGACGCTTGTATATATACATTTTTTTGAAGCCATTTCAGGGACTGACATGCTTCCTTTTAAGATACTTGGCTGCAACTCAGAATGTCTGAATTGTAATTCGGCTGAAATCCTTAATGTTTATTTATGCGAAGCCATTTTTAGTGGTTCCATGACAATTTGAGTGTTTTCATTCATCCATCCATCCATCCATCGGTTCGTCTGCACACTCGCCCATCCAACCATTCATTCATATATTCGCGGACATCTGGGCTCTCTTGTTTTCACCTTTTAGATGCGGAGCATCTTATACTCGCGCCTTGTAGTGCGCCGTCCGCACCGCTTCTCGAACATTCGACAGCTGACGCGCGCGCATGCGCCGTCACGCCGTCGCCCACTCTTCCACCATCTGTGCATCCCTTCCTCCTCTACACACCGCGCGCGCTTCACTCCTACACCATCTGTGCACCCTTCCTTCTCTACACACCGCGTTCGACATCTACAATTCTCCTGATTCTCCAGTGGACGCGCATGTGGCGTCGCGCTTCGAGAACATTCAACAGCTGACAGTGCATGCGCCGTCGTGCTGTATAAATACTCAAGGTCGGCGCTCGCTCGCTCAGTTGCCGCTCGTCGGTTGGTTTGTACGGCGCGTCGACGTCCAAGGTCGCGGTGAAATGAATTCCAACGAATCCACAAACACAATGATCGACGTCCCTTCGACCAGCACCGCCCTTTTGCATACGTGTGTACGTGTTCACTCATTTAACACCCCCTCCTACAACCACGTTAACCAATTTAGCCATCGACCCAAGTAAGTCGCAATTTAACACCCCATTTCACAACCACGTTAACCAATTTAGCCATCAACCCAAGTAAGTCGCACTTTAACACCCCGTTAACCAATTATATGGTCCGCATCCTCCTCAGTGTTCCCCCGAGGAAAGCTGCGGGCAATTTTTAACTCGTTTAAATCAATTCAGTACGACATAGACACATGAAGGAACATCATCGACAGCTTTTTACATGAATAACGTAAAGTGCCTGTAGTGCACGTCATGAAACGTTTTTGCTCAGACGTGTGGCCCGTACCCGCACCTGCCGCTTTCGAGTTTGCGGTACTCGTGATATTCAGATTGTTTTGCACATGAACTCATCCAGTCGTGTACTTCTCTATATTTTCCTCATCTACCTGCACCATATTCGTGACCCTGCATTACATCAAGTAACCGTACACCGAGCCTTTTTATATACATGCATTGTATGAGGGAGCTACGAACCAAAATTTACTCTATCTTATTCTGAGCAATTTTACAGCACAGTACACAGAGCATGAAACAACGCATACATCCCCATTCTGGGCGTTTTTATTTACGCTGAACTGTCGTTTATTCTTCTCAACTTCATTTTTAGAGATGTTCAAGCATATATCGCGCACATTGAAGAAATGACCCGTAATATATGAAATTGCACGTTACAGCAAAGTCAACCAACACTCGAGTCATGGCGAATGTTTCGAGCCCCCTGCTTGAATGACACTTTCGAAGCTCTAAATGAAAGATCACCTTTTTGGCAACACAGGATCGCACTACAGATGAAAAGACAGCAACAAATTCATCGAGTGGTACAGGAATTGTGAGAGTTTTATTCAGCCGAACATTTGGCTTGCATGAAAATTGACATAGATATTTTTCAAATGGTATAGGGCATCTCTTCCAACAGCATGTAGTGGTTCATGGCCCACAAGTTGAACTAGCCTCGAAGTCCTAGATATGAACAAGAGAGAGGGAGAGGCAAAACATCAACCGGTTACAATATTGCGCTCAACATAGCGATATGTAGGTCACTGGAGGAAAGGAATGGCTGCTTACATGTGAATGGGTGTAGGCCAGTGTGTGAACCATGATTCGCAAAGGTAACTGTCAGAACACACGAGGCACAGGAAGACACAGCTAGAGCGGAACATGTGTGTTCCAGTGTGCCGTGTGGTTTCATTGTTTCTTTTCGAATCGTAACGGTGGCTATTTATACTGCATATGAAAAATGAAAACACTGCTGCATATGAATCAAACCCATAAAACAAAAAGAACTGCAAACGTCATATGCAATCATTATATATAGCATTTACAAACTGGTTGTGGGAGCTGGAGATGGCAGCCAATACAGTAGGTGGCTTACCAAGTCTTTTATATGAGACTCAGAGATGCTGATGTTTTACCACATAGTATGAAGTCTTCAAGCTATTCCGGGTGCGTAATTACGCGTATTCAGTAATAATTGATATGAACTAAAATGAAAATTTCCATAAAATATGACGTGACCCAAGCACGTTACGTAATTTGATGAAGTTCCGCTACTTGACACAAGACTAAATATTCTGCGCGATAATTCTTGTCCACAAGACAAGCAGACTTCACAGAAGCATCTAATGGTAAAGACTCGTTCAGCTTAGGGACTACACCATGGTGATAATTTTCAAGGAACAACAATTCGATAAGTTGTGTGAAATAGTAAACTGCCTCTTCCAATGAAGCCTACACAGTAAATTATTAGACTGCGCATAGATGAGGGAGTCCAACTCAAGTGGCTAACAAGCAGCATCTGTGACCATCTTCGTATGTTTCCTCGGAACATAGGTATTTGCTTAGCAGCCACCATATGTTCTAATCGTCTATTAAACTTTTCATCAGAACCAGTGTCCTCATGTAAACTTTAACAGCTCTTATTACCTATACTTTGAAACCCTCCGTTCCGAACAGATAAGAGATATATATTTTGGTTCTAGCTTGGTTCCAGTTCTGGAAAGTTACGAAGCTAGCTTTTCGTATTCTCGTTCAGCACTGGTCAAAATTACGATTGGCGTGCGGTTGTGAGTTGGGGTTCCGGTTCTGTTCGGTTCGACAGACTGATGACAACGCCCCTAATTACCTTTTCTCGGTATAGGAAGCCTTCGGCTTCTTTACAAACCACGTAAACTGAAGGATGGTATTCGATGCACTTGCCTCTGACACACGAAGACCCGCCGCAGGGTTTGGGGCAGCACTCAAGCCCCCTGAGGGCACACTGCCTAGGTGTGCACCTGGAGAAGGAGCAGGTGCTGAGCTGTCCAGACGTGGGAGGACAACGGCCCAGCACGGGTGCAGAGATGGCGCACAGGAGCATTAAAATGGCCAGTGTAGCTTTGCAGTTCATGGTGGAGTGGATTGATGTGACTCGGTTCGTTTGCGGTGGTTGCGAAGACCTGCGAGTTTCTGGAAGCTGCCTACAAACTAGCTTCTCTTATAGGCATCACAGCCTTACCAGTCGCTTGCGTCGCCGTACAATATACCGGTTCTATTGGAGAGTCCGATGAATGTGACCCAGCGTGCGAGATTTGTTGTCTCACACAGAGCCAAGAGCAATTTTTGTTTTGATTCGCGTTGAATAGGTTTATTTCCCGCGTCGACCTCGTGCGCAGGAGTTGCCTTGTTTTGTTGAAATTAGTGCCAGCCCCAAGAAACCGGAAGGTTTGCTTGCCATGTCTGGCCTGGAGCAACACCAATGACCGGTGGCGTTTGCGACGTGCCTTCTTGCCAGGGCGTGTACACGTGACGCCGTACACTGTGGTGGAGAGAAGGAAGCGTTCTTGGACGGAACCCTGAGGCCTTTTAGACACCAGCATTCAATGTCAAGGCAGGCTGCAATGAATGACTCTCTCGCCAGATACTGCTTAAGAAACAAAAAGGGGGGGGGGGGGGGGAAACATAGTGGTTTTAGAGTGGCTCAGCCCTTTCAGCTAATGAATTGTGGAAATCGATGTTTTTGGTGCTGGAGATTTCGTCATTTTTGTCTTCCTTAAGTTGTTTGACGCATTACGGTGGAGGGGATATGAATGCAGGCGTCAGATGTCGAAACCTAAAAACGTGGTATAAACAGACAGTTTCTCAATGCTTGTGGGAGTGCAGAATACCTACGTGATCAGCTTATAGATTGATGTTGCATTTGGTGCGCTTGCAACAAGAAAGCTTAATGTATGATCACAACTTTCTAACGCTGCGCCTCTTCGTTGCTTTTTGCGGTTGCTCCCCTGTTTAAAGCACTTGCAGCATGTTGTAAAGAAAGTTTGACATTAGTTGATTTAACTTTTATACTAGGTACTAAAGTAAGTGCGCTAAATTTATTCACGGATGGGCTCCACTGTCACCATATTAGGCCGCTAGCCTTGCCGTTTTGTGAGTTCAACAGTTAAACGAACACTTACACCTGAAAACTGATGAGAAGGAGCATTCCACGTTTCTAACTTCATCAAATCACGTTGATATATGCAAGAATAATAAATAAACACATGTTGAATAGTTCAAGATGGCGGTGAGCATATGTTTTACGCAAATTCTCCTTAAAGCCTAAGAATTGTAGTACTAGATTTAGTAAATGATTATGATATCTTAAAGTGCCAATTCAGTAGTTCTGATAAGTTTATAAAAATGCACAAAAGAGATACAGTACCCCACGCAATGAGGGAGAAGCTCGAACTTATCTTCGTCTATAAGAGGTTCTCCTTGAACCGCTGCCTTATCCTATAATATACGCTATAACCTATATGCGCTCGAGCACGCGCATGCACATGAAATATACCACTCATTTACGTGCCCTGTAAACTTTTAAACACGAGCATTTCTTACCGAACTTCGGCGAGTTTGATCTATCTATCTATCTATCTATCTATCTATCTATCTATCTATCTATCTATCTATCTATCTATCTATCTATCTATCTATCTATCTATCTATCTATCTATCTATCTATCTATCTATCTATCTATCTATCTATCTATCTATCTATCTATCTATCTATCTATCTATCTATCTATCTATCTATCTATCTATCTATCTATCTATCTATCTATCTATCTATCTATCTATCTATCTATCTATCTATCTATCTATCTATCTATCTATCTATCTATCTATCTATCTATCTATCTATCTATCTATCTATCTATCTATCTATCTATCTATCTATCTATCTATCTATCTATCTATCTATCTATCTATCTCTAGCCACCTACAACTTTTAGCTCTCTTGGCCGTTTCGATAATGGGATCTTTATCAAAACTGGTATGGCATAAATTGACGGCATGACGAGCATAAGTTGCTAGTGACAACATGAAAATCATGACATTTCATGCTTTTGCTGTTCGTCGGTGGTTTCATTCACATGACATATTTCAAAGCTGGTATGGTATGACATGACTGCATGGCGAACTTAACTGAGAGGCCGCAACGTGTAAATCATGACATGCATGTTATGTTAATCATGACTACATACCACGGTCGTGATGGGTTCGCAGCCGTTCTGCGAGCTTCACAGATACCCAATTTGGCATTACTTTACGTGAATGAACGAGGAAGGTATATGACTGGTGGAAACATGATAATCATGAAAAGCGTGCAATGTAAAACATGGCTATATACAACACTCATGATGCGTTTTCCATCTTTTCGCTAGCTTCACATATACAAAATTTGGTATTATGAGACGTGAATGAATTACGAAGGTATATGAGTGATGGAGACATGATAATCATGCCTCGCGTGTCACGTAAGAACATGACACGCAGAAGGGTGTTTCAGAGATGAAAGCGAGCACAAAGCACGGTGATAAGATGTGAATGGCTGGCTGTACAAACAGAGGCGAAATTTTCGGACAGGCCAAACGAGTGCCCCAAATTGATGATGGTGATGATGTTTGATGTTTGGTGGTGCAAGGGCCATTTCATGGCCAAAGAGCGCCAGTTCATTTTATTAGAAATATAGACAATGATTATGATAAGCGGCTATATATAAGGGCCATAAAATTCCTCGCGCTAAGGCGGGTAAAAACATAGAAGTCATAAAATCATGGCCATGTCGCGAAAGGTGTGTGGTGTTAATGGGTGACAAAACTTGTGATAATAAAAACGATGGTGGACATGTATGGCATTAGCACGAAAGCCTCACTCGTTCACACTCTTGCGTCGAAGGGCCGTGAGGCAAGCGCTTTGTTGAGTGTAGCCAACGCAGCGCAGGGTTCTCTGGAAAGGTCATGCTACAGAATGCCCGGGTATATGATAGGAAAAGTACGAACTTCTCTTAAAAATGCTAACAATGATTTATGTGTAAAAAGTGGTTCCCTACCGACAAACATTGCAGGATGGAGTGGTATCTGTTGTCGGTAGGGTAACTGAAGATGTTGTCTTCTCAGCGTGTCTAATTCTTTACAGTGGATCAGAATGTGAAGTACGGTGAGTGCTTCTCCATATCTATCACACAAAGGTGGTTCACCACCAGACGGAAAAAATAGATGTGTTGTGTGTGTATCTCCTGTTCTTAACCTTGTAAAGATTACTTCTGCGTGGTGTGACTTTGATACAGGCGGCCAATGACCGAATTGCGGCTTGATGACATGCAATTTATTACCTGTGTGTCTATCCCATGTGCTCTGCCAATGACCCCTGAGCCTTCATTTTAGAGAAGGTTTAAAATCGAGTGCAGGAATTGGTATCAATGTAATGAAAGTGGTTTTGTTGGTGGATCCAGCTAGCTGGTCCACCAGAACGTTGCCTTGAATTTCGCGGTGTCCTGGCGCCCAGCAGACTATGACATGCTGCTTAGATGAATAGACTGTGCATAAGAGCGACTAAAGGAAGACAAGGACAGGGTTTTTGTGCTTTTTAAGAGTTTTCAGAGCTTTTACTACGCTGAGGAAATCTGTATATATCATTGCCTTCTGTAGTTCAATTTGTTTATTGTGTTTGACGACCGCAAGTATCGCATAAGCTTCGCCGGTGAAAATGCTTTTATCCGAGTGCAGAACGCCGGCTTTCGAGAAGGATGGGCCGACGGCTGCGTACGAGAAAAAAGTGTTGGTCTTTGAAGCATCCATAAAGAACTCAGGACATGTGTATTTCCGTTGTAGTTCTAGGAAGTGTGTCTAGATATGTGAGCATGCTTCATAACCTCCAACAAAGACAAGTCACAATCTAGTACCTGCCATTGCCACGTTGGCAGGCATACTGCGGGAGCCATCAAACGGTGTTGAAATGGCACACCGGTTTCCTTCGCTAGGCCCCTCACACGGTGGGAGTAGGGCTGTCTCATAGAAGGCCGTTGCTCAAACACAGCATGGCTTGTCATGTCAATAATTGTGGAATGTGATGAGTGATCCTTGTCTGCATTTACATTAGGATACTATTTAAAAGACATGTAACATATCTGTAGGTGGAGCGACCATTGGTATGATTCCACATATAGGCTCTCCACAGGGCTAGTGCGAAAAGCACCCGTAGAGAGGCAGATGCCTAGAGGATGAACAAGGTCAAGCATTTTAAGGGCAGTAGGTGTCGCAGACTGATATGCTATTGCCCCATAGTCTAGGCAGGTATGTATGAGACTTTTATACAAATTTATTAAACACTTCTTGTCACTTCCCCACGTAGTGCGTGACAAAATCTTTAGAACGTTCATAGTTTTATGCACTTGTTTTTTAAATATTTGATGCGTGGTATGAAGGTTAGCTTCGTGCTCAAGATTAGGCCTAAGAGATTGTTTTCGGTATTAACAGAAAGACGTTGCCCATGCAGTTGAGTATCTCGTTTGGAATGAATGCCTCTCTGGAGAACAAGACACACGAGCTTTTCTGTGCATTCAGGCGCAACCCGTTTTCTTCAGCCCAACTGGGGACTTTGTTCAAACCAAGCTCAACCTGGTGCTCACACATGGCCAGATTGCAAGATATAAAGCCAAGCTGGACGTCATAGACATATGTACAATAAAACATATTGCGAGGGATGGGCAAGTGCAAAGAATTCATTTTGATAATAAAAAAGTGTGCAACTAAGTACACCACATTGCGGCATGCCTGTTTCTTGGACAATTGTTTGGGAAAGGACGCTGCCTACTCGAACTCAGAAGTTACGATTTGACAGGTAACTTTCGGTTATAATAAGCATTCTGCCACGCACGCCAAGGTGAAACAGGTCTTTTAGTATTCCAAAGCGCCATGTTGTATCATATGCCTTTTTGATATCGAGGAACACAGAGAGAAATATTGCTTATGAACAAAAGCGTTTCTCATCTGTGCTTCAATGGTGGTCGGTGTGGGATCTACCCTCTCGAAACCCGCATTGAAATGGGTCGAGTAAATTGTTCGTTTCAAGAAAATGTACAAGTCGGCAGTTTATCAGTATGTTATCGAGATGTTTGCATAGAAATCTTGTAAGCGCAATAGGCCAATAACTGAAAAATGAAGAAGGGTCCTTGCCCTGTTTCAATTTGGGGATAACAATAGCCTCTTTCTAGGAAATAGGGATAGCGCCAGAAAACCAGATCACATTGTACAAACAAGGTAAAGTTTTTTGTGTTCCGATCGGTAGGTTTTTTTCAACATTTCGTAACCACACGGTCAGAACCTGGAGCGGAATCACTGCATGAGTTCAGTGATATTTGGAGCTCAGCTAAGCTGAAAGCTTGGCTGTGCGCCTCGCATCTTGTACATTTGTGTTGAAGTTTTTCTTTTCTAGTTTCATTCTGTATCTTCGGAGAGCGTCAGTATAATGCGACGAGCTGGACACCCGCTTGAAGTGTGCGCCGAGGAAGTTCGCATGATCTTCCAAGGTGTCACCCTTGGTGTTTACAAGTGGGAGTGTGGGTGCTTGTCTTCCTGCTACCCTACCAACCACATTTCAGACTTTTGCTTTCTTTGTGTATGAATTGATCGCTGATAAAAACCTCTGACAGGTTTCTCTTCTGGCCTGCCGACGCGTTCTCCGGGACTGAGACATCATTTTCTTAAAGATGTCAAGATTTTCGGCAGTCAGTGAGTTCTAAAGCAACCTCAATGCTCTGTTTTGCTGCTTGCACGCATTTCGGCACTCAGTGTTCCACCGCGGCACATGCCGTTTTGAAGGGTGTTCATTCATTTGTGGGATGCACTTTGTTGCAGCATCAATCAGAAATGCTGTGATATAGTTGACAGCAGAATCCATGGTCAAAGTAAATCTCTCAGTCCAGCCTAAACGAGCAATGGTGTAAAACTATTCCCAGTGCGCTCTGTTTATGAGCCATTTGGGAATGTGTGGTGGACACTCATTTGCTGTAGTTGGCTCAAAACTACGGGGAAGTGGTCACTTCCATATGGATTACTCATAACCTTCCACTCGAGTTGAGGCACAAGAGGCGGAGATACTAAACTTAGGTCTATGGAGGAGCAGGTATTATTAGAGAGATTATAATATGTTGTTTCTTTTCGATTCACACGACACGCGCTCAACGATAGAAAGAACTGTTCAATCAGTCAGCCTCGCGCGTCACAACGAGAGTCACCCCATAGCCTGCTATGTGCATTCAAGTTTCCAAAGAGAACGCAAGGCTCCGGAAGTACATCAATGAAAGATTGTAGGTCATATTTTTGCAGCTGATAGCTTGAAGGAATGTAAATAGTGCCAATTGTGGTCAGTTCATCAAAAAGAACAGCTCGAACAGTTACTGCCTCAAGGGACGTTTGGAGTTGTGTGTGCATGCAATCCCTTGATGCACGATAATGGCAACACCTCCGGATGATGTCATGGCATCATCACGGTTCTTTCGAAAATATTGTATTACCGGAAGAAGTTGTTGTGTTTTGAATTCAGGTGTGTTTCTTTTACACACAGTACTTTTGGTGAGTGTTCTTGTAAAAGTTCTTGGATTTCGTCAAGGCTTCTGAGAAGGCCCCTGACGTTCCATTGTATAATATGAGTGTTCATGGTAAATGTAAAGTAGTGCTGTGTGTACAAAAAGCAAGGGGCTGTATAGGCGGGGAGACTGAGCTTATGTAAAAGGGCCGTGACCAGGCCCTGTTACCTGCTTTTTTGTTTTCTTGGCGCGCCCCAAAAAGCCACACCACTCTTTCGGCACCAAGGGTACCGATGTATCCACTGCCCCCTCAGAGGCGCTGGAAGTCCGTACGTGCGAGCTGTGGGCCTTGCCTGGTGAGGTAAGGCCTTCAGACCGGAGGACCCTGGAGTCTCTGGTCTCTGTTCCGGAGTCGGCGGTGTAGTGTGGACTACAGCTGCCTTGGGGGCAGATGCCACAACCACCGGCTCGGTATGCGCGGGCCGAAGGAGTGGCAAGGGCTGGTGCGGCGGTGCCCCCTGACGCACCGCATCAGCATATGTAGGTCCATAGATTGGTGAGACTCTTCGCCGTGTTTGCTTAATCTAAATGTTCTCCTTCACCTTCAATGTAATTATCTCTTTTTCTTTCTTCCAGTATGCGCAGGAGCGTGAATATGGAGCATGGTTTCCGTCACAGTTTACACATTGTGGTGGTTGTTTGCAGTTTTCAGACACATGGCCTAGGACTCCATATTGTGCACAAGTCTCGCGACCACGGCATCTTCTAGAGCCATACGTTTGGCATTGGAAGCAACAACGAGGGCTTGGTATTTATGTACTGATTGAAGTCTTCGTGTACCCAGTTTGAAAAGTTTCTGGCAGATCACTGGAAGCGATTGAGAGTATTAGGTGTTTGGTTGATCTTTCTTGTTGTCTCTTCTGATGATTATCCTTTGTAAATTGGTCACATTCTGACTCTTTCACCCCTCCAGAAGTTCGGCTTTAGTCAGGTCAAGCTAATCTGCGGCAGATACATACTTCAGGAGCTGTGTTCATTGATCGGTGTGGTCTAAAGTGATTGGAGTGTCACCAAAAGCTGAAAGATTGTGTAGCTTCTCAAACTGCTCGTTTTCTCGAACTTCGAGGAGGAGGTCTCCGCTGGCGATTTTGGTAGCTTTTTACCCGCCCCAAGAGTTTCGATAAGGCACCTGGAAAGTACGAAAGGAGATACAGTTCTGGCTTGCTTGCCACTTTTCTCACTGTGTATAACATGAAAACGGGTAAGTTTTCATTTTTTCGATTGAAAAAGCCAAAGTCTTCGGTGCTTACGCTCTTTAAGGGGGTACGACCACCTAACAGTGGAAAAGCTCTATGCAGGCCTGTTTAGTTTTCTTCAGAAACGTTACGGCCACTCACCACGGAGTCCAACGAGGGCCCGCTACAAGTTTGCGAATGCTAAAGACTGCAGACGCCAGCCGTACTACGCTACTATAACCCAATGCGCCTAGACCAAGGTAGGCTATTTGCACAGGGTTAACCCTAGCCGCCAGAAAGCTTGAAAGTAAACAGAAGAGAGTAGAAGACAGGATAGATAAAAAGTGAGAGATAAAGATGAAGATGTAGGGAGGGAGAATTAGGAAAAGGCGACTGCCGATTTGCCCTTGGTAGGCCAGCCCAGAGGTACCCTCTACGTGAAGCCAGGGCAAAAGGGGTGTGTTGCCTGTGCCGGAGGGCCTTATAGGTCCTATCACCCTGCGTCCACTCAACCCCCAGGATCACCCTTTCCCCGGACACCGCAAAGTCACGCATGGCCAGGCGTGAGAGGGAGTCGAACCCCCCCCCCCCCCCCCTGTTGGCTCGGGTTCGTTGTGTCGCTACACACCAAACGCCGGCGTAAGCAGACGCGCCTGCGGGGAGTGCCCCAAATTCACGTTCAGTGATTGAATACTTCTACTTAGCAGGCGAAAGCAGGCGGCTGGCGTAAACAAAAACACGGTCGTGTCCTTGTTGTTTCTGGGAGCGATGATAGGTGGAGAAGTCCATTGTGCACGTCCCCAATTTTGTGAAAGCGGCTGATACGTGCAATATGCATTACTTATCGTTTCACCGAGACAGTCTGAGTGCTGACGATGACGTCAATGCTTTGTGGGCGAGATTCCAAATCATTATCTTGCACTGTGCAAGCTAATTTGTACTACGAAAAAAGATAAGAAATAAGTGTCAGTTAACGCGAGGGCCTACTGTCTGAAGCGAAAAATAGAAAGGCAAAGGAAAACGAAAAAAGTGTGAAATGATGACTGCACTTTCTGCACAACTGAGGATGAAGCTTGGTCAAGCAAAAAAGAAATATTATGAGGAAACACTTACGGACTTCTTGGTGTCTTCTCCACAACGTTTTGGCGTCACTTGTCATAAGGCGCTCCGAGTAAATACAGCGTTGTCGTTGACGACGAGATCATGACAGACTGTTCGAAAATTACCTGCTACCATAATAAGTTCTTCCAATCCTTCTTTTCAAATGTTTCTAGATGTACTATTCCTGCTACACTTACATCATTTTCATATGTGTCAGATATGGCAGAATTACGATTCAGCTATGAAAGTTTACTGTCGCCAATTCTAATCTATAAAAAAACTGTTGGACCAGAAAAAATTACAAATGAATTTTTGCGAAGATACACTGAATGAGTTACTCGGTACTTGGAAATTACCATTAATGGACCCTTGCAACAAAAGCAGGTCCCAGACTACTGACTTGTTGCAAAAGATGTTCCGATACACAAAACCGGAGATAAACAGAACATTGAAAATTGTTGAATGGTTTATTCAACTCTCGTCTGATGCAAACTCCTTGAGCATATGATATTGAAATCAATAAACAAGTATCTAGAAAACGTGAAAGGACTACATTCAAATCGACATGGCTCCCAGCAAAAACTGTCAACTGTAAGGCAGCTTCTTGAAACCATTAATGACCTCTCAAAGGCAATAGATAATGAGAAACAGGTTGAAGCAATATGCCTTGATTTTTCAAAATGCCTCTGATAGGGTTCCCAATAACGAAAAAATTATTAACCTTAAACGGCTTAGAATAAATAGCAATGAAGGGGAAATGAATAATGTCGTATCTGTCATGTAGGACACAGTACGTGGACATAAACGGCCGCCATTCGGATAGTTTAACAGTTGCTTCCGGTGTGCCACAAGGTTCTGTTTTTTGGGCCAGCATTATTTCTGACTTATATTAACGATATTTGTTCTGATATGAGTGACGATGTTACTGTGTGGCTATTCGCGGACGATTGTTTAATTTTTCTGAAAATAGGTACCCACAGTGATGAAAAAAATCTCAGTGATGCGCTGACGCCTGTTGAAAAGTGGTGTGCAACTTGGAAAATGCAGCTAAATAGAGAAAAACAAGCTGTTGTTTTACGTGTTACAAACAGGATTAAGCATGTCCTATATTTTGATTAATAACGAAGTAGCACTGTACTATCCACCGTTAACATAGTCAAATATTTAGGTGTGACAACAACTAAGGACCTCAACCGGACTCAACACATCCTAATGTTTGTTCAACCGATGAAAAGAAGCTATGGCTCTTAAGTCGCAAATTATTGATCGCTCCACACAAGTAAAGTTAACAGCGTATTTAGCAATAGTAAGGCCTGCATGAGAATATGCATGCATCATATGGGACCCTAATCAGAAAGTACTAATCAATAAAGTATAGCGCGTACAAAGAGCGGCTAGATTTATTCTTTGAAGATATTCTCGAACTGATTATGTGACAGAGATGCTGACAACCTAATCTTACGCACCCTTTTGGAACGCCGTCGTATAGCCAGACTGAAATTTTTGTTTTTGCTTTCTCGAAATACATTAACTTTGATGTAGCCAAGTACATCGTTCCACGACATGTTCAGAACCTGCGAAGTGACTACCGCAGCAACTTTCGAATTCCCAAATCTCAGGTAATAACATACGCATACTCCTGTTTTTCTAGAAGCATAAAAGACTGGGGTGATTTATCGGAGGCTGAACGGAATCCTGAAACTTTAGAAAAGTTTAAAATAAAAACAACAGAATATTTTCTTAGTAAAATATTGCGAGCGCTAGCTCTTTTTCTTAGTCAATTTTATTAGGTGTATGGAATCACACAAACTTCATGAGACATTTAATTTAAGTATTGTGATGCCTAATGCTCTGCAGCAAAAGATGTAATGTGTGGGTAATGTAGGTGGTAGTGGAAATTAATTTGATGTAAATATTTAGTACTTCCTTTTTTTTGGTCTGTGCTTTGCTTCTTTATGTTTGACATGATAGCTAGTATGTCAGATTTTGTTCACTGTTTATATGGGATGGCACATTGTGTTTTTAAGATTTTTTTGTGTAATACGGGCCTTGCTATATCATATAAACAGTGGCTAGCTTTATACTCCACCCCTGTAACGGCCCAATTGGCCAGCAGTGCCTGGAAATAAAACTAAATAAATAAATAAATAAATAAATAAATAAATAAATAAATAAATAAATAAATAATTGACGTATGCATGTGGGAGGTAGTGGCCAGATAATGCACCAGGGTGGCCAATTCTTCTCTGGTGGTTTTCTGTAAAATTAATATACAGAAAACGAAAGTACTATACAGCAACCTCGGAAAAGAGCAGCGCTTTGATATAGGTAAAAGTGCACTTCAAGTTGTAAAAGACTATGTCTACTTAGGACAGGTAATAATCGCGGAGCGAAACCATGAGATTGAAGTATCTGGAAGAATAAGAATAGGGTGGAGCACGCTTGGCAAGCACTCTCAAACTATAACGGGTAGATTGCCACTATCTCTCAAGAGGAAGGTCTATAACAGCTGTATCTTGCCAGTACTTAGCTACGGAGCAGAAACCTGGAGACTTACAAACAGGGTTCAGCTTAAATTGAGGACGACGCAGCGAGCAATGGAAAGAAAAATTGTAGGTGTAACCTCAAGAGACAAGAAGAGAGCAGAGTGGATTAGGGAACAAACGGGGGTTAAGGATATCATAGTTGAAATCAAGAAGAGAAAACGGACATGGGCCGGTCATGTAGCGCGTAGACAGGATAACCGCTGGTCATTAAGGGTAACTAACTGTATTCCCAGAGAAGGCAAGCGAGTTAGGGGGAGACAGAAGGTTAGGTGGGCAGATGAGATTAAGAAGTTTGCGGGTATAAATTGGCAGCAGCAAACACAGGACCGGGTTAACTGGCGGAAAATGGGAGAGGCCTTTGTCCTGCAGTGGACATAGTCAGGCTATGATGATGATGATGATGAATTATTAAATAAATAAATAAATAAATAAGCAGTTTCACCAGATTTCACCTGTTCTTACCTGTTCTTACCCATCTGTTTATTTTCTGCTTATCCACGGGAGTTTTCCCAGAAAAAATGAAGCATGCGAGAGTTAGTGTCTTATACAAATCTGGCGACCGAAATATCTTTTCTAATTATCGTCCGATCTCGACACTTCCTGTTATATCTAAAGGGCTAGAGAAAATCATATATCAACGTGTCATGTCTTTTTGTGAAAAGTACTCTATATTATCACCGCATCAATTTGGCTTCCGACGGGGCATGTCCACGGAACTGGCTCTCCTCACACAAAAAGAACTAATACTTAACTCATTTGAAAAGAAACTGTTAACACTGGGTGTTTTTATTGACTATTTCAAAGCGTTCGATAGAATCAACCACGAAGTACTCTATGCAAAATTGCGTCATTATGGTTTTCGGGGAACCCCACTTGACTTTGTGAAACCTTAATTATCACAAAGAAAACAATCTGTATTTATAAATGACAGCCAATCCTCCCTACTCACCATAACGTCAGGTGTACCTCAGGGCAGCATATTTGGGCCCCTACTGTTTAATATTTATATAAACGACATAACAAGTGTCAGCAAACATGTGGACTTTATAATTTATGCAGATGACACTAGTATATTTTTTCTTGGTAATGATTTAGGTAAGCTTGCAGACTCAGCCAACAACATTCTTAACGACATCTTCATATGGAGTACGGCAAATTATTTAATGATCAACACAAAAAAATCCAAAGCTGTGGTATTCGCACCGGTTCAGAAGGCTGTTTGTCGGGGTTTGGATATTTATCTCGGGCCCGAAAAAATTGAGGTTTTCAAAGAAATTTCATCATTAGGAGTAATTTTTAAGGAAAATCCTAATTGGGACGAACACGTTAATAAAGCAACTAGAAATATAGCTAGGACGTGTGGTGCGCTCTCTAAACTTCGACAGATACTTCCAGCAAACATTAAACTTTTACTCTATAATACGTTGTTTTCATCTCACATAAACTATTGTAGTCTAGTGTGGGCAGATACATCTAAAGCAAATCGGAAGAAAATATTTTTACTGCAGAAAAAAGCGATTCGTCATATTGCAAACGTACCATACGACGCACATACAAGTCATTTATTCAGAGAATATAAGATTTTACCGATCGATCACATACACAGTTTCAACCTTATTATGAAATACAAACAAAGCTTGCTATCAAACAACGCTTGTTTTCTTAAACTGTGTAACCTCAGAAAAAATACACAATCCTATAATGACATTCGGAAAAGGCCTTCCTGGTTCGTTCCTCATTCGCGAACTAATCACGGTTTGAGAAGACTTGAACACTGTATTCCAGCTTGTTTTAACGTGTTTGAAAATAAAAACATCGACATCTTTAATATACATAAAAAACAGCTTAAGAACCTTCTCATCCAAAATGGCGGCGTGTAGTTTAGCTTCTTCTAGTTGTCCGGCTACAGTACTATATGTAAAAGAAACACCCCATAATAGTGCTCGTGTGTAACATGGCATCCTATGATGTTTGCTTTCTTTGACATTTTTTTCGTTGCTTTTTTTACGAGTAAAACATGCAACATTTCACTCGTCAGTGTTTCCCTTGTGCATTAAAACTTGTGCTTTTCGCATACCCAGTGTTGTAAACGTTGTATAATCATTTTGTAATACTTTGGTAGCCGTTTAGCAACGTGTGCATTGTTTCATGATTGACCGCACGCTGTTTTATTTAGTTTTCTGTTGTTTTTCTCTCTTTGTGGTTTGCTTATTTTATGTAAACCTGAAACTGATGTAATTTTGATGCATTTTCTTTTTATTTACTAATTTCTTGAAGTTTTGAAAATCGACGTCAAATTGTTTTTTCATGTGTTTTGCTCTGCGGATTTTTGTAATGCTAAGTGAAAAGGGGTAGGAGCCTCGTCAAGCTGCTCACATAGCAGTTTTTCGCTCTTATCCTTGCGTTTTCTTTTTCGCAACTCTGTGAAGAAAATGCTCAATAAAACTGAAACTGAAACTGAAATCTGAAACAGGCGATCGCCTATTTCTGGAAAAGGGTAGGTGGCCTTCTTCGTGATCTTGTTCAAATGCCGATGATCGACGCGAAATCTCTTGCTGTTTCACTTCATCTTAACAAGTACTACAAGGGACGCCTATGGACTGGAAGCAGGCTCGATATTACTCCGACAAAGCACTTTGTCCACTTCCTGTTGGGTAATACGTCGATCGGTATGGGAAACGCGGTAGGCTCACCGACCGATGGCACACACGTCGTCGGTGCCAATCCGATGCTTAACAACGGACGCTTGACCGACGGGAACTGTCACCAAGGTCGAAGATGTATCAAACGGATGCAAGGAGGGAACGCAGGTGGTTAATTTGTTGGGTCGGTAAGTCGGGTGCAATCATCTTGGTTAACACACTATGCTCTGATGGAGCAGTAGGTGAAGTTTTCTTTGCGCGTGGGGCGCCATCATAAATTAGAGTGCAAATATTGCACTCGGCGGCCGGAGTGATTTCCATGAGGTATGTACCCCGAGGAAGAACTTGTGCACATTGGTTAAAATTCACATTTGCTTGAGAGGATGCTTTCACCGCTATAGTAAATATAGTGTGAGAAAATGCAACGTTGTGCAAAAGCAGAACATGAACATCGGGGTACAGAATATTGACACTGTCTGGCACAGGCGGGATGGGGGAGACACCTATGTAAGCAACTGTACGTTGAGGGAGACGAAAGTGTTCTGTGGAAGAGTCGGCTCAGAGGGCATGTGGGAAGCTCAACAAGAGTAGGTAGAGCTACTAACTTACGCTAGACGAACAGTCTATGAAGACCGGATGTTCCGACAAAAAGGTATGGTCCAAAATTATGCCGTCAGGGCAATGCTCTAAAACATGAAAACAACTGGTATAAGATGTTCAGCGACACTGACACGAGCTGTGAACACACCAACCAAGGAAGCCGTTCTACCATCAACAGTTCTGATTACAGGTTTTGGGGCAGGAGTATTGACTTTCTTCAGCCGTGTTGTAAGGGCAGCGTTTATGATAGACACGTGAGTGCTAGTGTCAATTAGGGCCGTAACTGGTACACCGGTCACGTCAACATTGATATGGTTCCGATGGGAGGGCAGTGTCAGTAGAGAATTTTGACATCGGGTCGGTATTACAGCATCACCTCCAGAAGCTACCTCCGTCAGTTTTCCGGTGGTGTGAGCTGGAGGGAGCTGGGTGACGGCAATTGACGATATGAGTGTGAGCAGTAGAAACGGCGTTAAGGCGAAAGGGAGCAGCAGAATCAAGTAGGCGAGGAGTTGCCAGGAATTAGCGACTCTGTGCGGTGACGAGCGTGAATTGCCGGCAGGTGGGCTATGGGATGGTAGCCAAGGCCACGGATCAGAGTTGATCCAAGGTCGGCAACGTCGCAAAATGGGGCCTCTACACCACAACACAACGAGATGAGCGCTTGCTGCCATATCAAAAAGCGTGTGGCGCCATCTGGTGGAAGCGCGGCGAAGCAACACCCTCAGCTGCCACGCGAGCAGACGCTCTGCAAATGCAACGCGAAATTTCCCAACCCGAGACAGCTGTAAGCATGTTTCGCGCTGTTCCTTTTCTGGAATTTTGTGCTGATTTCGTGTGAAACGTCAAGGAGACCTTCCTCGACAGTCCGAAATGTCTGCAGCACGTGCATTGCAGACTGCGAAAGCAACTTCATCAGCTACGTATCACCCGACTTAAAGAAAGGCGAACAGCGGAAAGCGTTAACTGTGGCGTGCCTTGGCAGTGTCAAGGTAGAATTTGCGGTATCAGCCGGCGTAAACGTAGAGCTAGAACCTGGCTCCAACTCACGCTCATGCATCGCATGTGTATCAATTGTAACATAATTGTAACATGTGCAACATACACGCGGTGCAAAAGTGCCACACAAAACAAGATTTTAAAATGCTGCGGTGGCGCTAGCTGAAAACACATGACGATTCGCCTAGGGGCAGTCAAGGCATGTCGCAGTTCGACCAGGTCAAAAGCCATGATTTCCGCGCCCTTCAGGTCTCTTTGCATCGCGATAGGCCGTTACAGTTGTACTAAACATGCGCGGTTCATGCATCCACGCGTGAGTCGTAATACGTATATCCTATTATTGACATGCGGCCTGCGAAAGAGTATAGCAATAGTTTTGTGCCGCATATATATATTACAGGCATACAGCTCGCAAATCGCTGATGTAAAGTGGAACAGCTGGAGTCGCGCTTGAATAAACGCAATAAGTATACTTACTCGTAGTTTACGAGTAAGTATACTTCAGTGGGCTCGTAGTTTTTCCTGTTGATTGCGATGATATCCTTAGGCGGCGGAGCTCAGCGTTCTTTGTTGTGGGCGGAAATCAGTGCAATCGCAAAACACCACACAATCACGATTCCCGCGATGCGCTGTGAACTTCACAGGCAGTGCTCAGCAATCTCTTCCTCTTGCGCTGGTTGTTGTCGCATCAGATGACAGCGCAGTGATACCCAGATGACATTATAGAAGAGGAGCAGCGTGAACAGGCGCACTTTCACTTCTTAAACTGCCAGAGTCACTGCTTGTCATGCTAGCGAGGCGCGCCTTGGCAGTTCCAAACAAGTTATGGCGTCTCTAGGAGCGAGGGTATACCGCCGTAGGCGCCTGGGTTCGAGATAAGCGTGCTCTCGTCTATACGACCGCATTGTTTGATATGCGGAGTTTAACGTCCCCAAACCTCCATATGATTATGAGGGACGCCGTAGTGGAGGACTCCGGAAATTTCGACCACCTGGGGTTCTTTAACGTGCATCAAAATCTGAAAACACGGGCGTACAACATTGCCGCCTCCACCGGAAATGCAGCCGCCACAGCCGGGATTCGATTCCGTGACCTGCGGGTCAGCGCCCGAGTACCTTGGCGCCTAGACCACCACGGCGGGGCTCTATACGACCGCAAATGAAGATTGACCGGTCGTCTGGTGTGCACCATTACACCGGGTTGCGATAACATGAGATGAAAAAAAAAAACGTCGGTTGGGTGTGACAGTGACGGGTGGACCTAAAGGAACACTGAAACACTTAAAAAAACGAGATTATGGTGTCATGACGAGTATATCATGCGGCGAGCTGGATACTCAAGCCACAAATTTGCATAAACTAACGCAAATAACTTCATTTTGCCGAAAACAAGCAGCAGCAGCCGTGGCTGCCATCGCGAGTATCACCGCCGCTGTCATTGGTCCAAGCTCCATGTCGTCACTGTCAGGAAGGTGAGGACAGCTGACAGCGCTCGCTGGCAGTCAATGCCGTGTTTATCTGTTGAGGCGCTGCGCCGGGCTCCCTACCCGGCTGTAGAAATTAGGCGCCTTTTCCTGTTGTAACAACTACCACGACCGCCACCACTATCTGTTGAAATCGGGCAGTTGTTATAAGTATGGAGTACTGTGAAAGTCGCACCGAGATCGCTGTACATCCACACATGCCCCGCCACTGTGGTCTAGTGGCTAAGGTGCTCGGCTGCTGACCTGCAGGTCGTGGGATCAAATCCCGGCTGCGGCCGCTGCATTTCCGATGGAGGCGGAAATGTTACAGGCCCATGTGCTCAGATTTGGGTGCAGGTTAAAGAATCCCAGGTGGTCAAAATTTCCGAAGCCCTACACTATGGCGTCTCTCATAATCATATGGTGGTTTTGGCATGTTAAACCCCACATATCAATCAATAACATCCGCACATGTTCAAGCCAGTCGCCACTTTAAGGGCGATAACTGAAGCACCACGGGAAACCAAGTCCGAACCATCCACCTTCACCTGCATCAAAAACATTGATGGGCACGTGTAGAATGCATACTAGTACTTAATTTCCTGGTAGTAAACTGTTACAAATAATACGCGTAACTGCGGATATCAAATCTTATGAGAAACAGCAGCGTAAGCACGCGCTTTTAGCCTATTAGCACGGTCCGCGGTACGCGCGGGCAGCGTGCAGAAACATCGGGTGTTCGTGGATGATAAATTGATATGTAGGGTTTGACGCTTCAAGACCACTATATGATTATGAGAGACGCCATAGTGGAGGACTACAAAAATTTCGACCCCCTGGGTTCTTTAACGTGCGCCCAAATCTGAGCACACGGGCCTACAGCATTTTCGTCTTTATCGAAAATGCTGGCAGCACAGCCGAGATTCAATCTCGCGACCTGCGGGTCAGCAGCAGAGTACATTAGTTATTAGACCACCGCGGCGGGGCTCAGGTTTTCGTGTATTTGACAGCTCAGAGTGAAGCGTTAATAATCCAGTCAGTATCGTACTTAGCAGCAAGCCGCACGCGATGAGTCAGTATGCTCTCCCGAGAAAAACGAAGCCAGAAAAAGAGAGAGAGAAACGTTTATTAGAATGTCATAGAGTGAATGTGGGAGGGTCTCCTATTCCAGGAACCCTCTGACTTTGACAGTGGCGTACCAACTCTTTCGTGGTAAGCGTGTATCTATCTATCTATCTATCTATATATATATATATATATATATATATATATATATATATATATATATATATATATATATATATATATATATATATATATATATATATATATATATATATATATCTATAAATATATATATATATATATATTTATAGATATATATATATAACTTCATTGACGCGCTGGCACATTCATGTGCTTTTTCATACATATATACGCGTCATGCGTGTAATAGTCTTACACACGATGCTTTTTTATGCATTACCTCACAACTTTCCGCATGAATACAAATATGCAGATGATAGCTTCCCCAAGAGTCCATAGATAGTTGTATCATCCAAATAAATGCTTAAGGATTCAAAGCAGCTCACAAGGAGTTGAGTTTTTATGTGCGAAGCAATTCTTGGAGAACCTTAGGTACTTCGAGCGTTGCTGTATATTTATCTTCCTATCTGGCCAGCTACGTCTTGGTGCTTGCTTAGTCACCCCATCACTCTAGTATAGGCCAAAATAGGCATATAAGGGCACGTAGGCATGAGACCATGTGCCTGGTCATGACATCAATTACGTGAAAATCATGCTGTGTACGTCATGAAACGTTCAGTTATGTGTGTCACATGGCCGTATGGCTGTATACAACGGGCTTCGGTATGCGGGTGTGCGCAATAAAGTTCAAATATACCTAGAAGCAGTGGCAATAGACGTCGGTGATTTAAACGCTACAACATTTTAACAATGTGGCATCGGCAGCCTTGATCCAACGACTTCAAATAGTAACAGTCAAGGGCCCAGCAAGAATCGAAAGTAAGCTATTCACGTGGCAGACACGTATTATACGACACAAGGCGCAAAAGCTCCGTATAGGCGGCCCGCTCCACAAAGAGCCTATTACGCAAGTCGTCACAGCAAAAATGTTGGTGAAATTTCACTATATTGTAACATTCCCTCGTAACAACATATTTGAGTGATTACTGTGGTGAAGGAACACTTCGTGTTAACTGTAGGTTTCCTCGGCATGCAGCCAACAGGAACGTCAAAAGTGGGGGGGGGGGGGGCCTTAGGCTACTCTTGTAGCCTAAGGCTCAGCCCCCTTAATTTTTCTCAGTCAAGGGGCCCGTGCCCCCCGTATCCCCCCCCCCCCCGCTGGTACGCTTATGGACTTGGACCGCCTGTCGGGTCCACGCGACGAGTGTCGCTCTTGCCACAGTGGTGATATTGTAACGATGTTGAAGGACTCGGGGTATAACAAAACGTATTTATTAAAGGGCGAACCTGTGCCCACAACTCAAAGGGACTATGGTCGTAGCATGTTACAGCAGAACGGCAAGATGTCTTCTTCTTCTACTTCTTCCAGAAGAGTCCCAAGCGCGTGGCACACATCAGCAGGGGCCAGCTGGGTTCTCGTGCTATCATCATCGTCTCTGCGCAACACTAGACGGCGCCCATGTATGTCTCTGTGCGCGTGGTGATGGGCGCGTTGTTTGAATGCGGGCACTATGTCGCGGCATAATCCCCCTCCTCAGACGCATCGTCCCGATGCGTCAGGCAATGAATAGATTCGTGGTAGGCGTAGGCGTCACTGGTCTTCCGGTGATCTCTCATAGTACGGCTTCATCCGGACTACATGTACAACCTCTGTAGGGTTGCGGCGTTTTGAGCTCCCGTGTATAGCGGATCTGACTTGGTAAGTTACATCGCTTACACGATGGAGTACTTCGTAAGGCCCGAAGTAGTGGCTAAAAAGTTTTTCAGAAAGTCCGCGGCGACGCACTGGGGTCCATATCCATACTTTGTCACCTGGTTGAAAATGCGCTTCGGTACGACGCTGATTGTACCGATAGGAGTCGATACGTTGTTGGCGGCTTATTCTGTATCTCGCCATCTGTCGTGCTTCCTCGGCTCTTTGCAGGAAGTCGTCTAGGCCAGGTGGATTGCTGCTTTCATCATTCAGTGGTAACATGGCATCCAGTGGAGTGGTGACTCTTCGGCCGAATACAAGTTCAAATGGTGTCACTCGCGTTGTTTCTTGAACGGCTGTATTATATGCGAACGTGATGTAGGGCAATATTTCATCCCACAGTTTATGTTCGACGTCGATATACATTGAAAGCATATCAGTCAGAGTTCTGTTCAAGCGCTCCGTTAGGCCATTTGTTTGAGGATGGTATGCTGTAGTTCTTCTCTGGTCTGTGTGGGTCATTCGCATCAGACATTTCATGAGGTCTGCAGTAAAAGCTGGGCCACGATCTGTAATTACCACGCTGGGTGCACCATGTCTGAGGACTATGTTGTTGATGAAGAACTTGGCAACTTCAAGAGATGTTGCAGTGTACAGCGAGTCAGTCTCAGCATAGCGAGTGAGATAGTCTGTGGCTACGACTATCCACTTCTTGTGTGCAGTCGATGTCGGAAACGGGCCTAGGAGATCCATAACAACTTGTTGGAATGGGGCATGCGGTGGTTCTATTGGCTGGAGGAGGCCTGCAGGTTTCACGGATGGAGTTTTGCGTCTTTGACACTCACGGCAAGTTTTCACATAGCGCTGAACTGATGATAACAGTTTTGGCCAGTAGTATTTTAGGTGAATTCTGGCGAATGTACGGCTGACACCCATGTGCCCAGATGTTGGCTCATCATGACATGCGTGCAGAATCTCGTTTCGTAAAGGTGCAGGTACAACGAGTAAAAACTTGTCACCATGAGGCTTGAAGTTCCTCTTGTAAAGGACCCCTTCCCGAAGACAGAACGAAGGGAGCCCTCTGGATAAAGTGCGCGGGACTTTAACGTTGAGTCCTTGGAGACGCTGTATAAGCGGCAGCAAATCGGGGTCATTTTGTTGTTGTTCAGCGATTTCTGATGCCTGGACGACGCCTAGAAACGGGAAGTCTTCTTCCTCCGGCTCACTCGTCTCCACTGGTGCGCGTGACAGGCAGTCGGCATCGCTGTGCTTTTTCCCAGATTTGTATACCACAGTAACATCGTACTCTTGTAGCCTAAGGCTCCATCTTGCTAGTCGGCCAGAGGGATCCTTAAGATTCGCCAGCCAACACAGGCAATGGTGGTCACTTACTGCTCGGAACGGTCTACCGTAGAGGTACGGCCGAAATTTACTTATGGCCCAAATGACCGCAAGACACTCTTTTTCGGTTGCAGAGTAGTTTGTCTCAGCTTTCGAAAGCTTGCGGCTGGCATACGCTACACTTTTTCTTGGCCGTTTTGCCGCTGGACTAGAATGGCTCCGAGGCCGACGTTACTCGCATCAGTGTGAACTTCAGTTTCGGCAGTATCATCGAAGTGGGCGAGGATTGGAGAGGCTTGCAGGCGTATTCTTAACTCATCAAATGCTTCCTGTTGTTCACTTTCCCACCTAAAGGGCACCTCGTCTTTTGTCAGACTAGTAAGTGGTTCAGCAATGTTCGAAAAATTTTTCACAAATCGCCGATAGTACGCGCATAAACCCAGGAAGCGACGTACTGACTTCTTGTCTTTGGGTGTCGGGAACTTCGCGATGGCAGCTGTCTTTTCGGGATCTGGCCGAACGCCGTCGGAGCTGACGACGTGTCCGAGGAATCGAAGCTCTTCAAAAGCGAAGTGGCATTTTTCTGGCTTGATGGTCAAGTCTGCTGAACGAATGGCTTCTAATACTGTGCGGAGTCGCTCTAGATGTTGGTCGAATGTAACAGAAAATACGACAACGTCATCCAAGTACACCAAGCAGCACTGCCATTTCAGTCCCGCGAGGACAGCGTCCATCATTCTCTGAAACGTAGCTGGCGCTGTGCACAGGCCGAATGGAAGCGCTTTAAATTCGTAGAGTCCGTCTGGGGTTATGAATGCCGTCTTTTCACGGTCGCGCTCATCCACCTCAATTTGCCAATATCCGCTCTTGAGATCAAGGGAGGAGAAGTATTTCGCACTCCGTAGTCGATCGAGTGTATCATCGATACGCGGCAGAGGGTATACATCCCGTTTCGTTACGCTGTTCAGTTTCCGATAGTCGACGCAGAATCGAAGGCTGTTATCTTTCTTTTTAACAAGCACTACGGGAGACGCCCATGGACTGCTGGAAGGCTGGATCACGTCATCTGAAAGCATCTCCTCCACTTGTTTCTTGATGACGTCTCTTTCCTTTTGCGATACTCGATATGGGTGTTGGTAAATCGGTCTCGTAGCTTCTTCTGTTATAATCCTGTGTTTTGCAATAGCCGTTCGTCGCACCTTAGAGGACGTTGAAAAGCAGTCCGAAAACTCTTTTATAAGGGCAAACAGTCGTTTCTTTTGATATTCTGGGAGCCTATGGTTGACGTTAACTGATGCGTCGACGTTGCAGGTCTCTTGTGGAGTGGTTGGCGTTGTCGCTAAACTGCATAGTTCAGTCGCCATGCAGAACTCGTGGAAATAGGCGATAGCCATACCTTGCGCGATGTGCTGACATTCATTCCCAAAATTCGTAAGGAGGACAACTGAGCGGCCATTCGTTAAGTGAACAACACCCCTTGCCACGCAAATTCCTTTGTTTAAAAATAGCTCTACGTTTCTATCCGCTATTCTTTCGTGGTCACAAAATGCCTTATTTTCAACAAGCACCATTACACTACAGCGAGGTGGTACTGTGACGTCATCATCAACAACGCGCAGAGCAGTAAGACGTCGCTTTTCCGATTCCTCCACCGACATAGCTTGTTCTGTCGAAAACGTTACACTGGATCTGCGCAGATTAATTATGGCTCCATTGGCTTGCAGAAAATCCATTCCTAGTATAAGCTCCCTTGAACAGTCCGGCAGCACGATGAAGTCAGAAACGTAAGTAAAGCCTCTTATTTCGAGCCTTGAGGTGCATCTGCCGAGCGGTGTAATAGTGTGGCCACCTGCCGTGCGTATCTGTGCCCCACTCCATTTTGTTACAACCTTTTTCAGTTTCTTTGCCAATTTGTGACTCATTACCGAATAATCAGCGCCGGTGTCAACTAAAGCATTCAGCTCGTATCCGTCTATTTTCAACCGCAAATCTGAAGTAATCTTCGCACTGCTGCGCTTATCCTCTGTAAACATAGCATCGTCACCTTGAAACCGCAATGGAGGATCTTCGCAACTGTCGTTATCAGCGGCCTCACCTCCACAGGTCGCTTGCTTCAGTTTTCCTGGTGTGGGCTTGTAGAACGGTGCCCAGACCGTGCGGAAGAAGCACGTGGGCTGGGTGATCGGTAACGCCTGGGCGACGGCGATCTTGGCTGATGTTGGCGTGGAGTGAGTGGGCTCTGGCGCGCGGACAAGTACTCTTCGATCTCGGTTGGCCGTTCACCGTTTCGAGGGCATGGTGCGTACAACGGAAAGCCCCTTAATCCTGCCTGTCGGTAAGGGCAGAACCTATACAGGTGACCTGCTTCCCCACAATGGAAACACAAAGGCCTGCGCTCATGGTCACGCCAGATGTCACTTTTCCGGGGCCTTTGATCCACGTAGCGAGCTACACCACGGGCTCGTGGCTGGTAGGTAGCCGTCGGTTCCAGTGGACGAGGTGCGCTGCGTACCGTTTGTGGGCAAGGAGAGGCCATCGTAACTGCTGCATTGGTGTGCGCCGCGGGTTGTCTGAGTACTTCAGAGTACGTTGGTATGCGTTGGATCGGCTGTGGCGCAGGCTCCGGCTCACGTATCATCTGCCTCAGTTCATCTCGTACTACGTCGACTACAGACAGTGTTGCTGTAGTGTGAGGTGCTTGCAACTTGCTGAGCTCTTCCCTGATCACCGACCTGATGAGTTCTCGCAGAGCGTCCATGTCACTTCGCTGGCGTCCAGAGAAGACATTGGCAGGTGCATAGTTTATGTCTCGATTGTACTGTCGAGCCCGCTGTTCTAGCGTTTTCTCTATGGCTGTCGCTTCCGTATGAAACTCCGCAACTGTTCGTGGTGGGTTGCGGACGAGAACAGCGAATAGCTCTTGCTTCACCCCACGCATGAGGTGGCGTAGCTTCTTGTCTTCGGTCATATGGGTATCTGCGCGCTTGAACAGGAGGATCATGTCCTCGATATACATTGCGACACTTTCGTTGGTGAGTTGGTTCCTGGATTCGAGCGCAGCCTGCGCCTTTTCTTTGCGATCCGCGCTGGCATAAGTCGCCAGAGCTTGTCGCCGAAATTCATCCCAGGTCGTAAAGGAGGTTTCATGGTTTTCATACCACGTCTTTGCGAAGTCCTCCAAAGCAAAGTATACGCGGCGGAGCTTCTCTCTCTCGTCCCAACCGTTCAAACGTGCCACTCTCTCAAAGAGGTTCAGCCAATCTTCTACGTCTTCATACGGGTCGCCATGAAATACTGGTGGCTGGTGAGGCTGATTTATCACCACTTGGGCTGGTGTTACATGACTTGTCATGGTGGCGGCGTCCATTGACTGAGTTCCCCTTGGCGTAAAGTGGAGTGGGCTGAATTCTGGTGAATCACCTCGAAGACGGCGACTGGTCCTCTGATGCACAGGTGTCGGCTCCGCGGTATCAACTGGCTGGTGGTCGGGGCTACGCTGTCTTGCGTTCGTAGGGCTTTGATTCATTACCCAGCACCTCCACCAGAAATGTAACGATGTTGAAGGACTCGGGGTATAACAAATCGTATTTATTAAAGGGCGAACCTGTGCCCACAACTCAAAGGGACTATGGTCGTAGCACGTTACAGCAGAACGGCAAGATGTCTTCTTCTTCTACTTCTTCCAGAAGAGTCCCAAGCGCGTGGCACACATCAGCAGGGGCCAGCTGGGTTCTTGTGCTATCATCATCGTCTCTGCGCAACACTAGACGGCGCCCATGTATGTCTCTGTGCGCGTGGTGATGGGCGCGTTGTTTGAATGCGGGCACTATGTTGCGGCAATATGTGCTCTGAACTGAGCTCAAAATTGCGCAAGAATAGTTTGGCTGATATAACACAATTCTGTTTTTAAGATGATAGTATTTCTTGGGGATCTTCGACGCCAAATGTTGGTCTGTCTGCCTGTACATATTTCTTTCTTTTTTTTCTGTCTGTCTGTACATATGTCTGTTTGTCCACGGTAACGAATTCTTTAAAGGTGTCAAACGGTACCTTAAACGGCCAATGCCATCCACAGCGCCCACCAATACTGCTCAAGTTTCAGCATTCGTACTTATGTGATTGTCAATTAAAAAACATTTATTGCGCATATCTGATGCACCACAACAACACGTCGATGTTTTGTATGTGCGCCTTTATACTAGAGAAGGCACACACAAGTAATTTTAAGCACCATGGCGTTTGTCACGCTGCGCTGACATTACGATGTAATGCTCAAAAAGGCAAGAGCTTCAGCCGCTTTGCCAAGACGACAAGGTAGGAGTACTTGCCCGTCGCTTTGCGTTCTAATCCTTGTCGCTTCCGAAACCGGCGCGCATCTTTCGCCGCAGGCGCTCACGCCTTCCTTCGCTTTTGACGATAACTGCCAGATGGCACTCGGGTCTAACGTGATTCATGATGCACTTACAAGGATTAGAGGCCAAATTTGAGGGAGGTGGACTTGGCTTCAACCTCTCTTTCGTCAAACAAGGAAAACATATTGAACAGGCACTACCAGCATTGATGTACGCAGATGATATAGTGCTAAAGGCCGACAACAAAGAAGATTTGCAGAGATCGATGGACATCTGCGGTAATGAGGGAGATAGGCTAGATTTCAGATTCAGAAAGAAAAAATCAGCAATCATGATTTTTATAGATAATGAAGGTAGTGAGCTTAGAATACAAACGGTCACGCTAGCGATAACAGATAAATACAAATATCCGGGCTTATGGATAAGCAATGGGACCGAGTACCTAAGGGAACGCGAAATAGCAGTGACGGCTAAAAGTAACAGGAATGCAGCAGTAATGAGAAATAGGCAACTGTGAAATTGCAACAGGTATGATTTTGTGAGAGTAATATGGAAAGGGGTCATGGTTATTGGTGTGACTTTCGGCGATGCGGCCTTGTGCATGAGATTACAAGTTCCAGCAAAATTAGAAATTAAGCTACGTGGAATAGGCAGGCTTGTCTTAGGAGCTCACAAGAATACATCAAATTAGGGAGTGGTATTGGATGGACATCATTTGAGGACAGGAAAGCTAGAAGCAGGAAAACATTTGAGAAGCGATTAAAACAAATGAGGGAGGAGCATTGGGCTAGGAAGGTTTTCAGCTACTTGTACATGAAGAATGTAGATACAATATGGAGGAAGCGAACCAGGAAATTGACTGGTTTATACTTAGAAAACAGCAGGAAGCCAAACCAAAAAGAAGTATCGGTTAAGAAGAAGTTGAAATAAGATGAGACTGATATGTAAAGAATTGGCATGACTAAGCAGCCCATACTAGAGATCTATCGAACTTTTAAGCAGGAAATCGCCAAGTAAAGGATCTATGATAATACTCGAGGCAAATCTCTACTATTTGAGGCAAGGACGGAGTATTGCGAACCAAGACATATCGGGCCAAATACGAAGGGGTAGACACCGTAGGCAGTGCGTGTAGAGAAGAGGAGGAAAATGCCGAACATTTGATCATGTTCTGTAAAGGGCCTCATCCTATAGTTCAGGATTATGGCGCAGAGTTTTTCAAAACACTTGGCTTTAGGGACAGGGAGGGCAAAATAGACTTGAAGCGGGTACAATTAACTAGAAAGAGGTTATCTGATTGGTGGCTAAAGTGAAGGCACGAGTTAAAATTAAACCCTTCACTGCAAAGTGCCAGTCCTCAACATCACTATTTAAATGTAAAAAAAAGATAAATCCAAATTTTGGTTCACTAAGTATTACGGCTTGGTAGCGTTATCCACCAACCGATCTAAAGGGATCAGCCATATCAATCCATCTATCCATCCATCCTCGATGAGCTCGTTCGCCTTCGTTGTACGGATGTACTCTCTAACGCAGCGCTTCCAGAATCCAATTCACCAGTTTTCTCGCACAGAACATGAAATAAACGTTTTGTTCACTGTCTCCACACGCATGACTATGATCTTTCAACGACATTTGCAGTGAAAAATACAGATACGGGGCCAATTTTCTTATGATACCGTCACCTTTTCTAAATTATGCGCAGTGCTACACTGATGTTGTGTAAAAATGCAAATGGTGTATTAGCTGCGCTAGAAGCACGTGACTGTGGTGCAGAATAGCTGATTTCGAATATGCGTACTGATATCTTTGTAGACGTGTTTTTGCTGTACGTGCTCATGCACCCACTGCATGCAAAAGAGGAAAGAGCAGGAGTGCTACTGCTGCTTCGAAATTCGGCAAATTTTCGACCGCCACAGTGCTCTTCATCTCGTAGGCTTGAAGTAGTTTCTTTTACCTGCAGTGGCCCATTTTTGCAGCCATCTTCTGATCCCGGAGAAACTTGTGAAAAGCGACTTCATTGCAGCCGTAAGTGCTGCGGCAGCTACATGTCGCGCAATGACTCGGCATCGTGAGTCCCATCAACCTTGCAAAAACAGAACAAGAGAATGTCGGGCGGCGAAAATCTCTATCAGAAGAAGGGAAGAGTGCAATGGCCATAAATCCCTACGAACTGGCGGAACTGATGCCTCGCTAGGTAGCAGATCGCAGCAGAAACAAGGCAGCACAACCGCGAAGTAAACAAGCTGAGCTGAGTGGGCGACGCAGGCAGCCCGTCGCATATTCGCCCGCCGGGCGGCGGCTCAACCCTGAAGGACGTCACCTCCCCACATGTCTATCTCTCCCATGCGAGGGGCGAGGGGGGATTCCCTAGGTCGAAGTTTGCTCGCTCATAGCGCCGTTGTTTAATCGAGTCTCGTAAAAAAGAAAAACTTCTGTAGACAAGCTGTAAAAGGTCGCGGATACTGAATTCGCAATAAATTCGCGAACTCAAAATCCTTTCAGTGTCCTTCTAAGGGGGCATAGCCAGGACCATGAATAGAGCAGATGTTATTCAAGCCGAAGTTTGCCGATTTCTGCATCACGATGGTCTGGGTGGTCTGGACGACGAGTTAACTGCAGGAGTTGGGGAGGAGGACGCGAGTAGAGCCGCGGCTTTCATTTTCCGGTGGACCATACGAAAAACAACACCAGGATTTGCCGTAGAAGGCCGGCGAAGGTCTTCGCAAGTGGACGTTGAAGCCGTGTTTGAAGGTGGGTGAACTGGCAGAAACACGGCGGTTCTTGTCTTCTTCAAAGAGCCGACATTCAGAAACGATGTCCTGTACCGCAGATTAGTTCTTGAACACAAGGTGGAAGGAATCATCTGCTATGCCCTAATTACACGGCAAACCCTATCGGCCTCGCACATCTGCGAGTCCACCTTGTGGCACAAAGCGAGCACGTCCTGAGTGTACACAAGGTTGGATTTGGTGCATGTCTGAACCTGATGCGCAATTTGGGCGGTGCGCTGTCTTTCTGTAGGCACGCCGAATAGCTCCCGAAGCTTTGGCTTGCATAACTTTTAGCTGATCTGCTCTTCCTTGTGCGTTTTTTGCCAGACCTTTGCAGTGCCTCTGAGATAGAAAATAACAATGGCCAGCATCAGCGTTGTGTCGTGTCCCATCGCATATGTACGCCCACTCACTCGTATAACTTCAGCCATGCCTTTACGTCAAGGCCAAGGCCATCGGTGCCAGAAAAATGCCTGGATTTCTTGGTGGTTTCCAGAAGAGTGCTGACAGGCTGGTTGAAGTAGGCCCAGTAGCTTGTGAAGGGTCGGCATTGTTCACTTCGGTCGCTATGGAAGATGCGATCAGGCAGCTACAACGCTTCGTCTTGTGTGAAGTGAGTACCCATCACCTTCCACCAAAAATGTTATGGGGAGAAGAGGTTTGCTCGTTAGACACACAAAATAAACAGAGTGGCGAAAAAATCGCTGCCAGCTGCTGCTGGTGATGTTGATGCCTCCAATTTGGCTCAGCCGATAATTGATTTCATGAATTCACATGAGGGACATCGGCCGAGAATTGATTACAAAAATTAATGAGACACCACCCAGCGCATAGGCTCAGTCTAGGTCATTTTATTCTCTGTCCTCATCATTTTATTTGTTCACCTGTGACTATATAAGCAGAGAATACTGAAGAGGAGGGCCTCAGAAATTTCTACTATGCGGCGTTCCTTGGCATGCACCAAAATCCAAGCACATGGGCCTCAGGCATGTTTGCCTCTATGAAAATGCCACCGCCATGACTGGTCCTGTGACTTCCGGTTCAGCGGTAGAGCATTATAAGAACAAGACGACCATGGCGGGTGATTTTGGCCAACGTCTGCAACATTCCTACGGAAGGTGCGC
This sequence comes from Rhipicephalus microplus, assembly GCF_043290135.1. NCBI lineage: Eukaryota > Metazoa > Arthropoda > Arachnida > Ixodida > Ixodidae > Rhipicephalus > Rhipicephalus microplus. Next base: position 188,626,702 of record NC_134703.1, read on the forward strand.
CGTCGCGTTGAAACGGAAAATTAATTTCCGTGCGGTCGCCATTTTCTCAATATCCACAAGATTTCACACAGCCTTGTTAGGTTGCATTTGCTGTACAGGTTGTGAATAATTACAAAATAGTCAGCGCATTCTCCGCAAAACGTATCCTCATTGAAAATTTTAGGTATTGCCATTACAATGTACTCGTAACGTTCAGAGATATCAAAGTCTGCAAGTTGTCTTTAGCCTAGTAAGAAGCTCTACGTCGGATTGTACATTAGTAGATTCGTAACCATGAGCACTTCCGAGAACGAAGGCAAAGAAGAAAAAAAACATACACAACTTTGTGGTAGGTTCTGCATAAGCATGATTCGGTTTTCTAGAGAAAGCATTATACGGAAGGGAACTCGAAGCGAATGCATAACTTGCGTAACTTGGAACCATTGCATCAGCTTAGTTTGGTAGCAAGATTAGAGCGAAAAGCGGAAGCATGCTCCTAAACTAATGGCACGTTCGGCGACTGGAACATGCGTGCTATCTCATTGGTAGACGGAATGGTTCCTTAGAAAAATGGCCCCGTATCTGGATGTTACACTGCAAATGTCGTCGAAAGACGATAGTGTTCTTTCTGGAGAGAGTGAACAAAACGTTTATTTGACGTTCTGCGCAAGAAAATTGGTGAATGGTATTCTGGAGGCACTGCCTTAGAGTGCCTCGAGCATGCAGCGAAGGCGAACGAGCGCATCAAGTCACGTCAGACGCAAGACATGAGCGCCATCTGGCTGTTATCTTGGAAAACGAAGCGCGCGCGTGGCGTGCACGCCTGTCTCGGAGGTGATTAGGTGTAGAACGCAAGGCGACGGCTAGGCGCTACCACCGTGTAATCTTAGCAAAGCGTTGGAAATACTTGGCTATCGTGCAAGCGTTGCATGGTCAGCGCAGCGTGATAAAGGCCATGGTCTTTAAAATTGCTTATGTATGCCTTGTCTTGTAAAAGAAATACATGCAAAATATTGTCGTGTCTATATGGTGCCTCAGATATGGGCAATGATGGCTTTTTAGTTGAAAATCGCACAAGTATGAACGCTGAACCTTGAGCAATGTTGTTGGGTGCTGCGGATGGGGTCGGACGTATGGGGTATCGGCCGGCATTGCTGCCAACTCTAAGAAAATTTTCCTAGATATAGAGATTTTGTTTGTATCAAGGGGAAAGGGAAATTTGTCAACACCTAGGGAAATTTTATGCTTCCACGTAAAGCAAGCAGATCGATGGAGGCATAGAGGTTCATATAACAATACTTGTAACTCCATGGACGGAGGGACGTCCCGCCCACAACCTTCGGTTTGTCGCTTTCCACCTTTGTTTTTTTACACCCCCTCTACATTCACGCTAAATAGCTGTGCCATGCCCAGTAGTGTTGTCGAGGGGTGCAAGGGAGACGGGGCCGGTCGCCGTCCTCAACGGTTTGTCAGCGCTCTCCTCTGCCCCACTTCATTGCGGTCAATTCTGTGAAGTCCGTATTCGACGTCGATTGCCTGAATTCTGGTTCGAACCAAAAAAAGGTGCTTTCACTGCAGCCCGCCATATATATATATATATATATATATATATATATATATATATATATATATATATATAAGGGATAGAAGTGTACACCTAAGGGCTCGTTTTTCCGTGTTTTAACACACTATTATTGAGATCTAACAGACAGTAATGCCAAGAAATATACAGGGGAAGTTAGTAGAACCAATGGAATGTAAATAAGAAGAAAGAATTAAGAAAAGTGGATGAAAAAATAACCAGCCGTGAGCAGGAAACGAACCTACGACCTTCGAATAACGCGTTCGATGCTCTAACCACTGAGCTATCCTGACTCCTTCGCCAGTAGATGTAGTCCGGAAGATTGTGAAAAAGACGAAGTGCAATGAATGTAACAGGTTGTTGCTTCACTCTTAGAATTCCAGCTTGCTTCCAGCAGAATCATGCCTTCTGTACCCGTCCGAGTTCTTCACAGACCTGGTCAAAGTTTTGGAAGATGCATTCACCCATTGCTTCAGCTTCAACAAGTCCAAAAGTGACAGCATAGCAGACCTTATCCCTTGCCTGTCTGTGAGAAGTTTAAATATGGTCGGCTGTGAACACCACAAACTGGATGTGACAAATCAGATAATTAGATTCTTTTCGCTGACCAGATTGCATTTTCTTGTTGCTGAAGCAAATGTGTCTAATAAAAAAAAAGAATTGAGGCGTATGACCTAAATGTCATAGTGTTAACTCAGTGAACAAGGTTTTGTTTTATGTTATTGTGCATTACTCGCAATGGTTTCTTGTGATTTTACTATTGTCTTGTTCACATTGTTACAAATCTCCCATTAAGAACTGTGATGTCACTTTCTGGCTGTTTTTCACATTTGCAGAAATCATTTTTTTCGTGAACTGGTTCGTAACTGTATCTATGTTTGCCAATCAGATCTCAATGTCATGTGTGTATGTACGCCCATTGTATTATCGTATATTTACTGTTCTTTTTAGTTGCCTTATTCACTTGCTTTAGGTGAGTGTCGTATAACTTGTTCTCTTCAACCTTAATGCATATGTTGTGTTTATTTTTCATGTTGTTTTTCGCTTCCATCAAAATAAATGCTTTGCTTGTAAAATGAGACCTTGATTATGACAGTCATAAAAATAACGGTTGCCGATACTTTTACGTGCATTAAGACTTCACGGAGAACACTGCGGTATCAAAGTGAAAACTGCACGGACATTGTTTTGGTGTCAAGTTCATGGCAAGTCACTTGATTCTCTATTTTCTAAGCTTCATAGTTGATATACTACGAAGTGAATTGAAAACACTCGTTTTCAGTGCCAATAGACGCTTTGCAGCATGCCGCCAGAATTTTTACAGATAGACTTTGTTATAATCCGCAGGGTACAGTGACATATTTGCAACGAAAAACAACTGATACGCACGCGCAGGCGTGAAGAGGGGCATCTCGAAAGCGACCACAGCGCCGCCTCATCCGGATGAATTCGTGCTCGCTCTCCAGCGCACCGATGCTGACACCTCCTTCTAGCCACCATAGCTGCACGATTCCCAAACAACAGCTATGTTGGGCTTGCACTAGCGCCCTCTCTAGGCAGTGAAAGTTGCCAATATTGAGCCCTTCATGATGCGCTCGCGGCCGTTTTTCTAGTTCCACATATACCAAATTTGGTGGTGCAAGACGTCAATGGGTGACAAACAATATGACTGGTGCAAACATGATAATCTTGACACGCGTGTAATGTAACAACATGACAACATACCATGCTCATAGCGTGCTCGCGGCTGTTTCGCTAGCTCCAGTTATACTAAATTTGCTATGACGTGACATGATTAGATGACGAAGGTAAACGACACATCACAACTTGATAATCATGACACGGAAGCCATGTACGGCATCATTTACTTCTACCTCGTAACGTTGTGCTGATTTTAAAGTGACATATCAAAATTTCTGATTCGTGCTTCGCATATCACCAATATTTGCTGTACGTGGGATCTGCCAGATTTTTTTATCGGTTTTTTTTTTGCGAACGCTGTCACGTTTCTTGGAAGCTGGCCCGTGGAGCCATGTGATTCCACCAAGGTCACCAAGGTTCCTGTGAAAAGCGCAACCAGAAAAAAAGCGGTTATGTGTGTGGTTATTTGCGCAGCTGAAAATGAAGAGTGCCTGGTGTAAGAATGCAAGGATATATATGGAACGAATATATGGCAGTGAACATTTCTAATAAACATATCTTTTCGTTACCATTCAGCAGGTTGCGAGGAATGAACTGCCACACGGCATAATAGGCTTTCATGGTTAAACACTTTTTCGTCACAATATCTTGCATCAGATATCATGAAAAAGATGTAGAGTGACGTTTTTCAAGACATCGTAAATAATTTAAGTAAGCACGCATCACTTCATGTTTTATACGAACACCACCAAGCATTTCCTGCGAGAAAGTTGCAAAATAACAGAATTGATGATTAAATTTTGAAAGCTTGCTCGCCGAAGTATTTCACGTACTGCGCTTTATATGCTCGATCTGGTTATTATTAATATTATGCCACTGGTATGCACCACAGGTATTTGACAGTTTATATCTACCCAGGAATGGAGAAAACACACATAGGTAATTTTCACGCGTGAGCGTTGAGAAAGTGCTGACATCGGTAGCTTTGACCCGACAAATGCTAATAACAAATGTCTGGGTTCAGAAAGAATCAAACCCCAGGATTCTTAGTAACAATCAACTATTCTGCCAAAGAACCACGCCAGGTCTCGACTACCGCGCTTGCAAGCGCTGATGCTTCATATCAGCTTACCGCTTCTGGTGTTGACTCGTGTTGCTGTCGGTGGCATTACGCAACTCAGGCCGCATTGTACTGAACGGCGTTCCATGGAACGAGCTTGCAGAAACTACAGGTTTTCCCACTCACTCTAATCCAAGAGCCAGCTTAAATAATCTGCAAGCCATTAAAATAATCTGAGTGCCGAACTATTTAATCCCTGTGCCAAACAGTTATACCAAGCGCCACCATATTTAATCCAAGCGCCAACTCAATGAGGCCGCGTGCCAGTGAGTTTAATATAAGTGCCACCGTGTTTAATCCAATTGCCAATGACTTTAATTCAGATGCCAGTCAGTTTAATCTATGCCCAAAAAGCTGAATACGGGGCGTAAAAACAGCACTGCAATTGAAATGCAGTTTCTACCGTATAAAAGACAATAGTCGGAAGGTAGAATAAACCGTTATTATTGGTATTCGCCGATCGTATTCGTGAAAAAAAAATTACTGCCGTGGTTCGCTTGAGCCATGTTCGGAGGGCTTACACTTTGCTATATGCAAGTTTGTATAATGAGTGCTTGCCACAGGTGGAATAAATTTAATCAAAGTGAAAGAAAACGCAGGAACATATTACCGAATATTTTACAGCGCAATGAAATTCAGTGTTCGTCACTAAAGCTCATAATTGGCTTCGGCACACACTACAACACTACATGACAAGGACAGGTCATATAATGCGAAGGACAAGCTTTGTTTATAGGAGGGCCGAAATACATATCAAGGTATCGAAAACCTGGCCGTGGGCAGTGATGGGTCAAACGCAGCTACATAATCAAGAAATTAGGAGGCCGTCGTGGGGCAGAGTGAATAAGAAATAATTCCAATATGTCTTTGCCCTGAAGTGCATATTAAACGCAAACTGATCATCCTGATGTGGCAGTGGAAGTTATATCTTACATTATTGTTTGTTCTTATCTTGTTATTCAGACAAAATTAATGTCTCCAATAATACGAATGGTACTGATTGTTCATTTAGCTTGGTAATATTGTGACGTACTGGACCAACGTGTTGAAACGAACACTGAGAAAACAAAATGATAATAACGCGCATTTGTCCTTGGGCCTAGTTTTTTTTTCTGTACGTGTTTTTTTTACGCGGCATTATGTCTCTCATCGCACATAGAAAGATTGCGCAAACCCTGACGAAGACCGGTCCACTGGTCGATACCATTGGTAATAAAATTAAGACAACCGCCAAGTTGTGTTTCTTCTCTTCCCAAGTACGTTTGGCCCATTAAAAAATTTTTTTTCAATTTATATATATATATATAGGGAAAGCAAGAGTGCTTACTAATAATTATAATTGTTCAAGAAATGCAACATAGCCACAGGTGAGTGTATTTATTAAAACAGAACTGTCTTATAAGACTCGGAGACGAACGTTCACAAGTCATCTTCACGCGAAGCGGCAGCCACGAAAGATAAATTGTGCTGATCGAAGGCCGCGTTGTCCACCTGCTGTGTTGTTGCATGGAGTGGTGAGCCACATCCAGCAGCAAACAACGCCTGCAGGCTGTGCTTGATATCGTCACGTTTGCGATCTGTAGGCCTCTGCGTCACTAGCTTCATCGAGTAGCAGAGGCCATCCAGCAACCAATCGACTGTGCTTGCACTGATTTTTACTTCTGGCATTTCTTCCTCCAGGGCCTACTTTATTTGCTTTAATGTAACTTTGCAGTTTTTGTCGACAATTCGTCTCAAAGTACTCACGACGTCATGTCCAAACTTCTTTTTTGAACCCTTACCATGCTTTGATGTTTCTCTATCGGTAGCAGTAATCGATCTTGCTGTTCTAATGTTGATGCCTAGAGTGTCGGCCAGTTGCTTTAGGTCACCGCCACGTCTGTAGACGTCCACAATCCTATAGCCCTATCGACCAGCGATACTCGACTGTTTTTTTTCTTTTTGATGAGGTTTGTTGGTGTTTCAAAGTGTGGTCCTCGTTTGCGCCCAGCCATGACTTCAAGCAAAGCTCTTTCCTCGTCTGCAAATGTGCCCGTATGAAAACGCACGTGTTTCAAGCAAACGAGCTTCAGCAACACTAAGTGTCCTCTGTTACATGAAAACTGGATTATCTCCTTTGGTGTTTTTATAACAACTTAATTCCACAAAAATCCGATTAAATGCAAGTTTAGTATTTTTAAGTGGTTATTTCTGATTTTGAGAACGAATGAATGTCATCTGTTGGTCCCTGTTCTCACTGGACTGAGCACACGACTGCGATAGCCTCAGCGAATAAGCAGCCAAATGCCGTTTGCAGAGCACACGAGGCGAGTCTATGCATATGCGATGGTGTACATGGTTAGCGGGAATAATGCAGTAGCTATGAAATATAGACCAACATAGACACTATGAGCAAATACATTTAGTACCCATCAATGCAATTACTACTCACTCTTTCTATTTATTTTGAAGCTATGACAGCAAAACGTTAAGGAGAAGTAGCACTGCGCACTTCATTTCATAAGCGCTAGCATGTATAGGCGAGAGAAATGTTCTTCCTGTGACGTCATGTTTACGTTATTTTGACATTTATACTGGCATTTATAGTGGCAAACTATGTGTTTCTAGTGCATGGATTAAACTGACTGGCACCTAAAGTAATGTCACTGGCAATTGGATTAAACACGGTGGCACTTGAATTAAACTCACTGGCACGCGGCCTCACTGAGTTGGCGCTTGGATTAAATATGCTGGCGCTTGGATGAAATGTTTGGCACATGGATTAAATAGCTCGGCGTTCAGATTATTGCAATGGCATGCAGATTATTTAGGCTGTCACTTGGATTAAAGTGAGCGGGAAAACCTGTAGTTCACTTTAGGAGGAATGGAGGAACGCCACCGTTACATTCAGGATCTGTGGATCTTTAATGGTATCACGGTACATCTACGACGGAACAGCAGGGGAACGGCTTCGCTTTTTTAAAAGTTCCACGGCATTCACCAAGCACAGGAACGCATGCAGCACATCTTGCAGAACAGGGTGGATGGCTGACCACGTGAGGCACACGACTATGCTGCGTCACGGTTTTAACGCGATACTGTTAAGAAGCTCGTTCCGCAGAAATTCTGGTGTCAGCATCGGCTTCGGTGTCAGCGTCGGCAGAAAAATGGTTATCTTTTCCGTAACTGAAAAATTGAGAACGATACACATAAAACAATAAATAATAAAATACCCTGAAGCAGAGCGCGGACTGAACCTAGGTTACAAGTGGGGATTATACTTGGGTCGTTTGCATGGCAAGCGGATGTTCTACCACACGGCGGCGCCTCTGCTTGCGAGAACAGTGAAAAGATCTTGGAAATGCAGTAAAGGTAGCTTTCATGCTTCACAAACACACGGGTCCTGTATACATGCTTCACAATGCAACACAAAATATTTCAGTAAATATGCGTGGTACAAGTGTCCATTGCCATTAATTGGTTTGGTTGGTCGGTCGTTCGGTCCTCAGAGTCGTGGCGCAAGCCACCATGGGGGATCGGCCCTCAAACGGACGGTGCTTCATTTGTTAGATAGAATTGTTTTACCAGCCGCATTATTTAGATAAGGATGTTTAAACAAAGAACCAATTGATAAACGATAGCTTAGAAATAAAATAAATAGAGGTATAACAAAAAACGAAAAAGCTAATATGGTTCGAAAGAAAGTGAATATGTGCCTCAGCGTAACAATATATTTCTTTTATTGCCTTTAGAAAATCGCATATGGCTTCGCAAACGTTCCTGTAGCTAAATCCCTTTTCAGTTGCTCCAAAGGAAAGGACAACCAGAAAGGATAAATTTAGAGGCAACCTACAGAGAAATTCATCTAACAGTCTCTTCCTTTGGTTTGTATATAATCTGCATGTCCAGAGGAAATGGTGCAGGGATTTTCTCTCGTTGCAGTGGAGGCACAAGGGAGACTGTGCCAGACTAAACCTCTGTCTCGTAGTGATATGTTGAAGGAATGGATAGCTATGCGTTTTTCAAAGACATTAGCACACACTTGCATAGCATGGCAAATCTTTGTACAGCAATGGGTAGAGGAAGAATAGTGAGGACGAGAAGGTGTTAAGAGGGGAGAAGGATTATATCAGCAGAGAGCGAGTGAAAAAAGAGAAATGTAATAAAAGGAAAAAAAAAGAGAAAGAAAGATTTATAAATCTGGTGTCATACGGGCATTTTTAAAAAAATAGTGAGGGCGAGAAGGTAAAAAGAGCGGAGAAGAAATATATCAGAAGAGAGCGAGTGAAAAAGATAGAGAAATGAAAGAAGAGAAAAAAAAAGAAAAAAGAAAGAAAGAAAGATTTATAATACCTGTGTCATACGGGCATCTTTATTCGTGATGAGCGCCTATCCGGTTTAACCACGACCCACATTAGGTGCGGCACATGGTCCCCTTTAATCGCGATCGCGCCCGATTGGGATGAAGACTTGATCCGCGCATCGCGATCTGGCTGAGAGATTACGATTTAGTGTCGTCTGCACCCCCTGGCCGAGCTTATGAAAAAAAAGAAACTATAAAATGAAGAATAGTTCTGCAAGAAGATATTTAAAAAGCTGTAAAATTATTTATAAAAAGTTAGCTTTGAAATAATGAACTCTTTCAATTAGAAAATTATCTGAAATAATGCATATATTAGGATTCGAATTGGCCGAATGTAGTAATCGGAGAACCAAACGATAAGCAGACGCCAATCACTCTCGCACTGTCAGAGCAGTTGGAGCACCTCGACGCAAATTGATCATGAGTGTCGCCAGCTTTACAACCACGTCACAGCGTACGTGGCCAAATGAAGAGAATCCTACAGTAATGAACCGCTGGCAGACTTGAGGCACCAGAAGTGAAACTCTGGCGTGTACACGTGACAAAAACGTGACAAACTCACGTGGGTTGCGGCACGCTTGGGGCATGTACCGTGCGTCATAGGCGTGTGCTACAGACCTCCCGATAGTGGCCCAGAGTTCATTGAACACCTGAATGATTTTATTGATCATGTCTTAAACAAGCACCCAAACTCTGTTGCCATTCTTAGAGGGGACTTCAATTACCTCGACAAAAACTGGTCCTCTTCAGCTGTTAGCTGTGCTAGCCGTCGTCAAGAAAGCCTCAACTTCATAAACATAGCACATGTGCACAACATGTCTCAGCTAGTGACGGAACCAACACGCGGAAACAACATATTGGACCTCATGCTCACTAACCAACCCGATGATGCAGTTACTCATTTCCTAGAGGAAATCAGCGATCACCGCACCGTACATTGCTCCTTATCTATCCCACTGCCCGATAAAACCATGACGGACAAGCACATACTCAATTATGCACGCACCAATGTCGAGAAACTGAATCATATGCTAGAAGAGTTTACACCCCAGTTCAAAGCCAGCTTTGTAAATTGCACTGCAAATGAATACTGGAATAAATTTCATGACATATTAAAACAAATCGAAGATAGTTGTGTACCGAAACTGGCTATTAGATCAACCGAAAACGTTCCGTGGTTCACACAGAATGTGAAAAAGGTCTTAATAAAAAGAAGCGTGCATTTAGGAAGGCGCCTCGGGCAAAATAGACAGTAGGCTGGGATAACTATAGGAATGTACCAAGAAAAACCGAAACCATATTCAAAGAAGCCAAACATAGGTATTTCAATTGCACACTGCCGAAACTCCACAAAACTGACGCTAAAAAATTCTGCCAAGTGGTAAACCCTAAAAACACTGATTCTCCGACCTTGCTAGACGGTGAGCACGGCCATTCTCCGTCAGCTGAGGAAACTGCGGAAATATTCAGCGATCAATTTGCATCGGTATTTTCAAATGAGCTTCCATAAAACTCCCTCGACTTACCAGAGACCGTCATTCATATTATCTTTTTCTCAATAGAAATCACCGAAAATGGTGTAGCGCGTGCCATTGAGCGACTTGAGTACAAGACGAGTCCAGGGCCCGGTGGCATTAGCTCCAAACTTCTGAAATTAACCGCTCAAAAATCATCGTACTTATTATAACTAATATTTCAGCAGTCACTCAACACAGATTGCGTTCCAGATGATTGGAAGTCAGCATTAGTGGTACCTATATTCAAATCTGGGTTAAAATCATGTGCTAATAATTACCGGCCAATCTCTCTTACTTCTATTCCGTGCAAAATACTCGAGCATATTCTGTTTACGAATATCGTATCTCACATCAATAAATATAGCTTGCTATTGGATAACCAACATGGCTTCCGCAGTAACCGCTCGTGCGAAACTCAGCTGTTCGTATTGGTAACTGACCTTAATAATTTTCTGAATAACTCCCGCTACACTGACGCAATTTCTATAGATTTCGCTAAAGCGTTTGATCGCGTGCAACACAAAAGGTTGATGACTAAAATCTGTTATCTATAGCTAGACGATAAAACAACCCAGTGGATAAGCAGTTTTCTTACTAACAGGGTTCAGTCAGTTAAACTTAACAACGTTATCTCTATTCCCAGACCCGTCAAATCCGTGGTACCCCAGTGATTCGTACTAGGCCCTCTGTTGTTTCTAGTCAATATTAATGATATCGGATCTAATATTACCTCTTCATTGCGCCTCTTTGCAGACGATTGCGTAATTTATAAGGAAATCACCGAACCAAACGACGTAAACATCTTGCAGTCCGACTTGACAAAATTATCAGAATGGTGGCGTTTATGGCAAATGGAAATAAGTCTAAACAAAACCAAACATGTACGCTTTTCATCCGTTGCACATCGTTCGGCCAATGAGTATGTCATAAACAACTTGGTAATTCAAACAGTTCCATCTAATAAATATCTAGGTATTTTATTCCACATTGATATAACCTGGACTAGCCACGTAGAATGCATTACCGCGAAAGCACTACGGAAACTTGGTCTTCTTAAGTGCCACCTGAAACTTGGAAACAAAGACACCAAACTTCACGCATACAATACTGTTATCCGGCCAACCCCAGAATATGCTTCCATAGTATGGCACCCCCACACAGCAACCCTTGCTGATACGCTCGAAACTGTCCAAAACAAAGCCGCGCGATTTATTTTGTCATTTTATTCCCGCTATGAAAGTGTGTCAATCATTAAGAAAAAATTAAATCTCCCCAGTTAAGTTTTACTTCTCGTTCGTTGATCTCCTTGATATGGATTGAAGTCCCGTCAAGGAGATGATCGGCGTCGATGAAGCTGGAGGCAGGTTAGAGGTAATGAAAACTTGAAGGTATATTACAGCGAAATATTTACAGTCATATGTACATCTTGCCGAAGCACACTCATGATAACACAGACATCAACAGCGTCTTACTCTTCTACTTAACTTTTCTTAAGTTAGAGCCTAGAACACTGTTACTACATACAACGTACTTAGTCTCACTGTTCGACCACCAAGTGCTTACGGCCCAAACAAAAGTTGCATCGTACGGAGTCGTACTGATCTATCAGTTAAGTGATTGCAGCCTCTACTGAAGAGAAACGGATTCCCTCCAGTCTTAAGCATCTTGCGGTAACAAAAAAAAAAAAAAGGGGAGGGGGCCACTGCTGGTCCGCCTCAACATTCTCTCATCCAATCTGTTTCCACTCTGATTAAGTCACTCCCTACTGGGCTGACCTTACTCTCGACAGCAGCGCTTCTACAGTTTAAACAGGCGTTATGGTACTCTTTCCCATCATGTCTCTCTCTCTCCATCTCCCACGCGCTCAGGAATTCTAACGCTCGGGAGATATTGGCATTGTAGACCCCGTACATTCATGCCCTTTCCCACACCCAGCGAGCCGAGACGAACCTCCAAAGTCGGTAATTGAATGATTGCGCGCGGAACGTTATTGCCCCCGCAGGTAGCAAGCAGCCTTTGACTTTCTCCGCTTACCTTGTGCTCGGGTCGTGCATCGCTGCGAATTTGAGCCGATCGCCAGAACAGAGCGCGTCGCCTACTCCCACTGAGCTCGCGCCCGGCAGCGGAGGCAGGACGGGGTCGCTTAATCCCATTGTGCGTTTGCCCCCGGCAGCGGCGACTTGTCTCTAAACCACAAACATTCCAAGCCGGTTGGCAGAGCGGGTTCGTTTCACATTGTGTGTTTGTCCCCGGCAGCGGAGGAGACGGACGTAGTTTGCATTCCAGAGGATAAGTGGTGTATAGTTACACGGGCATACCGAGAGAGAGTCGAGAAAGAAGCTTTGTATAACGTAACTTCCCGCACAGTCGTCCCATGCTCAAAGGAAGCGATTTGCGACCTTGCCGAGAGAGATCCGAAAAATAAGCTTTGAATAACGTAGCTTCTGGTGCTGTCCCATCCGCACGATCAACTTATGAGCGGCAAAACATAACATCCCCCCTCTTGCCATGCGCAAGAAATATTTCCGCCTATCTTTCTTCCACAGATTATACCACAGTGATTCGCCGTTCCGCCATACGTTCATTCACCCTGCTTTGTACATATCAGCACGCGTTGACCATGATCATAAAATTGAACCTATATTTTCTCGCACAAAAAAACACCAATACTCAACCCTTGTCTTAGCGATAACCGAATGGAACGCTCTGCCTGCCAGCATTGTGACGCATACACAGCAATCATCTTTCCAGTCTGCATTATTTTCGTTCCTTGAATGTGTTGGACAATCTTAGGCATTGCTGTATAACGTGTCGTGCATCGTTTTCAATGTGCTCGCTTGTGAAAACCTTGCTGTGTTATTTCTTGCTTATCTTGGTGGACAGACTGTGTATCCTGCGCATATTTTCTTGTCTTCTTTTCTAGTTAAAATTGCTGTTGTCACTGACTGTATGAAACCCGCTTGTGTAATGCCCTAGGGCTCATAAAATAAATAAATAAATAAACAAATAAATAAATATGTTGCATTTCCTTGCTGTTGATTACCTATTAGTGGACACGACGTGTAAGACCACTCGTCCCCTCATCGAGGTGAAGGTTCTTTAATTACTACATGGGCCCAGAATCCTATAGGCTTGATTTTTTTTCTGGGGAAGTGCACCCCCTTGAAATGGTCATTGTTCTATTTGCATGGGGAAATAATTTGAGGTAGAAGCCAGGCTCGGTGCGCCATTCTCTAGTTACACCACTGCATGAGCCACCTCAGTGAGAGCGCCATCGAAAAAAAAAAGTTCGCCAGCAGCGTACATAACAGGGGGAGTTGGTTAAGCTCCATGATGTAAAAAAAAATAGCGGAAAAGGCGACACACAAAAAAAGAGGACACGGAACTACCTGTGTTCTCCTCCTTTTGTGTGTCCCCGTTGCGCTGGGTTTTTTTAACATCATGAAGAAAAAGTAAAAAAAAATGATTGATTGATTGATATGGGGGGTTTAACGTCCCAAAACCACCATATGATTATGAGAGACGCCGTAGTAGAGGGCTTTGGAAATTTTGACCACCTGCGGTTCTTTAACGTGCACCCAAATCTGAGCACATGGGCCTACAAAATTTCCGCCCCCATCGGAAATGCAGCCGCCGCAGCCGGGATTCGAACCCGCGACCTGCGAGTCAGCAGAAAAAAAAGTAAAACAAGATTCATTTAAACTTTCTGACGTTTGTGTTGAAAACGTTTCTATCAGCGGTGCTCCCACGTGAAGCTCCCATTAGAGTTTGTGACGCGGTGGTTGAACATTCCAGCATTTCACACAAATCAGGGTATACGACAACATAACCTGTGGTGGCTGTTGAGAAGAAACCTGTCCATATAATCCCATTAAACTGAAAATATCTCAATATTTCTGAAATTATTGTGTGTGGCAGTAATGGTTTGTTTATTTGACGAATATGTCAAGTGAGGGTTTATGAGAGTCATATTCATGTAATGTCTCCTGCTGGAGCTGGAGCAAGTGCAGAGCCGTAAAATCAATTAGATTATTTCCAGATGGGGCATAACTTGCACGCTAAAGTGCAATGTATTTATTGAATTGAAAACGTTTCAATTTTATTTTGATACTTCGGCACAGAGATGTTCTAGTCCCGGAGTCTATGCCTAGTTGTAATTGTGTAGTTGATGATTGATATGTGGGGTTAAACGTCCCAAAACCAGCATGTGACTATGAAAGACGCCGTAGTGGAAGGCTCCAGAAATTTCGACCACCTGGGTTTTTTAACGTGCACCCAAATCTGAGCACACGGGCCTGCAACATTTCCGCCACCATCAGAAATGCAGCCGCTCACATCCGGGATTTGAACCCGCGACCTGCGGGTCAGCAGCCGAGTACCTTATCCACTAGACCACCGCGGCGGGGCAATCGCGTTAGTACCACTTAATATACTTTCTTAGCACCCATTCCGCGGCATCCATTTCATGCCAGCGTTCGATCTCGGGGCTAATAGCAGCAGCAGGCACAATCAAAGCCTGCATGCTCTAAAGAGACAACCCAGCCCCAGGAGGACACCAGCCACCCCTGCCCTGCTCCGAGCGAAGGGAAAGTGCAAACTTGAACTTCCTCATCTCCTGCTCTGGCTTCCTGCGAGAAATACCCCCTCGCAGCAACATCACCTCCTCTCTCCTCTCAACCACTACAGCTGCCGAGTAAACGGCGCCTGCCTCAAGTGCACGCGTGCACACAAGCACATCTCCATAGGCACTGCGCCGTGCTCCCGACCATGTTACAGAAATTAGGTGCCTTTTCTTATCTTCTAAGCACTACCACCACCACCACATCTCCGTGTCCCGAAGGTCACCACCATTGCTACTTTGTTGGCGACTTGCCTCCGAGTGACCACGTGACCACCATCATCCATCGGCCTGTCAGAGGAAGACCAACTTCATGGCTGTGTCGAGGGACGTGATCGCCGCCTTCCTCTCGGAGTTCTCGGCCACCCAGCGTGTATGGGTGTATTTCAGGCGTGACCTGGTTGCGGCTGACACCCACCCCACCACCGATCTGACCACCCTACTTCAGGTTGGGACGATCTGCGAGATCCAGGTTCAGGCCAAGCAACTAGACCTGAGCACCGGTGTTGGCATGGTCTTTGGAGTGGACCAGACGATTCCTTTCGAGGAACTCGCCGATAACATTGCGTCACCCATGCCACTTGTGTCCGGTGTGCATATAGACACCTGCCTCATTCTCACCTTCGCGGGGACCACCGTCACCCCGGATATACTGCTGTACAATGAAAGGCGCCCTGTTCTTTCTAGCCAGCCCTGGCCCGTGAAGTGCTCGCGTTGCGGCTTCTTCGAGCGCACAACCGCCACCTGCTCGCGATAAGAACGGTGCCGGCGCTGTGGTGTTAAGCACGCCCCAGGCCCGTGTACAGCACGACATCCTCGCTGCATAAACTATTGCGAAAAACATTTCGCAACTGAGCCATGCTGCTCCTCCTAGCAACTACAGCGCAAGACTTTGGTCATCATGCCCTTATCTGATGCATCATGACCTGCCACCAAGCCTTGGAACACGCCAGGACACCTGGTAACAGCGCGACCGTTGTCAAGGGCCACCCTTTCCGGGACGCGCGCGCCGGTACCGAAGGCACGACTTTGAAGCCACCCATCAACCTGCAACAAGTGCGCCCACAGTCCCCACGTACACGACTATGGCTTCGCCTCCTTCCACAACTCAGCTGGCCTCTACCGTCATCATCAAGCGCTCGATGGTGACTCGGACACCGCGCGCGTTTTCGCAACCACCGGCCACTGCCGCCATTCCCATGAGTCAACGACGACACCATCCGCTTCCTTGATGCCGCCGGCCCCTGCCAGCCCCTCGTCGGCCACAAAGACAGGCTACTTGCGGCAATTCGTGGTGTTCTCTCGATGCTCCCAGTCGACTGTCCAGAGCGGCAATTTTGTGCAGCGGCCTCAAGATTTGCCCTGTGAAGCGGTGCAACCTTCGGGGACAACTGGGCTAACTGTGTTAGTTTGAAAGACGCCACTCTTCTTTTTCACTCTAACCCCGGCTTTCTAGGGGGTCTTCTCGGTCGACTGCGTGTGGCGTGCGTGTGTGCGCACGCGTACGTGGGGCGGATCGAACGTGACTTTTCATTCTTCACTTGCTTTTTTGTTACCTATTCTCTTTTATTCCCACTACCCCATTTCTGTGCGGACTTGTTGAGGTTTCATCGTGAAGATAGACAGTTACGGGTGGCACTTTTCTCTTCTTTTCCTTTTCATAACCACTTAGAGAACGGCCGTGGCCATGGTATCCGTCTTGCAGAACTTTGAAGTGGGGACCTTACACCTTACACTTAGTGGTTTTTCCCCCCTTTATGGCGCCTCAGCCGCCTGCTGTCTCTCCATGCATGACTTGGTTGTTGCTTTTGCCGCCATCGGTGACTTGGACGCATATTCGGGAAAGTGCTTCGCTAACGGTTATGATGCAAATTGACACTGGTGCGATGGTTGTATTGACTGCAAGCTTTCGTCTACCAGCTTGCGTGCAGTATCGCCACATACACATATTACCACCAGCCTTTTTTTTGCAATACTGTCCTCCCTGCCTACACACATGGGTGCCTTTGCTCGAAACTCCATCGCAGAGGCATGTAGGTCAGCGCAGTGCACATTCGCATAAGATGAACGGTGTACTGTGTGAACTACGTGTGCAATGAACTGTTGTACAGGATGAACCATACAGAAATGAATAGGATAGACTTTTGAAAGCACTCATTTGGATAGTTCGCGTAGCTCGCCAAAGCAGGCGATCCCATGTAACCAAGGCAGTGCATCCGCGCAACCCTACGTGACTATTCGCTAAGTCATAATTTTAGCATTAACGTATTCATCCTTAAGCAATATTGTTATGTCCAATCCAAATGGAGTACGAATAACTGTTTATTGGTGCTAACTTATGCTCGAAAAGTAAAGGAAAATGTAGCGGCGTTTCTAACAGGCGATCAGCAAAAGGCAGTCAATCTTGCTTGCTTGCTTGTTTCTCTCTTTTAAGGCTCTCACCGACTAGGGAGGATTGGCCAAGAAGCCGGTGGTTAATGCAAGTCAATACCTTTAGGGGTCAATCTCCGAGAAACCCTTGAGCGGTGCACTTCTTTTTCATCAAAATCTCGTGCTGAGGAGGCGCGCGCCGTCACGGCCTTTTCTTGTTTCATCATCAAGCCGCTGGTCTCCTGGGGGGCGCACGAACTAGCGCGCGTAGTTTGAATACTGCGTTTGCCTTGCGTCATTTTATCCCTCCTCTGAAAACGCATCGTCCCGATGCGCAAAAGCAGTGTTGCTGATAAGGTCGGAATGCGAAGTTTCCATTGGAGAAATAGGTATTCCTCCTGATCGGCTGTGTATAGTTCGATGTTAATTGCCTGTCATAGTGACGCAAGGTAGGCTGGCAACTATAGTAGCCAGCATCTGAAGAGGACAACGAAGTAGATCTGTGTGCGCGTGCTCTGGTGTTCGCGTTTCTGGCCCTTGGGTTGCGAAAGTAAACGCCCTATTTTGTACCTGCGTGCCTGTGTCTGTGACATTTTCTGGTGGAAGTGCTGGGCACAGTAGATGATACGGTCCCCTGAGAGCACCCCTGACGCAAGTCCATCGAGTAGCTCAGCCGAACTTACCCCTGTGCACGTACGTTCCAGCCGTCGTCTCCAGGGACTCGAGCCACAGCACGGTTTGCTGCCTGAACGTAAGAGGGCTATGAATCAAACACCGCCTAACGTCACCGCGCCAGCACCAGCGCACCTGGTTATCAACCAGCCCAAGACGCTGAAGACATTTCACGGAGCTGCTTTTGAAGATGCCGACGACTGGCTCGAGCATTTCAACCGGGTCGCCGTCATCAACGATTGGACACCAGAGCGTAAGCTACGCTATGTGTACTGCTTCCTTGAGGACTCCGCGAAAACGTGGTTTGGGAACCATGAAGCAGCGCTTACGTCATGGGATGAGTTTCAACGGCAGTTCCTCAAGGCATTTTCCCGAGAGGACAGGAAGGAGACAGCGGAGCGTGCTATAGAGGCAAGGGTTCAAGGCCCTAACGAAAGGGTGACGACCTACGTAGAGGACATGGATCGGCTTTTCAAGCGTGCGGAGCCCTCCATGTCCGAATCCAAGAAAGTTCGCCACCTAATGCGTGGTGTTAAAGAAGAGATTTTTGCCGGCCTGATTCGAAACCCGCCTGCGACACTTGCGGAGTTCCATGAGGAAGCCACTGCCATGGAGAGGGCCCTTCAACAGCGTGCCAGACAGTATAACCGTGGTGTAAACTCAAGTGAGGTCACTTCTGTAACTCTCGGCAATGACATCAGTGTGTTGCGAGAGCTTATCAGAGCTCTCATAAAGGAAGAGCTACAAAAGATGCAGGTGACTGCTTCACCTGCAGAGCAGCTCTCCGTTGCGGAGATGGTACGCGCCGAGCTACGGCAAGCCGTTCACGCTCCCCAACCATCCGAGGCGCCACAACAGAGGCACTGCGTCGAGATGAGCTACGCGGAAGCAGTGCGACGTCGTCCATCGTGCAGTTCAACCAGCGTATGTTACCCCAATGAGCGACACGCTCAACAAATGGAGGTAGGCTTCCGCCCTCGCAGCTCACCGTTGATCGCCGAAGCAAGACCGAGAAAGAGTGACATCTGGCGTACACCCGACCACAGGCCCCTTTGCTTCCACTGCGGGGAAGCCGGACACGTCTACCGGACATGTCCATACCGTCGTGTGGGTCTCCGTGGATTTTCGCCTAATGCCCCTCGTCCACGACCTGGCGAGCGACCACAGGAAATAGAGAGTTTCATCTCGAATCGTCGCAGTATTGAACATCGGTCAAAAGAGCCTCGCTCGTCGTCGCCTGCTCGCTACAGGTCACCGAGCCCAGCCTACTCACGCGGCGCTCCAAGACGCCGTTCACCCAGTCCTGCAAGTCGGGAAAACTGAGTTCAGCGACCTCCGGAGGTGAGGCCGCTGACGCTGACTCTACGGAAGATCCTCCACTACGACGACAGCGACAGCAGCAAAAAGATGTACAGACGCAGTCAAACGGGATGCGAAGAGTGGTGACATCAAACATTGCGGTAACTGTGGACGACGAAGAAGTAATGGCGCTAATTGACACTGGAGCAGACACTTCTGTTATGAGCATGGCTCTTGCCTGCAGGCTGAAGAAGGTTTCCACCCAGTGGGCTGGGTCGCAGATACGTACGGCAGGAGGCCATCTTCTTACTCCGGTGGGGCGGTGCACAGCGCGAGTCAGTATTGACGGATTTACGTATCTCGGAGATTTTGTAATACTGCCGAGTTGCTCGAGGGACCTAATTCTCGGACTAGACTTTCTCGGACTAATTCTCGGACTAGAATGGAGCCGTGATTGATTTGCAACAGTCGCAAGTGACGTTTTCTACGGCACACGCTTTAGCGCGCAACCCTCACGGCAGTTACGTCAATGCTCTGAGAATTGTTGACGATGACGTCACGTTACCGCCGAAGAGTAGCGTGTTCACCTTGGTAGCCTGCGATGTTTTCGACGAATTCAACGACTATGAAGGTATTGCTGAGGCAAATATCCCGCTGCTGCTCAAACGAAACATATGCATAGCCCGATGCCTTGTTCGGTTAGAGAATAAACGCTCTCGAGTTCTGCTGACCAACTTCAGCAATGAGTTTCAGCACGTTCCTAGAGGGACTACTGTCGCTTTCCTCAGTGAAATAGCCGACTTTTTCGATATCAGCACAATGAATACGACTTCACCACATGCAAAAGCTTGTTCCGACCTGGGAAGCCGCATTCACGTTAATACAGACTTGCCAGATTCACGAAAAGAGCGGCTGCTAAACCTTGTGAGGGAATTCTCGGACTGCTTCTCCACAGCATCGAAAGTTCAGCGTACCACCGTTACAAAACACCGCATTGTTACCGAGGAGTCGGCGCGGCCTCTTCGCCAACATCCATACCGTGTGTCCCCGAAGGAAAGAGAGGTGATTAAGCGTCAAGTTCAAGAAATGCTGAATGATGACGTCATCCAACCCTCGACAAGTCCGTGGGCGTCACCTGTTGTCTTAGTAAAGAAAAAAGACAACACACTACGCTTCTGCGTTGACTATCGACGGCTTAACAAAGTCACGAAACGCGACGTTTACCCCCTGCCACGGATTGATGACGCCCTAGACCGTCTACGCCACGCCCAGTTCTTCACATCACTAGATCTCAAGTCAGGGTACTGGCAAATTGAAGTTGACGAAGGCGACCGTGAGAAAACCGCGTTCGTGACGCCTGACGGGCTGTACGAATTTAAAGTGCTGCCTTTCGGTCTCTGTTCCGCTCCCGCCACGTTTGAACGCATGATGGATACTGTACTAGCTGGACTAAAGTGGCAGACGTGTCTTGTATACTTGGATGATGTCGTTGTGTTTTCAACCACATTTGACGAGCATATTTCAAGGCTAAAAAGTGTCCTCACTGCAATAAGGAGAGCGAACCTTACCATCAAGCCCGAAAAGTGCTACTTCGGCTATCAGGAACTCAAGTTTCTCGGCCACGTGGTTAGCCCGGGGGGTGTTCGACCAGATCCGGAGAAGTTGGCTGCCGTTGCCGATTTCCCTCGTCCTGGAGACAAAAAGGCTGTTCAGCGATTCCTTGGACTCTGTGCGTACTACCGCCGTTTTGTCGAAGGATTTTCGAAAATTGCGGAACCTCTTACAAGACTGACACGGCCAGATGTACCTTTCGTATGGACGGAAGAACAACAACAAGCCTTCGTAGAGCTGCGCAATCGACTGCAGACAGCTCCAGTGCTGGCACATTTCGACGACACTGCCGACACCGAGATCCACACAGACGCCAGCAACGTGGGAATCGGAGCCATTCTAGTTCAATGGCAGAACGGCGCAGAGCGTGTGATCGCTTACGCGAGCCGCAGTCTCACAAAAGCAGAGGCTAATTACTCTACCACCGAAAAAGAGTGCCTAGCAGTCGTTTGGGCCATTAGCAAGTTTCGACCCTACCTATACGGCCGGCCATTTCGAGCGGTCAGTGACCACCATTCGCTCTGTTGGCTTGCCAATCTACGGGATCCATCAGGCCGCCTCGCCCGCTGGAGCCTCCGCCTTCAAGAGTAAGACATAACGGTGGTCTACCGATCAGGACATAAGCATACAGATGCTGACTGCCTGTCTCGTGCTCCTATTTCCCCGACGTCATCTGACACTGAACAAGATTTACCGTTTCTTGGCATCGTCGATGTGGTGCGGATGGCTGAGCTTCAACGTGAGGACACTGAGCTACTTCCTGTCATCCAGCATCTTCAAGGAGAAGACGTTGTCGTCCCACGCCGACTCTCGCGTGGTTTGGCTACGTATTGCCTGCGGAACAATGTTCTCTACAAGAGAAATCTTGAGAGCAGCCAGGAAACTTTCCTCCTCGCCGTTCCAACGGCACTGCGTGAGGAAGTTTTGCAGGCGTGCCACGACGATCCTTCGGCCGGTCACTTAGGCTTTGCTCGGACATTAGCGCGCATCCGACAGAAGTACTACTGGCCACAGCTGTATTCGTCCGTTCAGCGCTATGTCCGCACCTGCCGTGACTGTCAGAGGCGTAAAGTTCCACCCGCAAAGCCCGCCCGTTTCCTCCAACCTTTAGATCCACCTCGAGCACCATTTCAGCAAGTAGGAATGGATCTTCTTGGTCCCTTCCCTACGTCATCCTCAGAAAATAAGTGGATAATTGTCGCGACCGACTATCTGACTCGCTACGCAGAAACCAAAGCTGTGCCTAAGGGAACTGCAGTTGAAGTCGCCAGATTCTTTGTCGACGACATTGTTTTGCGCCATGGTGCACCTGCTGTTCTCATAACCGATCGCGGAGCAGCATTTACGGCAGAGTTATTGCAACAAGTCACCAAGCTGACGCACACCAACCACCGGAAAACAACAGCTTATCATCCCCAAACAAACGGCTTGACGGAGAGGTTAAACAAAACATTGGCCGACATGCTATCTATGTATGTTGACGTAGAGCACAAAACGTGGGATGAAATTTTGCCGTACGTCACGTTTGCCTATAACACCGCTGTGCAAGAGACCACAGACCTAACACCATTCGAGCTTGTTTATGGCCGTCGCGTCACAACACCATTAGACGCTATGCTCCCTGTAGACCAGGACAACAGCGGAAATTACAGTGTTGACGACTTCGTTGAGAAAGCCGAGGGAGCCCGCCAGCTTGCACGGAACCACATTCGCGCGCAGCAAGATATCGACGCTCGCCGTTACAACCAAGGCCGAAGGAGCGTCCACTATCAACCAGGTGACTATGTATGGGTGTGGACACCAGTTCGACATCGTGGGCTTTCGGAGAAGCTATTGCGGCGCTACTTTGGCCCTTACGAAGTTGTGCGCTGCCTCAGTGACGTGAATTACGAGGTAGTTCCCCAAAGCTCCGACACCAGTTTAAACCGAAGACGTCCACGTCCAGAAGTAGTCCATGTAGTACGGATGAAACCGTACCATGCCCGCGACTTATGAACACTTCGAACTTTTTCCTTATTATCCACAACAGCGTGGGCTTTTTTTTTCGTTGACGTGATCATTTTTTTTTCTTTCATGGCCACCTCTAACATCTCAGTCAATCGACCGGGACGGTCTCTCTTGAAAGGGGGGAATTGACGCAAGGTAGGCTGGCAACTATAGTAGCCAGCATCTGAAGAGGACAACGAAGTAGATCTGTGTGCGCGTGCTCTGGTGTTCGCGTTTCTGGCCCTTGGGTTGCGAAAGTAAACGCCCTATTTTGTACCTGCGTGCCTGTGTCTTTGTGACAATAGTATGGCTTCATTTTGACTACATGCAGGATTTGTGTGCTCCTTCGGCATCTTGATGAGCTCACTTGTCCTTCCGGTGACACCTCGTAGTTCAAAGAGCTGACGCGACGAAGGACTTGGTAAGGGCCGAAATAGCGGCGCATGAGCTTTTCGGGAAGGCCAGGCGTCCGCACGGGAGTCCAAATCCAAACTCGGTCGCCTGGTGCGTAGTCGACTCCTCTCCGACGAAAGTTGTAATGGTTTGCATCCCCTTGTGTCATTTTATTTGATGTCGCGACAATTGCCGTGCTTCTTCAGCTCGCTGAATGAATTCACTGATGTCAGGCTTGTGCTCTGTATATTCGCCTACAGGCAGCATTGCATCTAATGGTGTGGTAACTATATGACCATAGACTAGCAGGAATGGCGTCACTTTAGTAGTCTCCTGCACGGCAGTATTGTGAGCAAAAGTGGCGTACGGCAGTATCTTGTCCCACGTACGGTGCTCCAAGTCAACGTAAATGGACAACATATCGGTTAGAGTTCTGTTGAGTCTCACGGTTAGCCCATTTGTTTGGAGGTGGTAAGCCGTTGTTTTTCTATGTCATGTGTGGGTAAGTTTCATAATGGACTGCGTCAGATTGGCTGTGAATGCAGTTCCTTGATCCGTGATAACCACCTTTGGGGCACCATGCCGTAGTACAATGTTAGTGACGAAAAATTCAGTGACTTCTATAGCCATGCCCCTGGTGAGAGAGGCTGTCTCGGCATACCGGGTTAAGTAGTCTGTCGCCACTACTATCCATCGGTTGCCCATGGATGACGTAGGAAATGGACCCAGTAGATCCATTCCTACTTGTTCAAACGGAGATTCAGGTGGTTCCATTGGTTGGAGAAATCGTCAGGTTTCAATAGAGGCGTTTTGCGTCTCTGGCGATCTTTACATGTCCTTACACAATACTGTACAGCATCCAGTAGCTTTGGCCAGTAGTACTTGGTGCGGATGCGAGCCAATGTTCTACTCACTCCGAGGTGTCCTGCTGCTGGGTCATCGTGTCAGGCTTCCAGGATTTCAGGTCGCAAGGCCGAAAGAACGACGAGTAGGAATTTCTCCCTGCTGTGCTCGAAATTTCTCTTGTATAAAACCTTGTTTCTCATCAGGTACGAGGACAATTCCCGGACGAAAACTCG
This sequence comes from Rhipicephalus microplus, assembly GCF_043290135.1. Taxonomy (NCBI): domain Eukaryota; kingdom Metazoa; phylum Arthropoda; class Arachnida; order Ixodida; family Ixodidae; genus Rhipicephalus; species Rhipicephalus microplus. Next base: position 188,650,911 of record NC_134703.1, read on the forward strand.
AGGAACACGAACGGGTTGCCATTCCAGATGCTTGATCAGTTTAAGCAACTCCGCGTCAGATCGTTGATATTCAGTCATGTCTGCGGTTGTGACGGCCCGAAGAAACGGAAAGTCGTCTCCATTTTCCACAGGTGCAGATTCCATTGGTGCGCTTGACAGGCAATCAGCATCGCTGTGCTTGCGACCCGACTTGTATACGACTGTTTTGTCGTATTCTTGCAACCCGAGGCTTCATCTAGCAAGTCGCCCAGAAGGGTCCTTTAGGCCTGCGTGCCAGGACAGCGAGTGATGGTCGCTCACTGCTCGAAATGGTCTACCATATAAGTATGGTAGGAATTTTTGTATGGCCCATATTACCACCAGACATTCTTTTTCGTCGCCTAATAATTTATTTCAGCTCTCGAAATAGTGCGACTAGCATATGCAACCTCTCTTTCCTCTCCGTTTTTCAGCTGCACAAGAACGGTGCCTAGTCCCAAATTGCTTGCGTTCGTGTGAATCTCTGTTTCGGCTTTTTCGTGGAAATGTGCCAGGATGGGGTAGTTTAGGAGTCACTGTCGTAGCTCATTGAACGCGTCTTCTTGCTCGCTTGTCCAGGTGAAAGGCGTGTCTTCTTTCGTCAGTCAGGTTAGTGGTTCCGCAATCTTCGAAAAATCTTTGATGAATCTTCTGTAATAGGCACGAAGTCCTAAGAATGTCTCACAGTCTTTTTATCCGTCGGTCTAGAAATCTTTTCTACAGCTCCTGTCTTTTCGGGGTAAGGTCGAATGCCTTCAGAGCTAACCACATGACCGAGGAAAAGCAGCTCATGAAAACCAAAATGGCACTTTTGGGGTTTTATCGTCAGCCCTGCTGAACTAATCGCTTCGAGCACAGTCCGTAGTCGTTCCACATGCTGATCGAAGGTGGCCAAAAAGATCACGACGTCATCGAGATAAGCAAGGCAGGACTGCCATTTTAACCCGGACAACACAGTATCCATCATCCGCTGAAATGTGGGGGGTGCGGAACACAGGCCAAACGGGAGTACCTTGAACTCGTATAACCCATCTGGTGTCACGAAAGCAGTTTTCTCGTGATCTCGTTCGTCCACCTCTATCTGCCACTATCCGCTCTTGAGGTCTCGAGAGAAGAATTTGGCGTCTCGTAGTCTGTCAAAGGTGTCATAAATCCTTGGAAGGGGATATACATCCCGCTTTGTGACGACGTTCAATTTTCGGTAGTCAACGCAGAAGCGCAAGGTCTGGCCCTTTTTCTTTACCAGTACTACAGGCGAAGCCCATGGGCTGGCCGACGGTTAAATTACGTCGTCCCTGAGCATTTCTTCAACTTGGCCTTTGATGACTTCTCTCTTTTGGTGGCACTCGGTACGGGTGCTGGCAAATAGGTTAAACAGATTGATCGATTATGATGCGGTTTTTTGTGATAGATGTTCTTTGCTTTTCGATGACGTGGAAAAACACGAGGCGTACTTCCGTATAAGGCTCTCGATTTTTTGTTTCTGGTTCGGTGATAGGGCTGCTTTGGTGTGGATAAATGCGAGTATGGAATCTATACCGTCACGGTGTAGTGGTGCAGTCTTGGAAGAATTCAAATCCGTATTCGGAACGTAATCGTGCAAGTGACCAACAAAAGTTCCCTTCGCAAGGTGCTGCACCTCATTTCGGAAATTTGTCAGGAAGACACTCGTACACCCATCACGCAGTCGTACAATACCTCTTGCTGCACAGATCCCTTTCTCGAGTAATAGCCCAGTATTGCTTTCTGCTATTCCTTCATAGTCGTTGTACACGTTGCTTTTTACGGTGACAACGATGATGAATCTTGCAGGTACTGTTACATCATCACCTGCAATCTGGAGCGCATCGAATCGTTTTTCACTCTCGAATGTTGCGATGGCGTGTTTCGTCGAGAACTAGACGCACGTTTCCTACAAGTTTATCACCGCGCCATTGGCCTGTAAAAAGTCCCTTCCGATAATTGCATCTCTTGAACACACCGACAGGATAATGAAGCTGGCGACGAAGGTGAAGCCGCGTATCTCTACTCTAGAGGTACACATGCCTGCCGGATCGATAAGGTGTCCCCTGGGGGTTCGCACTTGTGGTCCTATCTAAGGGGTCAGCACTTTTTTCAGCGTTCTGGCAAGTCCCCTGCTTATGACGGAATAGTCTGCGCCTGTATCTACCAAAGCATTCGTTTCGTAGCAGTCTATAACTACCGACAAATCAGAAGCGACGTTACTGTTTCCGCACGTAGTCTCGTGTCCATCATCACATTTTGAAATCGGCACTGGAGGTTGTTTTCCTGCGTCGGCAGTGGCCTTACCTCCCCAGGTCGCCGATTCTAGTTTTCCCGAAGCGGCCTTTGGGGAAGTCGCCTTGGAGAGTTTGAAGATGGGTGCGGACTTGGTGACCGATACCTCAGTGGCACTGTCGACTGAATTCGATGCTGCTGCGAAGGGTGAGCACCTTGACGCGTTGACAAGTACTCTTCGATTTCAAAAGGTCGCTCCCCATTACGCGGACAGGCAGCGTTTACGGGAAAACTCCGAATCCTGCTCGGCGATATTCACACATCCGGTAAAGATGACCAGCTTCACCGCAGTCATAACAAAGTGGAATTCGATCAGGAGTGCACCATATATCAGCTTTTCGGATCCTAGTCTCGGCTGGGGACGGCGTAAATTGAGGTTTTGGCAGATGCGTGCTTGCTGTGGCTGAATAAGAACCAGGGGCGGCAAATTGAGGTCCAGGGGCGACGAAAGGAGGTACAGGGGCGCTTCTCAGCACCTCGGCGTACGAGACTGCGGGCTGCATCGTAACCGACACTTGAACAGGCTGGGCTTGTGGCTGCTGCTCACGGACAGCCTGTCTCACCTCCTCCCGAACAACTTCCGCTAATGACGAGACCGTTGAGGGGTTGCCGTTTAGTTTATGGAGCTCTTCTCAAACCACTGATCGACTGAGCTCTCGTAATACGTCGATGCCATTCTCGAAGACTGCTGACACCACGTCTATGGATGTGACGTTAACATCTCGATTGTAGTGCCTCGCTCGCTGTTGCAGAGTCTTTTCAACCGCTGTCGCCTCAGTGCGAAATTCATGGACGTTCCGCGGGGGGCATCGGAGCACACCAGTAAAAATCTCCTGCATCACCCCACGCATCAGGTGCCGAAGTTTCTTGTCCTCGCTCATAATTTGATCAGACCGGCGGAATATCCGGCACATATCTTCCACATACATTGCGACGCTTTCATTGTTGCGCTGGTTTCTTGCTTGAAAGGCAGCTTCAGCTCTTTCCTTGCGGTCTGTACTCGGGTATGTGGCTAGTAGCTCCCGTAGGAAATCATCCCACGATCGAATGGTACCTTCATGGTTTTCGAACCACGTTCGTTCACTGTCCTGCAATGCGAAATAAAATCGGCGGAGCTTCCGTTCTTCGGTCCATCCGTTGCAGTTGGCGACGTGCTCAAAATCCTCCAGCCAATTCTCGGCGTCTTCATGAGGATCGCCATGAAAAGGGTCCGGTGTCCGTGGATCATCTACAATGACGTGCGTGGCAGCGATTGGAGACAAAACGACGTGTGCGGCAGCGGTTGGGGAGGACGTGTGCGGCAGCAGTGTCTCCAGCTGTCTCTCACTAGAGACAGCTGAAGACACTCTGTGCTCTGGTGGCAGGGGAAATTCCGGCGGCTCACCACGTAGACAACGGCTGGAGCGCTGAAGAACTGGCGTGAGCTCAGTTGGTTCAACTGCTCGTGGTTCTGGGCTGCTTCCTCGAAGTCCAACTGGGTTGGGGATCATTACCCGGCTCCTCCACCAGAATTATTACGTACAATCCAAATGGTCTACGAATAACTGTTTATTGGGGCTAAATTGTGCCCGAAAAGTAAAGGAAAATGTAGCAGCGTTTTTAACAGGCAATCAGCAAAAGGGGGTCAATCTCCGAGAAACCCTCGAGCAGTGCACCACTTCTTTTTCATCCAAATCCCGTGCTGAGGAGGCGCGCGCCGTTACAGCCTTTTCTTGTTTCATCATCAAGCCGCTGGTCTCTTGGGGGGCGCACGAACTAGCACGCGTAATTTGAATTCTGCGTTTGTCTTGCGTTAATATAAAACACCACAATTCATTCAAACATACACTCTTAAAAAATGTTTCAATATTCACTAACGAAATACTAACCGCTTACTTGTGACAAAAAGCACCAACTTTCTAGTAGGTGAAGGTAGTAAAATGCTGATTAGTGAAACTTGATGTCTGCAAAGTAGTTAATGAACAGTGCTGACACGAGTAATTATTACATTACTGAATTTGTAGTTTAATGGCGTTAATTATTTATTTATGTATTTATTTATTTTTACATACTGCAGCCGGAATTGGACTATCGCAACAGTGGGTTTGCTATACATCAGCACACACCAGAATACAACTCTTAATGAACAAATCGCGAATCAATACATTCATGCAAGAAATCTTCTAAAGGCAATGATCTAGTTGACACAGGCAATACATACCATTTTTTTATTGTGTGCGGAAAACAGCTGAATTTAAATAGGTTAGTACGTGGATGGAATGGTGTTAGGTTGAATTTGTGGCTATTTCTTGTGGGTTCCGGTTTATCAGAAGACAGATATTCGTTAGTTAAGGCGTAGCGTGGGGTATCAACAAGAATATGCATCAACTTTAGGCATTCGAGCTCACGTCGCTCGGACAGGGTTTGCAGACCAAGCGTAGCAAGTTGAGAGGAGGGTGCGAAATTCCAGTCGTAACGGCGGAAAATTAAACGGATAGCTTTCTTCTGAACGGTTTCTAGTGTGCTGATGTCCGATTTTTTAAGAGGGTCCCAAACGGGGCAGGCATATTCGAGGATGTGATGGATGAGCGATTTATACGTTAGCAACTTTGTTTCGGATGGAGCATCTTTTAATGTACGATTGAGGTAGCCCAGTTTGTTTGAAGCTTTATTGCAAAAGTATTCGATATGTTTAGACCAAGACATATCGGGTCCGAAGATGATGCCTAGGTACTTATATTCGGACACACGTGACATAGAGGAGCCATTGAAGGAGTAATCGAACAACGAAACGGAGCTGCGTTTACAGAAGGAAAGAACAACTGTTTTAGTAAAGTTTATGTTCATTTACCGTGTGTCATACCATCTGCAAAATTGTGGAAAACAATCATTGAGTAAATTGTGGTCATCATTGGCATTAATTACATTATATAGGACTCAGTAATCAGCGTAAAGGCGGATTTTCGCAGACACATAATTGGGCAAATCATTCATGTACTATAAGAACAAAAGTGGTCCCAGGACTGAACCCTGGGGGACTCCGGATAAAACATTCACAACAGACGAGTTTGAGGATTTTAAAGAAACAAACTGAGAACGGTTGTTTAAAAAGCTAGCAATCCCGTCAACTAAGGAATAATTATTAAGAAGAGCGTGAAGTTTGTGCAGAAGTACATGTACATTGCACATGTACATGTACATTGCCACATCAAGATAGTTCAACTACAGAAGCATATATAGGATTATAAGTGAAGTGCGACAGTCGACGTAAATTAATTAGTGGTCACTAATTACTTCAAGTATATAGCATGGCACTTACGTAGCACAGTAACATATATAGAGGCACGAACGAATCACAGACGAGGTCATGCATGCAAACGTGCAGAGAGAATATAAAGACTTAGTCTGTATCGTAAACTGCACATAGCAGCCGTTTGAAGGCCATTTATGATGCTACATTGGAATAGCACACTGTGTACTGGTTAGCAGCCATAGAATTCAGAAAAATGATAGACGTTTTGTACACGTCTGTCCCTTATGTATGTGTGCCATCACTTAGCAGGATATTTATTCCAGTGTAATCGACGAAAATTAAAGTGGTCTAAATTTTTCTTAAGAATGTCAAGATTACTGCAATACATACAGTGTTTCAAGAGATCTCGCAACGTTTGTAGCTTAGTAGTTATCTATAGTTAAAAGGAAGGAAAAATAGGAGTAAAAGAACGGCAGAGAGGTTAACCAGCCGATAGACAGCCGGTTTGCTACCCTGCGCATGGTAGGGGGTTGGGAAAGATGAAATATAGTGAGCAGAGAGGGAAGAGAGATAAACGCAGCACATTCGGCAGCACACGCGTGCACACTCTGTCATAAGCCATAGTTAAAAAGATCAAAAAAGCATTCCTGGTTAGTAACTTGTAGTTAAAAACACCAAAAAAGCATTCCTGGTTAATAGGGGCAAAAGTTTCAAGCTTTACTATCTTCTGGCTATATATAGTAAATAGATGCTGCAAGGAAAGTAAAATACGCCTGAAACTAGTGAATGCTTGCGTTGCCAACTGTTTTGCTAACCTCTTTTTTAAAGATTGTGCTGACCATGCAAATACCATTAGTAGGGGGAGAACTGCGCCTATAGGAACTATAGTAAAGTGGTTCTACTGCACGAGATAGGTAGCCAAGCTAACATCCCTCCATCGTGGAAGCGTGTTTAGCGAAGTTTTGTATTGCTTATCTATTTGGTGACGTCCGCTTTATATTGTTACAATCATTATAACCTTAGTAAAACTATCAAGATATGCCTATTTTGCGTTGATTGATTGATTGATATGTGGGGTTTAACGTCCCAAAACCACTATATGATCATGAGAGACGCCGTAGTGGAGGGCTCCGGAAATTTAGACCACCTGGGGTTCTTTAACGTGCACCCAAATCTGAGCACACGGGCCTACAACATTTCCGCCTCCATCGGAAATGCAGCCGCCGCAGCCGGGATTCGAACCCGCGCCCTGCGGGTCAGCAGCCGAATATTTTGCGTTGAGAAATAGTAGGAATGAAGTTTACCTACCTGGCCATTCCCGGAGTGGGAATAGGCTCAGTTTGTTTTTAATCTGAGGAATTGAACAGAATGGAATTACGGCAAGTTGAAATGCCCCGAAATAAAATTGGAATAGAATGGAAGGGCCCATCCCGTAACACTGGTGCGTATGTTCCATTCTTAATCCTTTGTTACTTCTGTGTAGCGCGACTATAATTTTGGCGGCCAATGCACGACACGTGGCTTTATGAGGCGAAGTTTATTCTTTTGCATATCCCATAAATGGCGCCAATAATTCCTGAGCTTTCCTTTTGTGAAGCGTTTTAGGTCCAGTGCTGGGACAGCTATAGATGTATTGCTGGTGGCATTCTCGTGGACGGAAACAGCTAGCTGATCCGCCAACACGTTTCCTTGAATTTCGTGATGTGCTGGCACCCAGCAGACTATCGAAGACTGTTGCTGTGCATAGAATTGAGTAGACAGAGACAGGGATAGGATTCTTGTGTGTGTTTGTTTTTCAAAAAATTTCAGAGCTGTTGCCACGCTAAGAGGATCAGTATATGAACAGAACAGCTTTTGAGAGTTTCAATTCTTTGATATGTTTGATGACCGATAATATAGCGTATGCCTTTGAAGTGAAGATCCTCGGGTCAGGGTGTAAAAAACCTACATCTGAAAAAGATTGACGAACCAAGGCGTAAGACGCAAAGGTTCGAGTCTTTGAGGCATCGGTGAAAAGTTCCGGACAATAATATTATTGCGAGAGCAATTATATGGACACTCTCGGATGAATTTTGCCGGCAGCGTTGGCGTCACTCACCTTATATGTATACGTATATATAATTATGAAAACGCAAAAGAGAAAAAAAATCAAAAAAAGAAACTCTGGCACGCGACATTGAACTTGAAACCTCTACGTCACGAGTGTGAGGCGTTAATCACTGGGCCACCGACGACCACGTTCTTCGACGTGCAAACGGGTAGCTATTTATATCTACCATTCACGTAAGTCGCAGCTTTGCCGCAAACGCAACAGCAACAAATTCGAAGGTCAAGCGCAGAATTCCAAACAGATCGAAACGTGCCCCACGTTTTCACGCACAAATAACGCACGCAACGTACTCACAGGTACAGATGAACGCGAATAAGCTTGCTGGTTGTTACTTCGCTGTGTCAGAAAAGCGCGCTCTTTTCGCAAACAGAGACTGTTCAATGATTGCAATGACCTTTGCGTGCCCGGTAAATACAACAGAACTGTTCCGGTTAAAGCTTAAGGACAGCCAAGACATAAGATGCTCTCAACCACGAGATAAGGGCGCGCGAATGTGCGCTCAGGGGCTTTACGACCACCCAGTCCTCTCTGCGAGACAAAGTACGCATGGGGGATGAGAGCGCACGCCGCTGCGCGCTCAATGTGCCATCTTGCTGTTAATGCTCAAAACACGATAGTTTACTTATGAGATGCCCATCACCAACGGTGAATATTTACTTGCCCTTCAGTGCACATTATGCTGTGAAATACTTTTCACCCATGAGTGGCATCGCTGTTAGTTGCCGTGATTGGCTGGTGCGGCTCATATAAGAACAAGAGTTAATGACGGCTAAAGGCTGTTCTTGATAACACCCGTTAAGTGCAACGATTGGCAACAAAGTACATGGTTGCGAAAAATCAGAAGTGAGAACTTTAGGCAGACGTTTTCGACTTGACATCGCGCATTATATTGCGTGCCTTTCAATATGAGTATGCGTCGACGTTTGCTCCATTCGATGCCCGTTCTGACTCCGTAAATATGCCGCTGTTATTTGTGCTGTACGTCGCCATCTCTCACTCAGGTTTCGTCCGCGACTGTGAACGAAATTGTGGACAAAACTTGTGGTTTCGTCCACGATTGTGGACGAAGTCACAATCGTGAAACAACATATGGTTACGTTTTCTACATTATTATATGCGCCGACTGGCTTCATTTCGCAGTACTGGCTTAGAATGCAAGTGGGAGCACAATCAATAATATGATTACGAAGCTTGAATGATTCCACACTGCTATTTCCAACAAACAAGTTGGAAGTGCAGAACTGCACAATAAGATATGTATTCTCTGTTGGTTTTTGTTGCGTCCTCATACATTTCAGGGCAAATGGCTTTCTCTGTTTTTTTTACGTTGACCGATCAGCCGGGAGACTTGCGATGCGAGGAAAGCGATGCAATGTTTGCATGCCTTCTACTCGTTGGGTACGTGCATCGTTTATGAACCCGACGTATATGTGCCATTACACGTGATGGTTTACGTGCTATTTCTTGTGATGATTTATATCCGCGATTCGAGCTTTCGCGAAATGATCGCATATGGTGACACGCTACTTCATTCATTCGCTTGCTCATTCTTTCAGCAGTATAGTTTGTATGTCAGATAAGGCCACCGAAATATGATTGATGCGTCTAACAACTTCAAGAAACAACCACAACTGTTCGAATGTATCAACTCTAAATGATGTACGCCCTCTGGTATATTATTAGGGTGAAAACATTGGATGCCTCATCAAACGCTGAAATTGGTAGTCAGCGACAATAGAGAGGTAAAGTTTATCGTTGACGTGACAGCAGTTGTACAATGTACTGAAAGGGGCAGCTTATAGTGAAGTACTAGTTCTAGTTCATTATAGGGGTGGCTGTGCCACGGGGTGGCCACGCCGTATCTCGGCTGATTCTGTGGCGGGCCATAGTAGCGGTGGCGCTGTAGTCACATGGTAGTGAAGATCTGGGAAGCGTCTGCCTAGGGAGCGCGCGCGCCATAGCCTGCGAAAACGTTTAATTGCTCGTTTCAGACAGAAAAAACCATGTGACAGGGCACACTGTCATGATGAAGCAGCCACCTCTCTGCAATGTCTCGTCTCACACGAATCACCCTGGCGCATGGTCAAATCGTCTGCCAAAAATTGATGTGCGGTAAAAGTGTTATCTCTTCAGACATCATCCATGTTGTTAAATGACGACCTGACCTCACAAGAGGCCCCACACTTCAACGTTTGATGATGATTATGATGTGTGGTGTTTATTGGGCAAGAGTCACTGATGGCTAAAGACCTCCGTTTCAGTAGACTAGGGACGTGAACAATGGCATGTTGGGTGGGTGTATGGGGGCAGTAAATGTTCTTTTCCTCCAGCGATGTCGGCGCGAAAGATCCTTGGTGGTGTAGCTCGGCGGAGGAGAAGTATTCGACAAGAGGCGTTCAATAATTATGAACAAATGGTATTACATTGGCATAGGGTGATTACAAGTGGGAAGATTAATTTTCACTTATGAATGCGTGCCACCAACAGGCCCTCACTTCTACACATCCCCTGGTGTTAGAGGCCAGGGCACTCCGAGGAACTATGCAGCATAGAGCCTCGCTTCTTTTACTACACCGTGGTGAAGTCCCAGATTGCTTTTCCACGGCCCATCATGCGATGTTTGCAATTGAAGGACACAGGCGGTGGGAGAGAGAGAGAATGAGATGAGGGACCCAGCAAACAGTTTGACCCAGCGCGAATGGCGTTGCCCTTTCCCCCGCTGCTGACACCAGTCTTCAACTTATCCCTGACCCCCACCCGGCTCGTATTCCAAAGCGCATGCGCCCGCCAGCTCCAGTCTCTTATTCTTGCACGCGCAGGCAGACTCTCAAGTGCGCTTATATTTGGTGGGCGAGGGGGCAGTCAATTCTGCAATTTGTATATGGAGAAAGGCCTCTGTTACCGGAGACGAGTTTTGGGCCTGCACACAGTTTATTGGGCCGACACTCAGGAGAACGTGACTTCTCGTCAGCACCACTTATTCCTGGTCCGAAGATCATGACGCTCTGCGACGTAACTCAAACCGACCCTAGACGTTCCTCCTAAGAGGATAACTGAGCTCTGGGTCCGTTCAGTTGGCCTAAACATAACAGGCCGAGATATTGCAACTGTAAAGCCTACGCTCGTACATTTCTCGTTCCAAGATGACGACGCTCCGCGGCATAAATTATTGCCCAGCATTCAAGGGGCTTGAGATTCCTCGTGCTACCGCGGGTAAAGTATAGAAGCGTCGAAATCATGATAGTGAAGTGAAGTACGTACAATGAAAGTGAATGGGGAAAGCTCGTGATAATTAAATCATAGCGGATATGTAGTCACTGTAGCTGGGACCACGGTACAGAGGTCATGCTATGGATCACCTTGAAGTAGCAAGTGAAATGTATGTACATCATTAAAGAAACGTACACAGAAAATGAAGTTCAAAAAGCGGATCCCTACCGATGAGCCGCACAGGGCGTAGTGGAAGCTACTGTCGGTAGGGCAGTAAAAAGTGCTCTTTTTCTTGGAGCATCTAACTTGTTGTACTGCACAAGGATATGAAGAACCGTAAGTGATTCTGCACATCTTCCACACAATGGTAGATCGCCAGCAGGCAAACTCTGTGAATGCTTATATTATGTATGTCTGAGCCTTGTAAGTGTAACTTCTCTGTGTCGTGATTTTGATATATTTGTGGCCAATGACGAGGTTGCGGCCTAATAAATGAAGTTTATTATCTGTGTGTTAAACCCACGTGTTCTGCCAGTAACCCATGAGCTTTCGTCTTACAGTTTCAAGTCACGTGGAGGGATTGGTTTTGATGCATTACCAGTGGTGTCATTGTCGGATGCAGCCATCCGGTCTGCCAAAACGTTTCCTTGTCTTTTCCGCTGCTTCGACACACAGAAGACAACGATATGCTGCTTGGATGTGTACAGTGTGCATAAAAGTGAGTAAAGCGAGACTTGGACAGGGTTTTAGGGGCGAAGCTCCTTATAGCGGCACTTACTTGTCCCTCGTAGTCGCAGTAGTAGTCGTAGTGTGTAACTAGTTTTACATTTTGACCTCCAAGGTGGTACTGGTGAGAGATTTTTTCTGTGCGTTGTTGAACAATGAAAAATTCGCAGCGTGCGCGTTAACTAAAAGCCGAAATCTCCTGTCTCTCATTCCCCCTTAGGAGCCATTTGCATGTACATTGAGCACTGTCTGAGAAGAAAGGGTTGCTACGTTATACTCGCTGGGCATAACCTCTTTGGTTTTAGAAAGGTTTAGCAAGCGTTGGGCCGCAGTGGCATGAATACAGAGGACTAGTATATACCATGAACTCGAGGTGGTTAAAGGTGGAAAGTAGACACGAAGCGCAAGCCGTAAGAAAGTGTACGTGTGCCTCCTCTCGTTAAGTTCTTGGAATGTGCGCTGGATGGCAGTGCTTCTACATGAGGAATATATGATGAAAAGATGCGAGATGATGGTATTTGGAGTGTTGCATAGATGGACGAACGGACACACAGACAGATGCATGGATGGACTCATGGATGGCTGCACCGATGGATGGACGCATGGAAGGACGCAGGGGCAGACGCACAGATGGACGTGCGGATGCCCGAATAGACGCACGCACGGACGGTCACACAGACGGACGCATGGATGGACGGAAGCAAGAACGAATGGACAGACGGATGCTTTGCCCCACTCTCCATCATTCACTCTGTGGATATGCTGCCATTTGTATTTTTAGGAGTTTTCGGAGATTTATTGCAGTGGCGATGAGGCGGACTGGCCTGGCGAGGCCGCCGTCGAAAAAAGCGGGATGAATGTCGGCAAATTTGGCGAGTATCTTCGCACAGAAGCGTCTTTGAATGAGTGCATCGAGCGGTCGGAAATGTTTTTCGTCGTGAACAAGATAACAACTGATGAGAAGAGAAGAGCAGTTATACAGAGCTGTTGCGGCCAAGCAGCGTTCAGGCTTGTCGTAACGCTGGTGAAGCCAATAAGACCGACCATGGCAAGCTAAGACTAAATCAAGAAGGCTGTTCACAAGCACTTGTACCCGAGGCTTTCCACGCGGCATGCAAGGTCTTTGTTCTACAAAAGAAACCAGGCTACCGATGAATCAGTGGAAGGCTACTTCACTGCTCTGCAGAAGCTAACCGAAGACTGTGGTTCGGTGACAACAGTTAGCATTAAACATCATGATGTGCACGGGATTGTTTCATGTGCAGCATCAAGGATGAAGCAGTCCAGCGGAGACTTCTTAACGAGCAGAAGCTTACGTTCCAAGTTGCGTACGTCATGGGCATGACAGCTGAAACTACGACGCAACAGCAGCGAGATATACACAAACAGGAACGAAACGAGACAAAAGACAGCGAGTGCCTAATTCAAGCCGCACGCATGTAACAAAAAACCATGGCGGAATGTTTCAATTACTATGGCTTGCAATAGTAAGCATGCTCCGCATTGATTCAGTTTTAGAAAAGCGGCGTGTTTCAAGTGCAAAAAAGTCAGACAAATGCAAAAGCCTGTCGTTCAAATGACGAGGTTAGAATGTTTCAAACACTGCACAATAGCATAGGAAAAAAAACCCAGTAAACTTAAGGGCATTTACGGCATGACCGAAGTATTTTCCGCCTGCGAAGTGGATGAACAAGTAGAAATCATAGTAGAAGTACAAATTGAAGGACAGAATGTGCTCATAGAAAGTGATTCTGGAGCATCATGCTCAATTGTGGGGGAAGAAACATTTCGATTAATCGCGGGAAACCGAAGTAAAATATCCCTCTACAAATCAAACAGAGCGCTCGTAACATGGTCAAAGAAGGTGCTACCATTAGTTGGTGGCGCAAGTGTTGTGGTGAAATTTAGGAAGTTGGCGGCTCTACTGCCTTTGATGGTAATCAACAGAAGAGGGAACAGTTTGCTTGGGCCAAACTGGTTTAGGCTATGGAGTATTGGGCTGCGTGGAATTCAGCAAATGAATGTTGTCGACGGGATTTCACAATTTTCTTAGGTATTTCCCAATGGTCTTTCTGGCTTTAATGGACCACCAGTGCTCATTGAACTGAAAAACGACGCAAGACCAACGTTCCTAAAAAGTCGTCTAGTCCCACTAGCATTGAAGGACGATGTGGCCAAAGAAGTGGACCACTTGCTGCAACAAGGAGTCTGGGAACTAGTCGAGTACTTCTTACTACCACCGGTGGAGTTGCCTTCTGGTGTAGTAAGAAGGTACGCCCCGTGTCACTTTCTCCCTATAAACTCTTCATTGTCGAATGAGTGTATATTGGACCAAATTACTTTGTAAACGGTCATCATCACCATCATCATAATCAACATCATCATCATCATCATCAGCCTCTACATCTGCTGCAGGACAAAGGCCTCTCCCATGTTCCGCCTGTCAACTTGGCCCTGTCCTTGCTGCTGCCAATTTATACCCGCTAACTTCGTAATCTCATCTGCTCTCCTAACTTTCTGTCTCCCCATAACCAACTTGACTTCTCTGGGGATGCAATCAGTTACCCTTAATGACCAGCGGTTATCCTGCCTGCGCGCTACATGCCGGCCCATGTCTTTTTTCTCTTCTTGATTTCAACTATGGTATCCTTAACCCAGGTTTGTTGCCTGATCCACCATGCTCTGTTCTTGTCTCTAAAGGTTACACCTATCATTTGCCTTTCCGTCACTTGCTGCGTCGTCCTCAATTTAGCTCGACGCTCTTTGTGCGCCTCCAAGTTTATGCCTCCAGGTTTACGGTACTTTCCGCCTCTGTAGGAAATACCGTAGCATGGTAAACAAGGCAGTTAAAACAGCGGGTACCATTTGCCTACTGCAGCGGAAATAATATCGACTCTCGGTTCGAGCTTGATATTCGCTAAGCTCGACCTAGTTCAAGCCTATCTACAGCTTAGTCTCGATGATGTGCCAGCCGGAATACTGACAGTTAACACAATCAAGGAGCTGCACAAGGTCAAGCGGCTGTCATTTGGAATTTCTGTCACGACAAGAGTTTTTCAACGAGTAATCGACACATTTTTGACAGTTAGTCCTGGCGTTAAAACTCATCTTGATTGTATCGCGATTTTGACGCGTAACGCAGCAGATGACACAGGAAGTTAAAATGCTTTATTGGCGCGTTGACAGAGAGGGCAGTTAAGAGTTAAGTAGAAAAAGAGTGAATTCAAAAAGACAAGCATTCAATTCTGTAGACACCGGATTGATAACACAGGGGCCCACCTTTGCTAAAACAAGACTGACGCCATGTAGCAAGCGCCAGCAGCCACTAGCAAGGAGGAGCCGCAATCTTTTTTGGGGCTACTGAACTTGTCAGCACTTTCAGACCGATGCGGTGGAAGAGCCAGACCGATGCGGTGGAACCAGTATACCAGCTCCTAGAAGGGACGATGAATCTGACTGGAAAGGTGAGCACCAACGAGCTTTTCGAAAGCTGAAGAAGCTACTTAGCGCCGATGCTGTGCTTTTTTCTCAAGGCCCTGAGTGTTTCATGATACTGTGCTGTCAGGCATCCTCTAGGATGGGATGGGTGAGGGGCGGCGCTGGCCCATAAAGCGTCTCATGAGAAGAAGCAACCTATATCTCGTGTTTCACGGACTTTTCGCGCAAATGAGTGTAACTACGCCCAAATTGACAAAGAGGGTCTAGCCGACGTCTTTGTTATAGAAAGATTTCATCAGTGCCTTGCTATGCGGGAAACCAAGGTGATAACCGATCACAAACAGCTTTTGGGTGTATTTAACACTGACAAACGTGTGTCGAAGTACTGTCGCCTAATATGCTGCGCTGAATGTTGTTGCTGTCTGCGTAAAACTATCTCATTCAGTACAGGCGAGGCGAGGACAACTCCAACGCCTATGCAATCAGTCGACTGCCAGTCCCCGGAGACGAGGATGAACCCCAACCACCAGGAAATGTGCTTTTACTGCAAGCTGACTAATGTCCACCATTACAGGCACTGCACATTCTCAAGCTAATCAAAACAGCCAGCGTCTTGGCCAAGGTGAAAGACTGGATCCTGAGTGGTTGGCCTTCCACACAACTAGACAACACGTTTACGCCATACGAGGTGAGGAAAACGGAATCGCCGTTGGGAGATTTGCTCGCTGGATTTCGTGCTGACCAGTTGTGCCCTCGCGATTTCCGACGTCAGTATAGCTCTGGCCGACTGGGCTGGCCCTACACCATCTCCTGACGCCGATCTTTGACGACAGCGCAGCTCTGGCCTGCTGGACTTGCCCTACGCCATCTCCTGACGCCGAAAAAAGCCCTCGCCAGTGGTGCTCTGCCCTCATACTCCTGCAGCCGTGTCCATCTTTCCTGCCTTCACCTTACTACCGTCGTTCGCTGTCCCTGCACCTCGCTCCCTCCTTCCTCTCAATCTATCTGCTTACCTTTTAATCATATCCTTTTATTGTATTGTCTACCACCCTCCCTCGTGAGCTACTGTTGAAGTGTCCTCCCCCTGAGAGACAGTTACGGGGCTCACTTTTCTCTTCTTTTCATTTAAAATCACTTTCCCCCGAGTTGCCGTTGCAGCAGGATTGCGTGCTCATGGGAAATCAAGTGATAATTCCAGAAGCCGCAAGGAAACTAGTGGTCCAACTCCTGCATACAAATCGCCCGGAGATGAGCGCTATGAAAGCAGAAGCTAGAGGGTTCCAGTGGAGGCTCAGAATCGATCATCAAATTGAAGTATATGAACGGTAGTGCCAGCCATGTTAGAGAAATGACCCCAAGGCTCCCGTTCACTTTTGGGTCAAACCGGGTGAACTTTGGAGTCATTCACACATAGATTTCACCAGGAAACTAAGGGAGATGTAGTGTTTATTGTGGTAGATGCATACTGCAACTGGGCCTAGGCTGAAATCATGCCGTCAATGAAGGCTGCCGCCATTATGACAAGCTAAAAAAATGGTGTTATCCAGACTTTATCGTTTCTGATAATGAAGACGCCTTCACAAGCGCAGAGTAGGAAACTTTTTTGAAGTGTAATGATGTACGCACTTTATTTACTGCACCTTATCACCCTGACAGTAATGGCAGAGCCGAGAGGATGGTAAAGAAAGTCAAAGAAGCTCTAAATGTGTAACAAGAAGGATCAACACAAAGCGAGATTTCGTGGTCCCTGTTTAAACAGCACACGACGCCACATTCTGTCAAACGGAAATCTCCAGCAGAAAATATTGAGGCAAGGCTAAGAACGGCTTTGGAACGCTTTCATCTGGACCGACAGCATACGCCTAAAGTTCACTTTCCAGAGACAAAGAGGTAGTGTGCCAGTGACGCTGTCTACTCTAAAAGCTTCATTCCAGGTACCAGGTAGAAAGCATCGAGAGTGTCGGGGGTCAAAGATCCGGTATACTGGATAACGGCACGCTCCATCGCCGCCATCGGAACCAACTGAGAAGTGCGAAAAAAACAAGGGTACCGGGGTCGGCTGCCACGCCGAGCTTTTAGGGGCGAAGCTCCTTAGGGCGTGGGCTGTGCGTCCCATAGCCTGTATGTAGCCACCTCTAGTTTAGTTCTTGCAGTGTTCACTAGATGGCGGTACCGTCCCCTGTATGTACCGTCCCCTGGACGAGTGCAAAGAGAACGTTGAGGTTAGCAGGGGTCTGAGACAGGGATGTCCTTTGTCCCCGCTGTTATTCATGCTGTACATGGTGAGTATGGAAAAAGCGCTAGAAGGTAGCAACATTGGTTTTAATCTGTCACACAAACAGGGCGGCATGATGATTGAGCAGAAGCTTCCAGGTTTATTTTATGCGGACGATATCGTCTTATTTGCGGACAGTCGAGATGATATACAGCAGCTGGCGAATATATGCGGAAGGGAAGGTGAAGCTCTTGGACTAGGATTCAGTGTAACGAAGTGTGGATTGATGGTATTCAATGATCCCTGTGATCAGACGGTGTCCATACAAGGCCAAGAAATACCGAGGGTAAGTGAATACAAGTACCTTGGAGTATGGGTAAATGAGAGTGATAGATACATGGAGGTACAGGAAAAAGCCTCGGCAGCAAAAGGAAAGAAAAATGCGGCAATAATGAAGCACAGAGCGTTGTGGGGATACAATAGGTATGAGGTGCTTCGAGGTCTGTGGAAGGGTGTAATGGTTCCAGGGCTTACTTTTGGGAACTCAGTGGTGTGCATGAGGGCAGAGGTGCAAGCGGGAATGGATGTAAATCAAAGGACTGTGGGACGCCTCGCGTTGGGTGCTCACGGGAAGACGACAAACGAGGCTGTAAAGGGCGATATGGGGTGGGCAGGTTTTGAGGCGAGGGAAGCGCAGAGCAAAATAAGGTTCGAAGAAAGGCTAAGAAATATGAAGGAGAGTAGATGGGCAGAGAAGGTGTTCCGTTATTTGTATAGGAAGAGCGTGGACACACAGTGGAGAAAAAGAACTAGAAGACTCACTAGTAAGTATACGGCTGGTATTGTAAGCCGTATGTCAACAAAGAGCGTTAAGGGAAAAGTCAGGGAGGCGGAGAGGATTTACTGGATGGCAGCTATGGAGAAAAAACCGGCTTTGAGTAACTACCGAAAGGGCAAAAATGAAATAAGGAGGGAGGCATTTTACGATAATTCAAGGGGAAGCGCTTTACTGTTTGAAGCGAGATCGGGTTGCCTTAGAACGCGTAGTTATAAAGCAAGATTCAGTAAAGAAGAAGAACAATGCACATGCTGCGGGAAAGATAAGGAAACGGCGGAGCATGTTCTGATTGAATGCGGAGATATCCACCCAGGTGTACGTTTGGGCACGAGCCTACAGGAAGCCTTGGGTTTTAGGGACAACAATGGAAAGCTGAACACACCCGCGATTGAAATAAGTAAGAGACGGTTAGAGTATTGGTGGCAGAAAATTAGAGAGAAAGGACAAAAATAAATATTGGAAAAATAAAATATGGACAGTGTGCCGTAAATGGCAGAGAACTTAAGCTGAAAATTTACCTTTTTTTCTATTAAGGTAGAATTTATCGAAGTAGAGGCATTAGGCCAACATAAAAAGAAAAAAAGGGTTTTTTTTTGTCGAGCCTGGTGGCATACTTGTCACCACCCCGTTATAAAGGGGACGCTCATAGCATCCATCCATCCATCCATCCATCCATGTAGCCACCTCTAGTTTAGTTCTTGCAGTGTTCACTAGATGGCGGTACCGTCTCCTGTATGTAGCCACCTCTCGTTTAGTTCTTGTAGTGTTTACTAGATGGTGGTACTTGTAGCTGATGATGAAAAGATGCAAGATGTTATAAACTAGAAAGCGGTACTTATGATTGATGAAAGACGCGAGATCTTATAATAAAGGAATGATGTCACATATGGCGCGTGTCATTGGTTGAAGGCAATCGTTCGATTTAGTGCGGCGACGTACGCTAGGGGGAGCGATGTAATAAAATCGAGTGGGCAAAATGTACAGAGGATTCATGGTTTACCAGATTTACCTCCGGAGCTTCACCCACTCATCATCATTCACTTCGTGGATATGGCGGAATTTTTTTTCCCACGGAAGCATGACTCCAACCGCAGCCGACGACCTCAGAAGCAACCACAGCGTTGAGCCCACGCCAAGCTGCTCAAGAGCCTAGTGCAAGACGCCCACAGCGGCAGCTGACGAGTGCAGAGGCACCAGGCGCAAGCGCGGAGCATGCCAACCAAGATTACATTGCGTTGTGAATGGCAACGTGTGTACGACGGTCAATTGTACGTTATCACATTATAAATAGCCTATTGTAGTTTTGTATTCCTTGTATAACAAATCTGTGAAGGAAAAAGTGTTTTGTTCTAACGTCACATGCACATTTTATCGCTTATCACCCATGCAAGCAGCGGCGGCTTGATCACGAGTTAACAGCCATCCTATAAAATGACTGAGCATCAATAAAGTAATCTTCCAGGTAAGATTCCAACTGATTTACTACAAAGAAAAAATAACTGCCTGGCGTTCCAAAATGCGGAATCGGTAACCAATTGTCGAACAATACGAAGTCAGTAACGGGTGAGTCATTGAATGCTTCCAACCCATTAC
Source organism: Rhipicephalus microplus (assembly GCF_043290135.1). Taxonomy (NCBI): domain Eukaryota; kingdom Metazoa; phylum Arthropoda; class Arachnida; order Ixodida; family Ixodidae; genus Rhipicephalus; species Rhipicephalus microplus. The sequence continues at coordinate 188,670,589 of NC_134703.1, forward strand.
GAAAAGCTATGCCATAATTCTTGATAGTGATCAGCCACCGCGTCAACAAAGGGCCCATTATGCTTATAAATCTATTAGGGAACCTGGCATCTTTGAAAACTGATGAACAATGGATTAGTGGGTGCTTCTCAACTTGTCGAAAATTGTGATTTGAGGCGTATACCTTGCAGGAGTTTTTGTACTAGTAACTCAGGAGAATGTACAACGGTTTTTAAGATCGTCGCTACTCCAGAATTTGCTCTGTGCTGCGCTTACCGTGCAGGTGTAGCGTTTTTGGGGGCGAAGCTCTCTACACCATAGGTCATACGTCCCATCTTTGTAATTGTAACCACCTCTTGTTTAGTCCTGAAAATGTTCGCTGGATGGCGGTACTTGTATATTTTGAATATATGATGAAAAGATGCGTGATGGCGGTAATTGCAGTGTTCACTAGATGAACGAATGGACGGACAGATCGACGGATAGCTAGACAGACAGACGAATGGACACACAAACAGACGGGCGCTTCGCACCACTCATCATCGTTCACTCCGTGGATATGCTGTGATTTTTTAATGCCAATGCATTTATTAGTCACGCTATGTCAGGCGTCCGCCAGTATCCGTCTACCAGCCTCTTCCTTAGCAACAGCTATAGGAGAGGGCGGTGTATGTAGAGCTTGAGATATTTTAGGTTGGTTACTGTTACACTTAAAGCTCTGCTATGGCTTTTAGAAATTTCGTGCAGCGTCCACGCGATGACCGTTTCATCTAACATTAACATGTTTCGCCAATGAATTGTTAATGGCATTAAGATACTTATGTAGATAACGTTTTCGCAAGTAGAGATAAAACGAGATTTGATATGATAGACAAAAACACTCCTATTGCCTTTCACTATCATGTCAGCTCTTGAACATGCTTGAAAGTCTTGGAACTAGGACGGGAGGAAGGTGTTATTTGGGCAGTGGAATGAGAGTTGACTTTTGCATGCACCAACATGTTCTAGGATTTATAATTTGGTGACACACGACATAACGCGAGCATTTTTGTAAAAAACTACCCACAAGACTCCCTAAACAAAGTCTACAACAAAGCATGTAAACTAGATTGAAAAATAGCACCAGATAAAAAGAAACCTGTAGCACAACTCAACCATCCGCCAGCATTTATGAACAAACACTCAAATGCGCTCTGAAGTATAAATAAGTATTACAGTCAGTTTTATCGAATACTTGTAAGCAACGTGTTCCCTATAAAAGCGTTTCCCGATGTATCAAAGGTTGTGTACCACCGCAATCAGGATTTTAAGAGCATGTTTGTGCATGCAAAGGTAAACCCTCATTTTACAGTCCAAATAACACCTTTCTCGCGTCCAAGATGCAAGCCTTGTGAACACCCTCAAGACAACATGATAATAAAAAGCACTGGATGTCATTATGTCCATCATTCAAAATAGAGTTTTACCTGCACTAGTGAAAACGTTATCTACATGATCAAATGTTCATAATGCCATTACCAATACATTGGCAAAACAGGACAGCCTGTTGATGTTAGATAGCCATCGCGCGGACACGGCAAGAAATCGCCAAAAGCAGTGGCAGAGTATTTATTTGTAGGTGGACACAACCTCGACGATCTCAAACTCTACATATTTTAGTCAAACTCCTGGTCTGAACAGAGAGAAGATATACAGACTCGGTCGTAACCTATTTTCAAGTTCTACACACTCTAGCCAGCAGGTATAAACATTTCTAAAAAGACTCTTAAATTCATTCTGTATGGTACACACAAAAAGAAAACACTGGGAGTTCGGTCTTTTATCTAAGAGTCTAAAACCGACCACTGTTAATTTCTGACCACTGGTTCGACAACAGGGACTCCGCGACACGCCTACAAGCTTCCTTATTTTCTTTCTATTCATGAAATACCTGCTGTTTTTTCACTCACACAATTCGTCACCCTTCCCCCCTGCTTCCCCGCTGTCTCACACCCTCGAATTCAATGTTGCCCCTCCCCCTCCTTTGCTAGGATGGAGGAGAGGGTACAGAGCGTAGACAGGCTAGCGCTAAAGGAATCATTCATGTTCCAGCCTGAAGGAAGACAAGTCCGTTTATCGAAACGATCGCTCAACACCACCCCTGTTTACGGATTTTTCCTCGCAACTTTTCATCTTCACATTTCTAACAATATACTTTCGTCCATAGGGACTGCCATGAAAGAAGGTCCAACCAACTTTTTTTTCGGTAATATTACGCTTGTATAATACATTTTTCTGAAGGCATTGCAAGGACTGACATGCTCTGTTGTAAGATACTTGACTGCAACTGAGAATGTCTGTCATATATTCCGGCTGAAATTGTTGATTTTTATTTATGCGAAGCTATTCCTAGTGATTCAATGGCAATTTGAGTGTTTCCATTCATCCATCAATCCGTCCGTCGGTCCGTCTGCACACTCACCCATCCAACCATTCAGTCATTCATTCGCGGATGTCAGGGCACTCTTGTTTTCACCGTTTTATCTCGTTTAAATCAATTCTCAACGACATAAGCACAAAAAGGAACATCATCGACCGCTTTTTGCATGAATGACGTAAAGTGCCTGTAGTGCACATCATGAAATTCTTTCGCTCAGGCGTGTAGCCCGCACCCGCAACACAGGTTTACCGCTTTCGAGTAGGTGGTAGTCGTGATACTCAGACTGTTTTGCACATGAACTCATCCTGTCGTGTACTTCTCTATTTTGTCCTCGTCTACCTGCACCATATACTCGTGACCCTGCACTATATTGAGTAACCATATACCCAGCCTTCTTATATACCTGCATTGTATGAGGGAGCTACGACAAAAATTTACTGTATCTTATTCTGAGAAATTTTACAGCACAGTATGCATACATCACCATCCAGGGCGTTGTCCGCTGAACTGTCGTTTATTCTTCTTCAACTTCATTTTCAGAGATGCTCAAGCATACATCTAGCACAATGGATAAATGACCCGTAATATATGAAATTGCACGTTACAGGAAAGTCAACCAACACTGGCGTCATGGCGAATGTTTTGAGCTTCCGGCTTGAATGACACTTTGGAAGCTCTAAATCAAACATCACATTTTTGGCAACACAGGATCACGCTACAGATGAAAAGGCAGAAACGAATTCATCGAGTGGTACAGGAATTGTGAGAGTTTTATTTATCCGAAAATTTTGCTGCACGAAACTCGACATGGATATTTTTCAAGTGGTATAAGAGATCTCTTCCAACACAATGTAGTGGCTGTTGGTCTGCAAGTTGAACTAGCCTCGAAGTCCTAGATATGCACAAAAGAGAGGAAGATGAGAAAAATAAATCAGTTACAGTATTGCTCACAACAGAGCTATCTGTAGGTCACTGTGGGGGAAATGGCTGCTTAAAAGTGTGTGAGTGTAGGCCAGTTGGTGAACAATGATTCGCAAAGGTAACTGTGAAATCATACGGGGCACAGAAAGACACAGAACAAAGTGGAACATGTCTTCCGGTGCTCCATGTGGTTTCATTGTCACCTTTCCTAATGATAATGGGGGCTATTTATATTGAACATGAAAGCATTTGTGTGTTTGTATCATGGCAACCCCATGAAGGAAGCAGAACTGCAAACGTCATATACAATCATATATAGCATAATCAAACAATTTGTGAGAGCTGGAAACAGCCACTATGGTAGATTGGTTACAAAGGCTTTTATATGAGAATTAGAGATGCTGATATCTTGACACATTGATGAAGCGTGCTAGCTATTTCGGGTGTTTAATTACGTGTGTTCTGTAATTACTGATATCAACTAACATGAAAATTTCTGTGGAATCTGAACTGACCAATGCACGTTACATAATTTGATCAGCTTCCGCTACCTGACACAAGACTAAATATGCTGCTTGATAATTCTTGTCTGGCAGATGAGCAGACTTGGCAGACGCATCTAATGTTAAAGACTCGCTGAGCTTGATGATTTCCAAGGAACACTTATATAATTAGGTGTGTGAAATAGTAAACTGTCTTGTCCAATGATGCCTACGCAGAGAATTATTAGACTGCGCAGAGATGGGAGAGTCCAACTCCACGGCGGCTAACGAGCAGCATAAGCGACCACCTCCGTGTGTCTTCTCAGGAATATAGTTGTTTGCTTGGCACTGATCATATGTTCTAATTGTCTAAAAAACCTTTATCGGAACCAGTGCTCTCACGTAAACGATAACAGCTGTTATTACTTATACATTGAAGCCCTTCATTGCGAACAGATAACAGATATATATTTTGGTTCTAGCTTGGTTCCAGTTCTGGAAAGTTAGGAAGCTAGCTTTTCGGGTTCTCGTTCAGCACTGGCCCAAATTGTGATTGGCGTGTGGTGGTCGGTTAGGGTTCCGGTTCGGTTCGACAGACTGCTCAATACGTTACCTAATTACCCTTTCTTGTCATAGGAAGCCTTCGGTTTATTTAGAAACCACGTAAACTAAAGTATGGTATTCAATGCACTTGCCTCTGACACACCAGGAGCCGCCGCAAGGTTTGGGGCAGCACTCAAGCCCCCTGAGGGCACACTGCCTAGGTGTGCACCTCGAGAAGGAGCAGTCGCTGACCTGTCCCGACGTTGAAGGACAACGGCCCAGCACGGGTGCAGAGATGGCGCATAGGAGCATCAAAATGGCCAGGGTAGTTTTGCAGTTCATGGTGGAGAGAAGTGATGCGACTCGGTTCGTTTGCGTCAGTAAGGAAGACCTGCGAGTTTCTGGAAGCTGCCTACAAACTAGCTTGTCTTATAGGCATCACAGCCTTACCACTCGCTTGCATCGTCGTGCATTAGGCCGGTCCTATGCGAGATTTGTTGCCCCGCAGAGAGCCAAGTTGAGCGATTTTAATTTTGATTCGCGTTGAACAGGTTTGTTTCCCGGGTCGACCACGTGCGGATGAGTTGCCTTGTTTTGTTGAAATTAGTGCCAGCCCCAAGAAGACGGAAGGTTTGCTTGCTATGTCTGGCGTGGAGCAACACCGGTGACCGGCGGCGTCTGTGACGTGCCTTCTTGCCAGGGCGCGTAAATGCGATGCCATATACGCTGTGGGGGAGGGAAGGAAACGTTCTTTGCTGGAAGCCTGACGCCTCTTACACACCAGCATTCAATGTCAAGGCAGGATGCAATGAGCGACTCTATCGGCAGATACTGCTTGAGGAAAAAAAGGGGGCGGGGGAAAACCATAGTGGTTTTAGAGTTGCTCACCCTTTTCAACTACTGAAATACCGAATTGTAGAAATCAATGCTTCCAGGGCTGAAGCTTTTGTTATTTTTGTCATACTTAAGTTGTTTGACGCATTTAGGGGGAGGGAATGTCCATGCCAGGCGTCAGATGGTCGAACCTAAACACACGGTATAAACAAATATAGTTTCTCAATAATTGTGTCACTGCAGAAAACTTACGTGATCAGCTTATAGATGGATGTTGTATTGGGAACCCTGGCAACAAGAAAGCTTAATGTATGATCACAACTTCCTCACGCTGCACCTATTTGTGGCTTTTTGCGGTTGCTCCCCTGTTTCAAACACTTGCAGCACGCTGTAAAGAAAAATTGACTTGAGTTGAGTTGACTTATATACATGTACCAAAGGAGGTGCGCTGAGTTTGTTTCGCGGATTGGATCCACTGTCACCATATTAAGCCAATAGCCTTGTTTTTTTTGTGAGTTCAACAGCTAAATGAACAGTTACACCTGAAAACTGGTGAGATGAAGCGTTTCATGTCCCTAACTTTTTCAAATCACGTTGATATGCGCAAGATTAAAAAAAAAACACCTGTTGAATAGTTCAAGATGGCGGTTTCCTTATGTTTTACGCAAATTCTCCTTAAAGCCTAAGAATGTAGTACTAGATTTAGTAAATGATTTTGATATCTTAAAGTGCCAATTCAGTAGTTCTGATAAGTTTATAAAAATGCACAAAAGGAATACAGTGCACCTCGCGAGGATTCACAAGGATCGAAATTACATTCGACTATAAGAGGTTTTGTTTGAACCTCGGCCTTTTTATATAATATATGCTACAACCTAAATGCGCTCGAGCACGCGCATGCACTTGAAACCTACCACTCATTTACGTGCTCTGTGATTTCTTAGCGGTGAGTTGACTCTATCTATCTATCTATCTATCTATCTATCTATCTATCTATCTATCTATCTATCTATCTATCTATCTATCTATCTATCTATCTATCTATCTATCTATCTATCTATCTATCTATCTATCTATCTATCTATCTATCTATCTATCTATCTATCTATCTATCTATCTATCTATCTATCTATCTATGCACCTAGGACTTTTAGCTCTCCTGGCCGTTTCGACTATAGGATCTGTACCCAAATTAGTATGGCATAACATGACTGTATGACCAGCATAAGTGGCTAGTCATAACATAATAATCAAAACGTGTATGTCATGAATGTCATGGTAATGCTGCTATTACGGTTGTTTCGTTTACGTGACATAATGCAAAACTGGTATAGTATTACATGACTGCATGGTGAACATAAGTGAAGGGCCCTAACGTGGAAATCATGACATGCGTGTCATGTAAAACATGAATATATCTTATGCTCATGGTGTGCTCGCACGCGTTTCGTTAGCTTCACATATACCAAATATTGTGTTACGTGACGTGAATGGATGACGGAGGTATATGACGGGTGCAAACATGATGATCATGACATGTTTGTCCTGTAAGAAGAAGACTACATACCACGCTGATGATGCGTTCGCAGCCGTTTCGCTAGCTTCACATGTACCAAACACGGTAGTTCGCAACGCGAACGGACGACATAGGTAAATTATACATCCAAACATGATAACACGACATGCGTGTCATGTAATAACATGACTACATGCCACACTGATGATGCGCCCACAGCCGTTTCGCTGGGTTCGTATATGCCAAATTTGGTATTACGTCACGTGAATGGATGACAAAGATATGTGACTGGTATAAACGTGATAACCAAGAGATGCGTGTCATGTCAGAACATGATTGCGTGCCACACTCAAGGTGCCGAAACACTTCGACCTGACCCCGCGTGCGTGCGCGTCGGCTTTCGTTTCGTAGCGTCACGCCGGCGATGCCACGCCAGGCGCAGATTTGCCTGGCATATAGTCGCAGGCGCACGGCGCGCTGCGTGTCTTTGACGCATGCGCGTTTGATCGTGCCCGGTGTGCTTCTGCCACGAAGCTAAGCAGACGTGGTGCTGACTAGGTAACGCCGTCAGCGCGAAATTTAGAATGTCGCATTTAGCGTCCGACCACGGTGGCCTTGATCGCGTGCCCGATCCAGGTGGCCTTGGTCAGACTATAGAGTGCTCGCGTTTTGCTAGCGTAGCGTCGCTGCGCCCAGCGTGGGCGCGCGTCAACGTTACGTGCGCTCGCAGCCGTTTCGCTAGGTTGACATACACCAAGTTTGGTATCACGGCATGTGATTTCATGACGAAGGTATGCGACACGCCCAAACATGATAATTATATTATCTTGCCATCTAAAACATGACTACATGCTACGCTCATAGCGAGCTGGGGGCTGTTCTGCTAGCCGCACATATACCAAATTTGTTATCATGTGTCGTGAAAAGATGATGAAGGTAAATGACACGTCCAAACGTGATAATCATGACACGAAAGTTTTGTACGGCATAATTCACCTCCGTCTAGTAATGTACTGATTTTAGAGGAACATATCAACGTTCCCCATTCGTGCTTCACATATCAGCGGTTACCACTGTACGTGGGATCTGCCAATTTTTGTGTTTGTCTTGGATGTGGACAATAAAGTATTGTAAATATTATTATTATTTTCTATAAACCGCAAACGGGGAGTAGTTTTCTTAGCAAAAACGTCACTATTGTGGACGAGGCATGTGACTCTAAATATTAGACCAACCACACGTTTTGGAGCAACGCGTGATTTCATTGGTGGCTGAGTATTGTTAGCAAAAATAGGCATCTTCCGGGGGACAGAATCTGATCTAGATACAAATAAATAAACAATATAAATATTAGGCTCAACAAAAAATTCAATCTAGAACTTCACACTTGAAACACGTGTTGTGCACCACTTCAATGAAAATGAACTATAATGTTTGGTAGTGCGACGAGCCCCCTTTACACATCTATTATTGCATGGCAGAAGTGTAGAATCACACAAGCGTCGTACATTTTGTTTGGACAATGAGTGGCTGCTTTGAAGACCAAATGATTCCAGAGCACACAAGAGTAAGTAATCATCATTATCAGCAACATCATCAACAAAGTGCGTTTGCGCTTGAGACTTTCCGGATCTCAGAAGTAAGAATAATGCCCGAACAAGCATTTTGCATGGTGTACTTACAAAAAAGAATCGTCGGAGGGTTTGAAACTGTATATGTTACGCGCACAGGCGTACTTTTTCTTGCGGCAGGGTGGATGTGTCCGCCGAGAAATTAGGCAAAGCTAGCGAATGAGAAGGGGAAGACAATTAAGCTCGATTGCACTAACGCGTTCTCCTCTTGAAGGCGAACCTCAGGCACACTTGAAGTTCTCGAATCGGCTTATCGTTTTCTAAATAGAAGCCCGTCAATTGATGTACTCCAGTTTTACACAATCTATGTTGATTAAAAAGCTTTAATAAACAACACGTGGCTGACGTGGTGTGTTCAATACACCTGTTCTCCTGCAGAAATTGCGCAAATGAACAAGATACATTCATACGTGATTTAGCTGAACGAGGCACAATCTCGGCTTTCTTTCGTCAAGGTAGAAGCAAGTGTCTTCAACATTTTAAATATGGCTGAGGACTAAGACGCAACAATGTCAGGAAAAGTACGGGGAATGTTAGTATAATAATTTTAATGTAAACATGTAGAAAGAAAAGTGCTTGAAAAGATGGCTTGCCGCGGAGAGGGACCAAATTTGTCACCTTCAAATCACGCCTCCAGTGCTCTAACAACTGAGCTACAGCGGCGGTGATCGCCGCGTCTATTTTACGTTATACATGTGCATTTAAACACGGGAGCGTTAGTCGGTGCCGAGTAACAAACCCAGGGATAACTTTTCAGAGTGTGTGACAATGGCACATCCAGTTGCATGCAAAGACACTTCCAGTTATAATACAGTTGTATTTAAAGTTGAGCTAGTTTATACGGTTGCCTTTTTGATCACAGCGCAAAGAAAAAGAACAGGGAAACAAGAGGGATGCAAGCGAGAGCCGACTCGCAACTTAAGTTTATACTTGAAGAAAACAAGAACATGAAAAACAATCACAAATAGAGGCGTGTTGACATCAAGCAGAAGTGTCAAAAAGGAATGTAATAACTTACACAGAGTATCACTCGACGGCACATGTGCTCAGAAGATATGCGAACTCTTTTTCTGTGAGATATAGCGATGCCTCATTGACGCATGCTTCATTCATTCGTTCACAATAATAGCTTCTATCACTTCCCCAGTTATCGGGGATCTGTGCTTCGACAAAACCTTTGTATCGACAAAGAGAGATGAACAGCGACATGTGCTGCAGTGCGGTGCCAGATGCAAAGTGTTCAAATTCGTGAGCGAATTTCTGGGCTCTCTGCAACGCACAATAATGCAATGGCCGCTCTGCCTCTCACCCCCCCCCCCCCCCGTATGAATGCCCAATGCCCACATGTAACATTGATCTCATAAACGATACCGCATTTGCAGGGCACGAACGTGGAAACATGGTTGATTCCTCAGTAACTTTCTTTCTTGTCATTTTGCTCTATTTTAATCTGAGCCATTGGACAAATTCTGGTAAGTTTTCAGGAGCCCAAAAGACTGATCGTACTACATACCTGTGATTTCAGTTAAAACTTGGCTTAACGATAACGGCATCTTCCTACCCTGGTCAACCAACTGTTATCTATGTAAACACTCGAAACAACAAAACATGTATTCCTGGGCTGTCAGAACCACAGCTTCTACTGAAATGTGCTTCAGCTCACTTAAAAAAAATGGTTGCTCCTTGTCTGTTATGCAATACACTTCTTACTGGTATACGCATCGGTCAACATTCCTTAATATTAATTACAGCTCCTGCCACTCCACGGGTTGTTGAGAACAAAATAGAATTCGAACATGTTCACTACGTTGTTCACTCGGTTCATTACCCCTTATTTGAAAGTGTGGTGCGTCTTAGAGAGGTATATTGCATGCTTCCCGACTCACTAGTGTGAACTTGTGTGCTCCATAAATTGATCGGCGTGAAAAACGTTTACTATTATGTGGGCCTAATGATGACCGATGCTTTTTATGTATGTGAAAGTCGGAAATGAAGAAAAAATCACAGCATATCCACGAGGTGAATGACGATGAGTGGACGAAGCTCTGGAGGGAATCATCGGTTAACCATGAATCTTCCGTGTGATTCGCCAAGTCGATCATCATTTAAAGACGCGAGATACGCTGTGTGTGTATAACGTGCCACTTTGGCCTCCCGCTCGCTGGATTCCGTGCCGACCGGTTGTGCCCTCGCGATCTCCGACGTCAGCGTAGCTCTGGCCGACTGGGCTCGACCTACGTCATCTCCTGACGTCGACGACCTCCAACGGCCGTGTAGCTCTGGCCGACTGGACTTGCTCTACGCCATCTCCTGACGCCGACAAGAGCTCTCGCAAGTGGTGCCCCGTCCTCGGGCTCCTGTGACCGTGTTTTCATCTTTCCTATCTCTCCTATCCACTCGATATGTCGTCGCTCTCTGGCATACTTGTTCTCTCTCTCTCCACCTTTATTCCTATCTTTTTAATCCCTCCTCACCCCCATCCCTTGTGAGCTACTGTTGAGGTGTCAGTCGCTGAAGCAGACGGTTACGGGGCTCACTTTTCTCTTCCTTTCTCTCTCTTAGAACCACCTTGGGTCTCCCGCTCTCGTACGGCAGGATCTTGCCGGTGGCGTCGCACAGTTTCACTGCGCGCGTCTGGCTCGCGGACTCGCACATCGGCAATCTGTCTGCGAGCGCGCACTGCCACTGCCTTGTGCGCTGGCCACTCTGCAGCCTTGTTCATCCGGTGACTCCGAGCACGCGTAAACAGCGAACAAATTTTATTACAACGCCCCCCCTCCCTTGTGAACGTCGCCACACTAAATCGAACGATTGCCTTCCACCAATGACACGCACCATATGTGACATCATTGCTATTATTACATCTTGCATCTTTCATCATCAACGACAAGTGCCGCAATCTAGTTTTGCAACAACTCACATCCTATCACTAACTACAAGTACCGCCATCTAGTGAACACTACAAGTACCGCCATCTAGTTTTATAAAATCTCGCATCCTTCCATCATATACAAGTACTGCCATCTTGAGAACATCGCTAGAACTTAAATTGAGGCGGCCAGCTACTACTACAACTACATGCATCAGGAGACGTACAGGCCCTCGTCTTAAGGAGCTTCTTCACTAAAAAAAATATAGTGTGACCATGGCGCACCGAATAGAGTACCCGGTATATGTAGTTGTGAACCGAGAGATCGCGCGTTTGAGTGCCATTGTCAGAACGTTTTTTTTTTTGCTTTCACGTCTGATCATGCGCATTTTGTCACCGTCATTTCCGTGACGAAGCTAAGTTACTAAAAAGTGGTCGACTCCGACAAACAATTTCGTGTTTAAAAAAACTAAGGCGGTTTACATCTAGTCTGAAGGGAGTGCGGAGCTGGCGGCATGCTTTGTTTTTTCTTTGTGTTCCTCATCATATTATTGTTTGCTAGGTACTTCGTTTCTTTTGTGTTTTTTTTATTTTTACACTTTCTATTTTGTAGTTTTTCTGCCTGTTTCTCGCGCACTTCTCTTTCCTGTTTCTATATTTGGTCAGTTTTGGCGTATTTCCTAGCAATAGTAGTAATGTCCACACTTCATATAATCATAAAGACGCTCGAAGAACAAGAAAATGTAGCCTTTTCTTCGGCGCGAGCGCGCGCACAATATGCTACAGTTGCCAATGTCACATGTATTAGATGCGGAGCATCTAATACTCGAGGCTTGTAGTGCGGCGCCGTCCGCAAGCTTCCTCCTCCTTCTTCCACCATCTGTGCATCCCTTCCTCCTCTACACACCGCGCGCGCTTCACTCCTCCACCATCTGTGCACCCTTCCTCCTCTACACACCGCGTGCGCTTCTCCTCTTCACGAACATTCGCTAGCTGTATAATGTAGCGCGCATGCGCCGTCACGCTTCGAGAACATCGGCAGCTGACGCGCGCGCATGCGCCGTCGCGCTTCGAGAACATCGGCAGCTGATGCGCGCACATGCGCCGTTGCGCTTCTCCCCCTTCTCGAACATTCGACAGCTGACAGTGCATGCGCCGTCGCGCTGTATATATACTCAAGGTCGGTGCTCGCTCGCTCAGTTGCCGTTCGTCGGTTGGTTTGTACGGCGCGTCGACGTCCGAGGTCGCAATGATCGACGTCCCTTCGACCAGCGCCGGCCAAAGTGTTGGCGGAACCGCAACCAAGTCGTCGTCCGAAGACAAGGCAGCGCGGAGAAGAGCTCGCGACGCCGAACGTAAACGTCGGCGTCGAGCGGAAGATGCTCAACTTAGAGAACGTGAAGCCGCTGAGAGACGTCAGCGTCGAGCAGCAGCACCAGATTCGGCCACTTTGAAACGTAAGCGTAGACAAGAGGACCCAGACTTTCGAAAACGGGAAGCCGAGTGCAAGCGTCGGCGATGAGAGGCCGATCCTGATGCTGCCCGCGAGCGCAAGCGCGCCGAGGTATCACTTCCATCACACGAACGACAACGTCGACAAGAACATGGCCGACGAATTTGAACGTTTGCAGAAACACAGACTGGACACCGTCACCCAACGATACTGTCGCGCGCTCGAAGACGTTGACTCCGAGTCCCATTTCACCCTGGCACTGCTCAACACCCGGTCGCTAGGCGCTCACGCGGTTGACGTCGTGCGAGATCCCGTACTACGCAGAGTGGACGTGCTTTGCTTCACCGAGACGTGGAACGCCAATAACGTCGACGTCGCGGGATACGCTTCGGTCGCGCGCACGCACGGGTTCCAACGACCTGCGGACGGTGTGGGAATTTACGTCAAGCGTGACGTCAACAACGACGACGACTACTTCATTGACCTCCGACTACAGCCCGGCGTTCAACAACGCGCCAACGGCGAGCACTGCGTTGCTACCGTCTGTGGCGTCGACGTCATGACGATATACCTCGCGCCAAACCTCTCTCGTGCCGCCGTACAAAAGTACGTCGACGAGGCCGTGCAAGATTACAGAAAACAACAACCGCAACATCGACCGTTCATGCTAGTTGGCGACTTCAACGTCGACGTCATCAAGGACGACGATTGGATAGTCGAATACATGGCGTCGCGTCACTCGCTGAAACGCGCAACGCACGACGACTGCAAACACCACCAGCCGACCACCATTCGCGGAACCTGTATCGACCACGTCTTTGCAAATTTCGACCTACGACCGCTGCAACCCGATCCACTCACTCTTCACTTTACCGACCAAAAAGCCATCGTGCTCAAAGTTCGTCGCAATAAATAAACACCGCCCTTTCGCATACGTGTCGTACGTGTTCACTCATTTAACACCCCTCCTACAACCACGTTAACCAATTTAGCCAGCGACCCAAGTACGTCGCAATTTAACACCCCATTTCACAACCACGTTAACCAATTTAGCCATCGACCCAAGTAAACCGCACTTTAACACCCCGTTAACCAATTATATGCTCCGCATCCTCCTCAGTGTTCCCCCGAGGGAAGCTGCGGGCAATTTTTTTTTTGACTGCGTTTGTATACCCTTCAAGGCACTCGAAGGTTAAAAAAATGGCAGCATATCCACGGGGTGAATGATGGAAAGTGGGGCGAAGCATTCATCCGTCCATGCGCCCATCTGTGTTGACCGTCCATGCGTCCATCCGCCCGTCAGTGCATGCGTCTGTTCACGCGTCCGCACGTCCATCCGTCCGTCCGTGCCTGCATTCTTCCATGCATCCGCCTCTGCGTCTGTCCATCCCTGCGTCCGTCCATGCGTTCATCCATCCGTGCAGCTATCCGTGCGTCCGTACATGCATCTGTTTGTGTGTCCGTTCCTCCATCCAGTCAACCCTCCAAGTACTACAATCTCGCATCTTTTTATCATATATGCGTCCGTCTGTGTGACCGTCCTTGCGTCCATCCGCCCGTCCGTGTGAGCGTCTGTTCGTGCGTCCATACGTCCATTCATATGTCCATCCATACGTCCGTCCCTGCGTTCGCCTATGCATCCGCTCCTGCGTCTGTCCATGCGTCCATCTGTTCGTGGAGGCATCCGTGCGTCCGTCCATGAATCTGTCTGAGTGTCCGTTCGTCCATCTAATCAACACTCTAAGTGCCACCATTTCGCATCTTTTCATCCCATATTCCGCATATAGAAGCACCGCCATCTAGCGGACATTCCAAGGACTAAACGAGAGGTGGCACACGCACACTTTCTTACGGCTCGCGCTTCGTGTCTACTTCTCACCTTCAACCACCTCGAGTTCATGGTATATACTAGTTCACTGTATTCATGTTACTGCGGCCCAACGCTCGCTAAACCTTTCTAAAACCAAGGAGGTTATTCCCAGCGAGTATAACGTAGCAACCCTTTCTTGTCAGATAGTGCTCAACGAACATGCCAATGGATGCTAATGGGGAAGGAGAGACAGGAGAATTCGGCTTTTAGTTAACGCGGACGCTGCGAATTTTTTATTGTTCAACAACGCACAAGAGAAATCTCCCACCGGCACCACCTTGCAGGTCAATGCGTAAGACAAGTTACGCACTACTACGAGGGACGAACGGGTGCCGCTTTAAGGAGCTTCGCCCCTAAAAAGCAAGATTTTCAGGGGCGAAGCTCTTCATGGCGTGGCTTGTGCACCCCCCTTTGTCGTAGTGTGTAACCTGTGGCACACACCCGCATACCAGTGGCACATACCCGCCCTCGAGCATATATAGGCATACCCTCATGGTACGAAAAACGTAGCATGGTGTCGTTGGCACATTCTCGGTGTTAACAAAGCGCTGACAGCAGAAATGTGGTACGTACTCTCATTTAGTGCTTGGATTGTCCACTGGATGGCTTTACTTGTGTGTGATGAATATATGACAAAAAATTGGCAGATCCCACGTACTGTGGGAATCGATGATATGCGAAGCACGTATGAGGAAGGTTGATATGTCACTTCCTTACGAGGTGGAGGTAAATTATGGCGTACACGACTTCCGTGTCATGATTATCATGTTTGATGTGTCGTTTACCTTCATCATATATTCACGTTACGTGATGCCAAATATAGTATACGTGAAGCGAGCGAAATGGCCGCGAGCACGCTAATAACATGGTATGTCTTCATGTTCTTCGATAACATGCGTGTCATGTGAAACATGTTTTCAACAGTTATATATCTTTGTCACTCATTGACGTCACGTGACACAAAATTTGGTTTATGTGTAGCTAGCGAAACGGCCGCGAGTGCATCATGAAGGGCCCAATATACCCCCACGTGACGCTGACATGCGCGCACGCTGGGCACAGCACAGCTATGCGTCAGCAAAACGCGAGAACTCAAAAGTCTCACGTCCCGCGTGACCAGCGTCCATCTGCGCGGCCCGATGGTAGCCAGCACGAAGTGCGACATGCTGTATTTCGCACCGATGCCTTATCGAGACAGCACTGGCGTGGCCATGCCGCCGTGACGCAACGAAACGAACGCTGGCGCGCACGTGCGCCCTGTCACGTCGAAGTGTATTGGCGCCTTGACTTAGGCGTTTGGTCGTGTTGTCACATGACACGCATCTCATAATTATCATGTTTGCACCAGTGATATACCTTCATCCATTGATGTCACATAATACCAAATTTGGCATATAAGAAGCTAGCGAAAAAGCCACGAGTGCATCATCAATGTGGCATGTAGTCATGTTGTTACATGACACGAATGTCGTGATTTTCATATTTGAATGTGTTTTTTACCTATGTCGTGCATTCGCGTCACCTAATACTGAATTAGGTACATGTGAAGCTAGCGAAACGGCAGCTGCGCATAATAAGTGTGGCATGTAGTCATGTTTCACATGGCACGCATCCAATGTTTATCATGTTTGCATCAGTCACGTACCTTCGTCATCCATTCACGTCCCGAAATACCAAATATGTTATAATTGAAGCTAGCGAAATGGCCGCCAGCGAATCATGAGCGTGGCATGCAGTCATGTTGTTACATGACACGAATCTCGTGATTATTATGTTTTCACCAGTCACATACCTTCGGCATTGATTCACGTATCATAACACCAAATTTTCTACATGTGACGCTTGCGAAATGGCCATGAGCGCATCATAAGCGAGTCATGTAGTCATGTTTCATGACACGCATGTCATAATTTTTATGTTAGGGTCTGTCACTTGTGTTTGTAACAATAGATAAATAGATAGATGTCTACTCGATGGCGAAATTGAGCCTGTCGCTTCCACTAAAGCGCATGCGCAGATGATCCCGGCCCACGTGCCATTTATTGCAGGACTGAGCGAGGAAGTGGTAACGCAGCAGCTTTAACATTCCTATCTTCACGTGGTACCGCAGCAGCGAGGCTCCGAGCGAGTCACGCAGCGTGACCTCACGCCTACAGCAGTAGCACACCGACTGCGCAAGGCCAATATGACGTGACGGTTTATCTTCGAATATACGTATATCATTACAGAACACATACTTGGGCTGCGCAAAAAAGACACGGACAAAGGAGAGGGAAGAACACGGGCGCAAACTTCAACTGTGTTAACGAAAGACCAAAGCCGCTCTATAGGATCAGACAACAGCCTGGCACGTGCGTATACGTCACAACAAAAGTGAAGAAAGATACCCGTACCTATAAAAAAACATCCAGAGTGACAACGCGTAGATACAGTAGATGGTGATTAACAATCTAACCAAGATCAACAAAGGCTGCGCACAGACGGAAACCCAAAGGACAGTGGACTGTCCCATAATACCGCTATGTTTCAATACCTAAAGCCTCCATAGAAAATGCAGCCGCCGCAGTCGAGACTCTATCCCGCGACCTGCGGATCAGCAGCCGAGTACCTTTGCCACTAAACCACAACGACGGGGGAAAACACGTTAGGGTTGCTTGCTGGGCAAGTTGGTACATAGTTTTGGTACCAGCACCACCAAGTGAAGCAAGAGAAACCAATACAAGAAAAAATAGATGGGACAGAAAAAATGCTGGGACGCTGGCATTCCTTGTCTTCAGAAAAGAGCCATCGTCGCCTTTACGCAGTATCTTGGAGAATCAAATATTTAATCGAAATAATAACCTAACGTATGTGATGTCCCGTTCATGCTAAATGAATGGTGTAATATTTAGATAGCGTGTTTTGCATGTGTAATCATTTAGTTTGGTTTAAACTGACCTTGCGTGTTGAACGTACGTGCGTATGAACCTATTAGGCGTCTGAATTGAGCAGTGACGTTTGGCTATTGTGTACTCTCACACCGTATGTTCAACTGTCTTGCATTTTGATTTCGTATTGTTTATCTTACGACATATCTTGTCTGCTAAGACAAAAGAAGTCGCCAGTGCCACTATAATGGCGCAAATCTCCCCTTTATCATCATTTAAATAAAAAAATCAGTGTGTCCGTCTGTGTGTCTATCCGTTCGTGCATGCGTCCATGCGCCCGATCGTGTTCGACAAAGCAGATGGCACGCGGACAACACGGACGAGATGGGAGCCAATTAAGCCGACCGCAAGCGTCTTCGACGCGCCCACTGCTCTGCTTCGTCCATGCCCCACCAACAATCCACCGCGTACGATTTCTATCCAGGACACTGAGAGAGACCCTCATCCTCCGCGCACTCAGGCAAAGCGCACGCAGCAACTAATCGGAGAGTTGCAGCACCTCGGAGAGTAGCAGCATTTCCCTGTCCGATTCTTCGTCTTCGTCCACCCGTTACCTGATTTCCCTGCGGCTGGAGCACCAACCAGGTGCTAATCAAAAGGCAGCCGAGCAAAATGGCTCGAACCACGCAACATCCACTATATTGGTACGAGGATTAATTATGGATTCGTAGGGTTGATTTCATGGGTTACGTTGGCCACTTGGCGTAAGATGCGGTAAGGGCCTGAATGGCGTGAGAGTAACTCTGCGAATGTTTAACGCTGTGCGAGGGAGACCAAAGCAAGACGAGATTACCGGGTGTGAAGTGGTCGACACGATTTCGGGCGTCATACATGCATCCTCGGGCGTCATACATACCAGGGGACGAATTGCAACTCATGATTACGGAGTTAGACAGGGAGAGCAGAAAAGTAGGTCTCAAAATTATTCTGCAGAAAACGAAAGTACTCTACAACAACCTAGGGAAAGAAGAGCACCTCGGGATAGGTAATAGTGCACTTGAAGTTGTAAAAAAAACTATGTCTACATAGGACAGGTGATAACCGCGTAGCCGAACCACGAGACTGAAGTAACTAGAATACTAAGAATGAAGTGGAGCACATTTGGCAAGCACTCTCATATCATGACAGGTAGATTGCCACTATCCCTCAAGAAGAAGGTACATAACAGCTGCACCTTGCGGTACTTAGCTACGGAGCAGAAAGCTGGACACTTCCAAAGAGGGTTCAGCCTAAATTGAGGACGACAAAGCGAGCGATGAAAGGAAAAATGGTAGGTGTAACCTTAAGACCCAAAAAGAGAGCAGGGTGGAGTAGGGAACAATTCGGCGTTAAGGATATCATTGTTGAAATCAAGAAGAGGAAATGAACGTGGGCCGGGCATGTAGTACGTAGACAGGATAACCGCTGGTCAATATGGGTAACTAGCTGGATTCCCAGCGAAGACAAGTGGGTTAGGGGGAGACAGAAGGCTGAGTGCGAGATGAGATTAAGAAGTTTGCGGGTATAAATTGGCAGCAGCAGGCACAGGACAGAGTTTACTGGCAGAACATGGGAGATTCCTTTCTGCTGCTGTGGACGTAGTCGGCCTGATGATGATGTTGATGATGACATGCTCTTCTTATTGTCCTGAGAGTCCACTAGTTATCTTTAAGCAATTTGGCGTGCATCTTGGGCCTTCTTTATTGCGTCCTGAGTGTGCTCAGGCGTGTCATTTGGTCCGGTTGGCATGAGCACTTAAAAAGGTAATGCAGGTTCACGGTCAAACAACCAAAAAAAATGAAGAAAACCCAGCGGTATCGTCTCTAGAGGAATTGTATGCCAATATAACAGACGGTAACCTAGTGTCGAAATCGCAGTAGTTGGCGGGGACACACATAAAGAGCAAGTCAGTAAGAATGCGGTTGAGGTGCTCTAATCGTTTGAAGATGGTAAGCAGTCTGAAGCGTGTGTTAAGCGGCACAGGAGTGGAGAAGGTTATAACCACTTGGAAAGGAAGTAGCTACCTCGGTCAGTAAGAAGCTGCTAAGGGACGCCATGGTGCAAGATGACGTTCGCGAGTAGGAAATCGGCAACATGAGTTGAACAGCTGGTTCGAAGGCCCCACGTGATCGTGTATCGGGTAGCATATGTGGTTGCTATTGCAATCCATCGATTTCCCGCAGCTGACAAAGGAAAAGAGCCAAACAGGACAACACGAACACAGCAGAATTGGTCTGTTGGGATGTGAAATAGCTGCGGGCGTCGACTGGTATTTGTTTTTTTTCATCTTTGAACAAAATTGCAGGCTGTACATAGCGGCGGACGTTGCGGTACATACCAGGCCAAAAGAAGCACCGGCGAATTCTATCATAGGTCCGTGACACGCTTAGGTGACCGTCTATCGCTAAAACCTGATGGTGAGCAAGAACAATCTAATTCAATTGGAGGGAATCGCGGCCGCCAGAACGCATATTGGAACGGTACAATGCACCGTCATGAAGCTCAAACATTGGAAGGCAAGGGTCGAGCATCAATGATGTTAGCTTTCGAATAGTACCGTGCATTAAGGTGTCCCGCCGTGGCTAGTTTGCAATGTCGTGAAAAGCGTATCGAGAAAGAACGTTGGAAGTTAGGATGATTTTATGTGAGTTGTCGCGTGGTAGGTCGACATGATATTGGTATGAGCATTAGGTATTTTGATGTAAGCGGCTGGTTTTTTATAGGACAGAGTAGTCGAATTCTTGAAGCCGTATTGCCTAACAGCCAAGGTGTCCTGAAGGCTGTTTCAGGGACGAAAACCAGCCCAAAGCCTGGTAATCAGTGGTAACTGTGAATGGCTGGCCGTACAAATAGAGACGGAATTTTCGCATGGCCCAAACGAGTGCCAGAAATGGCGTTCACTGACTGAATACATTTATTCAGCAGGCGAAAGAAGGTGGCTGGCGTTGGCAAAAACGCGGTCGCGTCCTTGTAGCTTCTGGGCCATGACTGCACCGATGCGCTAGCCACTAGCGTCGGTACGTACTTCTGTCGGTGCTGAGATGCCAAATTGAGCGATGATAGGTGAAAAAGTAAAGTGAGTGAGTGAAAACATTTATTGAAAAAAAGAGGAGAGGTGCAGCCCGTAAGAGGCTTCATAGTGGGTGGAGTCCTTATTTCGGGACCCCATTGGTGACACTTGCTAACCTAGCCCCCTGGACCAGGGCCCTTTGGGCTTGATTATCTGAGCAACATAGCAGGGTCGCCTCCCACTCCTCTCTGGTTGGGCTAAGGTTAGGGGAAAGAGCTGAGTTGAGCTGGCAAGCCCCAACGATGTGGTAGGTGTCAGCCACCTGCCCGCAGTATTAGCACTTGCCAGTGAAGGAGGAATCAAAATGTTGCATGATTGCCGGGCACAATAAAGTATTGGTGAAAAGTCTCAGCAAGATGTGCTCACTCGCCTTCCCCAGCCCCTTTGCAGGAGGTGGGTATAAACGATGCTGATCTCTGTATTAGGTCGTAATATCTTTGAATGTCAGCAGCTATGCGCCTTCGGATTGCATGTACTCAAGATCTAAGCGTGATGCCCAGTGAACGAGTGTTCGGGCCGCCGTGTTTGCAGCTTCATTCCCCATTAGGCCATGGTGGCCTGAAGTCCAGACTAGGCAACGAGGGGTAGAGGCGATTCCCTGGTTGCTATAGTTCTGCAAAGTTCCTTCCGCTAGTGGTGTGATCCAACTAGCTTCATAATTTTGACATGCCCTACGCGAATCTGATATGATATGTTGAGATGGATGGTCGGAGGCAGCTGGGGCGATAGCTACCTCTTCCGCTTGTGTTGTGCCAGGAGCTTTGAAAGTGAGTCTATCTACTTGCTTTTCCTCGTGAATTATCGCTGCCGTATACCATCCCCCGTAGTTAGAACCAGCCACACCCACGTAGAAGACTCCGTGTTTATTGCCATAGTGATGTTGCAAGGCGTCTGCCCTTGCCTGGCGACGACCACTATTGTCTTCTGTATCCATCTTTGTGGGGAAGCGTCAAACTCTGGTGGCGCGTCTCCAGAGTTCAGGCACTCGGACCCGCTCCGGAGTGTGAAAGTCGTGTTTCAAGTGAAGCCGGTCCTGGAGATGCCGTCCCGACTTTGTCTGTGTTAGACGTGTGTATTGGTTTGTGAGGTGTGCTTCCTTAGGCTCCTGAAAGGTGTTCACTACTCCCAGCGCGAGAAGTCGTGCGTTAGAAGTTGTGGCAGGTAGGCCAAGGGCCCTCATAATGACTTTGCGGGTGATTGCCTCGACTTTCCCTGCATTATGCTTGCGCAAGTAGAGATAGGGAACCGCGTATAAAACACGGCTAATTACGAAGGCATGAGCTACACAGTATGCTTGCTTCTTAGTCCCCCTTTCTTGCTGGAGATGCGTCAGCCACACCAGATTTTGGAACGCATCTACTTGCCCTCCGTTGAAGCCATCATTTTTCTTGAGAAGTTGAGTGAAATGATTTCAGATGTTAGCAAAGTTCCCAACAAAGGGATGGAAGTAAGAACGGAGGCCAAAGAAACTGTGAATATCTTTAGATTAGGTTTGTACAGGGAAATATTTTACTGCCCGCATTTTCCCTCCATCAGGGCAAACGCCAACAGAATAAACGAGATATTTGAGCACAGAAGCTTTAGGATGACCGAAGTGGCACTTTGTCGAATCGCAAATGCAATTGGTCGTTCAGCAACCGAGTCTTCTCTATGGGCGAAAAAGACACCAACGCCATACGGTAACGTATCACACACAAGAACAACTGGTTTCTTGGAGTCGTAATGCACCAGCACTGTTTCTGAAACAAGTAGCTCCTTGCTACTTTGGAAAGCACATTCGTGATCTTAACGCCACTCACAAGACACCTCGGCTACAAGCAGCTCGTTCAAGGGATGCAACACACTAGACAGCCCCGGCAGAAACCTGCGGTACAAGTTGACTAGGCCTAGGTAGCTTTGTAATTACTTGACATCTTCGGGTCTAGGTGCCTTCAGCACGGCCTCTACCCTTGCACTGTTGGGTTGAAACCTCACAGCCATGAAAACGTCCCCCAGGTATTCAACTTGTTATTCCACGAAGGTCCACTTATCAAGCTTCAATTTTTGCCGAACTTGCTTTAGTAGGCCTAGGACTAGGACCAGGTTTCTTAGATGGTCCTGGTCGTCACGTCCAGCCACAAGAATGTCAATTAAGTACACCACAACGTGTCTGAAACCTTGTAGCAAGTTTTCCATCTCCTGCTGAAAAGTTTAAGGAACAGATGTGACGCCTAAAGGCAAACACGCGTATTGGTACAGTCATTTTGGTGTGTTGTTACCACCTTGCGGTATGCCTCGTGCAGTTCAACTTGCAAATACGCATCCATCAAAAATCAAGTCCATTTTGCTGAATTTCTCACCACCGCTAAAACGGCTAAACAGGTCTTCAACGCGCGGTTCTGGGTATTTTCAGGCACTGTCACGGGATTAACAGCGACTTTGAAGTCGCCACATATCCGAATTTGGCCACTCCGCTTCAAAATAGGCACAATAGGCGCAGCCCATTCCGAAGTATTAACGGTACGCAACACTCCAACTCGCCCCATGTGCATTAGTTCCTCGTTGACACGGTAGATCATTGTGAACGGAACAGAACGAGGCTTGAAGAACCACGGCTTCACGTTGTCTTCGATAGTTATTTTCGCGGAAACCCCCTTGAATGTTCCCAAGGCGCCGTCGAAAACACTCGCATACTCAGCGACGAGTCCCTCAACTGAAGCAATAGCCTTAACGTTCATCACATTGCGCAGCAAGATTCCGAGGCCTCTCATCCAGCCACGCCCCATCAGGGACGGGCAGCGTCTGGAGACGACGTACAACACGTCCCGGCACTCATGGTTTCCCAGTCGTACAGTCGCAAGCAGGCTGCCTTGCACCGGGGAAAGGTGACCTGTGTAACCATTGAGCATGACGCTTGGCGATTCCAGACGACATGACGGAAATATGGGATGACATTTCTCTTCCGAGACGACAGAGACGCTTGTTCCAGTGTCGAGTTCTATAATAAGCAAAGTTTCATTCATGGCCACCTCAACCCGGTACGGGCTACCGTCATGATCCGGAACGTGCCCTTGCCACATTTGGTAGACTTGTGGTACCGGTATCTCATAGCGGCTTTCTTCATCGTCTACGGGGTGGATTGACTGTTGCTTCCGGGATGAAAACGCTCAGCCGCTCGCGCTCGTAACTGTAACTGACTTGCTCTTGCATACTCGCGCCAGGTGCCCCTTGCTTCGACACTTGGGAC
Source organism: Rhipicephalus microplus (assembly GCF_043290135.1). Classification (NCBI taxonomy): domain Eukaryota; kingdom Metazoa; phylum Arthropoda; class Arachnida; order Ixodida; family Ixodidae; genus Rhipicephalus; species Rhipicephalus microplus. Next base: position 188,694,308 of record NC_134703.1, read on the forward strand.
AGACGCTACTTTCATCTCGACACTGCGGCGCCAGATGCTCGCCTCCGAAGCGGAAACTGGTTTATGCTTCTGATTTTATGTATCACGTAACACGGCATTCGTCAGTGATCGCAGCAGTCATATAGGCATAGCTGTTCACAGCGCGCGAGAATCCTCGTACGCCGCTTCCATCGCGATAACGGTCATCTTTGTTGTATCAAGAGTCAAATCTGGTGACTACTACAGTCGTCGCTTTATGCCTCGTCGTTGATGCCAGCCACAATGCGTTGACGGAGCATAATGTCTTGAAAAGTGCCGAAGGTACAATCGTCAGCAAGTTTGTTCAGGCTAGCGAAGAAATCCCCAGCCGTTTCACCAGAATGACGTATTCTTTAAATAAACTTTAACGTTGCCACCATTAACGATGGTCCCGGCGAAAAATGCGTCTTCAATACGTCAAGGATCGTTGACAGGCTTGTTTCTGACGGCTTAGTCGGTGACAGCAGGCTCCGCAGAAATAAATACGTGGCCGTGGTTCCTAACATGTCATGTTGTTACATGACACGCATGTCGTGATTATCATGTTGGGATGTGTCATTTACCTAGGTCGTCCATTCGCGTTGCGTACTAACGAGTTTGGTACATGTGAAGCAAGTGAAACGGCCGCGAGCGTATGATGGGTGTAGCATGTATTCATGTTGTTACATGGCCTGCATCTCATGTTTATCATGCTTGCACCAGTACATACCTTCTTCGTTCATTCACGTCCCATAATATCAAATTTCCTATAACTTAAGCTAGCGAAACGGCCGCTAGTGCATTATGAGCGTGCCATGTAGTCATGTTATTACATGACACGCATCTCATGATTATCATGCTTGCCCCAGTTACATACACTCGTCATCCATTCACGTACCGTAATGCCGACTTTGTTATATGTCACGCTAGCGAAACAGCCGCGAGCGCATCATAATAGTGGCATGTAGTCGTGTTGTTACATGACACGCATGCCATGATTTTCATGTTAGGGTCTGCCGCTTGTGTTCGCCATGCAATCATGTCATACCATATCAGTTTTGCAAAGTGTCATGTGAACAAAACCAACGCAAAAGCTCCAGGAGCATGAAATGTATATCATGCCTTTCATAATATACATGTCGTAACTTTCATGTTATGACCTGTTAGATATGTTCTTCGTACAGTCATGTTATGAGATACCAAGTTTGGTATTGATACACTTGTCGAAACGGTCAGGAAAGCTAAATGTCATAGACGGCTAGATAGATAGATTTATTGATAGATAGATAGATAGATACATAGTAGGATAGATAGATAGTTAGATAGATAGATAGTTAGATAGATAGATAGATAGATAGCTAGCTAGCTAAATAGATAGATAGATAGATAGATAGATAGATAGATAGATACGCTGAAAGTCGCGGAAGTACACAAAGAAAGGCTTCGCATTTAAAACACTGCTCTTCATTACTACGCACTCATCTTTTATAGTAAGCAGCTGACGTCGTTACACGATGCATATTACACATCACATATCAGCGCGTGTTGCAGTGGCCATTATGTTACACAGTGATGCGTGTACGTAGCGGGGCACCGCCTGGACCACGAATGGAGCACACGTTGTCCATGTCAATGTTGACCAATTCCTGCATAACGATGGTCTGGACTAGGGAGACAGTGACGTGATAGCTGCAGGAACTGGGGGAGGGTGGCGCAAGTGGAGTTGTGGCTTTTATTTGCCGGCGGGTGGTACGGACATCTCCGGCGGGTGGTACTTAGGGTAGGTAATAACCGCAGAGCCGATCCACGAGATTGAAGTAACTAGAAGAATAAGAACGGGGTGGAGCACATTCGGCAAGCACTCTCAAATTATGACAGCTATATTGCCACTATCCCTCAAGAAGAAGGTAAATAACAGCTGTATCTTGCCGGTACTTAGCTACGGAGCAGAAACCTGAAGACTTGCAAAGTGGGCTCAGCCTAAATTGAGGACGACGCAGCGAGCAATGGAAAGAAAAATGGTAGGCGTAACCTTAAGAGACAAGAAGAGAGCAGAGTGGATTAGTGGACAAACGGGGGTTAAGGATATCATGGTTGAAATAAACAAGAGGAAATGGACAAGGGTCGGGCATGTAGCGGGTAGACAGGATAACCGCTGGTCATTAAGGGTAACAAACTGGATTCCCAGAGAAAGGAAGCGGGTTAGGGGGAGACGGAAAGTTAGGTGGGCAGATGAGATTAAGAAGTTTGCGGGTATAAATTGGCAGCAGCAAGCACAAAACTGGGTTAACTGGCGGAACATGGGAAGGGCCTTTTTCCTCCAGTGGACGTAGTCAGGCTGCTGCTGCTACTGCTGCTGCTGATGATGATTGTACGGACATCACCAAGACTTGCCGTAGAAGGCTGGCGAAGGTCTTCACAAGTGGACGTTGTGGCCGTGTTCGGTAGGTGGGCGAACTGGTGGAAACACGGCAGCTCTTGTCTTCTTCTAATGGCCGACATTCAAAAACGATGTCCTGCTTCGTAGATGAATTCTTCAATAGAAGAAGGTGGAAGGCATAATCTACTATGCCCTTAATAACATGGCCAACCCTATCGGCTTCGGGCATCTGCGAGTCCGTATAGTGGCACAAAGCGAATTCCTCCTGACTGTACGCAAGGCAAGATTTGGTGCATGTCTGAATTCGACGTGTGAGCTCGTTTTTGGTGGCGTGCTGACTTCCCACAGGCCTGCCGAATAGCTCTCGAACTATTTGCTTGGATAACTCTCAGCTGATAAGCTCTTCATTGTGCGTTTTTGCCAGACCTTTGCAGTGCGCCTGAGATAGAAAATCACGCTGGCCAGCATGAGCGCTAGCTCGTGTCGCATACGTACGCCCCCTCGATCGTGTAACTTCAACGCCATCGGTGCGAGAAAAGTACCTAGATCTCTCGGAGGATCCCAGAGGAGGGTGGACAGGCTGGTTGTACAAGGCACAGTAGCCGGTAAAGGGCCGGTATTGTGCACTTCGGTCGCCAAAGAACAGGCATTTAGGCAGCTACGACGCTTCCTTTTGTGTGAAGTGAGTACCCAGCACCTTCCACCAAAGATATTATGGGGAGAAAAATTAAGTTTACTCATAAGACACACAAACTCAACTTAGTGGTGGAAAAATGGCGCCCAGCTGCTTCTATTGATGATGATGCCTTTCAATATGGCTCATACGCACTAAGAGGCAGCGGCCTAGAATTGATTTCATGAGTAATGAGACACCACCTTGCACGCAGGGTCCGTCAAGATCATAGTCTTCTCTTTCCTCAACCTTCGGCTGTTATAATATATGCATGAAATGCTGCTGAGGAGGCCCTCGAAATATTCTTTGCATGCACCTAAATCTAAGCACACGGGCCTCAGGCATGTTAGCCTCTATCAAAAATGCCACCGCCATGACTGCTTCTGGTACTTCCGGCTCAGCGGTAGAGCATCATAACCTCAAGACGACCGTCGGGGGTAATTCTGGCTGACGTCTGCAAAAGCCCAATGCAAGGTGCACCCTCCCGTTAACACTGAAAAAAATTCATGCAGTCACCATTTTTCTAATAATCGCAATATTTCACACATCCCTAATTGTTAGGGCACATCACCTTCACAGGTTGTGGATAACTACAAAATAGGTCCCTGAATCTTTTGCAAAACGCATCCTCATTGAAAATTATTTGGTAGTGCCATGAATTCATGTATTCTTAACGTTCAGATTTATCAAAGTCTGCAAGCATCTGTCCTTAGGCCAGTGAGAAGCTATACTTCGGAGTGCACAACAGCAGATTCGAAACCGCGAGAAGTTCCGAGAACATTTGATTTCTTTTCCACAATACTGTGTATAAAAAATTATCTCATGGGCAAAGAAAGTGAAGGAAAATAAAAAAAAAACATGGACAGCTTTGTGGTAGGTTCTGCATAAGCATGATTCTGTTTTTTCAAGGCAGGACTACACAGAAGGGAGCTCGAAGCGAATGCATACGTTGCATATATCGGAACCAATGCATCAGCTTAGTCCTAAAAGGATGGCACCTTCGGTGACCCAGCATGGGTGCTAACTCATCAATAGACGAAGAGACATTCCTTAGAAAAAAACAGCACTCAATAGATGGATGAACGTCTTTACAGGTATGTCTTTGCTATGAGCACAGGATAGGGTCGTGATTGTACCGGGAGTGAGTCATGGTAGGAATATGTGTGTGTCTTACAGTAACTCAGATTGTAAGCGAAATGTACATAAAACAATGTACACTAAAAACATTTTTTGAACGTGGGATAGGCTACTGTGGGAAAGTTTACTCCGGTTTGTCTATTTTCTGCTACATTAAATTTTCACCATGAAAATGTTCTATGCCAGGTCCAGAAAGACATCCGTGACGTATTCCTCATGGAAATGACGTCGAAAAAATGTGCAGGACTAAAGGGCGAAGAAAACAAATTCATCAGAAGAAGTCACAACAACCCCTCGGTCCGCGATGACAGATGGCGGGTATGCTATCCACTGCACGCCGTTGACATATAGTGGAGAATTCATAAGCGCACCTTTTAAATGCGAAGCGCTTTTCTGCGTCCTGCAGGTACTGTCTACGTAAAATAAAAGCCGAACAGTGACAAGTCTTTGCGATAGTACAGTGCATGCCGTCCACTTATCACAATGGACTGGTGCGTGCATGCTAATCGGGAGCTCTGCGCATACATCCGTGACGGTCCACGCTGATAAGTGGATGGCACGCACTATACCTTCGCGAAGGCTTGCCGCTCTTCGGGTTTCATTTAACGCGGGTAGTACTTTAAGTATCTATCTATCTATCTATCTATCTATCTATCTATCTATCTATCTATCTATCTATCTATCTATCTATCTATCTATCTATCTATCTATCTATCTATCTATCTATCTATCTATCTATCTATCTATCTATCCATCTATCTATCTATCTATCTACCTATCTATCTATCTATCTATCTATCTATCTATCTATCTATCTATCTATCTATCTATCTATCTATCTATCTATCTATCTATCTATCTGTCTATCTATCTATCTATCTATTTATCTATCTATCTATCTATCTATATATCTATCTATCTATCTATCTATCTATCTATCTATCTATCTATCTATCTGTCTGTCTATCTATCTATCTATCTATCTATCTATCTATCTATCTATCTATCTATCTGTCTATCTGTCTGTCTGTCTGTCTGTCTATCTATCTATCTATCTATCTATCTATCTATCTATCTATCTATCTATCTATCTATCTATCTATCTATCTATCTATCTATCTATCTATCATTCTAACTGCCTAGGTCTCGGTGCTCTCTTGATCACTCCCTTAACTTGGAGTAAACAACTACTTGTATTGAAACGTAAGATGGTCTGAGAAATACCATTCGCTCCTGATGTTATGTTAATGTCACGATCTCGTCACCTACGTCGTCAAACATTTTCCACCATGTAGTGGCACCTACCCGGGAAGGGGTATGTGCCACTGGTATGCGCCTCAAGGTTTTGACAGTTTGGACAGTTTGTATCGACCCAGGAAGGGAGAGAACACACATGAGTAATTTTTACGCGTGAGCGTTAAGAAAGTCCTGACATCGGCAGCGATGACCCGATGGATGCGTATAATAAATGTCGGGGTCCCAGCAGAAATCGAACCCTAGGATTCTTCGTAACAATCAAGTATTCTACCACAAAACCACGCCATGGGTCTCGGAACTACGAAATAGAAGCAAATATTCGCAAAACATTCGTTCTGGCCGCAGTGCTGACAGTCTAATTTTATAATCATTAGATATGTACTAATATGATGCAGCTGTCACGTCGGGTTAACGCCAATTTTAGTTAGGTGCCACCCGCTGAAGTTGATTTATGAAGGTGTGTCCAGGACTACTGCGCTTGCAAGCGCTGGCGCTTAATATTGGCTATACCACTTCTGCAGGGGTTGATTCATATTGCTTTCCGCGTCATTTCGCAGCTCAGGCAGTGTTGTACGGAATGGTGTTCCAAAAAACGATCCAGTTCCCTTTAGGAGGTACGGAAGAACGCCACCATTACATTGAGAATCTGTGGAACTGAAACGGTATCACGTTACATCTACGACGGAACGGCACGGGAACGGCTTTCCTTTTTTAAATGTTCCACGGCATTCACCCGGCACATGCACGCATGCAGCTCATCATGCAGGAAAGGGCGGATGGCCGACCACGTGAGGCACACGGCTATGCTGTGTCCTGGTTTTACGCGATACTGTTAAAGAGCTCGTTTCGCAGAAGTTACGGTGTCGGCATAGGCGTCGGTGTCAGCGTCGGCAGAAAAAAATTACGGCATATTCACGGGGTGAATGATGATGAATGGGCGAAGCTCCGGAGGGATTCATCGGTAAACTGTGAATCTTCCGTGTAATTCGCCCAGTCGATCATCATGTAAAGACGTGAGAAACGCTGTGTGTGTATATACACAAATCAACTTTTATTTGTTCTTAGACGATGGATGGCTTGCGATGTCCCTTGCCTCGCGCGCTCGCACATCGGGATTCTGTCTGCGAGCGCGCGCTGCTGCCGCCTTGCGCTCTCTCCACTGTGCAGCCTTATCCATCCGGCGACTCCGAGCGCGCGCCAACAGCGAACGGATTTTATTACAACGCTCCCCCTAGCTTACGTCGCCGCACTAAATCGAACGATTGCCAGCCGGATGTGCAGGAAAGTTCTGGATTTCGACAATGACCGTATGCTGAAGGGTCTATTGATTTGCTACATAAGAGCGGCCATGATCGAGGTTTGCCGTCTGTCGTAGACAGCATAGAGTTTTCTCAAATTAACTAGAGGGGACTCTGTCGCTGCGATGGTTCAGCAACCATGGGAATGATGGGTAGTACACACACTTGCCTAACATTCGTACTTGCGGGCGGCGAATCGTACTTGCGGTTTCGTTTATTGCTGTATTTCGCTTTTGTTTTGAAAGAAAGACTCAACCCTTTTGAACTCCGTGACCCAATGTGGAAAGGTAAGTCTAAAAGAATAAGGTGGTGAAGTGCAACCACTGAACATTTGCTGTTTTCTGCTTCGTGAGAAAACGGCTCCAAGCCACACGAACACACACGGAGCCCAAAACAGGCCGGACGTACGAAGACTAGACCAGTGTGTGTACTACCCATCGTTCCCATGTTTTCTGACGCGCCGTGCGGTGCAGCTCCCGTAGACACTAGCACCAGAATTCCCTCTTGTGTATATTAGGAAACTGTATGGTGGAAAGAACAGGATGATAATTCTTCTTGTTCGCCTAATAACTGTGGCGCACATCTACTGGGAGACATTGGCCACACGTCCTATTGATCCTCTCCCTCTGTTGCTTCCCTCTTAGAACACGTGCATTGAATTGTGCGGTGACGGAAGCAATAACTTCAGTGGGCGAGAGAATTAGCAGGAAAGAGCGAAGGAAATTGATATAGAAAAAAAAGAAATCGTTGGCGGAAAAAAAAAAACTCTCGCCGAAGTTTGATTCGACACCACATATCCACGATTGGAAGGCGAGCGTCGTAACCATTTGGGCCAAGCAGTTTTTTCATGATAAGAATTTTTCATATCCGTGGCACTTTTAATGAATTCGGACAGAGAACTGGTCCGTTTACTCGGCTCGTACCACGACCCACTGACGGACACGTAGCACTAAAGAATGAGCAATTATCTCTACAGCTACAACGGCGGTACTATTAAGCATCTGACCAATGCCAATACCGCTCTAAATAATTTTCGATTTCGTTCTTATATATGCCTCAGCTGAGTTACTACCCTAATTATGTGATATGTTGAAGCAATTGATAAGTATGCGTTTTTTAAGTACACGTGCGCACACTTGTAGAGCATAGCAGAGCTTTGTACAGCAATGGGTTGGGGAATAATATTGAAGGCGAGAAGGTGGGAAGAGGGGAGAAAGATTACATCAGAAGAGAGCGAGTGAAAAAAATTGGAAGGAAAGGAAAAAGAGAGAGAAATAAAGATTCAGAATACCGGTGTCGTACGGGCACTTTTTAATCGTGGTCAGTGTCTATCTGAATTAACCACAATCCACATGGTCACCTTTAATCGCGATCACGCCCGATTGGGATGAAGACTATCTCGATCCGCACATCGCGATTTAGGGTCGTCTGCACCCCCTGGCCAAGCGTATGAAAAGAAAAAGAAACAATAAAATCAAGAATAGTTCGGCAAAAAGATATTGAAAAAGCGGTAACATTATTTAGAAAAACTTAGTGTTAAATTATGAAACTCTTTCAATTAGAAAAATATATGAAATATTGCATATATTAGGATTCGTATTGAACGAATGTAGTAATGGGTGAAGTAGACGATAAGCAGACGCCAATCACTCTCAGACTCTCAGAGCAGTTGGAGCCCCTCGAAGCAAATTGATATGAGTGTCACCAGCTTTTCAACCACGTCACAGCGTACGCGCACTTCATGGCCAAATGAAGAGACCTTTACAGTAATTAACCACTGGCAGACTTGCGGCGCCAGAAGCTTAACTCTGGCGTGTACAACGAGATTGCCGTTTCGCTACGACTGGACGGCTACGAGCAGGTGCCATCAGAAATAAAAGTGAGGTATAAAATTCTCGCAGAGCAATGCAGATAAGTGAAAAAAAAAACTTTACCGAGTGGTGCATTTATGAAATTATTTTTCTAGTGGCAAGCAAAGTTTTTGACGTTTGAGCGCTTCTTGCACAAGTAACACACTGCTGATAAAAGGTCTATGGAAATATCATACGCCGAGTTGTTTTGTCCTCGTCACGTTTTACGGCCCGAATGTACCAACTGGTGCATTTCATATGACCCAAGCTCGAAGCGTATTAGCTTGGGCCGTGTAGAAGTGGCCTTAAAGTTAATCGCGATTAAGAAAACCAATGCGCATAACCATAATCGCGATTAAATGTGCCCATGTGACACTTGTATAAGCAAGAGGAGGCTTAGAGAAACACAAAAAGAAGACAGAGAAATACCAAGAAATCTGTCGGCTGAGTGCAAACAGGAGATTTGACCAAGCCTTGCACATGTATTTCTTGGACATTATTTTCTATCAGTCAGAAATAATGAAGCAGCGCTCTATAAGTGTCACTATTTCTCTTTCAATGTCGTTTCACATGAAATAAACTTAATTATCAGGTGCGTGGATGGGTAATTCTAGGGCCGTATATTGACTGTGCAGTTAAAGACCAAACGGAAAGTGCCCCGTTTGTGGAACTTCAAATGGAGAACCACGCAAGCTGCAGTTGCCAGTTAGACATGCCTAATTGTTTAGTACGGTTGCTGGTCTTTAAAACTTGACTCGGAGTGTTTATTTGGGTTCCTTTTCTATAGCCTGCCGACGGTGATGTCATAATCATATATTATTAGAAGCTTGATATGAACTTACCTCATTTCCCTTCAGGGTTAAGGGAAAGTATATCTTTATATCAAAAACGTCACATCTAATGTTGATGTAACCACACGTTCCAATTTTCAAAATGTAACTGTAACGCGTTATTTTAGCATTACAGGAACTTCTAACGGCAACTTGTTCCAAAAGCGGGAAGGAACTAGGAACGTGTTTCCGTTTCTCTTGTAGAAAAACGTATGCAACAATCACTTCGAGTTGCACTTCAATGTATGAGCTTAGCAGTGTGGTCTCCCACAACTCCCCGTCAATATGTGTTTCATTTTGTTCTGTTACTGCGCGGCAAGCCCCCGATATAGGACGCTTCAGGCCCATACTTCGTTCACAAAGCCTGCACATAACTGATTACAACTCCCGGTAGAAGTAGTGATACGCACTGGCTTCGGGAATGTGTTCGTCTGTAAGAGGTGTGATGCTGTCACCTGCTCCTTGCTTATCGAGGTATGTTCTGGGGGATAGGGGCCCTCCCTAGCCTGTATGGTTTTTTAATCTCCTCATAACTTATCATGCTGTCACTCTCTGTTCTCGGACTTCGCTCTGCGTCTGTTAGGCCGGGCCAATTCTCGAGCTGCAGGTCGTGCGCTATTTCGTTTCCTAGGAACAGGAGAGAGCCAGCACCCATAAATAATTGAAAATATCAATCGCATTATCTCTTTGGGCATGTAGAATACCCAACAGTGATATTTAAAAGCCAAGTGGAGCAGCGGGGATAACCGGACTTCCCATGTGAGTTTGGTGTCCCCACTCTTCTTCCTGCCCATATTAAGCTGTGCGCATCACTGTCCCTCCGGCTTTCTCGGCGGTCTTCTCGGTCGGCTGCTTGTTTCGTGCGTAATTTCTCGCGAGCGTACGTGGGGCGGATTGAATGCGATTTTTTTCTCCTTCAATTACTTTTTTTTTCTTCTTCGTATGCCTTTCTCTTTTATTCCCACTAACCCAACCCCGTGCCGACCTGTTGAGGTGTCATCATAATGATAGACAGTTACGGGTGGCCACTTTTTTTTCTTTCATATACATAAGGACATGGTACAGTCGTGTTTCCCTTGCCATCACCTCTCGCTACCCGGATGATCACGTGGCGGTCACGACCCCTCCCAAGAACCGGATTGACGAGGAGAGAGCACGCTTTCCTCCTCCGCCTGCACGTTGGTCAGCCGAGGACAGCGGAAAGAATGCACCGGCTCACGGGAAAGGGAGGCCAGTCCTGCTCGCATTGCCGGCCGCGAGATATTAGATCACATTCTGCTGCGGCGCGGCGATCTCATCGCCGCGTATCAACGACAGGGGCTCGCCACTACCATTGTGGAGGAACTACTGTTCCCAAAGACTCACGCAAGTGTGATTAAGTACGTGCTCTTTGCGCTGATCGCGTTCTTCGAGAACATGGCGCTCCTTGAGCGCCTCTGACTTCTTGGACGTGGTTTCTTTTTAACGCGATAGCGTTAGAGAGTGCGTGTCGCAGAAATTCCGCTGTCGGCGTCGACCCCGTTGGTTGTGAGCGGTAAATCATCCGTGAGTGAAAAAGCTCGTTATAGACGTCGCCGCGGGAGGCCGCTACTTGTCCACGCGTGCACGCGTGATCACACTGAGAAAGGCGCGCATTCGAAGAAAAAGAAAAAAAAAGTGTTCAAGGTCATGAGGCGTGGGTGATGTAGTTTCTTTGCCCCTGCCACAACTCCCTGCTTAGCTTCCAGCGCTTTCGTCGGGACGAGAAAAGCGACAAACTTCTGTAACTCCAACTCGAACTGGACAGACTCTTAAAATTCTTGCGGTGTTGAATTCGTGAGGCAATAAGTTCCTATAGTGAATTATATCAAAGTTACTTGAAAAAGTGTTTCAGGACCCCCTTTAATGCATTTGTTCAACAGTTGTCACGACTAAAACGAGCCCGTTTGGCGATTTGTATACGCATTTGGGAGGCCAAAATCTACGTCGAAAAAGGCCGGGATAGGGCAGCTATCACAGCTAAAAAGACACGAGATATTTCAAGCAGCTCTAAAAATGGACAACTATGTCCATCTAGCAGAAAACATATCATGCTTTCCCTGAGGCGTTGATCAAGCAAACAGCAAAGGCTAGATAATATGCTACCATGTGATAATGTGAGGCATGGCAGACTCTTTATGGCCTCAAAGATGGCAAGTGCGCGGCGTATATCTTATAGGTCATGCGACTCTTGCTTTTTTAATCAAAAACCATTATGTACCATTCACGCGAGCACTGGTACAATCTACTATGTGTGTGTGTGTGTGTGTGTGTGTGTGTATCGTAACATATAAGTATGCAATTAGTGGTTCAAGGGCGCACTAAAAGCCAGATTTCGCTATCGCGTTCAACTTTTAAAGCGAAGCTTAAGGGTACCCCATTTTTTTCCCTTTTTTTCTTCAATCACACCAAAGTCCAACGAACTTTCTTTCGTAGTTCGACGGACCTTATTTCTACTGAGCCGTGGCTACGAGCCCCGGCGAGCGCTCCGCGCTTACCCGACATAATGCGCCTATATGGCCCGTCACACTTCTCCCAACTCGGTGGATCTTCTCCCGGTCTTCTCGGCGGCCTTCCCGAATTTTTGTAGGTTCCGATTTTTTGAACGTGCTCTGGTGGAGACAAATCGAATGTTTACTTTTATTTTTTTTCCTATTTGCTTTTTCCTACCTACCCATTATTATTCCACTACTCCATTCCTTGTGCCCACCTGTTGAGGTGTCGTCCAATGATGGACAGTTACGGGCGGTACTTTTCCTTTCCTATTCATAAGCACTTGGAAAGAGAGTCATGTTTAGCTTTGTAGAGCCTGTTTTTTGTGTTTTATTTTGTTCGTGCGTTTGAAAGGGAAACGAGTCCCCCGATAAGGGCGACGTTTGCTGCATGGCATTGCAAGAGACCCACTGTCGAAGTTGCGTGCTCTTTATTTCGTTCCGGAGATTCCATGCTTTTTTTGATTGCTGGAGCCTATGCACACGTTAAAAAAGCAACTCTGAGTGGCAGCCCCTCCTTGCGACGGCTTGAAATTGCACGTGTCATTTCGGAGGTGCTTGTCACGTTCGGAGATCAACGCAGTTATTATGTGCATCTATGTTTTACAAACAGGAAGAAATAATAACTGCGACAAAAATACAGCAGAAAGGAAAGATACAAAAAGGAAAAGTGCTACCTACAACTGTTTATTACACAACACCGTCTTTTCTTGGAACGGCACTACACCTGTGAGGTAGGTCTGCTTCGCCGTTTCGCTGAACAAGCCATCAGGAGGAAATGCTCGTAGGAATATTGGCTCATGAACAGTCGAAGTTTGCCACATTCCAATTCTTTTGTTGCTTCTCTCCGCTGAACTCCCTCCGAGAGGAGAGCACGTGGGCTTCCAGACGTGAGAACTCCATTTGGCTCTGCTTCTCAGGGGAAGCACGACACCCACGGACGAGGGTCACAACAGCTTTACCTCGCCAAATGAGTCACGGAGGGCAGCAGTCACCGCTGCTGCTCGAAGGGATGACGGAAGTGTTTGCAGTTGAATGCCAGGAACTCGCCTTCGTTTGTCGCATTGTCTGGGTAATTGCCGAAAACTTTGACAGCGTCTCTAAAGCTCAGCCACCTGCACAAACAAGCACTCGGCCACCTTTGAACAAACCAAGCCAAAAGAGGAATGGCAAACCAATTTTCATTAGTAGCCTTAAACTAAACGCTCACCCTCAAAACTCTCAAGACTTACTTCTGCTGCAAAACCAAACGTGCTACCTCATCCATTCACACAATTTGCACGTAAAAAAAGCTCGCAATCAATTTTGATAGATTGTCCAGATGACCTCTGAAGGGTTTAGAAAGAGCAGCTGTCTGCGTTTCCACATTCATTTTAGCCTTCTTATACCTATTGTCAAAATGATATTCCCGGAGAATCAAGCTACACCTTACAAGGTGACTGTTCTTCGATGTCATGGTTTCAGCGACGTAAGGGGACAATGATCTGTCTCTACTTTAAATTTGGCACTTCTGAGATAACACTGCAACTGATGAATGACCTACACAAAGCAAGGGCACTCCTTCCCCGAAGCGCAGTACGTCATCTGTCGAGAGCCCAATTTCTGGCTCAAGTAGAGCGCAGCTTCGCTCGTTACCACTGTCTTCCTGGCATAGAACGGCACCTAGGCCTACATTCCTCGCGTAACACTGAAGTGCCAATAACAGTCGTAATCTGGAGTTTTCGTAACCGAACAGCTGATCGGTACTGCCTCCTGGCGTAAGAAAGCTGCTTCTTTCCTTTCGTTGCTGAGCACTTTCATAGATTCTGTCCTGCGGAGAGCATTAGTCCAAGACCTTACGAACGCTGAACGATTTATAATTCATTGATCGCTAAAAGTGTCCTAATATCCATCTTTGTTTACCGCCGCGAATAAACATCCACTACAGAGACATTAAGCTCTCTAGCTTTCCTAAAACTTTGGCCTGCGCTGTGGCCAAAATAGTCTTCGTTTGCTCCTACCTGACATTCGGAAAAAGCTTACTGTTCCACTCATATAATAGGTTGATCAATAATGTTGAAAAAAAAACAACACATAGGATACAAACACTGCTTTCTAGCAGGTTCGTTTGGTTAAAATTTCCTGCTTATGCCAACGCTTCTGAGAAAAACAAAACACTGTGCTCTAGTGAGCGCTGGATTTCCTCTCCTTCTTAAAGCATTTAAAAATACATGTCACTATTAACCGAACGCTACTCCCTTTAAGTTCGTGAAATACTGAAACACTCTTACGTTACGTTGCAACACAGTGTGTATAACACAAAAATAACCCTAGCCAAAAACACCTGAAAAGCACCGCACAACATTTGCGTGTTTTATGCCAAAACCGTGCACTAGAGGTGTGGCAGTTTGGGCTGGTTGGTATGACATGACGATAGTTATAGCGTGAGAATGGAACGACGACAAAGAGACAAGAGGGACCTTGTCCTTCGTGTCCTTCTTGTCCCTTTGTCGTCGTTTTGTTCTCGCGGTATAGGTATAGTCACGTGCACTAGAGGTTCTCAATTTTCATAGCGTGTAACGACAACTCTACCATGTTGCGCCAAATTTAATCTGTTCACAAAATCATTTGATCTATGCTAACATCTTCCTCAAATGCTCATTCGCGCCACATCCACCTGACAGTGAAGGCGTACGACATTACAATAAACCTATAAAACGCAAGAAAAATAACAAATGTAATCGGTTTTTACCATACGAATATTTGCGCAGTAATGATTAAACCAGTTCAGTGCTAACTTTCAGCCTTTGGTTCAGCGGTTTTCCTTTTGAAAATTTGACGATTGATATGTGGGGTTTAACATCCAAAAAAACAACCATATAAATATGAGAGAGGCTGTGGTGAAGGGCTCCAGAAATTTCGATCATCTGGGGTTCTTTAACGTACACCCAAATCTGAGCACGCAGGCCTGCAGCATTTCCAAATCCATCGGAAATGCAGCCACCGGGATTCAATCGCGTGACTTGCGGGTCAGTAGCAGAGTACCTTTGCCACCAGACTACCACGGCAGGGCTCCTTCTGAAAACTTTACACCACCTCTAGTAACCTATACAATAATCAACGTCCGAAACCAGCATCTACCTAGCAACAATGGATAATCCCACTTAGCACGTTCGTACAAAAATTGTATAAATGGACCGTTATTCTCTTCGCAACTAGGTTCTTTTGAATCGCACGCGGTGGGGTGGCGGTCCCGGCGGTTTTCGAACACGCCATGAGCTACAAAACGAACGAGCGCTGGGCTGTGTCCGGCTGTCACGCCTCATTCTGCCCTTTGGCCGGCTTTCCTCAGGAATGTGAAAGAAACGTCAAAAGCAGGGGGAGGGGGGGCTATGCCATTTTTTCTTTGTGTTCACCCCGATGCCGTAATAAAGCACTCTGCCATATCTACTTTGAACCTTCGGACAATACCACTTTGCCGCAGTCATTGAACTGAACCACACGTTTCGTTGGGGTGGCCTACATCGTTTTTTCCCTCTACACCTGTCTCGCCACTTGCACCCCAAAGAACGTTTCCTGAAACGGACTGAAGGCCTACCCTTTCGTCTTTCTCGCAACGCGGTGGGACCCGTCCTAGGATTACGAAGTGCTGAACGCGTCCGATTTTTTTCTTTTTTTTGCGATGTTTGCTTGCCTTCTTTCTCTAGATGTTATCATCATGTCGCGTCATGACCTGAGAAGTTTGGAAGGTCATTGGAGCTTGCGCTACACGTTCCCTCCTCCTCACACTTTTAAAGACGATAGTCCTTCTTAGGGACCTTCGACGGAAAAGTGTTGGTCTGTCTGTCTGTTTGTCTGTCTGTCTGTCTGTCTGTACATTTGTTTGAACATTTGTCTGTTTGTCCACCCTAACGGTACCTAAAACGCCACCAAACGGCCAACCCCATCCGCAGCGTCCACCAATATTGCTCAAGGTTTAATGTTCATAGTCTTGCGATTGTCAATTAAAAAGCAATTATTGCGCATATCTGAGGCGCGACAACAACGCTTCGATGTTTTCTGTCTGCCTTTATACTAGAAAAGGCGCACACAAGTAACTCTAAGGAATGTAACGTTTAATCGCGCTGCGCTGACAGTGCAACGCGAAGTTCAAAAAGGTGTTTCCAAGGTTTTGCTACGACGTCACGGTGGTAGCACCTGCCCGTCGCTTTGCGTTCTACACCTTATTACCACCGAGACTGGCGCGCATCTTTCCCTGCGGGCTGCACGCCTTAGTTTTCGAAGATAACTGCCAGATGGCACTTTTGTCTAGCGCGAAGTAGTGGTGGGGCTGGGAGGGGACAAAGCAGCTGGCGTTACAGGTGCAAGTAGCCCATAGGTGCAGGACGCTCCAGCTGAAAAGTCACAGCAAATGATAATCACCAGGGACTCGAATTTAAATCGATGCACAGAAGCCATCAAAGAGAGGGTCAGAGGCGACAAGAGTGTTGCAGATGGGGCGTTCCCAGGACGCAAGCTGGAAGCAGTCATGAGGCAAGCGAGTGCAAAAATCAAAACTACAGCTGATAGACGAAACCTCATGATAATTTCAGACGGTTTAATCGATTTCTTAAATGAAGATACAGCAGGACTAGCAACCACACTGGCGAAAGGCGTCGATGACATGCACACCACTTCTCCTGTGGTACAGGTAATATGCACGGTACCGGAGGTAGCGGTGTGGAATAGCAACCTGAAAAGAGCGGTTGTCAACGCAAACCAAGAGATATGGCAGATGAGTCGAGAGAAAGGCTTTGAGGTGGCGACAATAAACAGAGAGGTGCATAGGTGGAGTGGTTTTCAACGAGACAGAATTCACTTCGATGGGCGGCTAGGTCATGAGGTGGGTTGGCGACTTGCAGGACGCGTAGTAGCTTTTTTGAGGGGCAAACGGGCCCTTCAGGGTGCAGGATAGCTAGTAACGAAAAAAAAAAACTACCAGAGAGACTCTTTGACAGGTGGTATGGACAGATACAATTCCAAAGTGGCACCAGTATCTAAGATAGGTAGAGTCAGGGGCAGAAATAGGTGTACCCACGAGCGCCGAGCCAATTCAGACATAGGGTATATTACCATGCAGGGTTGTAGCAACTGGCTGAAGTGGGAAGAGATAGATGAACAGCTAAGGGAAGAGAGGCCGATGGTATACGGTTTTGTAGAAACACATCTCAGGGACATGGAACAAACTCCGAACAATTTGGATTAGGCGTGGGAATATTGTAATAGAACAGAAGGCAGCAGAAAGGAGGGTGGTATTGGGGCATTGATTCATAAAAGTACAGACTCGTAAAGGGTCAAGCAGAACTGCAAGGGACATCAAGGCTAAAAGGGAAAGTGGCAGGTCAAATGACATTCCGTGGTTTCGTGTACTTGTGGACGGGAGCAAAGACAAGAGAGGAAAACCAGGCAATGGTAGAGTGTTTATCAAAGGACATTCAGGAGTTAGGAAGAGAGTGCGAGATAATTATACTAGGAGATATGAATGCGCACATAGAAGATATAGAGGGGTATACCGACCCGACAGGCAAAATGATCATGGATATGTGTGAAAGGCTTGATTTGATCATTTGCAACAATACCGAGAAGTGTGAAGGGCATATAACATGGGAGGTAGGAAGGCTGCAGTACACGATAGATTATGCACTAATGTCACATAGGATGTATGATAATCTCAGGGGAATGCACATAGATGAAGGTGGCTCCAGAAGTCTGGGTAGTGATCGCAAACGTATCAAGCTAAGTTTTGGAAGAGCAGTGAAAGTGGGAAGCAGACAAGATGAGCAACTACAAAAAAATTTTTATTCAGAACGGCCAATTGAAATAGCCACTATACAAATTGAGAAAGTAATCACTTAGAATGATAAAACAGTGTGGGCATGCACGAATCTAATTAGACTGTTTCAGTTAGAGCTTGCTAAGGCACGTGACAAGTCATCCCGGAAGAGAAGACAAAGACCCAAATGTTGGTGGGATGAGGAAGTTGAGAGAGCCATAGCAAAACGTCAGGAAGCCTCTAGGAAACACAAACGTGCTAAGCAGTGGGGTGAACCGACAGATGATGTTGAAAGAAAATTGGAAACCTTTCTAAGCTGTAGAAGGGATGCATCCCTTCTGGTAAATAAAAAGATAAGAAGAGAGGGAGCTCAGTGAATGGCAGAAGTACATAGGAAAGATAGAAAGGCAGCTGCAAAATTTGGGAACCATCTAAACTCCCTAAGAAATCAGACGAGTCTAGAGCAGAGGTTTATAACTACAGCCCAAGGTGCTAGGCTAGAAGGGGACGAAGCTATTAAATATATTCGAACAAGGGTGATAGAAAAATTTCAACACAGAATTGTTTTATGCGCTGCAATAGACAAGAATAAATTAAGTGGCGCAATGGCTCCATTTTCAAACCTAGAGTAGGAAAGGGCTGAGAAAACGGTTCCTAGTAGTACATCAACAGGTCCAGATGGCATTTCAATTATGCTGATAAAGACATTAGGTCCGAAGTCTAAGCAGGCTTTGAGAGAGGCAGTGAGCAAGCTAATATACGATCGTGAAGTTCCCGATGGATGGAAACTTAGCAGGTTGAGTATGATCTATAAAGGAAAGGGGGACAAAGCTGACGCAAACAACTACCGTCCTATAACACTGACATTAGTGGTCTACAGGCTGGCGATGCAGATTATAAAGGAAAGACTGCAGGCATGGATAGAGGATTAGGGGGTGCTGGGGGAACTGCAGAATGGGTTTCGGAAACACAGGATGTGCGAAGACAATCTGTTCTCACTGACGCAGTGCATCGAAATATCAGAAAAGGAACACAGGCCCCTGTGGCTAGCATTTTTTAATATCAAGGGAGCGTACGATAGCGTGGTTCAAGAGGAATTGTTGAGAATACTGGACACACTAGGCGTGAAATATGTAGTCACTAATCTTTGAAAGGATATCTATAAAGGTAACAAGGTAGTTATAAAGTGGGAAAAACAGGTATCCAAGCCTGCAAAGGTAAAACAGGGGCTTAGGCAGGGGTGCCCCCTGTCACACTTATTATTCGTGATGTACCTACAAGGATTAGAGGCAAAATTATAGGGAAGTGGACTGGGCATCAACCTCTCTTTAGTCAAACAAGGAAAACTTATTGATCAGGCACTACCAGCATTAATGTACGCAGATGATATAGTGCTAATGGCCAACAACAAGGAAGATTTGCAGAGATTGATGGACATCTGTGGTAATGAGGGAGATAGGTTAGATTTTAGATTCAGTAAGAAAAAATCAGCAGTTATGATTTTCAATGACAACGAAGGTAGTGAGCTTAGAATATAGGAGGTCACGCTAGAGATGACAGATAAATACAAATATCTTGGCGTATGGATAAGCAATGGGGCCGAGTACTTAAGGGAACACGAAATATACGTGACGACTAAAGGTAACAGGAATGCAGCGGTAATGAAAAAGAGGGCACTGTGGAACTACAATAGGTATGATGTTGTCAGAGGAATATAGAAAGTGGTCATGGTTCCTGGTCTGACGTTCGGCAAGGTGGTCTTGTGCGTGAGATCAGAAGCTCAAGCAAGATTAGAAATTAAGCAACGTGGAATATATAGGCTAGCTTTGGAGCTGACGGGAATACACCGAATCAGGGAGTACAAGGTGATTTGGGATGGACATAATTTGAGGGCAGGGAAGCTAGCAGCAAGATAAAATTTGAGAAGCGATTGAGAGAAATGGGGGAGGAGCGTTGGGCTAGGAAGGTATTCAGCTACCTTTACAAGAAGAATGTCGATACAAAATGGAGGAAGCGAATCAGAAAATTGACTGGTAAATACTTAGAAGACAACAGGGGGCCAAACCAAAAAGAATTATCGATTAAGAAGAAGCTGAAAGATGCTGAGACCGATATTTGGAGAATCGACATGATTAAAAAGTCCACACTAGAGGTCTATCAAACTTTTAAGCAGGAAATTGCAAAGGAAAGGAGCTATGATAATACTCGAGATAGTTCTATATTGTTTGAGGCCAGGGCGGGAGTATTGCGAACCAAGACAAATCGGGCCAAATACGAAGGGGTACACACGGTATGCAGAGCGTGTGGACAGGAAGAGGAAACTGCCGAACACTTGATAATGTTCTGTAAAGGGCTTCACCCTATATAGTTGAGGATGATGGCGCTGAGTTTTTCAAAGCACTTCGGTTTGGGAACAGGGAGGGCAAAATAGACTTTAAGCGGGTAGAAATAACTAGGTGGAGGTTATCTGATTGGTGGCTAAAGTCAAGGCACGGGTGAAAATTAAACGCTTCACTGCAAAGTACGAATCCTCAACCTCACTTTATAAAAGGAAAAAAATAAATCTAGTATTTGGTTCATTAAGTGTTACGGCTTGGTGGCGCTAGCCACTCTCCGATCTAAAGGGTACAGCCATATCCATCCATCCATCCTAGATGCGCTCGTTCGCCTCGGCCACACGCTCGATGCACTCTAACGCAGCGCCTGCAGAGTACCATTCACTGATTTTGCTGCGCAGTACATCAAATAAACGTTTTGTTCACGCTCTCCAGACGCAAGGCTATCGTCTTTCAACGACATTTACAGTGTAACATCTAGATTCGGGCCAATTTTTCGAACTTTGCTTCCCGATAGACTGTTGGGCCAAATTATCTTTGTCAACGCTGATGAAATTTATAACTGGCCCTCTCCGATGACATCGCTGACTTTCTAAAGCATCGCGTTCTTTCTATGATTAGCCACTGCGCTAACCATGCCTACATTCGACGGTATCAAATGATCCTCCCGAGGCACGAGGAAGGTTTCCAGCTCCCCACTGAGCCCATTAGGGCTGCTAGCACCCACCTCATCCTCGCAAGGATTTTGTTTTGATACCGTCTTGACCTCTCGACCGGCCAAGTCCTCGCACTCCACATGATCTAGCTTGATGCTTTCTAGAATACGCGTGCCCTTCTCTGGCACGATCTCTGGTTCTAGCGCTTCATGACGCGCTTGAACGTTCAGCTCAGCCCGACGCGCCTCGCTTTCAGACTTTTGTCTTTCCGCTTCACGCTCTCTTGCAGACTCTTGTTTGAGCTGCTCTTGTTTTCTCCAGACAGAAATTTCAAATATCCGGAACATCTCTGCCTTACCTACGTCGTAGTTCTTCACGTACTGCTCACTGAGTCACGCAACAGCATCATCTGCCTCGCAGGGAAGAATTGTGAGTAGTCTTTGACACCATGTGTTTCGCTCAAATGACAGTTGCTCACACATTCGCTCAATTATCATAAAGTACAAGCCAGTATCCCCTGATTCTGTATAGGATTGCTTGTACCTAGACATACAGAACCCTGCCTTCAAGTTGGGATAACTTGCCACTTGCTGGGGACTAATGAGCGACCTATTCCTCAGCTGAAATTCTCGTTTGCGGCTCGCAATCTCGTCCGCCAGTCCTTGTATTTCAATCTCGTTTTCTAAGTGGCGTTTCTCTCTCTCAGACTGTGGTCTTTCTGCCTCACGCTCGCGTTCCAAGCGACTTTCCACTTTTTCGCACTCATGCCTCTCTTCCTCCTCTTTGTGCTGTCTAGACTGCTCTTTGTTTTTTTTTACTGGTGAGGTTTCATGCTTAACTTAGCTCCTGATCTTCGTCCCCGAATCAATAACACCTTTTATGATTATGAGTTTTCGTGCCAAACGCTTTGTATCGTTCCCCAATTTCTCACGGAACAGCAACAAGTCCGGCTTCTGCAGCTCCCGTAAGTTCATGATCGTAGTGAGTGCTCGATACTTCCAAAATACCTTCCCGAAACGACATAACTAAGTATTTCGGCAAAGTTAACCACCAGTCCTAAAATTTACTTACTCTTAGAACCTGGTTACCTCAAAGGAAAAGCCGAACACTTACCCATATGTGATCCATGTATGGAGCCAACTGCTTCCCGTGCCGACTGTTGTTGTCACTTGAAGGTTGGAATCCCAGCGCTGATCACCAGTTGGTGCTCACCGGAGTCTACTCGAAGCGTCCCCGCTGACGTGGGTCACCGAGACGTCAGGGTTGCGCCGAATCCGGACTCCTATGGTACGCTTACGCAATTTCGGGTGGAGGAAATGAAAGCTGACTAGATAGGAAATCGTAAAAGAAACAGGTCAATGGCGCTATTTACGACTATATACAGCATAAAGTTTAGGAGTTTCATAATCTACAAGCGTGGTGGTTGAACCGTTAAACCATGGTTCAGAGCAATGTCCAGCACTTTGCAGTGTACTTTTAAGCCCGGTCGGGCTCCTCCCCCTTGATTGAAGCACCAATCACTCACATCACACCACCCGCTTTGG
The DNA here is from genome assembly GCF_043290135.1 of Rhipicephalus microplus. Lineage (NCBI taxonomy): Eukaryota > Metazoa > Arthropoda > Arachnida > Ixodida > Ixodidae > Rhipicephalus > Rhipicephalus microplus. Next base: position 188,716,567 of record NC_134703.1, read on the forward strand.
CATCAGCCAATATCACAAATCACACGACCACAGAATAGACATAGAATCTCCTGATGCAATGCTCCTCCAACAACTTTCACTGAAAAGAGGGGAATGGGATCTTTCCTAGAACAATGTGGTGGTTGGGTTGCTGCTACCGTATTTCCTTGGAAGGGCAGCGAAGGAGTAGAGACTTTAATCACTTAGACACGACTTGCGAGGTCGGTCTGCTTTCCGCCTTGCTGAACAAATCATCAGGAAGAAATGCCTGTAGGGATATTGGCTCACGAATAGTCGAAATTTGCCACATTCTAATCAACTTGTTGCTTCCCGCTGCTGGACTCCCTCTGAGAGGAGAGCGCGCGGGCTTTCGGACGTGGGAACACCGCTCGGCTCTGCTTCTCATGGCCAGCATGGGCCCACGGATGAGGGTCACAACGAGAGAGACAGGGGACTCCCTCAGGGGTCGGAGTAGGCGCGCACTAAGAAAGGTACGTGACCCTCTTAGGAAGAATGGAAGAATTCTTTTGTGAAGGATCACACAACCACATCTTAGGGAGTCAGGCGACTCTTGTCTGTGATACTCCTACGTGAGTCAAGCGACTGTGCTGTAATGAAGAAGTAGGGGGTCCTCTTCATTCGCCGCAGAATGTAATTAATGCCGTTCTTGAAGGTGCAGCTGTACTTGCCCTTATTAATACTGGTGCCGCCATTTCTCTCAATGCCAAAAAAGTTTGCTGTTCAATTCAAAAAATGACAACGCCTTGCTTGGGTTCGTGTCTTCATACTGCCACTGCACAGCCTCTGCAGCCTGTGGCCACGTGTACCGACAGACTTTTATTTCAAGGAGTGCCCTTTCCCTACACATTGCAGTTCGAAGTATTCCCGCACTGTTTTCATGACATCATTTTAGGCTGGAATTTTCTCACCCATCACCAAGCCGTCATTGATTGCGCCCGTGCCCAAGTCGTCTTTTGTTCCCTTGGTGATGCTCTACCGGCAGACGATCACCCATTTTACGCGAAAATGGTCATCAATGACGACACCAAAATTGCTCCACGCGCTACGGCTTTCGCACCTGTGTCGTGTTCCACCATCGTCGATTCTACCGCATTCTTCACGCCTTCCATTGCTTTCGTTCATCACCTGCCTATCACCGCTTCCAACCGCTCTTCTTATTCTTCAAGGTGGTGTGACCGATGTGCCTGTGGGGAATCTGTCCCCATCCACGATTATGCTGCTTCGGGGCGAATGTATCGGCTTAACAGAATCATTCGAAACCATCGCTACACTTGACGTTCCTGATGGATCATCAGAAGTCAGCGCCCTCTCCTGTAGTTCCGTGAATGGCACTTCCACTGCCGACATTTTCAACGATGTCATCAACGAAGGCTTAAAACGAGAACAGAGGTGTGAACTATTGAGCATCTTTGACAAGTTTTGACCACGTTTTGACAGTTACAGCGCCGGTCGAACATCTACTGTATGCTACCATATCTACACAGGTAATCACTCACCACTACGGCAGCGACTATAGCGTGTTGCGCCGACTGAACGTCGTGTCATCGATGAACATGTAGGTGACATGCTAAAGCGTGGCATCCTTCAACTATCAAACAATCGTTGGGCGTCGCCGGTTGTTTTAGTTAACAAGAAGGATGACATGATACGCTTTCGCGTAGATTAACGTCGTCTAAACAAAATAACACGAAAGGATGTTTATCCTTTGCCTCAGATCGAAGACGCCCTCGACTCTACAAGGCGCAGAGTTCTTTTCCTCCCTTGATATACGCTCTGGGTATTGGCAAGTGCCCATGAATCCGGTTGATAGGCCAAAAACAGCCTTTGTTACTCCAGACGGCTTATACGAATTTAACGTGATACCATTCGGCCTATGCAATGCGCCGGCAACACTTGAGCACATAATGGACACTATCCTTCGAGGCCTCAAATGAAACACGTGTTTGTGCTGCTTAAATGATGTGGTGGTATGTTCGCCCGATTTTACCACGCACCTTCGTCACTTGGAACAGGTTCTACGCTGCCTCTCTGCAGCAGGCCTCCAACTAAACTTGAAGAAGTGTCACTTTGGAGCACGCAAGCTGGCCATTCTCGGACACGTCGTGTCGAAGAATGGCGTTCTCCCTGACCACGCTAAGCTACGTGCTGTTAGCGAGTTCCTTAGGCACAAGTCTCTCAAAGAGCTGCGTAGATTCATTAGGCTTTGCTCACACTTTTGCCGCTTCGTCCGGGATTTTGTCTCGATCATGGTACCTCTGACAGGCTTACTTCAGGGAGACCTCAGTCTATCTGCGTGGTCTCCAGCCTGTGACAGTGCCTTTGCGAGGCTCCGTGAACTGCTTACAACAACACCCATACTGCGTCATTTCAATTCAAGCGCTTCCACAGAAATTCATGCGGATCCTAGCGGTGTCGGTCTTGACGCTGTATTCGCCCAACGAAAGCCTTGTTACCAAGAATATCTTGTTGCGTACGTGAGGCACACTCTCACAAGAACAGAAGCAAATTATTCGGTAACTGAGAAAGAATGCCTAGCGATCATCTGGGTCATCACAAAATTTTGGCCTTATCTGTACGGCCTCTTTTCGATGTTTTTACCGACCACCACGCGCTCTGCTGGTCATCCTCTCTCAAGGATCCTTCCGGACGCTTGGCACAATGGGCTTTACGGCTCCAAGAGTACGACATCCATGTCATTTATCGCTCAGACAGGAAGCACGCCGATGCTGATGCTCTTTTGCGTTCGCCTGTTTCTACTAATATTGCGAGCGTCTCCATCTAAGACAGCTTCCTTCCACTATCAGGACCCATCGACATGGCTGCGGAGCAGCGCTAAGATTCGTCGATTGCGTCTCTGATGGATTACCTATCTGAAAAACGCGCCCACCCGCCATCTCTAATGCTACAACGACAAGCCTCTCATTTCGCCTTCCACGATGGAATACTTTATTTCCGCAACTATATATACCACCCTGACGGCCGCAATTGGCTACTCTTCATACCCAGGCATCTCCGTGCCAGCATATGTGCTGATTTCCATGCCTATCCGCAGTGTGCACACGCCGGTTTGTTTGAAACCTATGTCAGGCTACGTTTTCGGTTTCATTGGCGCGGCATGTACACGTTCGTTCAAAAGTACATTCGATCTTGCATAGAGTGCCAACGCCGCAAGCACTACCCTAGCCGTCCTTCCGCACCAATGCAGCCGTTACCATGCTCAGTGCGACCATTCGACCGGGTTATAATTGACATTTACGGTCCTCTGCCATATACATAAGCTGGAAATCGCTGGATTAATTTAGCGATCGACCATCTCACGAGATATGCAGAAACGGCCGCTTCATTTTCTGCAATGACACGTGACGTTGCGTCTTTGCTGCTGCAACGTTTTTTTTCTGCGTCACGTTGCTCCACGTGAACTTTTGAGCGACCGAGCCCAAGTCTTTCTCGCGGATGTTATTCAAGAACTTTTCGCTAAATCCCTTGTGATTCACCGCTGTCTTACCGCATATCGCCCACAAACGAACGGCTTAACCAAACGTTTCAACCGCACTTTTGGTGACATGCTTTTTATGTACGTCAACTCCGACCACAGCAACTGGGATTTTATCCTTCCCTTCGTAACGTACGCTTACAACACGGCACCTCAAGTGACGACAGGCTTTTCTTCTTTCTCTTTATTCTCTGGTCGAGAGCCATCATCTCCAATCGACGCCATTATACCCTACCGACTCGATTCATCGGAAGGCACACCAGTTTCCGAATCCACTTGGTATGCGGAAAAAATGTCGGCAATTGGCTCGCAGCCTTACAACAAAAGAACAAGGGCTACAGAAATTTTGTCATGACGATAGACGGTCCCACTACTAGTTTTAGCACAACTCTCTTGTTTGGAAGTGGGTGCCTCCCAGTGCTGATCCTGGTACCTCTACAAAGTTCATCAGCAAATACCATGGATGGTGCTTATCGCGTCATTGAGCAAACTTCCGCTGTCAACTACCTCCTCATCGAACCCCTCACGGCCTCTGCGCACCTGCGTCGCCGAGGCCGCGAAATCGTACATATGGATCGCCTCAAACCGTATCACGAACCACATGTCCTCACGACACCTCAGAACACCTACTTGGCTCCGTGTTCAGCGAGGGGAAAATATGTATGAAGAAGTAGTGGGTCATGCAAAGCTCGGCAAACACATCGTCAATACTAAGCACGAGACAGTTGGCCCGGACATTGTCGCTGCGCTCGCAGGCTAGGACTACGCTCTTATCTGGTCTCAAATAAGAGTTCTGGCTGCCTCAGTTCTTTATTATAGTACTAATATTTTAGGCTACTCAGTTGACCCATGCTCTACATTGCGTGACTACTCCTAGAAACAGTTAAGTATTATCTTTAAGGTAATACGTACTGTTGTTCCCAGCAACTGCAGTAAAAATGCAGCAAAAATTAAGCACTATTTTATAACATCCGTCTGAACAACAATTTCCAGCAGAGTAATACGAAAAGCGCGATAAGATGGTCTTTGAATGCGGATGAGGTTATTCTTATTTAATGCTGCGATGAGTATACCCAAAACAATATGTGTGATGTGCGTAGTGTCGAAGCACGCAAAATAACCTAAAGCGCACAAATTACTCCTGTAATCTGATAGACAGTCCGTCAGAATGACAGAAGCAATTCGTGTCAGGCTGAAACAATTGCAAGTAGTTTTGCTTAACAAAGAGTCGTAACATCAGGTAAAGGAATTGAAAAAACCAATCCAACATTGACAATGCCATTCCCACTCCTGGATTTTCTTCACAAACTGAAGCATCAGTTGCTATGGCGACGTTTGCTTGTAAATCTGCTAGGTGGTCATTCAATATGGTGCTTAGGTGCCTACTGGGTACTGGGAATATATTGTGAAATTTTATAGTACCAGTACTGCACGAAGGTTACCTTTCTGTGTACAAGCGTTTCTGTACGACGATGACGTGTGGGCACCTCTATCTAGACCACAGTATGTTAAAAAAAGGCATTGGCCTAATAATGAAAACATACTGGGACCTTTTCTACGGTGTTGCATGTGTCTTTAGAGAGATACGTACTTTCAGATTTAAAAACCACGCGTGAAAGCTAGCACGCTCTTTTATATAGTATATTGTTTGTGCAAATTTTGGGCATCCGAGAAATAACCGTAATGATTCATGTTCAAGAAGCCCCAGGGGTCGAACTTTGTAGGTGGTTGCTTCAGACAACAAGACGCAGCCAAGCTTCAATATCGGGTGAACACCCATTCAACAAATCAGAACGAACACATCGCGACGCCAACCAGATGGTTTACTGCTGTATCTACAAAGCATACCTAACACGCATGCTCCTTTAGCTGCCATATTTCGCATATGCGTTACCATTTTTGGCAAAAGTGTGATGTCGCCACTTGATACTTAACTGATTCCATATGTCGGATAACGTTTCGTCTGGAAAGTGCTCACATCTGCACAGGAAAACTTGAGGGGCAAACTAGAATTGCGCTTTATCTGATGTTCATTGAAAGATCAATGTCATCCACATCCAACCACATTTCCATAATGTTCTTATAAAATTGTAGATTCTGATACAGCGTATATGTATTTGCAGCTGGAGCAAAAAATGCGATGTCGTTAGCGTATGCATACGCCTGTACGTCCCGTTGTACAGTCATAGTGCATAGTACAATAATAAATAATAATGCTGACAATGTCTCACCTTGTGAAAAGCCTCTAGTTTGTTTATTATTGGAAGTGGCCGCACCAGATTGACAGCCATAAAATAATCTGTCTTTTTTAAAAAGGGCATACCAATGTGGCGAAGGAACTACGTAAAGTAATGTGCGTAAGCGGGTTTAGTAGTTTAACGTTTTCCGAGCAGCGATCAACTTTAGCAATATCTGGAGTTACTGAAGCGGCAAAATATTTTTCAAACAAGCAAGCTGTGGTAGAGATAAAGAAGCCAAGAGAAGAAGGAAGAAGAAGTACCTCCTTTTTTGGACTGTGGCAGAGGGTGTTCGGGCGACTAGCTTATTACGGAGGACAAGAAACAGGTGATCAGGAATGTGCAGAGCCACGTTATTATCAATATACCGCATGTATGTGAGGCCGATTCTAGAATTTAGATGGGTCTTATACTCCGGGGCACCTGCTCATAAGCTACGTTTGCTATTCTTGAGAAACAGGCACTGCGCATTTGATTAGGGCTACCTAATTTTGTAGAGAATAATGTTTTATACATAGAAGGTAGAACTCCCTCACTGCTCACCAGATTCAAATTGTTGACTGTACAAACGTATATAAGGGCATTTGAATCTCCTTTGAGGCACAAAGAAAGTTTTCATTGCGCAACCTGGTTTATTTTAAAATTGTCATTGACCTAAGTTTCACACACCTTAAGTAAAGTTTGTACAGTGTTTTCTCGACCCACTGTCCGTGCAAATTACGGAGCTCCTGCCAATTTGTAGCTCGACAAGTTCTCTCCAAATATACTTTGATGAGATTTTCTCTAATAGTGCTAAACACCTGCCGAGTAATTTGTTAGGAACTACTTCACAGGGCTACCTGCTAGGAATGCAAGCACATGTCATCATTGCGACGAATGCTTCACAGCGAGATGAAAAGAGTGGCATCGGTATATTCTGGCCTGTTCTAGACTGGTCCTTTTCCCTCCAAATTCCAGAATTCACACCTATATTGCATAATTTTTAGCTGTAGTACTGGCCCTTCGAAAACTGTCAATATCATTGAATTCTGCCGCAATAATAACAGACTCCTTGTCGGTCTGCAGTGCGCTCATGGCAGTCGCTGATTCAAAAGCATTAAGCGAATTGAGCGCCATAGTACTGAATCACTTCACCCAGGAGCGATTAGTTTGGGTGCCGAGGCATAGATGCATAACTCCAAATGAAACAGCTGATGCACTAGCGAAAGCGGCGTTAGACGGACCAGCTATCAATATTACCCCTACAACAGCCTTTATATTAATTTCTAGATTTCAGAGGCAACGTGATGATGTTAGAATTCTCTACACCATCTTTAAAAAATTCTCTGGATTTCAACCATCTAATGACACCCTGGAAAACTTCCTCAATTCATAACCGATGCCTGGAAGTTTTATCACTCGATTACGCTGTCGTATTCCTCCATTAAATTTTTATTTGTTTAGAGCAGGCTTGACTCCTTCACCTTATTCTTTTTGTGGAGAAGAGGAAACTGTGGAGCAGTTTTTCATCTCTTGTGGAAAGTTTTCAACATTAACAAAGGTATCACTAGAAATACCATTACGAATCCTTGGCTTAGCTTTGACAACGTCAAATTTACCATCCTCAGGTGCACATACCCTAGGACAGAGAAACGGGAAAGTGTTCACGGCCGTGCAATATTTCATTGTACAGTCTAAGAGATTTACTTCTTAACCTCAATACCAAAAGATTTTCAGTTAACCCATGTTGGCTATGGAAAAAGTTTCTTTGATACGAATCAATTATTGCTCAGTCAGTAGGAACTAATTCATCAAAAATAATTTGCAAAAACATTACTGTTAATTTTAATTTTGCCAGTATTTAATTATACACATTCGTTTTTTTTGGTAAGCTACCCGATTCTTGGCCGATCCCCCAGAGTGGGTGTGAGTTACGAGTTTAGAATGAACATCTGAATCTACATCTTTCCTGGAACAGTGAGTTATCGTGGTCAAAAATAATGGCAGTGGCCATAACCAAACTTCTCTGCCGGGTCACCTCCCTCAACTTTAACCTGCATAGAGCAAGTCAAGCGTTGTCTTCTCTGTGTCTCTTCTGTAAGGAGAAGAAAACAATCAGTCATTACTTTCTGTACTGTTGCCGCTTTATGTCATTGAGAAGAAGATTCATTGCACCACCTTTTCGAAACTTGGGTCTGTAAATATCCGAATCAGTTGTTCTATCATTCGGCGCCTCTACTCTGGGCTACAGTCGCAGGGATGTTTACTACGCCATATAAAAATTTATCAGTCAGACTAAAATAATATAGAGCTCAATTCTTCATTCTTTTAAACGTTTAACTATTATTATTCAGTAATTATTTGTTGTGTAACCTATCCCTAGCATATGCGAGTAGTATTGCGAAGAAACAAAAAAAATTATTTAACACTCGGTCAATCCCTGCACTGGGTAAGAGTCATTAGATGAGGAGAAGAAGAAGAAGTCGCAAGATGTCACAGTGCTCTTCAAAGAAAGCAAGTGCAAAGTTACGTTGGCCCGGAATTCACGGTCGCAATTTTAATCAGCTCAACGATGAGCAATACACATGTTACACAGGCAAAGCAAGCGTGGTAACGACAAACCACGCTTGACCGCGTTGAACCGCGATCAGCGCCAACCACGGTTCGCTGATGTTACACAGCGTGAAAGCATCTTTGGTTAAGATGGCTAATGCCATCTGGCGTAGAACAATCAACAGACCCTCTTTCTTGCGCACATGTGCTCCGGATACATTCAGCAGCAACCAGGCAAAAATGTCATACGTGCCCCCTAGTATATGCATGTATGTACTTACCGGTACTTCTTGTTCAGATTGTCTATCTTGCGGATTTGCTTTGGCGTGAATTGCTCTGCGTCAGGTGGAAGTTCGGCGTTCAACTCCGCTGTAATTACCGCGTACGCTTTTGCATTGCGTGACGTACTCCACATATCACTCAAATGATTTTCACACATTCTTATCAGGCTTTCCGCGTGGTTCGTGCCGTCCAACTCGTCCATTTTTAACGCGCGCTCGACGGCATGCACTCATTGGTGGTGAACGCCACCATATTTTTGGTTATCGGCCTCACTGAGGTTACAGAGCTTGGTTTCTTAATTCCATGGTTAGCGGCATAACCACGATTTCATGTGCCGTGCAACATCAGCGAACCACGGTTAGCGTAACCGTAGTTTAGGCTGCCTGTGTAACAAGGGCATTACAGGTCTTTTGGAAATAGGAACAGTGGTTACAATCATGGTGTTGGTTTTAAATTTTGCAGGCCTCAGTCATTCACACGCATAGAAGAAGCGTCGTCTCTGAAGTGAAATTATACCGAGACATACGTGCTGTAATGTGCAGCAATCTTTCCTTCAAGAATGGCGTTTCCCACAAATCATGTCCGTGCCTTGTGTAAGAACATTTGCCTAGTCTCCGTGCCTCTATACTCGGGGACAACTTTCTGTGGCAATGAAGGGAAAGCTACAGGGGCGGAGCAAATGCTCCTGTACTCTTCAGCAATGTAGTCTGGTTCGGCTCGCATTTCAAATGACGGCCGTGTTCAGATAATCTCACTGCACACAATTTGATACGTCTGCTTGTACAGCTATTTGCGAGTGAACTTCGACACAATCTCCTTCAGCGAGTCGTCGGAATAGCTGAAGGGCGACGTGCGCCTACTTAAAAACGAAGATGCCATTTTTTCAGTGAGGTGGACGTAAAATGTGCGATGTTTTCAGACGCACAAAAAATGCAAGGCGACCCTTCGATAAGCAGGAACAGGTGTGAATGTTTCTTCGGTGCGTGCGGCGTCTCTTTATAAACAGCATCCAGTAAAAAAATATTGTTGCTCTTTTGTCATAATGTCACGTGAAAAACATCGGTGCATTTGTCGCACTATATTCTACAGTGGTGGCACACGCCAACTTTGGCTCCGCTGCCTTCACTTCATTGCCACAGAAAGTTGTCCCCAAGTATAGTAATATAGAAAGAGCCCGCATCGAAAATTCGGGGAAATGCGGCTGCAAAATTCACCCGACCAGGACATGGTATTTGGTGTATGCTGGTCTCAGCTTTTTTTTTCTATTTCGACAGTCCAGTGCACTACCATCAATATGTCTCAGGGCGTGGCGAGTTATGAAGTCTCGCGCGTGAGTTCAACTGCCCCACGTATACACGTAATAATGTGCTAGCCAGTAATCAACACTCATACTCACCGTATGTATACGCTGTGTCACCATTTTCACACATAGGAAATCTCAAGTGGCTTGCTGTCCGGCTGTGACGGCGGCCTATGCAGTCGCCTGCTTGCTTCGCCACTTACAAGTGGCTCGTATACAGTACTCGTGATTGGTCATTTAGGCCGGTGGTTCATAAATAAGAAAATTATCTGGTGTAAATGAAAGAAAAATAATTGATCGGTCGTCTAAGGATTGTATACGCATAAAGTTCCGGTGGGCAATACCATCAAACTTCTGCCGCTTTCTCGGCGTTGCAAAAGCTGTCTTAAAATTTGAAAGCCTGCGTAGTGCACGTTAATAACACGCAAGGTATGAACATTCATTAGCATGTGGGTGTCTACAGCAGCCCTACTGGTGCACATCTCGGCTGGTTTTCGCTATGGCAGTACTAAAATTGACAAACTGGTGTGATTGTCACAATAGCTTGCGCAAGCAGCGCACCTGAGTCATGATTAAACCTTGTTGGACACTAAGGTGTAAATGATTACGTCCTAAGTATAGTTTGGTATGTAGACCATTTTGCAGTAGCCAAGTATGAGACCAATGCTGCAGAGGGGACATTCAGCTAAAGGGCAGCCGTAGAACATGCAATATAGAGAGAGTGAGTAGGATGGCGGCGTCGGCAACTAGCTCAGTTAAAAAAGGGCACACAAGCTTTCTGTTTCTCGCAAATGCACGCTTGAATACACACGGAAAAAGTTAATGTGAGACTCTACCGTAGAGACAACAAATGCAAGCGCAAATCTGTGGGCACCCTATTCAAAACTGCTGTATCAACCAGCTTCATTAACTATCAACGCAACACAGAGAATCAGCCGAAACGCACCATTGGCGCCAACCACAACAGAGCCGTCTTAAAATACAGCAATGAACTGGATTCAACATTTAGGTCGGTTATATTGAGGGCCCTTCAGGTCAAGAACCCTGTTTTGAAATGGTTTATGTGAGTTTTTCTCGGCATACCACAGACAGGTTAGGCATTCTTTTCTGTGCGGGCCATCCTCTACCCATCGTTTATCTCGCGCACCATTGACCTCGAAGCAGAAAGTGGGCGAGCCCTTTTGAAGTCATCTCCGTAGCGACGGGAACCTGCCGTGTTATTTGAAGCAGGTTTTGCAGTAGGCAAAAACAGACGCATCATACTTGGAAATTGTGGGAGAGGGAACGTGTGAGCATTATCCGCTGTTTATATGGGTGATAATGAGATCTGCCAAAATCCATAGATATTGTTTTTAGATGGTATTTTACCAGTGCGATACGTATACAATACCCGGATGTTTGCTTACATTCACTCTGTGCAACGGGAATTCCAGTAAACCTACGGAAGCTGAGCAATTGGTTATGAGACCCGCCCTCCAGCTCTGTTTCATATTCTTTTCGTAGAGACAACACATTACAGTTACGTCTGAGAGCGCTGAAAAACTTGACTTGCCTCTTACAAGCCAATGGCTGACGTTTTAACCCAGGTCTCTTCAGATGTCAAGATATCGGGCACAGGAACCGTTTCGGGCAGAGGAACCGAAAATAAAGACCACAAACTCAAGGCCAACAGCAAGGCTAAGTCGGCATCGACAGTTGCGTCATCTAACAAAAGCGAGACGACCCAATGGAGCAAGGCTTTGCAGTCTAAGCAGCATCAATCGTGCTCACAGCAGTTCGCGATGTTAGGGCAAGGTAAGAAGAGACTGTGAAATCGACATTTATATCGAATAGATTACTAATTTTAGGAGCTTGCTTCTTTTGGTAGGGGGATGTTTCACGTCGCTGCACTGGTGTGTACGCTGGAGCACATTGCTCTCACTAGAGGTGCAACTGTGCTCTTTGTTTCAAGAACGCTCACCGGATGGCGCGCCGCCGCTCAATTGACGCTCGCTCGCCTGAGCTTAGCGAGCGAGGAACACGATGACTGCGCGTCGCTGTGAGCAGCGAGCAAGGAAGAGACGCGCGTTCAAAATGCTGGTGGTAGAAGTAGTGGGAGAGCAATGGTTGACGCAGCTCCAGGCGTCACGCGTAGCAGCTTCTCAAGTGCTGACAACGGCGCGTCTCGTTACAGCCCTATGTGTGTTCTACACAGATGACGTGTCGCGTGCTGTGCATATAACTGATACAACTCACCATAAAATGGTGACAGGACGAAGGATGCGTAGGGATTGGCTGTCCTGGACAGAGGATGGGATCAAGCTTGTGCGATGGCACCAGGGCGTGTGAGATGGTTGTTAAAAAAACACTGTGTATATACAATTGCACCACAACAACTCTCGTGTCACGTATTTATATGATGATTACAGAAGACTCACAGTTTACTAGATTTACCCTTTGGAGCAAGCTCATTCGTTATCATTCTCTTCGTGGATATGCGGGAATTTTTTACAGCAAAAGCTGTTATGAAGTCACAACGCGGGTTACAAGCGGCGCCATAGTTGCCCACGGCTACCGCCGCTGCCACCACTGGTGTCCGTAACCACATCGCACGACATAACGAAAAAAAAAAACACCTAGTATAAAGGACACAGAGAGGCTTGAACCCGATTCCGCAGCTTGCAGTCCAGTATTCCACTACTGAGCCATGCCGGCGCTTGGGACTTGCTTGCAAACTTGCCTTAGACAGGCTTGAGGACGAGAAAGGTATCAAGTTATTATGAGTAATAAAATATTTTAGAACAGCAAGAGAACAACCAAGCGTTGCACAATACGAATAGCGTAACGAGTGGGCTGTCCAATGCTCCCACCCTTTACAAAAGCTTGTTCTTGATCATCTATTACCCACTTCATGCGGAAGTGGGTGCATACCCACTTCAGGCGGAATTTCTCATCCTTGTGAGCCACTGCATAGACAATTGGCACAAAATTCCTTGCAAGTGTTCAGCGGATGCCACGCTTCTCAGAAGAATTGCGAAAAAATAGCACAGCGGATGCCGGCCTTCTACCTAGATATTATTATTATAATAATGCCATTCTGGGCACCCAGCAAATATGCTTGAAGCAGTTACCCCATGACTGTCCAGAAAAGGCCCTGAAGAAGGCCGCTTGTCTAGCTTTTGCTGTGACTGTGCTGCGCCTTCCGTGCAGGCCTGGCGTTTTTTTCCCCCTAAGCTACTCGTTGGAATATCTACCTAAGTACTTTCGGTGAAAATTTTTAGACGTCTAAACACCACCAAAAGCTAAACAAAGCACATGCAAAGATCGTCACTCACACCTGGTTATATTCTAAGCTTGCAAAATGTAACTTGTTAGTAGCGTTTGAGGAAGCCCATGAATTCCGTAATGATACAGTTTATGAAACAACATTTTGTGATTTACGTAGTCAAAGGTTTGCGTAAGGTCGACCAGACTACCACACACAAAATGTTTTTGTCAAATTTTTCCAATATATACTCCTTGTTGTCGAGTAGAGTAAGTTACTGTTGAGTTGTGTTTTAAAAATCTATATTGACATTTTGCTATTACGTACTTGCTACAAAAAGAATACAGTCTTTATAACCTATTTTCTCCAGATCTTTGGAAAATATTGGCAATAGTGAGACTGATCTATAAATGCAAGTGTTGGTTTGATCTTCTTTATTTTATGTCACCGCTACACGAACAACCCGCGATTATGATGGGATAGTACCTTTAAATCACACAAGTTATATATATATATATATATATATATATATATATATATATATATATATATATATATATATATATATATTTTTGAGCACGACAAGTGAATGACTCTTTATTCTCTTTAGATATCATCATCTTCTGTACATCTTCGCATTTGTAAATATCATCACCACTGTAATTTAGCTCGAGCCTGGCTGAATAAACCGGTTCCTCATAAGTGGTGGACAGTGCTTCTGCTTCCCCTAACTCCTCTAGCCCGTTCTCGACGGAGCTCCGCTCCGGTCATCATGTGTAACCACCTGCCATGGCCGCCGAAGAAAATCCTGGCCCATTCCACACCACCATCCTACTGCAAACATCGCCATTCGATCTACCGAACAATACCCGCCAGCGTGATCCACCTGTTTTTCCGGTCTCCGAGGTGATGACGTAGAAAACTGGATCAAAAACAACAACCCTGTATGCAACTTGAACAGGTGGGACAATCCTCAGAAGTTGCGCAGCGTTTCCTTTTAGTTGTCCGATGTCGCTAAAACTTTGTTCCGGAACCACAACCCGGATCTTCCCGCTTGGGACACTTTCGCGCAGCAACTTTGTCAAACTTTCAGCACCCCCAAAGTTTGCGCTCAAGCCGCAAACAATGAGCGCACTGAACGCATGCAGCTGCCGAGTGATACATACACTTCGTATTTATTTATTTATTTAAATACCTTAAGAGCCCAGAGGGCGTTACATAAGGGGGGATACATACAAGAGGTTACTATAGCATCAGTAAAACAACATGTCAGGGAGTAATACTAGTAATCAAACTGACCGATAGCCCAAGCAACATTACTAATAACACAATAAGCAAAAAACACGGTAAGCAGCTCACCATAACAGGAAACATATTTCAAGAAATAGCAATAAACATTCTCTAAGCATGCGTTACACAATAAATGTCAATGGTGGTTACAAATTATTGTCAACTTCTAAGTAAGTTAGTACTGCAGACTGGAAAAGGGAGGGTTCTGTAATAGCGACGATGTTTGAGGGCAGCGCGTTCCACTCGTTAATGGATAACAGCAGAGGTGAAAATTGGTATTTCTTAGTGCGTGAATATATTGGATTGACCTTATGTGCATGACCAACGCGATCAGAAACGTAGGGAGCCGGGTGAATGAATGATCGGGAAAATGACGAGTCACTATGATATAAGCTATGAAAAAAACATAGGCGGGACAACTTTCTGCGCGTGGCAAGCAATGGAAGGTTCAGAGAACGCTTAAGACATGTTACGCTTTGGTGGCGAGAATGACAGGAGGTGATAAACCGAGCTGCTTTATTTTGTACCGATTCTAGCATATCACATAACATTGCCGTGTGTGGATGCCAGATGGTGGACGCATACTCTAGTGAAGGCCTGATCAGAGCTTGATATGCGTGAAGTTTAGTTTTCAAGTTTGCGCATCTGAGGCGGCGTTTTAAAAGACCGAGTTTTTTTGATGATTTGCTGGTGATGTATTCAATGTGACTGTTCCAGGTTAGGTCGAAACTAAAGAAAATGCCGAGGTATTTTGTGGATGAAACGGTCTCAATTACGGTGCTATTGACTGTGTATCTGACGGATGATGAGGGGTTGGCTACGGAAGTAAATCTAATATGTTTGGTTTTTTCAGCGTTGATGTGCATCTGCCACAAGTTGCACCACTCTGTGAGTTTTGACAAATCTGACTGTAGGATGCTACTGTCATTCGGTTCGGTAATCTCCTTATATATAACGCAATCATCTGCGAATAGGCGTAGAGAAGAAACAATATTAGATCCAATGTCATTGATGTAGACCAAAAATAATAATGGTCCGAGCACGGAGCCCTGGGGGACACAGGATTTTACCATGCACTTTTTGGAAATTATGTGGTTAAGTTTGACCGATTGCGACCGGTTACAGAGGAACTCTTGAATTCATTGGATTGTTTTCTGATCAAGCTGGAGGTTACGGAATTTAGATATTAATCGGTTATGTTGGGCGCGATCAAAATCCTTTGAAAGGTCTATAAAAATAGCATCTGTAGGAGCAGAGCTATGCATGGATTTGTGCAAGTCTGTCAACAATTCGAATAGTTGGGTGTTGCAAGAGCGTTTTTCCCGAAAGCCGCGTTGGTTTGGGATGAGGATGTTGTTTCTGTTCAAGTGAGATATATTTTTCGAGTAAATGATATGTTCTAATAGCTTGCAAGATATACAGGTTAGAGAGATTGGACGATAGTTGTTCGGACTTGACTTTTGGCCGGATTTGTATATGGGTGTAACAAAGGCATATTTCCAGTCTTCCGGTACACAGCCCGTGTCAAGCGACTGCTGAAAGATCTGCGACAATAAATACGCTGATCTGTGGCAGGTTAATTTTAGGAGTTTGGCACTAATTCCGTCGGGCTCCGAGCTAGTCTTGCGAGGAAGGCGTTGTACAGCTTGTGCGACACCATTTTCAGTTATTGTAAATGAAGAAAAAGGGTCGTGAATGGTAGGTTTTAACAGTGCCAGTGAGTCTAGTGGAAGCTCTTCCGTGAACACACATGCAAAAAATTCGTTGAAGCATTCAGCACTTTCCTCTGGCGACAACGCTTTGCCTTGATCACTCAGTAGAGTTGGCTCAGGAGGGTAGGCTGTAGGGTTCAACACGCGCCAGAATTTCTGGGGGTCTGTTTTCAAAAGGTTAGGTAAGGTGCAGTTAAAATATTTTTCCTTGGCCTCTTTTATTGAGGCCTCAGCTTGTTTTGAAAGATTTTTATAATTAAGCCAATCTTCCGGAGTATAAGTTCGTGTAGCCCTTTTAAAAGCTCGTTTCTTCCTATTTAGGCATCTTTTTACTTCGCGTGTGAACCACGGGTCATTTGTTTTGGTGCTGATTGTTAGTTTAGGGACACAGCATTCTTCTATTTTTTTAATGTGTCACGGAATTGAAGCCAATTTTCGTTTGCTGCGCGATGTTCAAAACTTGACTCAAATATTGGTATGAAATCATCTAACATACGATACATACGGTATAAAATCATCTAACATACGGTTCATCTTATCGATGTCAGCACATGCGTAATTTAATAACTGCTTAGTTACTTTTGATTTGTCGGCGCGTGGTAGATATAGTGAACAATGGACAACTCTGTGGTCGCTAATTTCTTCAAGCACGTGGGTAAGAGCTTCCTGGGAATTATTAGTGAAAAGTAAATCTAAAATGTTATCGCCACGTGTAGGTTCTGTTACTAACTGGGTCATGAGGTGGACATGTGTCAAATGTAGAAAACGCAAGCATTCGTGACGACGGGAGCTGCTACTGCTGACAGAAGAAGATGCCCAATCTGTGCCTGGGTAGTTAAAGTCGCCGCCGGGAATAAGAACAGAATTTGGATAATGGGCATGCACATACCCGAGTGAATCATTCAACAAGTCGACGAACTCTGGACCGCTATCGGGGGGTCGGTAGCAGGCACCGATAATTACGGTGGTGTGAGCTGACTGCGCAGTAACCCAAATTGCTTCGATGGACGAGTCGTAAGCGATATCTGACGGTTGGAATTCTTGTTTAACAGCTATAATTACTTCTCCTCCTTTAGATACCGATCTGTCTTTGCGAAAAACTGTAAACTGTGCAGGAAAGTTAAGTTCAGAGTTCGAAATGTCGGCCGACAGCCACGTTTCCGTACCGATCAAAATGTCGGCAGAACATGTGTACAAGAAGGAATTTAGGGTGTCTAGCTTATTTAAAATGCTCCTAAAATTTATTAGGAGCAACGTTACTTCAGATTTGTAGGTGGAGTTTCGATTAGAAGAGGTAGTTTGTCAATCAGCGAGAGGTTGGTGCGGAGAGATTTCATTAAGAGAACTGCCTTGGGGTTTCATTGCATGGGGCGTGAATTCCTGTCTGGTAGTTACTTCGACAACGCTATCAGTGACAAAGTTGTATCGAAAAACGCGGTCCGAAATGTACAAACAGTTAAAGCGAACCGAATAACGCTCGCTTCCTTTGCGCTTAAGCTTTGCAAAGTCCCTCAACCGTTTACGGGCCATCTGCACCTTCGGCGAGAAATCTTCGTCAATCCAAACCTTGGGAAAATCTAAGTTTTTCAGTTTTGGGGCATTGCGTAAGACCTCGATTTTGGACTTAAAGTTTAGAAATTTGATTATAATGGGTTGATCAAAATGTGGGCGTCGCTTACCGACGCGATGGGCGCGTTCAATGTCACCAACTTGTAACTCAAGGTGCGCGG
The DNA here is from genome assembly GCF_043290135.1 of Rhipicephalus microplus. NCBI lineage: Eukaryota > Metazoa > Arthropoda > Arachnida > Ixodida > Ixodidae > Rhipicephalus > Rhipicephalus microplus. The sequence continues at coordinate 188,734,387 of NC_134703.1, forward strand.
AAAAAAATTCTTTAACAATTTTTTCTGTTTCCTCGTAGTCTTCTTTGTCGGTCTCGGAAAGGCCTTTAACGATGAGGTTATTCCGCCTCAGCCTGTTACTTATATCATCTACTACATCAACGAGATCTTCATTTACTTTTGATATGCTTGATTTTACTTCACGTACTGAATCACCTACATCTTCGCACGTTGACTCAATTTGCGACATCTTTTGCAGACCTGTCTCGATTTCATGAATTTTAGCATTAATGCCTGCGATGTTTTGTTTTATTTCTGTCAGTGTAGCTGTAGTTTCTTCATTAAAATCTTTCATCAAAGCTAGAACGTCATCAATCATCGGACCAGGGTTCACTTCCACGTCACCAGCACAGAGTAGGAGCAAAGAAAGGCACGTGCTCACCAACAAAACACATGGTCTCGGGCTAGCAAAGCGGAACAAGTTAGATGCGCCATTGAAGCGAGCTCTAGGGTAACTTGTGTTCTTACGACAAGACACAAACGACCCGATACGTGCCCGGTATGTAGACACGTCAACACCCATACTAGTGCTCAGGATACAGAACACAACAAGGAATAGTGGGGATCAGCGGCCAGCAGTATGCAAAAAATACAGTTCTGTAAAGAGGGCAAGGCTAAATGCCTACCTAGAACAATCAAAACGAGGACTTAGCCATGGCTGCTGCAGGCCGCAAATCCCAAGAAAGAGCTGTGGGCAGCGTCTTTATGTAGTGTCCGGTGGCGCTACATTCGTTATGACGTCAGCGGGAGGATGATGTCATTCTTGAGTGGTGACGGCGCAGAAAGGATGAATCAGTGCCAATCCTCGGTGACGGTGTGCGACCAAGCAGCAAAAGGAACACGAGGTAGGAACCTAGAAAAATCAAAACGAGGACTTAGCCATGGCTGCTGCAGGCCGCAAATCCCCCGTCTATATTGAGGATGTCCTTGCACTGTGCAAGCGTATTAATCCACCATGTCTCAGAACGACTGAATACTCCACATTCATAAAGGGATCAACATGGTCACCTTTAACGCCCTCGACACGTGAAATCCTGCTACCACACAGGACGTGATAACGATCTGCCAGTGACTTCACGGCCTTCAGTCTCTTGGCCTCTGCTACGATGCCTCCGACATTCGTCTGCCTGCACCCCTCGACTTGCCTGCGCTTATTTGCGACATCGTTCTTGAAGAGCTTCATGGGTGCTGCTCTTCCTGCACTGCGGAATTTACTCTCCCTTCTGAAAAAATGGCTTCAAAACCTGATTAGACAAGAGGTCACGTCCACATCGCGTCCGACTTGTCCCAATGGTCTCTGCGTGCGCCAGACGCCAACGTAGGCCAAATTTTACCATTTCTGTACCTACACCAGGAGATCGTACGCTTGTGGCTTCGCTATCACCGCAAGAAAATGCACCGCCTTAGTACACCCCTCAGCGCCCTTCTCTGCCCATCTGTTAATAATGTGGCTATCGAGGACATAGCACTCGGTTTGTCGAATGCGCCAACAAGACAAGCAACGTGGCTACGCTCCCGAAGAACACCGAAGTTTCCGTCCGACTATGAACTACCTGCGGCAACCTTCCTGCTCGTCCTATTACCATTCACCGTCTCCTACCTACCATGGTGACATGTCTGAAAATGCCCGTACTTCCCACCGCACGTACCCTTCGCCAGGTCTGTGGTCCGCCTCCCATTCCACGAACGCCCACGCGGAAAAGTCCCCAATGCAGTTTTAGAAGGAGAAACTGCATCCACTGGACAGCTAAAAATTCGTCCAGTGCGGCCATCGAATTTCATAGTAGTGTTTGTAGAAGGTGTACGCGTTGAGGCTCTTGTAGACACTGGCCTTGCCGTTTCGATTATTCCTGCTAATTTTCGTTCCCGCCTTCGAAAAGTCACCACGCCTTATGGCGGCCCACCTCTCCGTGCAGTGATCAACGCTCCTACTCGTCCACTTTCACAGTGTACCGTTCGTGTCTCCATAGAAGACATTCGTTATCACATCGTTTTCGTGGTATTTCGTGAGTGCACCCATGTTCTCATTCTGGGGTGAGATCTTCTTGTCTTCTGCGTCCGCTTTCATATCTTGTCGTCAGTGCCTACTGCATCTAAATGCCCCTGACTCTTCTGCGCTTGAACACGATTGACGCATACGCCTTGTAACAACGTCAGATTATGTACTTCGGCCATACAGTGAAGAAATTATAAGTGTTAATTACACTGACATTGTCGATGGTGACGTACTAATTCTCCCTTACGGCCATACCTACGTAGGGACATTGTGATCCCACCAGGGATTATTCGCTTCTTCGATGGGTCTACCTACCTAACCGCCATAAATCAAATTCCCGAGTGTCTACTGCTCCCCTGTGGCTCAACAGTATTCTGCGCGGTCGACAGTGAGCCTGTTGCGATAGTTACTCTTCCGAACAACAACTACAACAATGTCCCAAAGTCACAATTACTGCCATTCAATGCCTCTTCCACACCTGTGTCGGCTACCATGAGCACTGACTTAACACCTGATCATATTGAAGATTTGCTCGCCCTGTTGAATAGACACCGTTCTCTATTTGACGTGAACTCGCCCGCCCTCAGCTTGCTTTCCACCGCTGCTCACAGCATCCAGACTGACGGTTCTCGTATTGTACGTTGGCGTCCATATCGTGTGTCTGAGGCAGAACGCAAGATCATCGAGGAAAACCTCTCAAACATTCTACGACGCAACATCATACGTCCTTCCTCGAGTCCCTGGTCATCCCCACTTGTTCTTGTTCAAAATAAAGATGGGACAGTGCGTTTTTGCGTCGATTACCGTGCGCTAATCAAAATAACGTGCAAGGATGTTTATCCTCTGCCTCAGATCGACTATGCATTGGATTCACTATAGGGCGCTGAGTATTTTTCTAGCCTCGACCTTAGGTCAGGCTAGTGGCAGATACTAATGTCGGAGTCTGATAAAGAGAAGACCGCCTTTTCAACGCCAGATGGGTTGTACGAGTTTAATGTGACGCGTTTTGGACTCTGTAATGCGCCCGCCACCTTCGAACGCATGATAGACGGCGTACTGCGTGGTTTGAAATGGAAAACCTTTCTGTGTTATCTTGATGACATAGTAGTGTTTTCATCCACGTTCTCTTAGCATGTACAACGTGTGGACGAAGTGGTTACATGCCTTGCAAAAGCCGGTCTGCAGCTTAACACCTAGAAATGTACCTTTGCTAGCGAGAAAATCAAGGTTCTCGGCCACCTTGTGAGCAAAGAAGGAATTCGGGCGGACCCCGAGAAGCTTGCCGCCGTCCTCGATCTTCCTCGTCTACTACGTCAAAAGGACCTGCGAAGCTTTCTTTGGTTATATTCTTACTTCCGGTGCTTCATATGTGGCTTCGCGAAACTATATGTGGATCATATATGGCTACGCTCCTATGTGGCTCCGCTCTATCAACTCCTCGCAAGGAACGCAACGAAAGCGCTTTCACGGCTTTGAAGAAAGCCCTTACGTCAGATCTAGTACTGTGCCACGTCAATTCCACCGCACCCACCATCCTTCACACCGACGCAAGTAGTCATAGTCTACGTGTGGTACTCTTGCAGCGTGACAAAAACTCACGCGAACGCGTTCTTGCTTACACAAGTCGTGTTCTTACCGTTTCAGAAAAGAACTACACTATCACCGAGCAGGAGTGCCTTGCTGTTGTTTGGGCAGTTCAAAGATTCCGACCATATCTTCACTGCCGTCATTTTACTGTCGTTACCGATCATAACCCCCTATGCTGGCTTTCATTGCTGAAAAAACCTATCGGGTTGCCTCGGTCACTGGGGGCTTCACGTGCAGGAGTATGATTTCAATGTCGCCTACAGATCTGGGAAGAAGCATCAAGATGCTGGTGCTCTATCGTGCTATATTTTGCCCAGCGGAGGACACTCATCATCGATACTCCAGAACGACAGCAACTCTTCAATCGCCGCGCTAAGTTCATCACCTGCCACCCTATCCGTCCATGTTTCACAACAGCGTGTCGACCCATACTGCCGCACGATTGTTGACTGCTCGGCCGGCTCTACTACTCCTCCAAACGCCAGACTTTATCGACAACCTAAACAATTTAAGCTTAAACTTGACCTAAACAACCGCCACATTTACCACATCGATGGCAATAAGTGGGTACCGTCATCCCACGTTCTCTGCAATGTGAAGTTCTGGAAGCCTTTCATGATGATCCAACCGCCGCTCATCCAGGCTATCACAAGACTTACGACAAAATACGAAGTTGTTTTTGCCTAGCCTCTCTTCAGCCGTCGCTAAGTACGTTGACTTCTGTGTCCACTGCCAACGACGAAAACGACCGACAGGTGCTCTGGCTGGCCTAATGCAACCTCTTCCTTGTCCCGCCTCGCCTTTCGAAGTCGTTGGAGTCGACTTGTACGGACCTCTTCCTATATCTTCCAATGGGAATCGCTGGAAACTCACGGCCGTCGACCATCTTACCCGCTACACAGAAACAGCTTCTATACCATCTGGGACTGCCACTGAGGTCACCGATTTCTTTCTTCGCCACATCTTTTTGCGTCATGGAGCTTCATGCATTCTCCTGATCGATCGTGGCAAAGTCTTTCTCTCTTCCATTGTCGAGGAAGTTTTGCGTGCCTCGAACACTGTTCACAAGACCACTTCTAGCTACCACGCACAGGCTAAGGATTGACTGAACGGTTTCTTCGGACCCTATTGGACATGATCGCCATGTACATTCACCCCAACCACACGAATTGGGATGCAATTCTGCCCTTCGTGACACTCGCCTATAATACGGCTGCTCAACACATTACCGGCGTTTCTCCATTTTTTCTCGTCCTTGGTCGCTCACCGAGTTTGGCTCTAGATGTCTCTTTTCTTTCGGCCCCTGCACCCTCAACGGCTCTTTTCTCTGAAAAATTTTTGTCTCGTCTCGCACACTGCCGTCACCTGGCCCGCGTTAACACCGGCCTCTCTCAAGACACTCAAAAATCTCGCTACGACTCGTCTCGCCGTGTTGTGAGTTTTCGCCTTGGTGCCGAAGTTCTACGGACTTCACTGCACGTCCCCGGCATATGCGACAAATTCATCAGTCGCTTCTTTGGGCCGTACATGGTGGTCGAACAGACATCTCCTGTCAATTACCGCGTTTTTCCTCTTAGCACTAATCCTGAACATCGTTTCCAAGGGACACACATAGTGCACGCATCTCGTTTAAAGCCTTACGCGCGCTGCATTTCATAATACTGTCAAGCGACCAGGCGGCCGCTTTCACCGTGCGGGGAATTAGTGTGAGCGCGACAAGCGAATGACTCTTCATTCTCTTTAGATATCATCATCACCTGTACATCTTCATCATCTGTAAATATCATCACCACTGTGATTTAGCTCGAGCCTGGCTGAACGAACTGCTTCCTCACTGTGTGTGTGTGTGTGTCGGCACTGAAGAAATGTTTCTATTACGTATTTGACAGTTCTTATCTACAGGCCGTCCACATGGCAACTGCGACTGTGTTCGAGACCCAGGAAAACTGCTTGAACTTCTCATGTTCTACCGTTCCTTCTGAATCGAGTGTCTTTACATTATCACTGTCTAGACTTGCGTAAATAGCACGTGGTTCAGTGTCAAAGTCCCGGTACACAAAGTAGTTGTTAAACATATTCACAAGCGAGTAACACTGATTATCTGCCCAGGATGTAAAATTTCCGTCCCCGAGCTTTTTCCTTGCTCCGTCCAGTAAGTTAGTTAGATTTGTTTCATAATACATCTGTTTGTTTAAAACAGGAAGAAAAAATAATAAAGTAATACATTTCTTTCGTCTTTATAACTTCGTTATCTAGGGCATTTCTAAACTGCTCAAATGCAACCAGGTCAGTTTCATGACGAGTGCGCATAAGCTTCCTGAACAAACGATCCTTCTTGTAAATTTATCGAAAAAGCTGTCGTGTCATTCATGGTTTTTGATAGCCTTTCTTTCTTTTAGGACGCTTGTTCATGTAATGCTTTTTGGACACTACCATGAAACAACTCAGAAAAGCATCATAAGCAGCGTCTGCATTCATCAAATAATAAAGATCTCCCGACATACATTATTGATATCCGAATGAAAGGAATCCAGAGCTTCTTGCGAGCCATGCTAAAAGCCAGGAGCATTATCAGAGTGCACTTTTGGCTTTCAGTCAAAATACAACAACATATTGGCCTATGGTCGCTGACAGGGTACGAAAAAATTCTTGTTTGAAGCAAAGATGCTTTAAAATTTGTAGTAAATAAATTTACGATAGTCTGCGAAAACATGAAAGCCATCGTAGGAACGTTTACACTGTTCACCCAGTTGTGGCATGAGAGCAGATTTCCAAACTTGAACTTTCTTGCGTTGTCGCAGTTCATATCTATATGGAAATCTCTGCCACTCGCAACATTATCATTTTCATTCACAAATACAAGCAAGTTGTTCATAGAGCGAGTAAAAAGCATTGATAACCACAGACAATGACGAACTTATTGAAAAGAACACACTGTTTCGTATTCAGTACTTACACAACAAATCCTCAAGTAGAACTAACTGCCTTGAAGTGACATATGATGTGATACACAAGCACCTAAACCTCGTTAAGTTGACCTACGTTTGAAAAACATCTTCATGTTTACATTTGAAAAACATTTAGGTCATTGGACTGCTAAGTTTCTGTAAACACTATAATTTTGAAGCGATACTTCATGCTTTTGAAAAGACATTCAAGTTGCACCGCCTTGTTTTCAATGAACTGCACATTTAAATAAAAGAAATGAAGGAAACCATTACGATTCTCAAGTTCTCGTTCTAATTCAGATAGTGTAAGACGTCCTAAAGAAACCATTTTGAGTACCATGGTGCGTTACAAAAACACCTAGGCTTAGACGAGAAAAAGGTATATCAGGCATTAAGGCCACATAAATCGTCCACGCACCTCATAACCGCAGCAGGTTCACCGCTCTTTCTCCGCACCAGGACCTTTCCGTTTGAGTGCCATGCGTAAGCTTAGCCAACCCTTATGGCCCATATTCATGCTATTGTCAAGAAAGTCCTTGCATGTCCTTGTCATGTTCTCTGATATGTAAAGGCTTTCACAAGACTAGCGAAGTGCCTTCCTTTCCTCGAGCCAAGTGTAACGTACGTAGAACCTGGTGCACAAAACGAACTATCACTCCCCGTGCCCGGTCTTTGCTGCCATCTCGTGAAGGGCGGAAATGCCTACGCGTGCAAGTTTAGGGAAACCCAGCTTCGTAGCAGCATCACCGAGTTTATCAAGAATATCCTTTCCTCTTTCCTTCGGTATTCGGTGGACCTCAATATCTCTGCCTGCTACGCCGCTCAAGTTCGTCAACGTCAAGCTGTCGCTGGGTAAGACTTTTCGCATCGCAAACCTTCTCAATTTTTTCAATCGTCCATAAAGGCTTGTAATCTCACTGTAAGGTCTATCTAGCCGCTCCTCAATGTTATCAAACTTATCAGAAAGTAGTTATGTGGGACCGTCCACCTACCCTACTTTCTCTGTCAAAGGAACGAGATAAGCTAGCTTCTTGCTCGTATCCACTATCAAGAGTTTAATGTCGGTATCTCGCAACATAGCTGCAGCCTACGCGTTAGTCTTTGACCAGCTGGCCTGCACGCTTTGCACTTGAGTTGCATTCCAGGGCACATAACGAGCGCTGAGCCGGATTACAAATGAAGCGTGTAGACAGATTCGAGCGAGTTTGCTCTCGCCAAATCTGTGGTTGGAACGCGCGCGTATCGACGGGAGCTTTTGGTGAGCGGAAATCTAGCGAGGGAGCACGAAAGAGTGCGAGGGAGAGCAAAGCGTTTTCCGGACATCCATCGGTGACTGGATTAAAGACGAGCGCTCAGAATACGTCACTTGAACTTCCGGTGAAATCCGCCCATTTCGGCGGAGCGAAAATTACTGCTCAATGAAGCAATCCGTGATTTGCGGTTGCTCTGAATCTGCCATTGGAACATACAATTCACGCTCCCAATCCGCCATTGAATTGGGATTGCTTCGCTCAGAGCAGAAAAACTTGATCTGGTTCTGCCATTAGAGGTCAATATTACAGTTTTTCTTTTGGCCTCGCCTTTTGCTGTGAATGTTTCCTCGGTCATGCGCAAACAGACCATGCTATGAAAATTAAAATCACACGTACTGCACATTCTTGTCATCACTCAACAATGCTCGGCTAGAATAGCACTTCGGCATGCCTACAAGTTAAAGCACCAAGAAAAAACAACAACAAAAAGCCGGTGGCAGCGGCGGCCGTGAAAGCAACAGACAGCAACACGGAAAAATCACCAACCTACAAGATACAATAAATAACAAGCGGGTTGCCTGTACCACCACCACTGCCATATTGTGAGCTTTGTTGTCGACAGAAATGCCCCTCAAAATTGAAGCGCACAGCTGTCACCTCGCTTCATTCCTTGCTGAGAACCCATGTTTCACGCAACAATTTCCCTACTTGATAGCCAATGTACTCGGCGCAAAAAGTTCTGAACCTCAGACAGAACACGGCCAGGTAAGTCTCGCTTCAGAGCCTACCGAAACAGATTCCAGTATCAGTAAGGTACAAGTAGAGTCAATCGTTTTGCCTGCACCGCATTTGCTGCCTAATTATGGCAGTTACACATGCGCAAAACTCCAGACGTGGCACTTCCACATAGTTAACGTTTTTTTTTATGAAAAGCTTCTACTGGTTTACTAGGCCAGCGTGGGGGGGGGGGAGGAGGGAGTTGACCATCTGAGGTTTTGAGAAAAACAAACTCTGGATAACTTTGCTTCACAGAAGCAGGAAGTATAGATTATGCTGGAAGATGTGACGAGAAACTAGCCAGTGTCTGAACCTATACTTGAGTGTAAGGATAAATGTTCTCTTTGAGATTATTCGTCAGCCCATTTGCCGGCACATGGTAAGTCGTGCTGCTGTAAACAGGTTTCCAGTGTTTCTGTTCTTGTCAAAAGCTCAGATGCTCTGACACGAGAAATATTTGAATCCTTTAGGATAAATAAATAAAGGTGAACTGTGTGTTAGTGACACGTCCACGGTTTCTCGCACAGCTCAGGTCTGCTTTTCTCGCAAGTACGCAGTTTTGTTGGCGTTGTACAATAAAATATTTTCTCAGAAGAGAAAGAGAGAGAAAAGGAACGGAAAAAAAGGATATGCATTGTACGTCATATATATATATATATATATATATATATATATATGTACCGCCAAGCAAGTAGCAAGAAAGGCGTGCCATGGAATGCCGTCCTGCACGCGCCACGATGCTACGCCACGGAAACGGCACGAGACTCGAGGGGCAGAGGAAGAAACCGACGAAGTTGGAGTCAGCGAGCAAGAGGAATTCTCGGCTGACCATTTTTAGCTTTGAGTTTACGGGCACAAGTTCGCCCTAAATAAAGAGTTTATATAGTACCAGGTGCTATATTTATTCGTAACAATCTGGTGGAGGTGCTGGGTATGATTCCAAGCCCACCACAGGCAAGGGAGCGAAGCCCGAATCCCAGAAGATTGGAGCCAGCAGAATTGACACCTGTGCACCAACGCACGAGTCGCCGACTACGTGGTGAGCAGCCCGAGTTTGGCCCCCTAATTGACCCATCAAGGCCTGTCGAGACCTCAAGCACAAGCGTCACTGTGATGGCAGCCCAGTCGATGCCATCTCCATCTCACCTCAT